>NC_081532.1:12069204-12684204 GCF_030273125.1 Centropristis striata
ATATCTAGGCACCGAGAGATGTCGAGGCGACCGTTTCCAGCCGGCATGCTTTACTGTGCTGAAACTCGTCCTCGTAGAAAGCTTTGGATCGGGCGGTTCTGAATGTAGCGGGTCCTCAGGTTGCTTTCAGGTTCACACAGCCACTTGGTTTTGAGCTCACAGAGGAGAGCCCAGATGCTTCCATTTTGGGATCCTGATTGTAGAAACATTGATTCCTCCTTTTCACCTCACCTCACTTCTATCACTTTATCACAAAAGAGAGAAATGGTAGAGTTTCAGTCCATAACACTGTATATCCAGCTAACTCCTCACACAGTTTTTCAAGAACGATTCTCCAAAAGTGTTGCAGCGATCACCATGAAAGGCCACTCCGGTGCTTTTGCATGTTTCAGACCATTAGCTACAAATTGCATATGCTCTAAAATCAATGCAGGCCATTTCTGTAGCATACCATCAGGTTTAGATTGATTTTATACCTCCAAGGCAGCTGCTGGTTTCACTTCACTTCAGTGCAGCATGAAACTCAACTTGCAGAGCATCAGTGAACATTTTGACGTATTTGTTTTTATTTTATAGTTGTGTTAGGAAGCTAGTTGAGAGTCAGTGCTGTGATATCCAAGATACAATTGCCAGAAAGCATTACAATCACAAGCTGAAGTGTAGGTCTGCAACTTTTGTTATTCTAATTTTCAATCAATCCACTGATTATTTTCTTGATTAAATCATCAATCATTAGGTCTAAAAAAATGTAAGTGCAAAGTGACCTGTTTTGTCAGACCAACAGTTCAAAATCCGAAGATATTCAGATTATTGTAATGTAAGAGAAAGGAAAAAAAGCAAATCCTCAAAATCTGGGAAGATGAAAATATCAGGTTTGGCATTTTGATAACTGATTTAAACAAATATTTAATTCTGCAAAAGTTATATTTTGAGTAATTGTTTCAGCTCTACGATCTGTCAGAAAATGAAAAGAAATTTTTAATTCTGGTCAGTTATACTAAATAAATATAAATACACAAATAATAAAATAATATTAAAATGATCCAAGATATGCCAAAAAGGCGCCGCTAAAAACTGCTATACAGCATAACACAATGGCAAAGCAAATTACAGTATCATAAAGTATGTCGACTAAATATCAAATTTGGTTTTTCATGCTTAAAGAAAATATTTCACATGCAAAATGAGTTCTGTTAACTCGGATTTATGGGGAAAATTGAACAGTGAACAGATAAACCCCAAAAATTGAAGTAAATGGGGGGCGCATTTCATAACATCAAAACTATGTCAAAAGATCAGTTTGCAAACTCTCACTGCCAACCACAGTACTTCACAAATACATGCATTTTGCTAAAATCTCACTATTTAAAACAGTTCCCATAAACACAAGAATTGGACAATTCTAAACCATCGAAGCATGCAAGAAAAACAAACTTCTCTTCAAGAATTCAGGCTAACACAGGTTGAGTAATTGATGGACAAATGGTCAATTTTGGAGGGAAGTATTCCTTTTAAAGTATGGTTCAACATTTTGGGAGCATGCTTATTCACTTAACTTACCAAGAGTTAGATGAGAAGTCGATACCGTTCTCCAGACTGAGAAATAGTATTGATCTTTCTGCTAACTCTCGGCCAGAAAGCAAATAAGTGCATTTCCCTAAATGTCGAGGAATTCCAGAAATGAACTGAAACAAATGGCTGCTCAGAAGGAAGGCAGTAAATCGATCATCTTCAAGTATGCTTTGCAAAATACGCTGCATTATTTTAAAGTATACACAGGTAAATACATGCAAAAAAAACACCAACATGTTTCTGAGACAGTTGAATGACATCACTTCTTCCTCACGGTCTACATGCTGTTTTGGATTGACACTCTACAAACGTTCCCTAATTAATACCGAGTGCTCTGACTAGTTCTTGAAACTACAAACCAAATGAGCGGTGTGAGAGCTCTGCCTCATCGCGTGCACAGTAATGGGAACTGATTGTAGCTTCTGAATGTTCAAAAGTGTTCTTAGCCAGCAAGTGAATGGTTTTATTTTCTACGCACGATGAGTGCTGTTTATCTTTTGCTTGCTCCTTTCTACGTTCTTCCCCTCCTTTTTTTTAATTCTTCTCTCTGTTCTTTGGGCATGTCTTGAAATTCCCCATAATGCTCAGCCACATAAGCTAACTGATTCTTGTATGGGTCACGGTGTTATCAGGTGAAGACAGTTCTCACTCAGTATCCAGTTCAGTATCAAGATCAGCCATCACAGCGTCTCTGATCTCAAGCTTCTGCCTTCCCACCTGTGTGTTATCAACACGGCTCCACTGTTGAGAAAATGCCTGCGAACGTGCTGGTTCTTGACTCCCCCCAACCCCCCCAACCCCCGTGTCTGTGTGTCACATACGCTTCTGCCCCAGCACGCATATCGCTACAGCTTTCAGGTGTTACAAAGGGATATATACCGCATTTTTACAGCATATATGCCGTATCGAAATGCCAAATGCTGCCTTATTTTTGTTTTGTTTTGACGCTCGTCAACAATCTAGCACTTCATTTTACTTGTCCGGGCAGGTTTTGAAGAAGAAAAGCCATCTGATCACTGAGAGAGTTCACTTTTTTTTTTTTTTTTTTTTTTTTACTTCTTTCAATGCTTTGTTAAGATATTGTTTAGATCACTGCACAAAAAAATGTATGCATACCAATAGAAAATAAGCAGAAACAGTGATTTCCTGTGAAATGCCAAAAAAAAAAAGCCTTGAAACTTAATCTTTGGAGCAGATCGATACACCATAAAGTATTCTGATATGATGCCACTTTTAACAGCATTTGTGGATGTTCTTGCACTACTTAATCGTCAGAACATAACTCTACTGTACCCGTCTGTTGATATCGGTATAGTTAGATCTACTTTACACCGTACTGCACTTTCTAATTGCTCTGTGATTTAAGCACTTGGCCTACTTTGACACCACAGCCATCATTCGCCAGTGAGCTTGAAGCATCCAAAAACATCAGAAAAACCGTCTCGTCATCTCAGTTCTGCTGTGCAATCGCAGTATCAAGTGCATAGATGACTGTAGAGGCATATTTAAATGTGAGTCGGCACTTCTTAAGAATAAATGTCCTCTTCCATGTCTTCCATTTTTATTTAAGTTTAAACTGATTGTATTTTGTCCTTGAGTGTGTAGCCGGTGGAACGTGCTTAAGGTAGTATGTGAGATTGGAAAGTTTACAATTCGTGATGCAATTCTGTTTCACAAATTTTGTATATTTAATAAAGAATATTTTGTGTTTCTTGCTCACCGTATGTTTGGCTGTAAATCTTTATTTGAGGGTTACTTGTGTGTGTTTTTTTTTGTTTACAGTAGGGTTTTATGTTTGAATTCAAGACTTGTTTCTCATAGCTTGCTCCATTTTGTATCTGGCTCCAAGCTGATAAAATACCTGGATTTAAAAAAAAGAAAAAAAACAAAAACATCTTTTTATTTGCAAAGAAAAATTTACAAAACATTAAGGCATTTGTGTAACTAAAGGAGGTGCTAGTTTTAGTGTTTTTTATGTCCATCTTTTGGTTGTATGTCTTAAATGTAAAACTTAAACTTTTCTCACCTACAATTGTTTGCTATATATAAAATATTTTATAAAATTTATAAAAACTAAATTTATAAAAACAATCGTATGCTCCAGCCCCTATAGCTTGATTTCTTTCAGATATTACTCATGAAAACATTACTTAATAATAAAAAAAGAGAAACTTATTTTTTTATATCTATATTTAAAAAGTTATATATCTGTGCCCACTGCAGTGGTGCTTAACTTAGGGTATAACACCTACGGAAAAAAAGCCTATCACATGTAGTGTCTTCCCTTAAATGTGAAATTAATGTTTTGACATTTGAGCTTACATTTTACACAATACATCTGTCTATCTTATTTTATATATGAAAATCTGTCAATATGTGAATCCTGCATAAGTTGCTCTACATTTAAAATGTTTCACACAACAGAATACATTAACACATGCTTATAAAGGCCAAATACACAATATTAAGTCTAAATATACAGAAATCACCATATGCACTCCAAACCATATGTGCTGTTCATGTTATTTTGTCCAACCCTTCTCATTTTTACTGACTTTAATCTAAAACCACCACTAGAGGGCTATGTTATACTCTTTAAACTCTTATATTTAGTGCTTCCGCCAATATTATACTTAAAATTGTTTTGTCATCTGTTGTGCACCAAAATGATGTATAACACTTTCACCCCATTAACTTCCCTTCTGAGTCGCTATAAACAAAGCATGGCCTCCTGGGAAGTGTAGTCAGCTTTCAAACGTACTGTCTGGGCAGTGCACCCCGGAAAAACTAAATTTCCCATAATGCAACGGGCTGCCCACAGAACAGCTGAATAGTGACCGCGCAGTTCTGCAGCTACAGTTTGATTAAGTGTTTGTGAACACTTTTTTCCACCGTATTTAAGAATAAATCAGTTGCAGAGGTGTGAGCTTCTGCAGCAACATGTCTGAATATGTGACATTCCAGCTCGGCAGGCCCCGTTACGACCAGGTACTGTTATTTAATCGATTAAAGTTTGTCAAATGAGTTTATGTGTGCACTTCAACCCCAATGCAGCAGAATATATGTCATGTGGTCATAAGGTCACATTTTAAATAGTTTATCTCTCCGCTAATAGACTGTTACAGAGTGTAAAGGTTATATCCTGTGCACTCACTAACCGTGTCACTATGTAAACATTAGCATTAATAGCTAGAGTTTACTAGTGCCCGAGCAAAGACAATACAGTCATTTTTACATTTAAACTAGTATTATGAGTATTCAAACTCGACCTGTCCGTATTTAAACATTTTGGTCAACTGAAAGTCAAATTCAGCTCTGAACTGTGAACGGAAAAAAGTTGAGACACTTTTTTTGCATTTCTTTCAGATACTCAAAAACTATTTGGACTAGACCAGCCAAATTTTAAAATACCAAACTTACATCTGTCTGCTAATTACCCACACCATTAACATATGATTGCATATGACATCCGTCAAAAATATGTATTTAAATTGAAATTGTAAGATGTTTCAATTCAACTGACCCCAACCCTGCAACATGTTAAAATACATTAAATCTCACTTAACATAATTAGCTTTTTGTCACCATGAGCATAGTGACAATAAATATCATATTATTGTTTAGATTGATAGATAGATAGATAGATAGATAGATAGATAGATAGATAGATAGATAGCCTTTATTGTCGCTGTATAGGCACACAAGATTAAAAATGATTCTCTATGGTGCAACATAATAACACAGGACATAGAACATAATAAATACATCCTAAAACTAACGTGTTTAAAGTGTTTATAATAAAGTAAAGTGTTTATAATATTTATGAAATAACAATTGAGAAGAGTTGAGATTTGAGTTTTGTTTGTGTATGCATATAAAGTAAACCTACTTAGAGTCAATGTGCAGATGTTACAGATGCTATTCAGTTCTCCATATTTTAATGCTAGTCAAGAGGAGTGGAACCATTTGCAATGAAGAAGAAAAAATGCATTATTGTATTAATAGACCATTACAGTAATAAGTGTGCGTTCATTTGAAATAATTAAATTATTGCATTATTGACTAAATTTATTAAGTTTGGGACAGTATGACAAAGCACTGCTTATGGAAAAAAATACTTTTCATTCCTCCACAAGAAGTTTTTTTCTGACTCAGGTCAGAAGTAGACACAAAACCTTTATAAATGAGTTGAGGTAACAGTAGGTTTGCTATCAGGCTGGAAATATCTATCATAATGTACTGCACAATGTACTTAAAGTAGAGCAGCTCTTTCTGTTATGCCGCTTTCTTCAATATAATCACCAACTATTTTGATGAATAGTTAATTAATTTGTCACACAAAAATGGCAGAAATGCTCTTTCCAGCTTTAAATCATATTAAACTGAATATCTTTGTGTTTTGGACTGACAAAACAACACATTTAAAGATGTCACAATTTGAGACAACTTAGACTTTTACAAACTGGGATGAACATTTTATTTTACTATTTGTTTGACATTGATAAACCAAATTATTAATCGGGACAATAATCTACAGATAATGCAGATAATGGTTAGTTGCAGCCCTGATAGCTGGAAAAGCATACACAAAATTGATAACGGTAAAAATGGCTTATTACCAATAAGTGTCCCAGTAAACTATTCCAGTCAGCCAGCATGCAGGGTTCCCCCTTTTAAGTGGAATGCAATCATCATCTATATAATCTACAACATGCAGTAACTCAACTCAAGAGAAATGTATGAAAATCAAGATTTCTACCAGTACCGGAAGTCCTTGAAAACACTTTAATTTTAATCTGATATTTTCAAGGTTTAAAAGGTGTTTATTTTGAATAAGAAACTGCTTGAAATGTTATTTTTATAAGGAAGTAAAGGATTTAATTGATCACATTAACAATGGCTCAGTACAGGTAAGTGTCCTAGTTAACTATTCCAGTGAAAGCAATGAGTGAGTAATGTATTTAATAATACACCAATGCCTTTTCTATTATGACATGTTAAAATGTCTGCTGTGAAAAAGGTCTTTTGTCATTATTTAAAAAAAAAAGAAGAAGCTTGGATTAACAAAAAAATTCATTGTCCTAACTAAAAATTATATCAGTCAACTGATACATCTGCCGGGCTAGAACTGACTTGTAAAAACATCAAGCAGAGGCTCAAATCAGGTCACATAATCTGCTGGGTCACAGAACACAGTGTAACACTGATGAAGCTGCAGTAAAGGTAGCATCTCTTCTTCTGCTCACCAGTGTCTGCTTCAACACGTCACGTTGGCGTGGTGCTGGTGAATAATTGAATTTAACAGATTTAAAAACCTATTCCCCCACGCTGTGTTTTTACCAACCATCCATATGTTCAGGAAGTCACAAGGCGCAGCAGTGAGTCAGAAACCAGATTTTCATCCAAATTAGCAGTTAGTGTAATTAAACTCAAGTTAGTGAGGGTTGTGGGGGGGGGGTTTCTCAACGCTGCATGGCGTGTTGCTGTATCTCCAAAATTGTTCCTTATGCTCAGTTATGAATAAATGATTGAAAGGTATTTCTGGCACAGTCATTATAGAAATTAATTGCAAATGGTGTGAGTGCATTCGGGTTCCCGAAAAGATGCAGATAGGAAACAGTTTGTCGGAGGGATTAATGAGGAGGCTCCACCTGGTGTGTTAAAACAGCTGGCACGCTGTAATATTACTGTTTACCAGGCAGCAGCTGGAACCTCTGCTTACAGGAACAGTCCAGAATCAGATTTGGCTGCCTATATTTCAGCAAAAATGTAATTTATTTCACCTGTGCAGTAGATAGAAAGTCAGATTTTCTCAACTTCCTCATCCTGACTGAAAACTTTAAAGCCGACAAGTTGCATTTAATATCTCACGTTTAGGCCTCAAGTAACTCTAATTTTAAAGTAATATGAATATGAAATGCATATGAAGAATATGAATCTTCTAGTTTCTGCAGTTGTGCTTCTTTAACATGGCTAAAACGCAACTGATACTACATCAGTTCAGAGAGGTTTAATATATTGTTTTTCCATAGTTTTTAGTTAATTATAGAGCAAATGATCACATTCTGTCTTATTGATGTTGTCAACAACGTCCCCTCCACCTTCACCAGCTGCAACAATTAAGTGATGAACACATGAATGCATCATTAATTATAATCCATTATATATATTCTGTCAGAAATAGGCCATTCTGTATAATGAGTAGTATATTTTGAGTGTTTTTCTAGAATGTGGTGTTACTATTTTTAATTACAAGTTCTGTGGGTGATGATGTTTGAATGAAAAATAATTGTTTAGTGCTTTCAACACATTTAAGATAATGTTTGTGTTATGTATTTTCTTTTTCTCTCAGAACACATTTTTTGGTCGGTTCAGACACTTCCTGGATGTGATTGACCCCAGAACGCTCCTTGTGACCGAGGTAAAGAAACGTACATTTAAAACGTGGATCTGGTGTGATGAAAGCTGAACTGAACCATGTTTTTAAACTGTGTTTCACTGGAACACTTTCTATTGACTATATGTATTTTGCTTTGGTGCACTTCAACCTAGGCCTGTCACTATAATTAATCAACTTATTGTGAGGGACGGCACAATGGATGGATCTGATCAGATTATACTTTTTTAAATTTCTTCTGATATCTGATTTAGTGATTTGGGCCAAAATCGGCCCGATACCGATACTGAATATCAGATTGGTCTCAAATTACAATAATATTGTTCATCGCAGTAATTTAGGGGACGATATATTATCTAAAAGAGATAGTTATTCAGCAGAAGCCCCACGATTCGATTTATCCCAATACTTAGTCACCATACGATACTTATATATATATATACTTATAGATATTTTGCGATATGGTGAGTATTGCAATACAATATTCTGTGAATTAACTGCATTTTGTGTCCACAAAATTAAATTCAACCAAGAATTGTTTTGTCAAATAAGAGAAAATTCTCAGTCTATTCATCCGACTTCCGTCTTTTATTTCTCCAAAATGAGAGTCAAACCCACAGACTGACCAACAAAGTATTCAGTCAAACTGAACTGAACTGATATCAAACATGTATTGACGACAACAACTGCAGCATTTTCTCAAACTTTCCTCAACTTTAAGCTTCACTGCTCTCAATTTTTTTGAATGAAACATAAAAAAGTCTTACTTTGCAGCATTTTTTTGACATCTTCCCGACACAATATCCTGACGCACATGGTGATCTTCTAGTTTCATATTATCTCAAGTATATTCCCTTAAAGTGAAAAAAAAGGCACGAATCGATATAATGTTGCCACACAAAATATTGCAATACTATGCTGTATCGATTTTTACCCCCACCTCTACAGCAGGACGAGATGGAGAAAGATAAAATGGCACACATACAGAGGAGGAAGAACTCATTTAGCACTGACACAGTAAAGAAGGGAAAAAGTGCTGAGTGCACTTAATAAAACGTATTATAAGTCGTTTTGTTTAATTATTACTAAGCTCAGTGTTCATAATGAGGAGAGATTCTTAGCGGTGACTGTTCCTGAGTAAAACTGCAATGTTTTGACGTGTTAAATCAAAAGCATTTTTCACTTTAGTGTTCCCACCCTCTCCTCGTGCAGCTGCTGCTTCTGTCTTTGAGATATTCAGATGAATCTTGCAGAACACAGTGAATCTGTATTCAACTTTCTGCCCATTTTGCACTTTGCAACGCAAAACTGTTGTTCATGGGATGACACCTCGCTGGCTGTGAAGGGAGGAAAATCGGCTGTTGATTGCTGAGGTTTAGTTGGCATCCACACATCTGGTGTGTTACAGGGAGGTAACAGGCAGGTATTCAGCCTCAGCTTTTACATTTTATCTGACCCTGAGGCCACATTTCTTGTTTTTTCAAGCACTGAGGCCCAAGTGGAAATCCTTGAAAGTCCTTGAATTGTCACTTGAGTTTTCAAGGTTTGAAAAGTGGCTTAAAAGGGCTTGAAATTTAGACACAAAGTCTACTTACAAACAGGTGACACATTTTTAAAAACAGGACATTTTGTTGTGCTTTCCCTTTAATTTGCCCTGCAGAATGCTGCCACAAAATAAAGTTTGGGTTGTTTGTAGTATGACTATAGTGGCAACATTAAACTTAACACCAGCTCGTTCCAGCATTTATTTCTATTTTTCTTTCATAAATTAGTTTGCACTCATGTCAGGTCATTGCATTTGTGACTTTATTGGCAAACGTTACATCCAAGTCTTTGATTTCCATCCAAAAGCATTATTTCCCCGGGCTTTTCTTTTCTGACAGAAATCCAATTTGAAAATTACTTGGGCTGTCCAAAATTTACATCATGGTTTATTATCTAATGGTTAAAAAAACAATCCTTTTTACTCCTCAACTACTGCTTGCAACTACTGATTTTTTTCTCTCATCAGACCTTCCAACAACCTTTTGTTGGACCTGCACAGTATCTCAAATACCATAAAAACAGAGCAAATAAAAATGTATCAGATAAAGATGGCCTATTACTTAGAGCCAAACAGATATGGGATATTTGAGACTGATACCAATAGCAAATTTAGAGCGGAAAATGTATTAATAAGCGATATGGCAGTCAATATATACTTTTTAGCTGGAATTAAATTAGATGTTTTTTTATGTGCACGAAAGTTGCACCATTATGACAAAGGCACTTAGAAGGCTACTTCCTCAAACAAATAACTTAATTCGAAAATATTTAACATTATTATACATTATTAAAGATTACACAAACAATGTTTTACATTGTCAACCAATTCTAGAAATAATAACTTAGAAAAAAAAGAGAATAAGTGAAATGAAATAAATAGATAAATAAATATCAATACCACATATTCAGTGTCAGTAAAAAAATAAAAAAATAGTTAAAACCATTTCTAAATCACCCATTGTTTTCTGCATTATATATTGTGTATGAAAGATTTCATATTGGCCTATATTGGACAACATATACGGACATATAACATATGCAGATTGACTGATTTGACAGACCAATATCAGCTGATCATATCGGTCAACTAATAAATCTGTCAGGCTCTTCTACTAATATCCAACCCTGTAATACACAATGTACATAAACCTGCAAACAAATTATAATGTTGTATTATAAAGATTAAAAATGAAGGCAGAAACATTTACCAGACGTATAAACACAGATCTCAAGTGTTTGTTGTCCTACAACAAAAACAATGTATTTTTTAAAGTGAGGAAGAAGTGAAATAATCTTTATACTAGAATGTATTGTAATCGTATGTAATGTAAATTATGTAATTTGCTGCTTATAAATGTACCTTCAAAATGCTTGAAAAGTGCCTGAAATTGACTTGGAAAAGGTGTAAGAACACTGAAAAATCTAAAAGGCATCGACTTTACTCTGTATTCATAGTTCTTAAAATGTCCTTGACCGTGACTCATTTATTAACACACTCTGTTACTGGGAACAAATCTCTGACCTTTTTGGCTGCAGACTGTTCTCTGCTCGTTGAAACATTTCTCCAGGTCTTTGTTGTGTTTTGGTAATTTGGTTCATGGAGTCATCAGTGCTCCGGTGCTCTGGGTAATGAAGCTGTTAGCGAGCGCTTTGGTGACAGTAATAGCGGCAGTAGCTCCTGGGATGTGATGAGGTGTGGACATGTGGGGCAGCTGTGAGGGGTGGAGAGTGTGTACTCCCTCTCTCTCTCTCTCTCTCTCTCACTCACACACACACACACACACACACACACACCTTGCACCCTGCACCCCGCTGAGCCAGGCATAGCCTCAACTTGCCCCTAATGAAGAGAGTGGAACAGGGGTAGTCGTGATTTTGCATACAATCGCACGCACGCACACACACACACACACACACACACACACACACACACACACACACACACAGACACACACAACCTCATGTGTGCAAAAGTGCACACCTAACATTATCACAGAGAAAGGAAGGTACACACACACACACACACACGCACACACACAGATGGCAAGCTCATTAGAGCAAATTGGGCCACATGACCTTGTATTTTGCTCCGCATTAGACAATGATCACACCACAGAAAGCTGCTCATTACCCGTTAGGAAACTCATTTGTCAACTGAAAATCAGCATGAAAGTTTTAGTGAAACACAATTATCGTATGCATTGAGCCGTGTGGCTTAAATAGTGGAATATTAAAAAAAAAAAACATCTCTGAGCTGACTAAGACTCTCCAGGGAAGACTGCCTAAACTGACTAAAATGTTAAATTTTAACTGAGTTCTTTTTATCTATTTGGTCAAATCAGAAATGTCTGCAGGAGTCTGTGGAGCTGCTCGACCGTTTCAAACAAGGAACTCTGCCTGCAGGAGTGACAGACGCTCAGGTAAAGACACAAAAAGATGAGTTGACTTTGACATAATTTAGGACATGTGAAGCATTAGGGAGTCTGAAAAGCAAGAATTGAGAGGGAGGGGAATATAAATGATATCCTATGTTAAAATAATTTGTTATTCTGTCTCTGTTGTCTGTCTCTGTGCGTGACGCAGGTCACTATCAAAGGTCACTATCAAATGCATGCTTAATTCACTGTGTGTGTGTGCCCTCCCTCTATGCATTAATATATTAAACATGTAAGATGCTTTTGTTACAATGATCATGTGCTAATATTGTTTTAAAACTATGATTACTTCAAATACATTATGGTTTGTGTGCACATTGCAACATCTGTGTCTCCAAATTATATCTCTGTAAGACATAACAAGGCAGAATGTTTGTCTTAACAAGTTTGATAGCAGGTCAGGACACGGACTTGATGTGACATGACGTGTCCCTGTATTGATTAAAACTGACGAATCGGCGGATCAAGAAGGCGGCACTTCCTGGAAGAAATCTACCTTCATGATTAGTAAACCATCGTGAGGATAAAATAATGGGTACGAGGGAAAGGAGACTGGTTCAGACTTCATTACCTGAAACCAGTCTCATGTAAATCAGGGAAGTGATGTTTGAACCTACAGAGATCTCTGTAGTCAATACAGGGACACGTCATGTCACATCAAGTCCGTGTCCTGACCTGCTATCAAACTTGTTAACACAAACATTCTGCCTTGTTATGTCTTACAGAGATATAATTTGGAGACAGACAACAGAGACAGACAAAAGAGACAGAATAACAAATTATTTTAACACCTACTATAGACACATTGAAAGCTACAGTTGGTAACTTCACCGGAGGCTGAGGCAGAGTGAGACCAATATGTTTTAAATTATTTGAGGTTAGAAATAGGAAGTGCAGTAACATAATTATTCTTAATTCATATTTGAACAGTGCTGTTTATTTTGACAGTTTAATGAGTTAACAAGAAGACATGATTGACAGTTAGTAGCTAGCCTGCTAACGCTAGGCCGCATCAATCACATTGCAGTTAAGCAAATCAAATCAAATGAATAATACACGTTTTAGTTGGTCTTGTTGGTCACAATAATCCGGCCACAGCCCCTACATAAGTGGTTCGTGGTTCGAGACCAGCAGAGAGTTGGTGCTGTTCTGGAACCAGTTTTCCTGGAAGAGAACCGGTTCTTTGGGTATCTGAAAACGAAGAACCAGTTTGAGAGTAGGCACCGGCTCCGTACTGCACCGGATTCAATCCAAAAGGGGTATCAGATGAGGCAGAGGAACCTGATTTGTTTTGTTTTTTCATGTGACAAAAACTTATTTCTCCAAAAGTTACCAACAGCCATTTTTTGTTTTGACATTTTATGTATTCCATTGAGAAACTAAATATATCCAGCAGTTTACAATTGCAGTATAATTTCAAAAAACGCACCAGAGAAGTCAAAGAGTGTAGGACGACTGGATTTGCACTAAAACATTGCGTACGCTGTTTTTCCTGCACACGCCACATGTATGAAAGTGAACTTGCGGTGAGAATGTGCGGACCGCTGTGCAATCTCTCGAGCTGTCGTGAGAATGTCCAGATTATGATTATATTTTATATTTCACCTGTCACCTGTGTACTGCTGCTTATTTGTGCAAAAATAGTATTTTGAAGTCTGTATATTTCATTATATTATTTGGATAGGCTATTTATATTTTTAAGTGTGTTTATTTTGTAGGTTTGTATATTCTCTCAAGTCTATATATTTTGCTATTTCTACCATTATTATATCCATACATTTCTCTATATTTTTCGTATTTTGTTGGAGTAACTGGAGAGAAACCGAGTTTCCTTCCGGGGATGAATAAAGTATTTCTGATTCTGATTAACATAAAGTGCAATAAAAACCTTGTGAAACAATTTATTCACAGATTACAACAGGCCTTAATCACTGTGTCAAAGTCAAGATCACAGACTGTTTTCCCTTTCCGTTTAACATAGAGTTAACGCTACAGGTGCGCAGCATTCCACAACACACACATCTCTCTCCCTGGAGCAAAAACGTGTAGGTGGGAAAATGCATTCAGAATAAATCAGGTGTAGTGCATAATTGATCCCGTATGTGATGACTATTTAGGACAAAAAGGTATAGGCAAAGTGTGACTTATAAAATGGTGCGTAAACATGAGTTCAGAGGGTGCGTGTGTTTAGGGACCATGCTGATTTACTGTCCCAGGATGATACGTGTACATTATTTTAAAACTTCTCTGAACTCACCCTAATCTCAGTTGGATTTATTTTTCTTACTTCTGCCATGGCTGCGGGTAGCTGATCCAGCTGTGTTAACAGCCACAGTGACACCTTGCCACTCAGTTTGCTTGCACTTGTTGCTGATTCCAGAGCTGAAAAACTAAAAAAAAACTAAAAAGCACAGTTTTTTTGGCCTCCATCTCAGAGATCAGCACATCCACCTTGCACACAGTGGCAGCACGTACATTTACAATTGTTATTTCGAAAATCAGCTGGCAAGCCTGCAAATTTATAGTCATTTGCATGTCATCTGCGTATTCATTTGCGGGAGGAGCCGGGGCGTGGTTGGTGGCTCGTGCATGTGCACTCACATCCACACTATTTGGGATGTATTAGGGGTGGGCGAAAGAATATCACGATATTTTCAGGGTTTTTTTGCGATAACGATATTACAAAATACTGAAAAATATATCGAAAATATGATTTTTTTAGTCTATATAAAAAAAAAGTACAACAAAATAAAAATCAATAATAAAAATGTAGTGTAAAGTGCAAATCTCAACAGTCGCCAAATAATGTACACTAGACTCTTAGTATCAGCAAATAATAAAAATAACCATCTTGGGGGTCCGGGGGTAAATATAATCTTTTAATAGCTTGAAATGTGACATTAGGACATGAGACTCTGGTGGGTCGCCACAGTCTAGGAAAAACCCTTACGCCACTACGTCAAGAAGTAGGAATGTTGCCAATATCGTGATATGCATTTTTTTTATTATAAAAAAAAATATACCGGTATAATCGTGAATGATACGATATGACACACCACTAGGATGTATCAAGGAAAGGAACCTGGCTTAAGCACATTCTGATACATGTGGCAGTAGGCTACATTTGTGCAGTCTTTTATTCAGTGGGGCCCCAGGAGGTTACTATGTTGTTAATTCTGAGATCATGGTGCCGTTATGGGTGATATGTAGCTCCCTAAATCAAGCATGTTGCGATTTACTTCTGGCTTGTAGATAACAGCAGGTATTTCTCCGGCCTAATGTTTCTCAATTACTTATCTGAATAAAAGACTAACAATACTTGGGACAGTTCATTTCTCATTAATTAAAGTTATTCTCATTAAAACTGTTATTAATTTTTCTCTCCAGCTTTGGGAAGCTCAAAAAATAAAGCAGGTAAGACTTTCATTCACCCACACACAAACTAAGATCACTATCTTGTATCATTTCTGGTTGTTATGGTGTCTGTCTTTACACTTTTGTTTACACAACAAGCACACAGCAGAGTGAGGGCACCCATGTGCTGTCCAGTAAAGGTAAAGACATACCAAACAGAGTAAAGCTTTAAAATAAAAATGACAAAGGTGAAGCAGGCGAGTTGTTTTAACTCAAGAGCTAATTAGCAGTAAGTGCCAGCTTCTGAACACGTCAGACAGTCACTGAACTGCAGGTGCAGTTTCTCAAACCAAGAGAACATGATTTACACTAATATGGACACGATGCAACAGCTATACTTTAGAGTTTTATAAATCTGGTCTTTATGACTCATCTCAATAAAACATATTGATTTTAATTGGACTGGAGTTCTGCACTCTTTTTTTTATCTTTAACTTATTCAAAATGTTCACCTATTTTTTTTACATTTAAAAAAATGTTAGAAGCCAACTAAATTAAAGCACTAAAATGCAGCTTGTGTTATGTAATGACAAGCTTTAAATTCACATGTGAATACAGCCAAATGTCACACAAGGTGCACTGGAATTTGAACACCACATTGAGGATTATTTTGATCATATATTCAACTCTATAAACATGTCCCTAAATACAGTAAAGTGCTGCTGGTTCAGATGTGTTGTGTGTAAATATTACAAGTGTGCAGAATTGTAACAGTTGAAACCGGACTCTATACAGTCCATACGGGGGAAATTCACCAATAACCAAGATATAGCAGACGATATATGGGCTTTTTTTTATTTTTTAACTGGAATGAAAATAAATGTTTTTTATGTGCACCAATTTTGCACCATTATGACAAAGGATACTTTCTCAAACAATTAACTTTATTAAATAATATTTAACATTATTATACATTTTTATACATTAGACATGCAATGTATAACAATGTATAATAATGTTAAATATTATTTAATAAAGTAATTCTAGAAAAAAAAATATAAAAAAAGCAAAAAAATGAAGAAATACAAATAAAATAAATTGTTATAAATAACACATTACTGACTATTTAAATAATAAATAAATAAAAACACCATTTCTAAATCACCCAAAGCATTGTTTTCTGCATTGTGTAAAACAGAAGAAGTTAAATAATCAGTAAACTATATATAAATATGTAATTTGTAGGTAATGTTTACAGTGGTGTATTTTGACTTTCCCTGAGAGTATATGAGATCGTTTCACAGGACCAGATATACTATATGGGGCAAATTTCCCATTTTCAGACATGATAGTGCCCTCATACACGGTGCTTCACATGTTCTAGATCGGCTCCATGTGCATCAGAAAGCAGCTTCCGTTCCTCTCCGATCAGCAGATCTCATCTCCGTTAACGCAGTAGGGGAAACAGATTTCCATCTGTCCTATCTTACTGCAAAACATCATTTGTCTTTCATGTGTACATTTAAAAGACTTTTAGAAAAAAACTTTCTCACATAAAAAAGGGAAAAAAAAGTCTTTAAAAACGCAATGTAGTAAAGATCACAGGAGGCTGCCTCTGTTTGCTCGGTTTGTTTCTCTGATAACTTCAGATCCAGACGTCTGATGACTAAAGTCCTTCATCTGGTTAAAATATAGTATATTTACATTCTCTTTATAGAGAGCCAAAAAACAGCAGTAAATGTAAAAAGTATGTTGTCAAAATGTTGCTAATAACTGAAAAAAAGTAAATTTATGACAACCTAAAATAATGAGTATAGTATCTTTACACTATAATCTCACTTGAGTTAGTTTTACGATTGGCAGGAAGTCTCTTTTCGTCCTTTCAAAATAAAACAGGCTTTTGCATAGTACTGCATATATATCTTTTATTTTGCCCACGTATGCATGTTTTTATATATGAACTGAAGTATTTATAAAAACATAGTGATTAATAGATTAATTGATCATTAACATTATAGATGCTCAACTTGGAAGGTTTCTTCCGACGCCCATCCCTACTGTGCAGTATTAAGAGCCTTAGCTTAATAACAGCCAACTTGTCCTTTCTGGTAGACATACAGTGCTAATTATCATATGATATGCTTAAATCTAATATTTTTAGTTATAAAGTTTGTTCGTGTTTCAGCCTGTGGTTGTGTATTGTGGCACCAATAGTCTCCCCTCCTGTGGGCGTGGTCTTCAGAGTATGACATGTGGTGCTCTCTATTTAAGGTGATATTAATCATTTTCATATAACACTCTCTTCTTCCTCCTTATTCAGCTAAACTGAACCAACCCGAATCTTTCTGTTCTCATTATGGTCTGATTCTGATCATTATGCTGTTATTACAGGCCATCATCCACCCTGACACGGGGGAGAAGATCCTCATGCCCTTTCGGATGTCAGGTAAAGTGGCTCGGTGTGGAAGCCTCGGGGGGGGAGTGGGATCTAGGGGCTTGTTATGTGGTCCAACATGGAAGCGTCGTTCACCCTGGGAACTGTCACGGCTCGACGGGGCTCTTCAGGTTGTCTCAGGCCTGAAAAAGGTCACACTCAGCTGGGCGCTGATTAAAACCTCTCTCCCACGGTGACGGAGATGTTCTCGAGCTTCTCTGAGGAAGCAAACACAAGTATTTTGGTCTCAAATCACCTTTTTTTTTGCAAAGTGGATTTTTAAGTGTCGGAGAGAGGTTGGAAGAGAGGAAGGGTGAGGGAGGAGAGAGGGAGAAAGAGACTTTCCAACTTTCTATATATGTCAGACAAATAGAAATCCTATTTGCTGTGTCTGACCTGTACAGACAGGCTGGCTTAAAAACAAACAGCTATGAGTGTAAGATGTTAAAAGTGATACTTCTGTCTTTTAACAGGTTTTATTCCATTTGGCACGCCAGTGGTAAGACTTTTTATATACATTTCAGTAACGCAAAGCCAATCATGATGTTCATTAGAGTTAATCTAAACTGTTAAAGGCTACATAGAAATTAACCCTCAGTACATGTTAGCCCCTGACCAATGTAAGATTTTTCAAACTGATGCAATACTGATTTTAGAGGGAGAAAATTAATTGATGGTGGCTGATGTAGTAATTTTTTTGACCTGGAATAAAAATGTTTATTTTAATTTGGCTTGTGTAATGATTTTTTTTTTTTTTTTTTTTTTTTTTTACCTCTCAGAGAGCCTCTGTACCCAGAGAGCTACTCTCTTAAACATAAACTTAAATAATATTTAACATTGTTATACATTATACAAACAGTGTATTACATTGTCAGCCAATTCTATAAATGATAACTGGGAAAAATAAATAGGTATAAAATAAATAGCTTAATAAATATCATTACTGTTCAGTTTCAGTCAATTGCTGACATTTAAAAAAATGATAATAAAAAACATTATTTATTGCATAAAAAAAGTTTTCATATCGGTGATGTGAAAGGCCAATATCGGCTGATAACATCAGTCAACAGATTTATCTATCGGGCTCTTATACATGTTTCATACAAGGATAAAAAAATAAATACATTGTTTTAACCAAGGCTGACCCTCCAATTTATCTTTAGACTATGTTTTTCCCTTTTAGATAATGTTTATGTGTTTTTCTAGCTGTTTCAGAATTAATTAATTAATTTCATGCAGGTTGTTGGCCTCCTTCTCCCAAATCAAACATTGGCATCCACTGTCTTCTGGCAGGTAAATACCATCTTTTCGACCTGTAGAACTCAGACTCACTGATATTATCAAGACTTTTGCAATTCCATGTAATTAATTGAGTAATTTATAAAGACAAGGCATATTAATCGACATTTCTGTAAATGTTCCAGTATTTGCTAGCCAGCCAGTTTACTATTGCAGTGCTGGCACGATGCTGTTAAACCAATGAAGTGTTTTAGAAACTCCTGACAGGAAGATGCGAAATTTGGCAACAAAATGAAAATATTGCAACAATAACAAGAAATGAAATAACAATGATGCAGTGATATAATAATAGTATCCACTTGAATTGTCAAGTTTTATATTTAGCACTTCAGATAAAAGAATACCAATTTTAAGTTGGCAAGCAGTCTGTTTTTTGAAAAGCTGTGTAAAATAAACACTGCTGGTGTGAGACAAAGTCTGTTATTGTCTAAACCATCATCTCATTTCTACAATAATATAAAATGTTGAACTCAAGGAACACCTACTATTTTTGTAGAAGTTTTGATTCATAATGTCTTTTTGATGCAACTGAAAGCGAAAAAATAGTAAATGAAGTTTGAGCTTAAAATGATTTATCTACATATGGACTCAGTGGAATATTTAGGGGATAGCTGCTGAGCCAGATGGTAGAGCTGCAATGATTAGTCATCTCATTGATGAGCCGATCAACAGAGAAATTATAACAAACTACTTTAAGAATAAATTAATATTTGAAATACATTTTAATGCAAAAATGGCAGAAAGGGCCCCCGAGGCTCTGGAACGCTTTTCATGAGGACATCAGGTTGTCTGTGATCTCCTGTGACGTAATGTTGGAAATGCAAAACGTAGTAGTAATCACACAGTAATACGTCCCATTTACTAACAAGCTCCTCTTCTTCTGACTTCCTGTCTTTTTACAGTGGTTGAACCAGAGTCACAACGCCTGTGTGAATTATTCCAACGGCAACGCCTCCAAGGTACAGCACCAGGAACCCCGTCTGATTTAGACACATAACCAGTGTGAGATACTTTCATATTATAATCTCTTTTATTTTCCACTTCAGCCGGCTCCAGTTTCAAAATTCATCCAGGGATACCTCGGAGCAGTGACCAGCGCAGTCTCCATCGCTGTGAGTTCCCATAATGCCCCTGTTCTAACTGAAGAGGCCCTGAGACTCCAGTGACTTGATCAGAGTCAATTTACAGGAGCTGAGTCACTTATTGATTTGTGATTTCTGTTAAAGCAACAAAACAGCATAATGTAGGGCTTTTATCAATTATAAATAACTCTCGTTCTCTGTAAAATGTCAGGTAAACCTGCAATCAAGTTGTCTTTGCTGTGTAGTTGTGATATATGCCAAAGATTCAGTTCATCCCAAAGACTCAGCCATCCCAAAAACCCACTACACACATCATTAACGCTCTGAACCCAACAAGCCATTTCTGGGCATTTTTTGTTCTTTTTATATTTTACTCACTGTGGCCTTGTGTTTCACTGCACTACAGGTGCTGGTCATATAATTAGAATATCATGAAAAAGTTGATTTATTTCAGTAATTCCATTCAAAAAGTGAAACTTGTATAATGTATACATTCATTCCACACAGACTGATATATTTCAAGTGTTTATTTCTTTTAATTTTGATTATTATAACTGACAACTAATGAAAATCCCAAATTCAGTATCTCAGAAAATTAGAATATTGTGAAAAGGTTCAATATTGAAGACCCCTGGTGCCACACTTTAATCAGAAAATTAACTCAAACACCTGCAAAGGCCTTTAAATGGTCTCTCAGTCTAGTTCTGTAGGCTACACAATCATGGGGAAGACTGCTGACTGGACAGTTGTCCAAAAGACGACCATTGACACCTTGCACAAGGAGGGCAAGACACAAAAGGTGATTGCTAAAGATGCTGGCTGTTCATAGAGCTCTGTGTCCAAGCACATTAATAGAGAGGCGAAGGGAAGGAAAAGATGCTGTAGAAAAAAGTGTACCAGCAATAGGGATAACCGCACCCTGGAGAGGATTGTGAAGCAAAACCCATTCAAAAATGTGGGGGAGATTCACAAAGAGTGGACTGCAGCTGGAGTCAGTGCTTCAAGAACCACCACGCACAGACGTATGGAGACATGGTTTCAGCTGTCACATCCCTTGTGTCAAGCCACTCTTGAACAAGAGACAGCGTCAGAAGCGCCTCGTCTGGGCTAAAGACAAAAAGGACTGGACTGCTGCTGAGTGGTCCAAAGTTATGTTCTCTGATGAAAATAAATTTTGCATTTCCTTTGGAAATCAAGGTCCCAGAGTCTGGAGGAAGAGAGGAGAGGCCCAGAATCTACGTTGCTTGAGGTCCAGTGTAAAGTTTCCACAGTCAGTGATGGTTTGGGGCCATGTCATCTGCTGGTGTTGGTCCACTGTGTTTTCTGAGGTCCAAAGTCAAAGCAGCCGTCTACCAGGAAGTTTTAGAGCACTTCATGCTTCCTGCTGCTGACCAACTTTATGGAGATGCAGATTTCATTTTCCAACAGGACTTGGCACCTGCACACAGTGCCAAAGCTACCATTACCTGGTTTAAGGACCATGGTATCCCTGTTCTTAATTGGCCTGCAAACTCACCTGACGTTAACCCCATAGAGAATCTATGAGGTATTGTGAAGAGGAAGATGCGATACGCCAGACCCAACAATGCAGAAGAGCTGAAGGCCACTATCAGAGCAGCCTGGGCTCTCATAACACCTGAGCAGTGCCACAGACTGATCCACTCCATACATGCTGCATTACTGCAGTAATTTAGGCAACTAAGTATTGAGTGTTGTACATGCTCATACTTTTCATTTTCATACTTTTCAGTTGGCCAACATTTCTAAAAATCCTTTTTTTGTATTGGTCTTAAGTAATATTCTAATTTTCTGACATACTGAATTTGGGATTTTCATTAGTTTCAGTTATAATAATCAAAATTAAAAGAAATAAACACTTGAAATATACCAGTATGTGTGGAATGAATGTATACAGTATACAAGTTTCACTTTTTGAATGGAATTACTGAAATGAATCAACTTTTTCATGATATTCTAATCATATGACCAGCACCTGTATATATAAGTCCTGCACCTCTATGGAACCAGCACAATCATGGTTAGAATTGGGAACAACTCAAAAATGTCTTTTGTGCAGAATAACACAGTTATAATAGCATTAAATCATAAAAGAAATATTTTTTATTCCCTCTTCTTCCAGCCCCCCCATCCTCTCCTGTCTGTGTAAACAAACAGCCTGCAGTTCTGTCTGATGTTTAGTGAATAATTGTCATGTGACTATTCATCTCAGAATCTATCATGGCTTCACGGTGTCACTAAGGGCTGCTGAACTTAATGTTTGTAACAGAATCTAGTTTATCCTAACAGGTTATTTCTGACAACATTTTAAATGAGATATATAGAATAAAGGGATTTTGACAGAAATATCAACATTTTAAGCTTTAGTTTGGTTACTTTTTCTAATGGAAACTCATAACCTTTGGTGCGGTCAAGCACTGTTGAAAAATTCATATTCCGACCATAATGCCAGTTTTTACAGTTTCTTTCTACGATAAACAATTTATTTTTAGCAGTCTTTTAAAGGAAACATACGCTTTAATTTAGGGCTTCAGACGGTTAATCTGGAGTGTAAAGATTATTGTTGTTTTCAATGTTTTTCCACCCTGACAGGAATATATTATTAGGTGAATAATTTGAAATGTTTTGAGCATAAACCTTTGAATACCAGCCATCACAATATTCTTATCAGTTGGACATTTTTCTTACCTTCACATCATCAAAGACTCCGATGTCAAAGGAGTATAACACACACGTTCACACACCTGCCTGACACGGCCCTCAGTGTGGACACAAGGCTCAAACCGAGCCAATTACTGGTCCCGCTGGGCGCCCATCCGGCTGCTGCCCTCAGGCTTGACAACGCCAACAAGCACAGAACAGAAATCGCGGGGTGTCTGCAGGGCGGAACAACGGGGCGGGGAGGAGGGGGGCAGGAGCTCTCCAATTAAACGTCCGCCCTGGTGACGACCCCCCGCCGGGTTGGGGAGTGCCGAAGGCTGAAGTGGCGTTGTGGTGTGTTATCTGGGAGCACATAGCCTCCTGACTGCAGCCCTCTGGTGTGTTAAAACACTGTATTTAGTTGTTTATGCACAGTGCTGCTGTCCTTTTTCTCCCAAACATACCATTTCTTTAAAGACACTTTAAAGTTGAACAATGTATTTAAATATTAGCTACAAACATTGATGTGTGTCTACTTCTTCTTCAGGTGGGTTTAAATGTTTTAATCCAGAAAGCCAGCCGCTTCAGCCCAACCACCAGGCTTTTGGTGCAGAGGTTCATCCCCTTCCCAGCAGTGGGTGAGTTCAAAGAGCTCAGTGAAACAAGGACAGGGGTTGAACCCAGTTCTCTACCAAAATGGCCTTTTAAACCAAACTAGTATATGTTTCAGTTCATAGTGTAGATTTGGTCAAGTCTTGAAGAAACTGACCGGAGTAAAAAGACGACAATTTCTCAAAAAATGACCAGCTTTTTACACAGAATCCAAACTTTCAGGATCGTATATTTTTCTATGAAAATGAGAATAAAGATGCCAAAATTATTATACACACATATAAGTATTACACAGTTGTAATACTACTACTACTACTAAAAATAATAATGATAATAATAATAATAATGATAATAAATCAGATTCATATAGTGCTTTTAAAGGTACTCAAAGTTGCTTAATTGTCCCAAATTATGCATTAGTTGGAAGTAATACATAATTTTAAGTAACACAGTTATAAGTTATACATAATTACAAATAGTATTCTAAAGATTGAAGAAAAGATCTTTGATTGGTCCAGATTCCTCATATAAACTTCACACCATGGTCATTTTATAGAGAATAATTCTTCAAATATTTTTGAAACATATCAGGATTGCAATATCAGTCAAAATAATCACAATGAGATATTTTTTCGAAATCACTCCCGTTTAATGAGCAGCAAGAGAAACAAGCATGAAGTAGATTTAACATCTTGTGTTCGCCTCCACTGCAGTCAAGTTGCAGTTTACATCCATGTCTGATATCCTTTTGGTGAGATTTTGTTCCGAGGATCTGTCACGAATAAAGATTTATTTCTTAAGTCTGTAGACTTTACAGGCAGTGACTTCACTGCTGCACCACAATACTTGCCTCAGTACTTTTTACACATGTTTTGCCTTTTACAATTAGGATATTACAGTGTTTGAGTGTCTGGCCCTACTGCTTATTCAATTACCAAGATGTACTAAATTAAAGAAAATGAGGAACCTAATATAAATCTTCGGATACAGAATAAACACATTCCTATCCCTAATGTTGATAGATACACTGTCAAATGCTGTGTGATCATCACAAATGGCTGTATGAGAGCCAGCCACACTGCTCCTCACGGTCCGTTTCCCTCTCTGCGGGGTTAGAGACGTGTTGTGAGCTCGCTTTGTCAGACATGTGTGGAGCCACAAAGCTGATTTTCATGCCACTCTCCCGCAAACACACACCCAGGGGTATAGACCCGTGTCCCAGAATGCTGCTGGCTCGTAATTAAATTGTTTGCCTGGCCCCCCCCACCCTTCTTACCATGGCGGTTCTTTTAATTAAATCAACAGGTTTCTACAGCGCAGCCTTTGCCTGGTAATTGGCTGCTTGTTAGAACTCTGCTGCTGCAAACAAATTGGATAATTACCCCTAAAGTGGCGTCTATGTCAAGGCCTCATTTACCTGATTTATGTTTGTTCATTGTTGTTGCTGTTGTTGTTTTGGTAGGCCCATATATAAGGTAATTAAAATGGCTAATTGAAGCGAGCGAAAGTAAAGTGCTGTTTGAATTTTCACCCGCTTCATTTTGTTTGCTTACTTAAGGCTAGATTTATTTGTAATAACCTAATCAAGCAGCGGCCTGTCATTCAATTAGATTATGAAGACTTTTAACTGCAGGGAAAGACACGCCAGGGATAATTAATGTGTTGTCTTTTGAAAATATTTATCATTATTTAATTATTATTAATTATTAAGTAATTACGCAAAAAGTTCTTTAATGCATTTCCACGAGTATACCACCAGTTATTAGATGACAATTAGAATGTACATAAATGTAATTATTTCAAATAATCTCAAATTACAGCCACAAATTTCAGCTTTGCGCATTAATTGATTTAATTTTGTAATTACTTTGATGCCTTTATTAATTTAGTCACAAACTGTTTTTTTTTTTAATTTGATCTTTTTGCTGTATTTTTTGTTATTCCCTGCCAAAATCCCACTATCTGTCCCTCTATTAATTGGTCTGGATGAAAAAATCCCTTGTAGGTAAAAAGAGCTATTTGCTCAGTCAATTGAATTCCCCTCACAAAGCGACCTGCGAGCCCTGCAGCCCTTAGTACAGATAACTCTGAACGCTGTTGTCTTAAATTAAAAAGGCTCGCGGCGCCACCACTAAACTCTCTAAAATGAGTTTTTCTTATTCCTATTAGAGTCAAGGAGAAAGGTCCATCTATATTAACATACATTTGTGTTCATTTTGGCTTTCGTGAATAAATCAAAGGGTAACAACACTGCTGTTTGTCGACCTATCAGTCACCTTGGACACGCTGTTCGCTGATGATTTCACTGAAGTCGAAGTCACACACACACACACACACAGACACACACACACACAGTCACACACAGACACACACACTGTCGTGACGTTCAGTTTTGTGGATTATGACACACATGACATGACAGTTATGTACTGCATTTTGGCTTTTTTTTACTGAGTAAAGTGAGGAGAATGAGGTGATAGGTGCACAATTTTGGTATTTTCAGCACAGTAGAAATACGTTTGAACAATTATATATTTATTATATATATATTTATTTATATATATTATATTATATATAATTATGTTAATGATTATATAAACAATCTATAGTGCATGGTCTTAAATGCATTTAGGGTGTGTCCAGCTCCACATTTGCAAATTAAACGGCACACAATCTGAGCACAAAGTAATGGGCAGTGGGTTTTTATTTAGTCTCTTTATTAAGCTTAGGTGTGTTTTGGGTGCTATGTAAATGGTGCATCTGCAAATTGGAGAAGAGGGCAGTGTTCTGCCCCCAGACATGTCCCTATCCTCTCTCCCATCAACAACTCTTTTTGACTGCATATGAGCAAATTCACCAATAACCTATTTAACTAAGGAGGAGGAGCACTGCATGTGTGTTGCAAACAGTGTGGGCGCTTTTTGTGGACCTGCCTTTTTAATCGCATTTTCTGAATAATGAATCTTAAACGGTGTGAAAATACTGTGCCATTGACTTCAGACCAGGTTTTTGTTGGTCATAGCTTTCTGCTGCCTCCAGATAGCAATGCAACACTTATGTGTCTGACTTATTATTATGACCACACTTACAGGCGCAAGTATATGATTGTTTCGCAGCACTGTTTGTCATCTCACACTCTTTATTTTATTTTCGAAAGAAGGCAAGAAAGGACAAGGGCAAAAAGCTGAATGTGCATTCCAATTCCAAACCACATTATTTTCTATTCCATGAAAAGATTTAGTATATTCTAGTATGGTATGCTAACTAGAATATACCAAATATTTTCTTTCTTCTGCATCTGGTTTAATTTTGCAGTATGCAAGCCAGCATGCTTTTTCTAGCTATTCTGACCCACAATCTGTGCAGCATTTATGAGCCAGGGGGTCAAAGTTCAAAGTTGACATGTTATGATGAAGCAGTATGTCCCAATTGTATGCATGCTTCATGCAACAGTACATAATTTATAAGAACAGCTGCTAAAAGTAAGAATAAAATGTATTCCTGAGTCTCTTCCTGCTACTGGAACAGCACTGCTCAGGCTGCCTGGTCTGAAAGCTGGAGGGTGAAAAGACAATCTGCTTATTTGTGAACTAATAAAATATGTCAAATTCCTGGAGGTGAGACACTTGACTTTCATTTCTGAAAATATTCTCACCTCCCTACAGCGAGCGCAAACGTCTGCAACGTGGTGCTCATGAGACACTCTGAGCTGTCGGAAGGCATCAGCGTGCTCGACGACAACGGGAACGTGGTGGGAACGTCAAAAGTGGCTGCCAGGCATGTATGTTGCTTTTTATATGATGGTGTGAATTTGTTATAATTCATAATGTTTCTGAATGCAATAAAAAAGTAAATGATTATGCAATACATTTACCTCTCAACATTATTCAATTTCTTTATTTTTCATCCCTTCCTTCTTTAAATGCCTCTTTGTGTCCTTTTTTTATTTTTTGTGACAGGCACTTTTAGAAACAGCTCTGACCAGAGTGGTCCTGCCTATGCCAATCCTGATGCTCCCTCCCATCATCATGTCTGTACTGGAAAAGTAAGAGACATTTTTTATATTTTATGAATGGGTCAGTTGCCGTAAACTTGTTTTGATTCTACAACCCGGATTGTCAATGTCTTGCTGTGTTAAACGTTAATAAAAACAGAATGTATATTACCATATTAATATATTAACAGAAAACAAGTTAAAAAAAATCAGTCACCTTTGATTTTTTTACTCCTCTACTTCCTCTAACTTTCACTGATTTTTTCCATAATTGGTTAGCTGTTATTTTTTCAATGAATTCATTCTTATTATAGTTTTTTTTCTTGTTTTGGCTGCAATTAATTCAGCTCTCTGAAAGAGCAAATATACATATAAAGAGACAAAGACGGTACAATTTTATTACTCGTACACCCATGATTTCAGTCCCCTTTACTAACCCTAAGCAATGTCATAATAAACCAAATAAACAGCTCTATCTTTTTCAGGTTCCCAATATGTGCTACTTGGGAGCAAAGCACCCTGGGAACATAGGAATAATCCTCAGTCAGATATATATATACAGTACAGACCAAAATTTGGACACACACCTTCTCATTAAATGCGTTTTCTTTATTTTCATGACTATTTACATTGAAGATTCTCACTGAAGGCATCAAAACTATGAATGAACACATATGGAATTATGGACTTAACAAAAAAGTGTGAAATAACTGAAAACATGTCTTGTATTTTAGATTCCTCAAAGTAGCCACCCTTTGCTTACTAGAATATAAGACATGTTTTCAGTTATTTCACACTTTTTTGTTAAGTACATAATTCCACATGTGTTCATTAATAGTTTTGATGAATCTACAATGTAAATAGTCATGAAAATAAAGGAAACACATTGAATGAGAAGGTGTGTCCAAACTTTTGGCTAGTACTGTATATATGTGTGTGTGTGTATATATATATATATATATATATATATATATATGAATACATACATAAATAAGTAATATGTATTTTGTAGGGGAGAAAAGGGGGAAGAGAAATGGAAATTAAAATAAGGGTGGTGATTATATAGGGGGGAATTAAAAGTAATTAAAGTAAAATATGTAACTACCTATAAATAAACAGTTTGTATGGAGAGGTCTGGCATGTCTTAACACCTATATAATTCATTTCAACTGGATTTTTTGCTGATTGTGTTTCTATAGGTGGCGCCCTTTTCTTTGTCTATTCAGACATTGTGACTTCTGCTGGTTTCAAATACTAATGTTGCATCATTTGATGTCTGCAGAAGCATTTTTTTCACAGGAAAAAGAGACCAAACTGATTGACTCAGTGTTTGTATGTTTGTATATCTGTGTTAGAGAGGCATTTTTCTAATTAGAAATGTTAATTAATACTGTAATGAAAGTGGTGAAGGATTTATTGTTCTACTATAATACAAGTTAGATTAATTAAAAATGCAAATTACCCCTTATTAATTTTAATAAAATCCCGTAGTCGGAAACTTAAATACGTTTCAGATAACTTCATCCTCAGAGCTGCAGTCAGCGAACCTTTTCCACCACTGAGATTC
This sequence comes from Centropristis striata, assembly GCF_030273125.1. Lineage (NCBI taxonomy): Eukaryota > Metazoa > Chordata > Actinopteri > Perciformes > Serranidae > Centropristis > Centropristis striata. Next base: position 12,098,154 of record NC_081532.1, read on the forward strand.
GGTGCCGTGTGATATGACTGTAATGATGTCTTAATGATGCAATGTGTTTATACGGACGTCCTGTGATCGATGGCCTCGCTGTTCCTGCGGTGTGTCGAGGAATGCAGCCATCTTTGTAAATCCTTGACAGCACTTGTCCCGACCGCTCCGAGCAGGCGGGCTCAGGCAGCGGGGCCGGCTTCCCAGGTGTGTTTGGGATTCCTGGCAGCTGCATGACTGAACGGAAAGACAGAGAGAGGGAGAGAGAGAGGGAGTGTATGTGGGAGTGAGCTTGGGGCTGTGAGGTGGACTTTGGCTCAGCTATCCTCTATGTCAGCTTACCTTCACTGGCTCTCAATGGAGCGAGAACAAGGGGAAAGAGACGGGTCTCTGGGCGGCCCCTCCATGATGGATTACACTGCTGAGAGCAGATTTAGGGCAATGACAGCAGGTTCTGTTCCTCATGTGCTTTGGTAGATCAAGTGGCTTCAGTAAAATACCCAATAGTTGAAGAAGTACTCAGATCCTTTGCTTCAATAAAAGTAGGGCTGGGCAATATGGAACAAAATTCATATCCCGGTATTTTTAGGCCGAATGATGATAATGATGATATCTTGGTATTTTAAACAAAACATGCAAAGTATTTAGTTTTAACTCAATGCCACAAAAAATCTTCATCATCCTGTTTTATATAAAGATTTTATCAAATTCAAACCCTTCTACCTTTTAAAGCAATTTCATCAGGTTCAGATGCTCTTCATCTGCAATCTGAAATACCTCCAAATTACAGAACCATTGCTTTCTTTTTTTAGGAACTAGCTCTTGCTGGTGTGCAGAGAGGAGCAAACAAATGCTGGTCATAAGTTAAGGATCAGCAGCCGGAAAGATGCGACGTCATCAGCTAACGTTAGCACTAGTTACTCAGTAGTTACTAGTTACTCCCTCAGTAACGCTTGTTACTGAGGGACAATCTAACCTTAGAGTGTATTTTAGTCCAACTCAACACTTAACAAAAGTTTTCTCAACAAACTTTGATTAAGTGAAAACACACTGTGAAAGGGTAAAACACACTTTGGTAGAGATGTGTCAATCATACAATAGCCCCGCCCAACAGCATACCCTGCTTTATTGTCTGTTTTACTCTAAATGAGACCATAATTAACTAAATGAACATCATGCTGTTTTAAAGAAGGCTTGAAACTAATGACTGAGTCCATAAACTCATTGTGAGAATGTACTGAGGGAAGTAGGGTCATCTTCTTATTGACTCAGAAATGGATTTCGTTTTGCAGCCGGTGGAGTCACCCCCTGCTGGCCATTAGAAATAATGCAGGTCAATGGCACTTTGATACAACAATTTTACTGAAAAGTGTATTCAAATGCTTTGTGAGGTGCATTTTCTACATATAAATCATAAAACATGTGCAAAGTTTAAAACAAAATATTTTTTATCCTGTTTTAAATCCTGCATTATTTACATCCATGTTTGATCCCTTAAAGTTTTCTTCTTCCTTACTTTTGCTGATGCATTATGCTGTCCCATAGTGTTTCAACTCTTTAGAGCAGGGAAGTAGCATGAAACCATTAGCAGAAAATGTATATATCTTCCACTCGTGTAAACATTGCTCCATAGCGCTACCAGAGACCACATATTCTACAAGGTAACTTTAATGCACAGAAAAGGGGAAATATGCTGAATTCCTATTTTAAAAGAAGTCATCTCTTGAACAACTACAGAATTTAAACAAAAGCTTCTTCCACTGCTGACAAAGAAACGCCTCTGCCTTTTATTTATTCCGTTGCTTTTTCTTGTTCATCATCACCCCCATCTCCTTCATGAGGTGTTTGTTTAGTGTTGAAGTTGCAAACCTGCTTTACAGTTTAATTGTTTCCATTCACATACTTCTGTATACACAGTACAGCAGGTTTTGCAAGACTGCAAACTAAGTGAGTGAAAGCACCATATTTAATACTGCTTTACTTCCATCACATTTATTTGAGTCTTTCATGCAAACATAATCACAGTTTAGCAACTAAAAAAAAACACTTTTGTTTATATTTTTAGTCACTGTTTCATGTAGAAATTACTACTACAACTGCTACTGTTCTTAAAATTTTAGAAATGTAGGTCTGTTAAAGTCGTTCAGTGTTTGACACAACACAAGTCAGCAGATATTCTATTAATTGGCCTTCTCGTGGCGACAGGGAGGCTCAGTCACGTTGTCAGAGGTTCATGTAAACACTTAAACCTGGCCAAGACCTCAACCAGAACAGGGCTACTAGCCAGGTGCAAACAGAGCCACTATTGTCATTCAGTTAGAATAATAGCAAGTTTTTCACTTGATTTGAGCGTTTTCAAACTTGTGCCCAAACCTTCCCTTGTCACTCTCATACCTCACAACTTTTCTCCCATTGACTTCCTCTTTGTAACCCAGTTGTAAGATGTGTATCTGCACGTTTGCGTGTGTGTGTGTGTGTGTGTGTAGCCTAATTAAACCATGGCAGCCATATGTGTTAATGAGCTCCCTCATTAGGCAGTAGCTCTCCTCGTTATGGGGAGAGGCGTCGCTCGTGGAGGAGAGATGGAGCGGCTCTTTCTCAAGCTCCTGCTGAGTTCACTGTCCCGCACACTGAAGAGGGGATTATCCTACGGAGGGCAGAGGGGAGGGAGGAGGAATATGGGCTGAGACGAGAAAATATATTTCTGGAGATAGATCTTTAAAACGTCCTTAAAATGTTTTTCTCAAAACATCTTGGAGAAAATAATTGATGTATTTGATGGTGATAGTTTTTTTTTAAACTGTTAAATAACTCCTTTCCCTTACAAATGTATTTTAAGTTAAAGGTTTAATGTGTAACTTATCTGCATTAAAATTAAAAAACACAATATATTGTTGTCATATATTGTTGTGTACTTAAATCATGTTTCCTACAATTTTAATACTGATTTTTGTCATTTGGTTGCCGTCACTGCTGTCTTATCACCCTTGTGCATGCCTCAGCATTGTGGTTGTCTGTCAGAAGCTGGCATAAATTGACTTTTTGTCAAGTTTAAGACACATTTTTGCGGTAGACTTTTTGTATCTTGCTCGTTCTTTAACCGGATGAAGGATTTTAGTTGTCAGATGTCTGCATCTTAAGTTTTTAGAGAAACAAACTGAGCAAACGTTAGCAGAACCTCAGCTTGCAGCCCCTCTGGGAGGTACCCCACAGGTTTTTTAATGTGAAACTGCTTCATTCACTGTTTGTACTGGTTTGTTCTGGAGAGAAAAAACCTCTGTTGGTAATTTGGCTCCTAGTAAAAACCTCCTGAACAATGAACACTGAAGGAATCGCACCGGGAAAAGCTGACTGCAATGACAATTATGGTGGTAAAGACAAGAAGTCCCATAATCCCTCACTTCTTTACCGTGTCCTCATGCTCCGTCTTTTGTTATTGTTTTGATTTTGATTGATTCAATTCTACTGCCTTTTCTCTAATTTGTAACAAGCGCTACAACACCTATGTGTTTATTCACTCTAAGGTGAATGAAATGATGGTGTTTCTCTACCTCCTGTGTCCCACCAGGCTCCCTCTCCTGCAGAGACGGCCGAGGCTCGTCCTACCCGTCCATAGCCTGGTCTGCCTCGCTGCCTTCGGCCTGGCTCTTCCTCTCGCCATCAGTCTCTTCCCACAGATGTCTGAGGTATACCATCCCCCAAAAAACCTTCGTTCTCTACTAAGGAATATGTCTTTCCTCTAAGATACAATAGAAACATGTAACAGTGCATTAAAGTGGGCTTTCTAACACTGCTTTCTGTTGTTGAAGTTTAATTGTTTTTCATTTGAGAGAGGTGTCAGACAACTGTTAATGTAAAAGCTTTCATTAACTGTTACATAGGACTTACCAGTTTTGTTTGAAAATGTTATTTATATCAATGGGATCACAAACATTTAAAGCAACTTTAAGGAACGTTCATTTTTTGTTGTTGATTTTGGCGGCACCTGTGGACAAAAGTGGTAGTGCTTCCATGAGCAACACTGACACATAATAAAAAACAGAATGCAATGATTAGCAAATCCTTTGCAACCTGCAATTCAAGAAAAAATATATATTTATTGTTTAAACTGGGAAACGTGTCTTGTGTACACACATATAAACTCACTTCACACCTCACATAAAATAGACATATCGTTAGCCTCATAGCATATTTGCCTAAGTCATATTTGAACGTTTTTGGAAAACAGGAAAAAACATAATATTTAGTAAGCACATTGGTATTTTTTATTGATATTGTAACAGTAAGTTCAAACAGAAGTGTGAACAAGTTTGCATAAAAAATTAGACACAACATCGATTTCATAACAGAGAAAAGTGACTTAGGCAGAATGTGCCTTGACTTAGGCAATTTTTTCTCTTATGACATACCTGTCTAGGAGGCAGAGGGCTGATTCATGATTAGTCTTACAGTTTGACTACTGCAATAGCCTACTCTATGGTTCATCATTCAAAACACTCAAGAAACTACAGTTTATCCAAAACTCTGCTGCTCGTCTTCTCACCCACTCTCGTATCCGTGACCACATCACTCCTGTCCTCCATAACCTCCACTGGCTGCCAATCCCACAGCGAATCCACTTCAAAGTCCTCACCATTACTTTCAAAGCCCTCCATAACCAGGCTACCCCCTACCTGTCTGAGCTCCACTGGCACACTCCATCCCGCTCTCTCTGGTCTGTTGACGCCAATCTCTGATTTCATGTTTCTCCCATGATCCATCACTTTCCTTTTTACCTTTTTTTTGTTCTTCGTCTGTTATTTTCTTTCCCTCTTTGCTGATCCTAGCTCAGTATCAGCCACAACCACAAAATATAATGTAAAACAAAAATTGTTTAAAAAAAAAAATTCTTCTAACTGGCTAACATACTACTCACTGCTAAATGTAAACAAAGGCTCTTCTGGTCTGCTGTAAATTGTTATATGTGATGGGAATCAGACCTGGGGACGGGCTTTAGGAAGAACTATATAGAATATCTTCTCACTGATGGTCTTGTTTTCTTATGCAGGTCTTATAGAGGTGTCAGTATTAAACTGAGACTCGTAAAAACTCCAGTAAATACTAGAATCGTAACTGATAGTGATACAAAGAGCTCATTGTGTTTTCCTTTTGTCTTCCTCGCTGTGTTAAATATCTGCTCTGCTTATGTCAGCCATGACTCGGTCTCAATGACTGATGTTGATGACCGGAGTCTCCTGACCTCTTTATAGTTCCCCATTGAGCTTTACAGGGGCTCTCTCCTAATGAGGCGTAGCCCTCTGAGACTTAACCCGCTCTGTTATGATCTGCCCGGAGTCTATTGCCTTCATTCAGCGATGCCATTCAGGCTCGCAGGCTGATATCTAACTTTAGCCTCACTATGTGTCATTCTACTCATTAAGTGGCTACGCCGTGGTTTGATTTTCACTCCGTCTCTCTCTCTTTGTCTCATCTCTGCCAAATGACTTGCTGACACAAGCCAACCAGCTCTGGCTTTAAAATGTTTAGGATTTAATTACCACTGGAAATAGCTCAGACAGCCATATGGCAAAAAACTTCAGACATATGTGCCGCCAACAGTCCTGTGAAAAGCTGCCTCCCGTTCCAGCGAGGGGCCTGTTTTTCTCGCACAAGTCCTTTTTGCACTTTCGCGAAGATAGCAGATGAAAAAAAAAAGAACTCCCCAAAAAGCAACATGAATGCCGTGCTCCCCTGGACCCCCTGCCTACTCAATTTGTCCCACTTCCCCATTTCACACCTACCAAGATGTCTGATTAGGATTCAGCCTCCAACTCCAACAGCCATCTGTCTCTGGTTCAAATATTAGGAGATGCAAGCCTCAAATTAGACTTTAATCTGCCAAATTGGCTCTTTTTGCACATTAGCAGTAAATACTGAACATTTAAAGCCTTTTAGAATTATTAAGTTACAAATGAAACTGTTTCATATCCTTAGCGGCTCGTGTAGATGATCATGATGCATCTGCAGGATACAATATGTAAACATTTTATATCCGACAGCTTGTGACGAGTATTTCTGTTTGCACTGTTGACCTTTTTGTTCTGCTTTGATTCCCACAGATCAGCGTGAATCAGCTCGAGCCGGAGATCGCCATGGCAACAGATTGTAAGACGGTGACATACAATAAAGGCCTGTGAGTGATTTCTGCTGCCGGACACGTGGAGACGGAGCCCGCCGCTCATCGTGGTTCAAACTGGGAGTGTCGCGATATCCTGGTATTGATGATAACTGTGAAATTTAAATAATGAATTGACATCATGTTAATGATACACATATGATGATATTGTCTCATTCTTTTAAGGGGTTTTACCCTGTAGATTCCTTTTTTTTTTAATATTTTTTAATTCTGCCACTTAAATAATGTTTACATGCCGTGTTTTTTTTTGTTTTTTTTTAGCACCTCACCGATATGATTTGATAATTATTTTTCCACTTTGACTCACTAGATCAACATTTTGAACCCAAAAGAAAAAAACAAAACCATAAAATCTGATATTAAAATTTTTTTTTTAAACTGTCAAAACCCAATCATGCAATGAAGAATTTTAAATGTGAACACAGTACACACATGAGGATAACATCTACTTTTTTACTTTTATACTAAATATATTTGACCTTATCTCTGGTTTTACCTGGCCGATCATCATCAAACAAAAACTGGCATCAAGTTTCAAGCCAGGACTTTAGAGGGAAGTAGACGGCAGGGCTCAAAGCGTTCTTTTCACGTCGTGACGTCATGAGGAAGTAATGCGTCGGCGCTTTCATGAACTCCAGAGAGTTAAGTTTGTCAATTCATCTTGGTGCCTTTTCACTCTGCAGCCAAGTGTAATCGTTCTTTTTGGTCAGTTATGGTTACAATCTTTGTAACCTCCCTCACTTGTATTTAAGTGTAATTAATTTGCCAAAGAAGAGACAAAAATTGCAACAAAGGTAAAGAAAAATTTGTCAGGTTTTTACGCGAAATTCTCTATAAATATCACGATAATGTTGTTATCCTGAATTCTTTTGGCCACGATAAGCGCAACTGCCCTAGTAATTCCCCTAATTATGCTGCCAGAGAATGAATTATGGTGAGCTTGGCTTTTTCATCCAATGAGCAGTTAGTTTACAGAGATATGTTGTATAAATTGTTGAATAAGCGTTAAAACATGAAGACCAATTATGATATAGTAAAAGATACATATCGACACTTCAGGAAGTATTATCACTTTCATAACACTTACCAAAGAAATGTCTATCAAACCAGTGTGCTGTCTTTCAGGCAGAGAGGTCTGGTTAGCTAAGTTAGCGAACTTATTAGCTTGCCTTCTTTCTTTTTTTCTTGTGAACAGGCAGTTAAATCAAAGTTAACTTTAACCAACATGGTGAGGAAAAGGTGGATTATTATAGAAGCAGAATGTGTTTTAATGATTGTAGTTTGAATTGTACAAGTAAATACTGTGAATGATTTAGGGTGAAAGTTTTCTATTTTTTTTATTTTTAAAAAATAGTTTTAAGAAGGGGTACACAACCTTCTCTTGCAACCCCTTAAAAGTAGTCAACATCCAACCAAACAACCCAATATCATAGGTTGCATGTCTACAAGAGGCCTGAAGGGGTCAATCATAAGCATTAAAAAGCACTGATTGAATGGATGATGAAATTTAGCTGAAATGAAATGTAACTAGCCAAGAATTAAATTAATTTTAAACACCATCAGTACTGAAGAGAGATACTCCTGTATTACTCCAATACAAGTGAAAGTTGCTGAGTCAAATTTATACTTAAGTAAAAGTACTGGAGTAATTGCTTTAAAAATACTGAAATATTCAAAAGTACATTTCATTTTTGTAATGTCAATTAATTCATGAGAGTGTATATAGAGAACCTATTGACTGAAACAATGTACTGAATGGATTTGCTTGTAGTATTACATGCTGCAGAGCCACATTGCCTATTTAATACTAGATTTTAGTACCAATCCCTACACAGTGTATGAGATTCTTTATTTAGCAAAAATAACCTAAACTCCCCCAATTTCAGAACTGCAAAGTAATTAGGATTTTGGAACCTTTATAGAAATGTAGTTTAAACTCAAAACTGAAAAAAAAATCAATATCTACTTTTAAATCATCTAATTACAATATGTTTTGTTACGAAAACATCATTATTAAGTAATTTAACAACTTAGCAATTTTTCCTTTGGCTCCCTCTAACCTGGAATCAGTCAATCACTAATATACTAAATGAATGTAAGATTTACTCTTTTTAAGCTACATTTCTGTAATCAAACTAATTGAATACTGTTTATACAAGCATACAAAATGCTGCTTTGTGTATGTATTTGCACTTGATTTTTTACAAATTTCCTGTCTTCAAGTAATGTCTTTTGTCACGATGTGTGTGATGAGTGTGTTTGAGAAGGAACACAACATGCTGAGCTGCAGCGTAATATACATACAGGATCGGTGGAGGCTGGCAAGTTGTTTCACACAACCCGCTGAGAGAAAAACACAATTCATCAGACATACTTTGGATTTCTGTCATCAGATATCTGCATCATATTTAGTTCTTCCTAGTGAAGTTCTCTTTGAGTTTTACAATGGATGCTTCGTAGGACTATATTTTAATAATTTAGCTTTTAACTTTGAATAATAGTCCATAGCGAGTTCAGCTTTATTACCAACAAAAACAAAACATTTTTTTAGCCTTTTTAAATATATGGATATCTCAATTGTTGCTTCTGTTATAGTGTATGAACAAAATGTCAATTATATCTAATTTTATATTTTGGGGGAAAAAAGAACATTTTTATGTGATCAGCACATTTTAGTTTAATTTCAAGTGTCAGAATTGTATGCAAATATCTCAAATTAGGTAATTTAAGTGATTTCAATCACAATCCATGGTCAGCAGAATCCAACTGTTTCGTCAGTGATTTAGAAAATTATTCAAAATGACAGTCTTTGTTTTGCAGTAATGAGGTTGTAATTTGTAATTCAGTGTGCTGCTCGACTGAAACTGATGCAATGTGACAACTGTGACTTCGCTGCATGATTTATCACTCAACATGCAATTTTATAACCAACAATAAAGCATGTGTAATATGTGGGATAATATCTGAGAATACAGAAGGCTCCTTTCATGTCACAGAAAACAACTAATCAGGTTATAATGATTAAATCAGTCGAGTTCTGCGACGCCTTGGCAGCAGTAGCGGGGATGTGTCGCCTCCTTCCCCCACTTCGCAGCACTCTGCCCCTCCGGAGGGACTCTTGTTTTTCACGATGGATTCCTGCTCTCACCCTCAGCTTCTCCTCTCTGCTGACTCAAGCGACAGGAGACGCGGCGTTTAGGGAGACGGTCGTGATTTTTCCCCTTAATTGTTTTCCTAACAGACAAATGAGAGGTGTGGCCCTCGTTAATCATGCTGACCTTTTGCCTAAGAGAGATGTGATTGGCCGTAAGCGCACCTGCTTGTCAAGAAGATAGTGCTGCTAGTGAGTGTCAGCTACTGTGCTGCTTAAAATACACCTTTTCATGGTGTTTATTTGGACAATAAGGAATCTCCTTTACCGTGTATTTGCACCTGCAGTGAGTATAGGATATCCTGGCTCTCAAAACAAGGCATGTGGCCCCTTTTGCAAGTGCAGCTGTTTGTAAAAAAAAAAAAAAAAAAAAGTGAGACTACTGCAGTGTATTTCACTTCCCCGCCTCCCCCCGCTCCTCTCCGTCTCTCTGTTTCTTAGCTTACAAAACAAAACATCAAGGTCAGACGTCAGGGCTCATCTCTAAAGCCTCGGGGTCATTAGGAGGAGATTCCTTCCGTTTCTTTTGACAGGTGATTACTGAGGCCTTTTGGTGAAAGGGCTGCCGCACAATAGTCACTACTTTCCCCCTTTTTTTCAGAGCTTGCACCCACTGGATGGGAATTATTTCAGAGGAAATACCAGCCGATAGGTAACACACCTGACACCTGTGCGGCTGTCCTGCAACATTCCTCACACCTCAGTCTCCATCAGTGGTTCCCAACCTAAGAGAGGGGTGTCATGAAACCACTAAACCGTGCAATTTTCTCCTTATTCTTGTAGGAAGGGATATTTTTGCTCTTTCTTAAATCATACAACAATCTGAACATGTAAAATCATTCTTTGCTTGAACCGCTTCATGTGTCCTGGCGGCCCAAGCATCTGCAGGTTTTCATTCCAATCAAACACTGCAGCAGCCTGTTTCACACTGATTTGCACATGTACCTTCAATCACAAAGGAAGGACCAATGAGTGAAACCTGCAGCTGTAAAGGCTGGTTGGTATGAAAACCTGCAGACTCTGCAGCCTGGTTGACATGATGTATAAAGTCTAAAGATCTGAGTTGCACAAAAACATTACATTTCACGTGAGAGAAATAGTTTTTTTTATTTTTATTTCTAAAACATCTTTTTGTAATTACATGTTCTGCTTGAAAAGTATGTGTTTTTTTAATATATGTTTTATACTACACACGGTACTTAATGAAATCTGCAACAAATGGAGATGTCATCCCGCACTGACAAATGTGGCGTGGCAGAAGAAGCACAAAGCTGTGAACTCGACCCGAACACCCGAGGTCTCTGCAGCTTCTCGTCTGTCCCAGAGTCATGCACAGCTGGTCGTGAATCGCCTTTCTGTGCAGAATCTTCATTAGAAAGCACAACAGAGCAAAGTCACCAGTGAAAATAAAATCATGCTGCAAACTTGGATCTTCTTTGACGCCTCAGGTTCATTTCCTGTTTTGTTCTTCTGGGCCGTCACCAGCCTCTTCTCCCGACTTGCTGGGTGGATAAAAAAGTGTACGACAACATGTTCTTGTCACTGAGGAGAAATTTAAATTAACATGGTACACAGGTGGCGGAGTGGGTGGGGTGAGCAATGAGGTGTTAATGACCTAAGCAGGTGGTAAAAACAGCTTTAATGAAACAAATATCCTCTTTCAAAAACAAACTTTTTAAGTGGCCTATGTACAATAATTAAAAAAAACAGACTATAGAGGTTGACGTTGTTTCTCTTCGTCTTTGGTCTTCACACACCAAAGATCTTTAAATAATAGAAGGATCTGTCCTCATCCGGAGACATTCAGGATGGATGTCATTAAATAAGATGTTTGTAATTTTTTCCAGTGTCACTGAGTGTAGCACCTCGGCGCAGAGATGTGCGGTGATCACATATTTAGTCCTTCCTCTAATGTGTCTAATCATACTTAATAATATTACATAATAAATAGTGTTGGTCCTCTGATGCGTCAGAAGGGGACGCACGGTTTTAGGGCAGCATTGTCGGATGGTTGGACCACGTTTTTTTTTTTAGTCCTCTGAAGTCACGTCGATGTCCTCAGAGCTGGACTGCTTGGTGGCGAGGCGCCATCTGTTGATGTGGTGGTTTCCCTTCTTCTTCTGCTGGCTCTCTGGTCCCTCCTCCTCCAGTTTCTGTCGCTTGTACTTGGTCCGCCTGTTCTGGAACCACACCTTCACCTGAACAGACGAATAAACAGGGATAATGACGATGATGTCGAGCAGAAAGTGGTGTCATTTCAGAGATTTAAATGTAAACAATATGGCATAGAGTTTTCTGACAGTGGAAATTCCACGATTTTTTAAATGAGTTGGCACAGACGGGAACAAGAACCAGTTGCTCATGCACAAGGGCTCATGGGAAAGAAAATTCTACCAATAAATACATCGTTGAAAACATTGGGTATGATGGCACAAGGTACAAGATCTGGATGTGACCCCTTTTCCCCCTCTAGACTCGCCCCTGCAAGGTGGACATTTTGCCTTGTGGGACACAGGTGTACCTTTAGATCTAGGGCGCTTGTATTGTGCATGCTAGTACAACTAAATGTAATCGAGCCATTGTCAATGTATTTAATACCTATTATTGAGGCTGCAAGTAGATATTATTTTCATTATCTGTTAATCTGCTGTGTATTTCGCAATAAATCGATGAATCGCTCGGTCTTTAAAATTTCAGAATATAAAAAATGCAAAATAAAAGCAAGATTTTCCCTTTTCTGAGGGATCCTCAAATGCTTTCAGTTTTTCCCATGACCCAACAATCCAAAATATTAATTTTACAATGTCTGAAACAGAGAAAATCAGCATATCTGTATTTTTGATTAACTAGAACAAGAAGAATAGTAGTGGACAAGGAAAATTCACAGCTGCAAGTTACAGTGCCGGCCTATTGGAATGGCAGGCTGACAGTCAAGATAAAATCAGGGATGAGGATATTTATTGTCATTCCAGAACATGTCATACATGAAAGGGAAGGAAATGGAGTACTCAGGTCCCGGAACAGATAAAAGCCATATGAATTTTGAAAAAAAGAAATGAAAGAAGCAGACAATAAAATATGACAGTGAGTAGATTATTTCAATATAAAAGACTTTAAATCTAATCCTGTGTAATAATATAAATGGCAGTGATAGTAGTAGCAAATGGTTCAAATTGTTGAAATGGCTTTATTCACCATGCCACAGTTTTATATTGCTTAAAAAATGTAAAGAAAAAAAAGTATGCAATTCTCATTTGCTTCCAGATTTTCATTGTATTTACTCCCTGGAACCAAATGTAGGTTTTAATTAACTAATTAAATGATCTGATTTTGAAGTCTCAATTTCCTAACTGTTAAAAAAAAGAGTTGCTTTTCCCTCGCAGGTTTATACTTTTGAATTTTACTTCCTTTTCCATATGTCATCCCAACATCCCATTTGTGCAAAATGCTCTTTTAAAAGGATTCAGGTTTAAAAACAAAACAGCACTTTCTCATGCCGTTCATAACTGCATTATGGTATTAATGTACAGAAAGGGCATTGGGTTAAATAGCTTCCTGGCTGACTGGTGTTGCTAGTATGACCTTGGAATATGAGCTTGGCTGACTAACCTATACATAACATGGCACGATGCATTTTTTAAATAGCAACACGAGCACTCATTATAGCTTCCACCTCTATTACTTCTTGACTCTTTCTAGCCTTACTGTATACACCAATGATATACTCTATTATTTATCAGACCTGGATGGTAGTATTTTTGTCCATGCAGAAGACTTTAAGAACATCCCTATGATGGATATAAACCTGCTGCAGTGGTAGAGTTCTAATTTACCACCCCACAGAAAATCTTAATGCAGCTTTTTATCATACATTGCTTTTTTCTCACAGGTCGACCATTCCTTTGCCTGCTGAGTGTGATATTGAGTAATTATTCTCATTTTTTTTAACACCGGTGACCTAGTTCATGTTTCTATAGGGGTCCATAAAGTGAGCCACTCCATATAAACTTTGAGGGAGTTAATTCATATTCAGTTCACTAAAATCATTATAATTTGCATAACGCAATTGGTGTTTAATTGCAAGCCTTATTGACTTACACAAAACTTGCAAGCAGCATTTATGCACATCGCTGACTCAGGAAACCTCTTTTATATTACCTATTAGACCTAATTGACACCCAGATAATGTGGACTCATTAACCATCAATAATATTTACACTATTTTATCCTATAGCATGCATGAATTAAACACCTTTTAGGAGACGCTTTAACTGACTAAGCTGTCTTGTGTGGCTGGGAAGAGAGATATGGATCGCACTGAAATTATATATTAAAAATGTTGTAATTTATTTTAAAATGTACAGCCATAGCCAATGCAATATGATTTCACATTTATAGTTATAATTTCCTCTGTCATTAACATTGTTGTTGACTCTCACATTTTACATGATAATAGCATACATTTAGATCATTTCTGATTTGCAAATAACAACTAACCTATAATTCAAATATATCACTATAGTCTGTAACACATAAATAAACCATTTTAAACAGGCCCGACAGATATTAATAGGACTAATAATAGTTCTACAGTAAAATAAAAATAACTGACAATTTACCAATTCAAACCAATTTATGATTTCGATCATTTAAAGTGAAGGTATTATTTTATGAAGTATAATTTTTGACAATTTGGCATTTCTAAAATTATTTTTTTACCGATTCAACTGATAAAGCTGATAAAACTCTTAAGGGATTATTCCAGTTTATTTGGATATATCTATCCTTAGCTAGATAGCCTATATGTGAAATAAAAAAAAAATAATTATAAAGTAAATTAAAAAAAGAAAAGAAAAAGTCTAATCATACCCCAATCAATTAACATAACCAGTCCACCCATTATTTTGAGTAAAAAAAACCTGTACATTTTAATTTATCATGTGCTGGAGAAAAATACCGAAATTCTGCCTAACGCCTAATTTTTGTTTTGTTTATTCACTTGCACAAATAAGCCAATTTTCGTTTGAAATATCGCGATAAGCGGCGAGAACACTAACATTCGAATTTGGGGTGTAACGGAAGAGAATGTTGCCATTGAAATGACTGCTTTCAGGACTCTGAATTAGTAAAGCTGAAAAATCAACAAAGACACACTTTTAGTTCAGCTTCTTGTCGTTTAAACAATGTGTTTGATAGTGAAAACCATCCGTGTTTCATAGAAGAATCCCTAACTTTACCACGAACAAGCAAACATTCGGCAGGTGCTAACATAAACATTAGCTCACCTGTGTTTCCGACAGACTCAAGCTGTTAGCGAGCTGCTTCCGCTCGGCCCCGACGACGTAGTGGTTCTTCTCGAAGGCTCTCTCCAGCCGGAGCAGCTGGGACGGAGAGAAGGCTGTCCGGATCCGCTTGGGTTTCCTGGCGAAAGGACCGTGGAGGAGCAGGCTGTCCTGGGACACATCATTACCTGAGAAAACCGTAAGGGCAAACAGTCAGCTGGGGCTGGAAAAGGTCACGTTTTTATAATACCTTCATTTTATCTGGACAGTCTGTGTGTTGAATCTGTCATCAGAAACTCTGTGAACAGTGTAAATGGCCCGACTCTACTGCAAAATGTGACCAAATTATGCTGCAGTTGTCATTAATATCATGGTAATGGCATCAAAAGGTCAAGCAAAACTACAAATAAGCCTACTTTATAATATTTCTAGTTATTTATAAAACTTTTATTAGTAGGCCAAGTATTAGTAGGATATTATGTCTAGGCTAGTGGTAAATAGCCTAATAATAATTATAATAGCCTATTATAACATAGAACAGAAGTTGAATATGTGCATTTAAATAAATAGTAGTCTATTAGAAACACTTTTATACAATTAAAATACCAGCGGTCTTAACAAAACGACCAGCAAAATGCGTAAATTATGGTGTCAGGCCTACTGCAAAATCATGCATTTTATTAATTTATTTTAACGCACACAAGGAATATACACCCAGTTGAATATAGCGTATGGAGACGGATGATATTAAATAAATAAACATTTTGCAGAGCAATATAACTATACTGTTTCTTTTTTAATTATATTTTGGTTTTAATAGACCGATTATTCTAATTAAAAAATAGTTTAACCA
This sequence comes from Centropristis striata, assembly GCF_030273125.1. Lineage (NCBI taxonomy): Eukaryota > Metazoa > Chordata > Actinopteri > Perciformes > Serranidae > Centropristis > Centropristis striata. Next base: position 12,113,594 of record NC_081532.1, read on the forward strand.
AATTAACCAGATATAAATTACCATCGTGCACAACTCCGTTCAGGTTTGGGAGAAAATGCTTTTTAGTATAATAACACTGTACAATAACAAATAGCCTGGTTTATTACATACCGTTCGTTATGCACTTTATGTGTTCTGTATGCACACTGTTCATTGCACCTTATTTGTTCCATAGCACCAACATTTTTATACTGTATATTCATATTTATTCTGCACTGGAATTCTATTCTACTCCTTAATACATACTCCTTCTTTAGACACTTTATATTTTATTGTATTTTTATTGTATTTTATATTTTATTGCTTGAAGTATGCCTAGATTGTTCTTTTTATTTAATTGTCATTGTCTATGTGTGTAATGCTGCTGCTACACTGTAATTTCCCAGCTTGGGATGAATAAAGTATATCTATCTATCTATCTATCTATCTATCTATCTATCTATCTATCTATCTATCTATCTATCTATATATTGGACTATACATGGTCGAATAAAGAGCTATATTTTACTAATTAGTAAATTTAAAAATTTAAAAGTAATTTTACTAAAGTTATTGAAAAATGCAGCACATAAGATAACGTTTAATATTGTGCGATTATTATTATTACTATTAATATTATTATTATTTATTTATACCGGTAATAGTGGTTAATTAACCGACAACTTAAGCTTTGACCGTGATTTATCAATATTTTGAAGGGGTAATAAATGAAAGTTTATTCTGCAGATTTAACAAACTCGCCTTCTCTCTGTTGATAGTGACGTTTAATTTACTTTACTATCCCAATATAGGTCATTATGGGATTTCAATAAATGAGCCTGTATTGTAATGAGAAAAAAAACATTCTGTCGGTCTAAAACACGTTATTAGCCTAGTTTATTGTAGAAAATATGGGCATGTATTTTATTTTGCCCTTATTGTACAATATATTTATTTGTCCACAACTGCATGTATGCAATTAAACGCAATATTAAATTAAAAGTCTCATACACTTTATACAAGTTAGGTAATAGAGATGCATTTATTGGGTACATAAATCACTGCAGGCTGTGTTCAAATGCCTTGCTGCTAATACTTGGGCAGGATTTTTTTCTTTATATTCCCATATAGCCTACTTAAACTATTATTCAGGATTTTATCAATTTTGTCTCGACAGTCTGGCTGTTGTGCGATATATTTTTTTCAGAATGAAATGAGCCTAACCTAGGGCGAGATTTCTTGTATGGAAAAACAAATCTACATCAGAGCTTATCTCCTCCTGCTGCGGCTCTCTGAGAGGAGCTGCAGGGCGAATGAGAGTGGAAATATGAGAGCAGCCCCACAGCCTGCTGGCTGCACACTCTGTGGCCTTGTCGTTCCTGTCTATCTGTGGCTGCAATTTATTGTTCAACTGGGAAATATTTCCAATGTTATCAACCATTTACAAGCTTCTAGTATCTCATTAAACCTCTCAAAAGACTGAAACACTTTTATTGCCTCTATGGAAAAGTATTTTTAATTATAAAAACACCTTATGGATTTGACGGATAACCCATACACTTGTGTAAAATATGCGTATTATTCATGCATAAATAATTACACATATCAAAATAGTTTGCATGATGTTTAAATGAAATAAAACTAACTTTATTATACCTTGAAATCTGTGTCCGAAAAACCTGTTCCGGAGGACCCAGGGGTAGAAGTTGAGCGGGTCTCTGTGTTGCGTCCCGAAGAAGTGCGGATGCTGTAGGTGTGAGCCTCCGAGCTGGTGAGGAGCCACGGTGAGGGACGGGTGGTTTACCGTCTCTGGGAACACCAGGTCCGGGCTCTGGTAGAGGGACCTGGCCGGCGGAGCCTGGTAACTGTTCATTAAGGCATCTGTCGTCGGGTTGGAGTAACTTAAAGCCGTCGGACGGATGGGATCCTCTGCGATCAGGGGGTTCTCTTTGGCGACCAGAGACTCTATCGTGAAGCAGCGCTTGCCTGCAGAAGAAAACATCATCTTTGGATACAAAAGGAAACCAAAGAATTAGATAATCAGTCTTTTTTTTAATCTTCCTATTGCTGGAATCCCTCTCAGAGGTGCATCATTGTAAGCTTATCCAGCGGAGATGCATCTACAAAACTCAACAGTGCTGCAAATGACCCTGATCCATGAAGTCTGCGCGCACTCGGAGGGTTTCTGTGCACAAGTGCGCACCAAGTGAAGCGCCTCCAACCTTCAATGTGGCGCAGGGAGAGCGCTGATTGGACCAGAGCAGCTGCCAATAAGTCTCCTCAAGTACCTGCTTCACAGATCACACAAGACCGGAGCAGCTTAGTTACAGACACACGCTGAGAAAACATGTGTGCCCCAATTAATGGCTCATTGTGCGTCCTATTCAGCCTTAATGTCTTGTTTTTTCTTAAGGTGGGGGGAGAAACTTCCACTTGTTTCAGAGCAGGTTCAGTCATCCAGGAACTCTGTAGAAAGTCACGATTTTGTGGGAGAGAAAATTGGATGAAGAAAATATCTCGGCGGAATTTCCACTCTTTTCACAGTGAAGTGCATATAATGTATCCCTCACAATTACACTGTTAAATCTGTCAGACATCAGCGTTGAAATGTAAAATACAGACTGTAAAGGTCATTATTTTACGGTCCCTTCTCGACTATCACAGTTATAAATTACATGCATCTTTCATTGATGAATTGAAAAAACAAACAATTTCCAGTCTTTGTGTGGAGAGTAAAGCACAAAGCCGCCTATTGGGTTATCACTGCAAAAATAAGAACAAACTACAAGAAAAATATGTGCAGATTCAGACTGCAGCCTTTTTAAAAACCCTTTTGAAAAGATTATGTCCATTGTAAACAACATCTTACGTTATTTAATTATTTTTCTAAATTCAGGTATATGTGCAAACTGAAATATAATGTGTATCTTCTCTCATCAACAGTTTGCTATAGTTTTACTTTAAGAAATAGTTATAATATATTAAAAAACGCCTTTAAAATATCAATTGTGTGTGCATTACATGTTGGATTAAAGCCCTCTGTCTCAAAAATAAAGACAATAACGAGATTCAGTATTTGTAGCCTTATTAATTCGTTTTGTTATAAATGAACAACAACATCAGTTTAATAATCGAGGTTTTTAATTGGCACCATCCAAATAATGTTAAAATAATTGGCTGCAAATTTTGCTTCACTAACAATTCAATAGCTAGTCTATTGTGGATGGTCGATTATTGGAATCAACCAGTGACAGGTGGACGAAAAAGTGAATTCCTAACCTTAACAATAGATAATAATGATGAAAATGATGCGTGACATGCATTTTGTTAATGTTTGCAGTGAACTAATAAATTATTTCAAATTATGATAGTAAGGTGTTTTTGCTTGCAGTAAGATGTGTGAAGGAATCATCAGAGAATGTTTCTTTTTTAATGAATTAATATAAAAAACAATAATTGTGGGAGATATTACTTGGCTTGTTTTAAAAAAGATCTTTAAGTTTTTGGTTTAAACACGACCTGAATGAGGCACTGGATCACCCCACTGTTGAATGACTCCACTCTAAGTCCACAGTAAAGAAGACGTCGCTCAGTGAAATCAGTCCCAGCAGCAGCAGCAGCAGCGGTGCAGCAGGAAGCAGCCTGTCACTGTGTTCCTCATCCCTCGGTGCGCAGCTTCCACGGCGCACTAACCAAGTTAATAATTCTCCTCTTAATACGCTCGTTTGCGCGGAGGTTGCATTAGAAAATCATTACAGAAGGAAATGATGAGGTAAAACAAGTTGTTGATTAGGCGTTTAGAGCTAAAGGCTCCTAAAGACGGCGGTGTGTTGGTATGGCTCGCTGTCCAAAATGCTCCAATATTATTTCTCATAGTGAATGTAATATATTTATTATTATTTCTGCGTTTGTGGACGGATAAAAATCTTTATTTATTAACTGGATAAGCCCTGAACTTTGATTCAATTCCACTAAAAGTATTTTCCCTCTGTTGCATACTCACCGCCGATTATAATGGGCCTAAAAACAATTTTTAAAAATGCTTGTTTGTGTCGTTTATGATGGCAGCATTGAACTAATTGCAGCATAAAGATCTGCAGAGTTAGTTTTGCTTTAGGGTACACATCTTTTCATTTAATCTACATTTTCTGTTTAAAATAATTGTGTTTGGTTCTGGGATCACAATGTGGAGAATACAAGTACATAATAATGATAACATCTCCTACATAACAGGTTAAAACGATGTGAGATCTTTCTAGGCAGAATAAAGAGCGACGTGTTTCAGGTCACATATCTCATTATTGTTTTTACCCAGAGTGCAGCAGCAGCAGGAAGTTGCCGCTCCAGTTTAATGATGAACCCCTGTGCGCCTTTACGCACTGACCCTGATCGCTGCTGGTTAATGGATGTCCAAATCGCTCCGCATTAACAAAAACAAAGCAGAGCAGTCTACCTTTGTTCCGTACCTGCTGTTGGTTTTCCCCCGAGGCACAAAGGTGATTTTAACCTGGAAACAGCAGCTCCTTCTTCTTCAGTGGAAATATGTTTTTATAGGTGAAACTCCTCTGTAGTAGCTTGATGTTCCTGAAATATTTGAGTGCATTTGTGGCAATTATCTTCAATTAATACCCCGTGTACCACACGCATGTCGTAATGTGTGCAGATTATATATTAATTAAAACATTACTCAGTTGGAGCTTGTTAACCATTGGCTAATTCAGTGAAATCAAAGAGAGAATAGTTAACACATTAAACAGTTCACATTCTTCTTGATTTAAGGTGTTCAGTAGTACAACATACAGAGTCATATTTCTACCTGATAGACATAAAAAATATTTGAATTCATGTTAATTCGACCCAACTTTTTTTTTTCTTCATAAACACAGTATTATTATTCTTTCTCAGGGCCACTGAAAAACACTTAACCTCCACACCCAATTTATGAGGTAAACTAAAAACATTGTTCTTACCCAACAACTATCAGTTAAAAGCGTAATGACATTACCACATAGACACACATTTCTGGCTACAGTTGATTATTGGCATGAAAAACTGTTACATTTTGATTAAAAACACAGATTTCCCCAATGACGTGTAGCTGTAAATTATAAAAAAATATATATTTATATTTTTACAAATGAATAAATCATTTTATTTTACTACCAGAAATAAAAATACAAGTTTCCTGACTTTTGTCTTCTAACAATTTTGGTAAAATAGAAAAACTTATAAATGACTGCCCTTAGCTCTACAAACCAACAGAAACTGTAAAAACAAAGTCATCATTCAAGTTTCCTCTAATCAATAGAAGTCTTCAGTCACTCCATTGTCCAAAAAATCAGCACATTAAATAAAAGCACAGTTAAAAGATGTTGTAGCAGATATTGCCTTTTTTTTAAAAAATTATTATTACCCACTATGTTATTTTTGGGGGAGGAAAGGAGGTACAAAGAGACAGCTGGCTCAATTTTATATAAGTGCTGCCATCTAGTGGCCTAAACAAGATGTTCTCAATATGTTTTGTGAACTGATTATTAATGATTGAGAAGAAATTTTTTTGCAGATGCCTTCATGAAGAAAAGTATAATAGCATAATCATAGTGAGTTTCAAATCTGTATTACCAAAGTAACATAATCAGTAACATATGTTTAGAAATGCGTCTAATCTCATGGTTTAGAAAACACAAATTCTTCAGTGCATTATAACACAGTACTGGTCCCAGTGACCTTAAAGCAAAAAAAAATTGCTGACTTTTTACCTGCAAATGGAGTTGGAAAAAATCACTCATCAGTCTGCCAAACCTGATTCACAGTGGGGGTTTTTTAAGCCAATGCTGCCATCTAGTGGTTGAAGGGAGTCGGAGCATATTCATGGGATTTAAGATTTCCAGCAGAGGTCAACAGGAGTCTTTAAGGTTAGTTCCAATTAGGAACATTGCCCAGATTAGACTTCAATACAGAACTGGGTGCCTTATACAAGATGTAATAATAACCACCATGTTGTTTGTCTTACAGTCGTGGCAATCATTTTTAATCCAACCATAAACCCCTAAAAACTCAAGCAAATCACCCAAAATACTAAATGTGTAATGTTACAGAAATGTGAGGTCATTTACAGTGGGGTTACATACAACATTTAGTGATTTTTGCATGTAGAAGGTACAATATGTTGATGTTTTCCTGCAGACAAATATACATTTCAGTGGTCAACCATGACTGGAACAGACAAAATCTCCTCAGCTGTGTTTCATTGCACAGCAGAGGATCAGTCTGACATTAAAACAACTGCAACAGAACCAGCAACACAAATTAAGCCCTCCCAAAGAAGGAAATAACATAACTGCTGCAAAGGAAAAGAAGGCCTCATTAAAATAATCCTAGATGTAATTGATTTAATTGCCCCCTCTTTTTTATTATTATTTGATTGATTAGTTTTGGTCTTAGTCGAGTAAGATTTCTTTAGTCGATCAGTGATTTTTAAATGCTTTTTCGTGCTGAATAACTTCTTTTCAAGAAACGAATGAGCACATCCCTGGTTAAGATTTTAAGTGTTTTTTCCTGATTCTTTGTGGAGGGACTCCAATTTTTTTAGATCGGCTATTGACAAAATTGTACTGTTAGTGTTAGTTGAAACATCTCTTAACATTCTGTTTTTATCTCGTCAGGAAACGTAACTCTTTAAAAAAGATATATAGATCGATTCTACACAGAAGCATCATATTATACTAACTTGTTTGGATTTGATATATTTGATATGGTGCATATATGTTAAGACATTTTTATAAGGTGTGTGATACAGTTAGATAGGGATCAGCACATACGTTTTTATATCTGATGAAATTCTGTTCCTGCCTGCTGTTTCTCCACGACGTTGATGAAACCTCCAGTTGAGGCTCGGGGCTTGTTTCCCCTCTCACCTCCTCCGTTCATTAATAAACTAATTGGCCATTTTGTTTCGCATTAGCTTTGTGTGTTCAGCTAATCTGTCCCACTTAAATACTTGGAAAATTTCACCCCATTATAACGAGATGGGAAAAGTAGCACGTCGCTGCGTTTGTGCCACCTGCACGAGAAGTGCGGTCGTTTAGCCACCTGTACTGGGCCCCGCTCCTCCACCGGCCGCCCTGCTCAGCATAAACAAACAAACCTCTTTTAACATGTTCTGGAGAAAGAATACGCGTTCATATCAGGAGAAGGCATTAGTTTTCCTGTATCTGCTGTGTTTTTGAAAAGTCGATTTGTAACCGTTTTATGAAAACTGCGTAAACCTGAGCCCTTATTAAAAAGTGTATTATGCGCATTTAAAGCCACTACAGCAAAATTACATACACATTTTCCTATTTGAGTTGTATGGGAAAGTTCTGGCGATTTAATTGAGATATAATATGATTAAAAGATCACAAACGTCGTCAAAGACGGATTGTAAAAGTACCTGAAATAAATTTTGCAGCTATTTATAAGGCGATTAAATTCTTAATTAATGCATAAGTGTATCCTCCACTGTGTACCAAAGACTCATTTAGGTCTTGGTAGAATAATATAGATATAAGATCCACTAGTTTTCGATTTTCTCCCCCTTGTATTAATGGGTGGTGTGCGTAAAAGACGCACGTTGGATAAATTACGCGTTATTTGGTAACCAGCAGATTCCGGGCCCTTCTTTCTAATTACTTCATGGTGTTCTGTGCTGCTGAACACGATGTGAACAGGAACTGCTATTTCCTGAGAGAAAATCAAGTCTGTCCTCCACACAAGACTCAGCTGAGGCGAGCTGCTCTGGTCGGTGCCCGTGTCAGAAGTCATTGTGCATCTCAAATGCGGCTCTTTCACCGCGAGACAAAGGGCAGCTTCGACTTCAAACGCTTGTAATGAAAGCTAATGACTATTAGATGGAGTAGAGGGGCCCTCTCCTTTGCAAATGAAATGCAAAGGAGGATTTTTTTTTTTTTTTTAACAATCACCCATACCCTAAAACGCGCGTTGGTCAAATGAAGTGCACTCTCCTATTGGAGCTGGAGGTTATTGCTCTCCCTGAGAACTTTCACACCTTCTTAGAGCTGCATGGCATCTGAGCTGAGTCAAGTGAACCAGGGCATTTAAATTTAGTGAGGAGAAAAACTCTTAGAGCTCATGAAAAGTTTTGGTTATTTAAATCATGATAGTAATACAAATTTTTGTTTATGTGTGCAATTTCTTGATTCAATGGATGGATAGATAAAGAACTCAATTTAGAACATAAGAAGACACTTTCCATACTATACAAATACAATTTATATAATTTATCTACAGACTGCACAATATAAATAATATACGAGAATCGATTACTGACTTGACAGAAAAATAATTAACTATTTTGATGATCGTTTAATCGATAAAGTGATTTTTCATGCAAAAAAATGCTGAGTTTTTTGTCTCAGATATGGATATTGCCAGCTTTCCCCTGATTTTTTAATCATATCATAATAAACATCTTTGGGTTTTGGACTAAATAAACATGACATTTAAAGACATCAGCTTGGACTCAAAGAAACCTGGATTGATAAATTCACCATTTTCTGCAGTTTTATAGACCAAATGATAGCTGTTTAAAATCTGCAGATTAATTCATAATGGAAATAAATGTTAAGTTGCAGCCCTCAATATAAACATAGGGTAAAACATACATTTGACAAGTAAGGGGAATGATAACCAAAGAAATGAAACATTCTCATCAAACTTCAGTATTGAAAAAGTTTGTTTGTATTTTACAAAGGCTATCAGGGTACTCAGGGGATTTATTTAAGTTTTGAAGCATGAGTTAAAGAGAAAATAAAATAACATTATTGAAGTATTATTGTTTTTTTTTTTTTTAAAAAAGGGCTGGGAGTGCTGCACAGGGTCACATAAATACAGCACAAGCCAGCAAACACAACATTGAGACAGTGTAGATAAACATATAATCTCTGTCACTAGTACAAATTGTTGAAAAAAGGAATAAGAGCATCAAGTCAAGACGCAAATGAAGATGTAACAGTTTCATAAGGAGCTTCGGAGCCCTTCAGAGCCTGTAGAGAGTCTTAAGAAACCCAGCCAGCGTTGGCATGTTTCCAGCCGTTAAGGTGCCCTGTGCTAATTGGGACGATGAGCCCGGTGACCCCCGCCCCTCCCCTCTCGGGACTCTCCAGGTTTTCCCAGGCCTCTGACTGCTTCTTTCTTCCCCTCAATGGGATTACGTTGGGCTGTGGAGAGAGGAGAGGAGGGGCAGCTCTGATTCCCGGCTGATCACATCAGAAACGGCTCTCTGGGGTTTTTACACAAATTCTGCTCCTTCAGCGGTGCTTCAGCCCTAATCAGACGGAGCAGAGACACTAGGAGAGAGCAGGCAGGGGGTGGCGGACAAGAGAAAGATCAGCTCTGTTACTGTTTATTAAACTTCTCTCTTTGATACTGTTACCAGACCTCTTCTCCCTCTTACACCACCTCTGCTGCATACATTACATAATGAAACCAGGCCTACAGATGTCCCAATGTATACCAACAGTACAAACAGTTTGTAGTTAAGCTCTAGAGCTTGCTTTTCATCTTTCTGCCTAGCTTATCTGCACTTGGAAAAGAGACCCTCATTATGACATTCATATTGCATTCATAAAATCACAGAGCAAATGAGAGAGGTAAAGGTAGTCTGCACCTCTACAGTAGTAAATTTAATCTAATTTAAATTGAATCAACACGCTAAACCAAACAGCCACCTATATTGTCTGTTTAAACCCTCAAATACAACTTAACCTTAACCTGTTTGGTTAGGGTTAGGCAACTAAACCACTTGGTTAAGGTTAGGGGAAAAAGTTAAAAGATGAAAGTTGGTTAAAAATGGAAAACCAATGGACGTAAATACTGTAAGTGAGGCAGTTACAAAAGTGACGTAAAATCTGATGTAGACATGACTTGTCCATGCATGGGCAGTGAATGGATGGCAAGTTATTTTTGTTGAAATAACAACATTGACTTTTGGTTTCACATAGGAAATGAACACCGCCGTAATCGCACCATGTCGTTCTTTATAATCTGTGACATTATTTCAGCTTCTGCAGATTTGCCTTTAAAGCTATTACAGCCACTAGAGGGCGCCATTAACTACAAACACAGATATGGGGCTTTCATGCTGCTGTATAAATGAAAAATAAGGTTGTTTTTTGGGGGAAGACAGTCTCATTATAGGACTTTTACCCAGCCTGGCACTGTTTGCTACCTATGTGAAAGCATAGCGTTAACATATTTAACTTTTGTCACACATGCTACAAAGCTTAGCTTAGAATTTCTATATGCAAATTAATTTACGTAACAAACATACTTTTATATCCCAGACTTTTTCTTCCTCCTAAACTTACGTTTTGATGCCTAAGCCTAACCAAAACTGCCACTGTCTAGATGATCTCCTGGCATCTGTATGGGCACCAGAAAACAACCTATGTGGTTTTGTGGTTTGGAGATCACTGCAGCTAGTTGATTTCAGAATGTTAACATTAGACATCAGGTTTGTATATCTTATTTGCCAGAGATCTAAATCTACATATGGGACATCTGTATGATCTTTTTTCCTTAAGTATTCTTACTGACTATCTTTAAATCCTGTCCTAGTAAAGTAGTTGAGTAGATGCTTAAAGGCAGTGACAATACATCTAGTGCAAAACATTTAATGTAAAAACCTATTGGGAAACAACGCTCTGTGTTCCTATTATCAGCTTTCTTTGTTTCGGTGTTATCCACAGGACAGGTCTTTCAGGTTGACCACCCCAATTAGCTGCTCTGATGGACTCATTTGCTACATCCCAATCCTTTCTGCACGCTGTCCTCCCTCATGTTTTATCCCTCATGTCTGCCAGGCAGGCTTCAGCTGACAGCATGAGTCCCTTTCCACCTGGAAGGAAAGATGTGGAGTTTGAATAGAGCAGAGACGGGACACCTGCCGGGGGGTGGGAGGGCATGTGTGAGCCCTGTCTGTGGAGAAGCAGTGAGAACAGGCGTACTGACCGTTTAAACAGATTAAACAGTGAGACCCAGCTCTCTAGCCCCGAGACAGACTGACCCCTACCACCCCGGGTTACAGATATCCACAGCTAATCCCTGAGCTGGTTATTTATTTGCTTAGCTTATATCAGAGGGGAACCCGAGTCAATCACAGACTTCAACTTAGATCAAACCCGAGAGGAAATGTCTCGCCATGTCTCTGCCATCTTTAAAACTGAGCACAAAGTGAGATGAGAGGAGCAATAAGGAGAGGTCAAAGGTTGTGATGATGATTTGGGATACATTAGAGAGGAGACTGGCTTTTTATCCCCTCAAATAAATCAGTTTCTGATACTAATGCTCCGATTCATATATCATGTTTATAAACCTTCAGTTATTCTATTTTTAAATCACCTGATCATTCAGGGAGCTGAATCTCGTCACATTGTGTGCTTTCAGTGTAGTTTAATGTTTAAACTGTTGTAATTAATTTGGTAATGTGTTCTTGAAATGTAGATGTAGTCAGTTAAAATGGGTTGATTGGACATAATTATCATTATCTATCCGTCTGATGTCTAATGTAAACATGTTTTACTTTAAATTCCCTTATAATGTAGTTTAAAATTGTTTCATCTCACAATTTCTCCTGAACATTAAATGCATTATATAAGGGTGAAAAGTTTAAATGTAGGGACAACACAACCATATGTGTAATTTTATAAAAGTTTCAAACAAGCTGAGCTAACCTCTCATCAGGACTGTGTTGGTGTGATTTGATGTTATTTTAAAGAAGCAAAAAAAAACAGAATTGGCATCCCAATTTGATAAAATAATATAAAGAGAAGAACAATCTCTTGTGAGTAAAAAAAACCTTCTAACTTTGGTAAAAATGTTTGTTAATGTAGGAACTTTTGTCTCAGCAGAAGCTTATTAAAAAATATATGTTTTCACGGCTTGTTGAATGTTCTAAGTTCATCTGTGTTACATGTGCAAATAATGAATGCAGATTTCTGATTTACTTGTATCACAAAATGTGACCTTTAACTCTTAAGGCTGAATAAGGAAGGACCAGGACAAGGTTGCAATTAATGTCATAAAATATATTTCTGAATATTTCATTCAAATGTACAAAAACTGGACACATGAAGTGAACGTATCAAAGAGCAACAACATTAAATATATAACTATACATCTATTAAATATTCATAGTTGGAGACACAGGCACCCTTTCTCAGCAGTATGTACAAAAAGTCTTTTTGTCTCTTTAAGAGTCCAGGGGTCAGCAGTTATCAGCGGAGTCATCAGACACGTCAATATCCACATCCAGGTCTGAGAACTCCTCATCCTCGTCTCCTTCATCTCCGTGGCCTTGAGATCCGGGGCTTTTAGGTGGGGCAGCCAGGCCCAGTTTGGCCAGTTTGGCCTGCTGCTGCTCCAGGCTCTGTTTGCGCCACTTGATGCGTCTGTTCTGGAACCAGACTTTGACCTGGAGAGAGGAAAAACAACATGCATGTTAGAAATATTGCAAAAAGAAATATAATAATGTTTCTGGGGCTTTTATTTTAAATAGCTATGTTATGATTCTCAGGCTTTATTTCTTACCTGAGCTTCTGTTAGCTGCAGAGCAGAGGCCAGGAGGAACCTCTCTGATCCCACCATGTACTGCTGCCGTGCAAACTCCTTCTCCAACCGGGAGAGCTGCTCGCTGGTGAAGCTGGTGCGCATCCGTTTCGACTTCCCACCTTTGGTTTTGAATGAATGCAGCCCTGCGTTGACTTTGGACATGGAAGCTGCAAAGAAAATATGACACATTTAATCACTCTTCAACATGAATATATATAGATATATTTAAACCGATCTTGCTTTGATAGTTCCAGTAAATAATAAACTCTTTTTACCTTGTGCGTAAAATGCTCCACGACAGGATGACTGGTAGGTGAAAGGCGGGCAGCAGTAGACTGAATATCCGGGCTGTGTGTGAAGCGCTGAGTGCAACATGTTTGGAGAGTAGCCGTAAGGTAAGCCTACGTGTCCGGTAAGAGGCACCATTGGGACTGCTGGTTGATATTTCTCCCCGCAGTGAGGAGGACTCGCCCTGCAGCTGCTTGTGTCCTCCGGCTTGGCGAGCAAAGCATCGATGGTAAAAGATTTTCCACTGGGAGGCTTCGTTGTCGACGCGCACTGGCTCCCTTGGTACTGCGGGTACAGCGACGCTGGTGCGTAATTACGCATGGGGTATCCGTAAGCTCCTACTGGTCTGTTCGGTATCTGCATTTTGCCAGATGCTTAAAAAAACGAAAGAATCAGAAGAAATAAGTTCTCGGTGATGCAGAAGTTGTTGCTTCAAGTGCAGCAGGAAGGTGAATGCTGCTCCTCTGAGGAGACTCCTCATTTATACTCCGGCCGGACACAGAGGTGTCAACAGCCCCCCATCGATCCTTTGTCTTTCTAAGTAGCAGATGAGAGAAACGAACATCCCGACAACGTATCCAATTAATTGGTGGAGTAGTACAAGCTGGGATTGTCAAACATCCTAACCCTTTGAATGACAAGGCTTTTGAAGAGTCGTGGGGGCAGGGAACTCAGGAGATTTACTGGGCTACAAATTCTTGCATGGATCTTAAGTCCAAATGTAATCATTACCGCTGGGAAAGCCTTGATGTTACCAAATCATCTTATTTGGAGCCTTTTAAGTCCTGGCTAGCCGACAGATGCTTTAAGCAGCGTAACAAGTCGGTTCACAATTGGAGGCTGAGCTCAGGCTGTACAATTTACAGAGAATCTGCTGTGTTGGTTCATACCACTTTTTTATATTCCAAACTTTTTACGCACTATTTAAACCCTGTAATTCAGCAATAATCAATACTTTAATTTCGGTTTATCTCAACCACCTGTAAATCAAGACTCACTGTTGTATGTAAACAATCCATAATCTTTTTCCTGTATGAGATGAATGCGCTCTATTTCCAGAGTGTGTCTTTTAACAGCATTGGTGTTGCTCTTAAAATTGAATAACTGCTCTGCGTAATTGAGGCGTCAAATTCAGCGGGTTGGGTGTGGTAACAGAGTAGTGCTGCTGTTTTTTTCTCTTTTTTTCCAAACAACTCCTCTAATCTCAGCCACTGCGTTAATCCACAGGTTGATCCATCCCATCCTTTGAATGACAGACTGGGAAAGGCCTCTGCTTTGATAGAAAACAACACAAGTTGGTGTAAAGCCCTAAATCTGAGAATAGATTAATTTATTGTGTATAATCACAAAACGTCTTGTGACTTTAACAGAAGCCAGTCTCATTATACTCTTCTATGCACACTTGGAAAAGAGATCTTTATTCTGAAATATATTTTGCACCGGAAATAATATCCTTAAACTGCTTTATTTTATCGGTTTCTCATTGAAGTTCTGCAGCGGCTTCTTTAAAGGAAGTGATTTGCCTTCTTACACTGCTCCAGCACAAAGACATCTTCTCTTTCAACTTGGATTATTGCCAGCTCTGCAAACTTTGCAGGCTCATTTCCATCATTTGGAAGTGGGAGAGAGGCTCTCCGCGGCCTTAAGTAACTGTTAAAACACATTTAAACACCGAAGCGAACCGCTCGTTCCCTTTGACTTCAGAGCGTTTTATTTATTCTCTTTCACTGACACTAGAATGTCTAATGAAGAGGGCAAACACAGACTTTCTCGAGCAGACCTGAACAATAAGGATGCTTCTTCTGATGCCTCTCCGAGTGGACCACCCACCCCAGGACCACTGTTTGCTGGCGTGCTCTGCAGAAAATCTCTGTCCTGACAGATCACTCAATTCACATTTAGTGTCCAAACCGTTGTTAAACAAGAAACGAGGGGTGCTCCGATGTTTCTGAGTCACATCAACTTGAAAAATTATTAAATTAGTTGGTTAAACAGTGAGATCAAATTAAGAAAATAAGTGAAAGTCGTCAAAAGAAATTACATTTTCTGAAGAAAATGTCAAGCTTATTAGTCTGAGTATGACATATTGTGGATACCTGTTTGTAAGTGTGAAATGACTAGTCAATTTATCAATATTTTGTAGTAAAAAGGCAAAGAAAACGGCCAAAAAAAGGGGAAAGATTGCTGGGTTTCTATGAAAGTAAATGGAGTGTGTTTGGGTTTTTGACAATAGGTCTCAAGCTCTAGGAACTTGTGAGGGTTTTTTTTACATTCTTTTTGGATATTTTAGAGGCTAAATGATTAATTGATAACGAAAATTACCATAAGTTGCAATATAATATATTGCATATAATGTACTGGCTGAAGATGGAAATCTTATTACCATTTTTAGCCAAGTGCATCTCTAATATTTTGCTCTGATACTGACATACAGAAGTGAACCCCCTGTCCTCTAATGATGCTGCAGTAAAGGCAACATGTCCTCCTTGTGTATTGGGGCCAGACAAGGAATACACGGACCATTGTCCCAGAGAGTCCTCTTTTCATAGTCATGGCCTGAGAGGAGAAAGGAGCTGAAGGGGCTGCTCTCTAATAGCCCTACGGGCCATCCTTCCCAAATGAGCCTCTCACCAAAAGCTTGAAACTCCTCATCAGCACTCATTCATTCAGTATCTGCTGCTGGTTCCAAAATGCAAAAAGGGTCACGTTTTAGGTAGTTCCAAGAAAGACTGAAAGTTATGAGTTTTTCGTGTAAATATTTCCACAAAGCAAGTTAGTGTTAAAGCAAAACTGTCATAAATTCCTACAAAAATAAATCAAAGTCAGTTATACACATTAGACTGTTGCCTCTTGCTCACATACTCTTTCATACTAAAATATTTTGCTTATTGCAGATTGTAGTATACAAGCAGAAGTATAAGGCTTTTTGCATGTGTTGGATATTAAAAATACGGAAAAATTTGTTTGTAAAACAAGTGCTATCGCAGTTCTACATTTGTTCTCAACAATAAAATGCAAAAATACTTTTGTTTTTTATTTCAGTAAGCCTAACATTTAGATTCTCCTTTCACTCATCATGCAGTCAGTGTTGAAAGAAGTAATCATTTACTTAAATACAACATAAAAGTAGCGATATTACACTATAAAATTGCCCTGTCATGTTTTTGTGTTCGTGTTTCAGCTAAATATAAACAAAAAGTGCTAAAAGTTTCAGAAAAATGAAAGCACTCATTATGCACATATGAGTGTATATTTAGTATATACATATAATACTGGATCATACTGATGCATTATCATGTTATCATAATTATCATGTTGTAGGTGAAAGCTTATAAGCTTACTGTAGCTACTTCATTCAGCACTGGAGATTTTATTTGATTAACATTTAGAAATGTTACATTTTTAAAGTAATTATTACATGTAAATTTAGTCAAGTGTAAAATATTTTCCTTTCTGAAATGTAGTGGATTGGATCAGAAGCATAAATGTGCAGTACTTGAAGTGAATGCAATTTGTTACATTGCACCTCTGAATATGACTTTCAGTTTATAGTTGTCATCTGTAGTAAAAGATATAACTTCATGAGTTTAATGTTTGAGTTGTAAATACTATTAAGTCTTTCTGCATAGAAAAAGCACAAGGTTAACCAGCTTTTGTCTAGAGCAGAGTGCAAATTCAACTGTTGTTCATAACTTTTAATGAGATTGATCTCCAAACAATGGATGCTACCAGTATAATTAATATTGGATGTTTGATGTATGACAGAAAATGTGAGATTTAACAGAAATAAGAGCGACCGAGAGGAGAAACTCTTGTACCCTGTTCTGTGTCACCTTCCAGCTCAGTTCACACATGATTGAATGAAACAAAAGCTTTGAGAAACACTGTCATCATTATTATTATTGAGGTGAAAGGGGATCGCTTTCTCACCTGCCCGACACATTTAACAGGCACTGTAATCTGGGCCTTTCCTGTCCACGCACATCCATCGCTAATGAGTTTATGAAGCCATTTACAGGACGATCCAGAACGACCTGCCTCTGTTGCCTAGCTGCTGGGGCTGAGGGCTCATTACTGGGACCTGCTGGGCCTTGGCCCTCACCTTGACTATGAATGGGAGTCCAGTAAAAGGGCAGGTACGCTCCGTCTGGCTCCAATACACATTCAGGCTCTGCTGTGGGCTGATATATGTGTGGTTGTGTCTTTTTCCAGCAGCATTAGGAACTTTTTTTGATATTTTAAAGGACATCTCCCAGTTTTTAAATGAACATTATGTTTACAGGGGTTGCATTTGATGCTTGCTGCAGATGAAACATATACATGTGGCAAAAGTAAAAAGACAGATGACAAAAAAGACATAACCATGGCTATTTATTTCCACCAATTTAGATAAGAAACAAGTCAGTCACAGTTGTTTAATTAAAGCAATACTTTGACCTTCCTCACATGCCTCCATAGTGAAAGAAGAATCCAAAACTGTGAATATACGTAATGAATTGAAGTGTATGAGGATCACGTTTACCAACGGCAAAACTGTATTAAAATATCCATATAAGAACTGTGACACAACTCGTGCAGTATAATGCAAGTGTCATTTATTCAGTCATATTCTCACTACTATCCAAATACATGCAATAAGTACTCTTGAGCCTGCACATGCCCAGTTCTCGTCTGGACACAGCTCAGTAAAGTCCTGGAATGAGAAATTTCTCAGTGTTCATTTACATTGTAATTTACATTGAGCTCACTAATGAACCTCATATCTAAGTAGCCATTGATATGACATCAAATAATCTGGAAACATGTCTGAACATACACACCTGTCTGAAAAAGCACAACTTTAAACATTTAGTTGTGGCTCAAAATTATGAGGTATACATATATGCTTAAATCATTATAGTTATTTCATGACTGTCTTGCGTAAGAAACAAGAGATACGACAGTAGTCCATGATGATGGTTGACATAATAGAAAAATCTGAGTACAAACAACATCCCCTCTCCTACCACCAGAGAATTAAATGTGCAATATTTGTTGTATTGACCAAAAGTTTGAAATAGTTTCCAAATCACAAATATACCAAATATAGTAAAAAGAACAAAAATTGCATCCTGGTGTTAAATAAATTATATCATACAAGTTTTGGGGGGCAAGTCCAAGTCCAAAATTAAAGCAAGTATTGCCAGGGGCCTCTCACATGAAGCTGTCCCAACATAACTAACCATAGTAACCAAAGTTAAATGATATTTACTTTACTATATGGAACCAATTCAACCAAAATAAGTCAAAATAACCAAAATTAGCCTGGCTTATTTGTTAACTTGCCCTCTGTCTTTGAATGCTGACCACTGATAAGAACATTTTAACCACTTAACTCTAAAGCTGTGTTAATAGTGTTTTTATATAGACAAGAATATTTTAATGCATTTCACTTTTTAGGATGTGAGACGTGCCCAGAGTCTACCTGATACTGTCTCTTTTAATTCATAGTATATAACAGAATTTTCTTCTTGAAATTACAAACAAGTCCTAATTTTGAATCTACAGCTCCTTTAAAAGCAGTTAGCAAAGTGATAGTTCACACCTCATTAACACTAGTGCCATGTACCGTGGCTGCATGGCAGTAATTTTACTGCACAGGGACAGAAATAGTGATAACAGTGATAATTTGTATTGGTCTTACATCCTGTCAAAGTGTCCTTGGCCTAAATCTTTCAGCCTGCTCTCTCTCTCTGTAAAATGTGCTACATTAATGCCATCAGCTAAACAGTTAAAATGTGAAATTAACTGACTAATTCCAGCATTGATGCTGGCTCTTTTGCAGTGTCACTATGCAGATTCTGTGTGTTTTTCATTTACATGTGTGGCAGAAGGGAGGACCTCCCGTCACTGCAGCTCGGTCCTCCAGCTAAGCAACCATTAGCATTAGCATTGACACCAGTGCTGTGAAGTGCTACTGTACGAGCTGCTCTCCTCTGCGGCAACAATGAGTCCTCCATCCACTCAGAAATGACTGTCCATATCATTACCAACCTAATGAGGGATTAACTTTCTCTCTGAACGGTATCTGTTGACTGACATGACGGTCCCGTCCTGGGAATAGAGGATGTGTGTATTCAGCCTGTCTGACACTGCATACAGGCCACTACACCACTGAGCTGAGCAGAAAGAGAAACCTGCAGTAAAGGCCTGGTTCATACAGTGAAAATGAACTGCAGTAGATACTTTCTGACATTAGGATAGCTTTGCTTGGAACAAGCTGTTCATATAGGAAATGTGCAAGTAATTTGATGAAGGAAAGCTC
This sequence comes from Centropristis striata, assembly GCF_030273125.1. Taxonomy (NCBI): domain Eukaryota; kingdom Metazoa; phylum Chordata; class Actinopteri; order Perciformes; family Serranidae; genus Centropristis; species Centropristis striata. The sequence goes on from NC_081532.1 coordinate 12,132,774, forward strand.
CAGTTTTGTGCAGACAGGGAGACACAACATGTTTTGTTTTAGTGGTTCTGGTGATCCAATGTTGGTCTATCAGTCAATCCGCCTCTTTGGTCTTAACTGAAGTATTTCAACAACTATTGGATGGATTTTCATGACATTTTGTTCAGACATTCATATTCCTTCAGGATGAATTGTAATGACTTTTACGGTCTCCTGGATTTAGCACCATCATCTGGCCAAATATTCATTTTGTCCCATGTTTTATTTATGACCAATACTTGCAAAACTAATGACAATCACATCAGCCTCAGCTGCATTTTGTGCTAATTGGCAAATGTTAGCATGCTAACAGGCTGAACTAGCATGGTAAACATGACATGACGCTCACTAAAAATGAGCAAATCCATTGTGGCAAATCTTATGGTACACCATGCCTGATGCGTGTTGCTCCCCTGCATCATGTGCCATCATTTTCTAGGCTTTTTTAAAATGATCTCAACTTTTCATTATTTATTCACACCATTCATCATTGTCAAACTTAGCCCAGGCAGGCATCAAACAAGAGGCAGGCATATAGGACACCCCATTATTCAAATCAATCAAATCAAAATTACTTTATTTATCCCCAAGGGGAAATTTAGTTAGTCTGGTAACTGCTAGGTGAATCTCTGGTAAGATGTGCAGTTTACTATGCAGATAAATATGCTTCTAATCAGTCGGGCTGTGAGAGTCTCACAGGCGCACCACAATGTTTAACCTGTTGCGTTTTGCAGCAGCGCCTGTAGCAATGTTTCTGTGTGATTGCAGCCTTAGGCTGCATTCACACCAAATCAAGCATTATGGTGATTAGCACAGGGTTGTGCAGTCGTGTGGGAGTATCACTTAAATGGCCCATTTGTGTGACTTTGAGTATCTATTGTGTTCCAGAAGGTGCTAGCATGTATCCGTGGTGCTAGTATGCTGGGTGCTACAAGCGAGTCCTTCTCCGCATCAACAGAGGCCTAAAACTGCTGCACAAGGCCTAATTGAGTGGCTACATGTGAAATGTAACATCCACTGTGTTTTGGTCATTCATGCTTCTAGTCATGTTGTAGCTCTGATCGCCCATTATGTGAGCGGCCACCACCGTATGATGTATGGTTGCATTTCTCTCAAAGTTGATTCTTTGAATCTTTCTATTTTCATGCCAGCACAGTGAACAGCACTCCTGCAGTTTGGCATTTTCCTGACCTTGAACTTAGCTTTTTGTAGTATTTTGGTGCCAAGTGCAAAGGGCAAGGTGTACAGGAGGAGGAGAGAGCCAAACAGGTGAGAAGTTCTTCTACTTCACAGAGCCCTCTTGCACTTAAACCAGCTGCTGGCTGTAGATTCAGTTGTGTCATACAGATATGAAGTGGTATTATGTTTTTCCACAAACAAAACAAACTATAAATTTGATTTAATAATCTAGTAAAGTTAAATATAATACAGCGTACAACCAGTTATTTTAAGTTTTGTCTACTTGATTGATCTGAAGCTGATAGAGGAGTTTACTATGCATTTTAACTGAAATATACTTCCTGTCATACCCAAAACCCTCAATAAATTCTAAATATATATTTTTTTGGTAACTCCAAAGGGATTTTAATTAATAATTTCTAAGAAAGTTTATACTTTGTCACATAAAATGAACCTTTTTCCCCACTGCAGTCAAGGTATCGCGATTGTTTTATTTTTGTAAATGCAAACAATGTTATCGTCATGTAGACATTTCACATGTTTGCTGTTTTGTAAAGCTACTTTATGAAACTAATCATTGCAGTATTTTTAAGGGGCCCAGGTGCTTTGAGGGCTCTGTGGAGACCCCCCTCCTCCTCTCTTTAATGGAGGTGAGAATTGGCGGGTTGGACTTTAACACTTGACCTCTGTTTACACTTCCTGTGGGTGTCAGGGCTTGTCCATAAAGCGCTGCTTGCAGGACTCTGCTGCATTGAAAGGAGACAGAGAGCGGCCGAGCACCCCGGCGCTGCGAGCTGAATGCACTGCTGCTCCTGGGCTGTGATTATTAGGACAGGCCATTTCCTCTCTTCACATTCTCTGTTTGCTTATATTACTGCCACACTTCCTCGACCCCCCACACGCCTCCCCAGGCCTTTTATAGGAAAATGATGACGGACCTGCATATTCAACCTGACTGCTGTTCTCAGCTTCTGTTTGGTCTGGAAAGGGGATTTAACGGATGTTTTCAGCATGGAAATTGAGAATGTACTTTCTTTTCGATGTAAAGCTGCAACTAGTGAATCAATAAATCGTTTGGTCTGAAAATTACCACAATTTGCCCACGGTGGCATCTTCAAACTGCTTGTTTTCTCTGACTGAATGTCCATAAACACAGATATCCTAATCTTACTTGGGACATGAAATCTTCAAAAAGCTTTTTTATTATTATTGATAAATAACAATTAATCAATTATATTAATAATAATCATTTTCTGATGATTGATTATGAATAGATCATTTCTGCTCCATTTCTCTGTAACATGTGCCAGATTAATTGTCTTATAGATACCGACTAAAAAAATATATTGCAAACACAAAGTTACTGTAAAGTTGAGTTGTTTTAATAAATGCACTTTCTCCAACCAACATAAAATCACAATTCAGTTTTAACTTGTTAAGATGTGCCATTGAAATATATGACATGTATAATAAGTTAAATAGAGCAATTATATTATATTTATTAATGATAATGTATCAGGAAATATATGACCACAGTTACTTTAGATCTTCAGCAAAATAATTAATACAAATACAGAATATTAGTAGTTTAGGTTATTTCATTATCAACTAAAATCTATTTGTCTTCACTGTAACATGTTGTCATTGTCAAAAGAAAATAATGTGTCTCCAAGATGCATTAATATTTAATACAATATACTACACTTAACATATTATAGAATCAAATTTGAAGTCTTTAAATATGTAGATGAATGTTGATGAGACTTTAACGACACCTGCAGGGCTCTCAGCTGCATCTCACACTTAGAAAAAGGAAGTTATCTATCTGTTATGTTGTTGTAGAAAAAAACAATAGAAGATGCTATAATGTACCCCTGCATAACACAACTTTAATCTATCATATAGTTCCTCTGATCATTAAAAAAGGCTTTTTACTGGTCACCTGGGACTGACAACAAAGGCCCGAAGGCATTTTTCTTGTCAGAACATGTTTCCAGAGAGCCTGAGTTCATTGTCAGTTGTGTGTTGTTGTGACCTTTGACCTCGGTTTAGAAATTAGACAAACACCTGTCTGCACTGTGTTTTGTAAGCTTATATGATACAAATGTCCTTGAAAGACTTAAACATCAATTTACATGTAAGTAGAATAGAAAAACTAGATAGAAATTCAGATTTCTTCTTTATTTTCAATGAATCGGATGAAAAGACGAAAATCAACTATGTGTTATTCTGTGTCTCTGTACTCAGCCATGAGCCCATTAGTTCCTACTGATGACCTAAATCTTAAAAAACAGGTTACAAATTATTACTTTTGAAGGCTTAATAATGTTCTTAAACAACTAGGAACTGTAGTTTTTAACAAACATTACTAGAACAGGAGTAAATGTGTTTGCTAAGGACTTTTTTCAGCTGCGGATTGATCAACACACGGTGAGTATTTATGACAGTACAGTGTATCTGTTCATGGTATGAAGAAACATATCCCCTAGTACATCAGTGGCTACATTTACATGCCTGTGCTGTGACACGCACGCACGCACGCACGCACGCACGCACGCACACACGCACACACACACACACACACAGCCTTCTTTTTTTGGAAAGGTCAGCGTAGTGCTATTTGGACATCTAGGTTCTAGAAACCTATTGATATCCCAGTCTTTGTGTTTAAAGCAAGGGCATGCATCGCGACCCCAGCATGCGAAATTTCATTAGTTAGTTGGTTTGTGTATGACAGACCTGCCTAGAGGCTGTGTGTCACAAACTACGGTAAAACCCCCAACTGAGATGCATATTCTGAACGTGCTCTATACTTGTCCAAACATGTAAAACCTCACTTATATCGGCAAATCCCACATGTCTTAATAGGAAAATGCTACATTCAGATGAAGGCCCGATACGGTATATCTTACATGCAAACCGAATCTTATTGGCCAGTTACCTGTGACATGGACAGGCCAACAGCTGTTCAAGTCTCTTTGAAGGTTGCGGTTGTGATACACTGTGTGTGTGTGTGTGTGTGTGTGTGTGTGTGTGTGTGTGTGTGTGTTTAATAGCACAGAGGAAGAAGCTTTATCTTCATTTACAGGCATCATTTGTTCTGTGCTGGTTTTGGTCATGTTATTGTATTTGTCAATTATAAGAGAAAAATAGAATAACACCTAACATGCTGGAAACCCCTTAAAAAATCTGAAAACCTCAACTTAGTTGGTGTAGTGTTTGAAACACCTGCTATTAGAGTTGTATTCCTGTGCTTTATTATTATTACAGGTACATTTGGATTGGACCTGTACAGTGTACTTTGCTGTTTACTTGAATTGTGTCCTTCATGTATTGGATTTTCTGAAGAAAGGGAGTCCTGTGTTTGAGCATTGTCTCCTTTCTGTAGTGATGTAGGTTTACAGTTGTCGCACCTTAAGCTGTATCTATTGTGTCTGTCCATGTAACTCTGAGCTGAACAGCAGATCAAAGCAGCGGTCTCCATAGAGAAACGCCAAACAAAGACAGATATGCTCACAATGTGGGCCCTGATGGACTCTGAGTGTTGGGAGCAATAATTACTGCAGACAGCCCACCTAAAGGCACATTACACCTCACTTTCCTGTCTTTTAACTTATGCAAAGAGTGAGGGACATTGTGGCTAATTTAGTGATTTAACAAGAACACTTCAAACAAGACCACACACACACACACACACAGGCTGACAGGTAGACTGCAGATCTGCTGAACATCTGCTGACATCTGGTGGGCGACAGAGGTAGAAGTGGTTCAAGTGGGGAAAACCTGAAGAAATAACAGTTTGTATTGTCACGTCTTACAAATGTTTAATGGACCAAAATTATAACAAAGTTTATTTATATAGCACAGTTCCACATATTTTTACAGAAAGCTAAAAAATAAAAACAACAGTAAGCAGTACCCAACACTCATGAGTTTACAAGACACCAAAAATGCAGTTGCGGGGTTAAAATGGGGGAAATATCAATTAGAAATGTGTATGTTAAATAACTGAAAAAAGTTGGGATGTACTGATTTAATGTATGTAATGAACAAATACCTAGATGTTTTTTTGGTGTTCAGCTGGTGACCAGTATGATGCATTTTTGTCAACATGACATAACTAATTGATAATGTAAACAGCAGAAAATTGTATATTATATTTGCCATCAATGTGCCAAAAATAGTGAGAAATATGATGTGCATAAGTGACAAGATTATGTGGAGGTTGAAGAAGCTAATCTGAGAACTGTATCTGAAACCTAAGGGGGATTAGGAAGGGAATTTAGATGAGAAGAGACGATGGTGTGAACAATCAAAGCAGCACCAACACTGCCCCCGTGTGTCCATTACACAGAACAGCGTCAAAAAGCCATCCTTTCTTACATTTCGTCTTAGGTGCTAAACCAGGGCTGCACTTTCATCTTAATTATGATTATATCTTATTATATAGTTTATACTACTTTAGTATTTCCACATGCCACATGCTTGATACTGTATACTGCTCTATAACAATTTGTGACCTCGCTTCAATAGAACTAATTATCTCTATTTACTACAAATTCATTTTTATATTTCTATTTTATTTGTTTACTTGTCGATTCTATTTACTTAAGAATTGTTGCATTTGCATTTTATATTGTAGTATATTTACTGTAGAATTTTTTTTATTTTATCTTTATTTTATTTACAGACTAACTTATTTCTATTTATTTTTCTTATACAGCGGCAACTGTAGCAAAGCAATTTCCCTGGAGGATAAATAAAGCATTTCTGATTCTGAAAAACTGTATATTATTGCACTTATAGGCCTATTCTGGTCAGGGGACCTTGCTTAAGATTTCTGCTTACAAATATTATATATTTATTATATATTTTTTTAATGTAATGTTCTTATTATATTTTACAATTTGTTGTTTTTTATTAGAAAATAAAATAATTCCATCGTGTAATTGACCTACTAGACTAGACTTGGGGGTGGGGGGGGGGGGGGGGGGGGGTGGTGGGGTGGGGGGGGTGGGGGGGGGGGGGGTGTACTTATCTCCTGAAACAAGATGTAACACCATTTCTGTAGTCCATAGTTTGTTGTAGTCCTATCTTTAATTGTAACCAACCTGAAGTCCCACAAATGACCAGCAGATGGCACCATGATACAAATAAATAATTTATCGCATGGGAGGATAATGTAGAGTCTGCGTTGTAGGGAATTAGTGTTGAATCCTCACAAAATGAAAATAAGATATCAACATTGTCATTTTCTTTGCATTGTAAATTTAAATATTATTCAAATTGACAACTTTTTGGAACTTCCTAATACATTTTTCAACTTGTCAAAAGTGTTACCTACACTTTCTAGGAATTTGTAAATTAATTGTTGGGGGGAAATATCTAAAAATATTTATATCTATCTGTATTTTTCTTTTACCTTAAGTAAAAAAGGATGGGTTAAATGCAGAGGTTGAATTGTGGGATTAATAAAGTAATCTTCTTCTTCTTCTCATGACTGTAATTAACTACATTGACTCTACGAGAGTTTTCCATGAAATAAATCTTAATACCTAAAATACTGTAAGTAAAGACCCTTTTCCATCTGTATGTTCCTTTAGGAAGTGTTTGAGGATTTTTCTTCAATTTGTCAATTAATTTTTCAGAGTGAAAAAGCACATGCATAGCAGACATATAATACACAAACCATTCATGCTTTATGACTCCATATGTACAGAGTTAATATTTTAACACAGCCGACCTAAAACAACATAAAAAAGACACTAAATATGTGAGGATCTTTAGGCATTTTCATTTAACTTTTTAAAATCTCATTTAAAGATACCAAAAGGACACTGAGGTGGTTCAGTATTTCAGGCTATTTCAGACTGTTCTGTGTTCTGACTATGAATATACATGTATTCATATTTTAATGGTAATTAACTCAGTAATTGAGTGTCTTCTTAATGCCCGGAGCAAATGTCCTCTGATCTCAGATTGTCCGCTGTGGGATTCTTTTTACAAATTGGCTGTAAAGTATGTAACGATCGCTGAACGTCCTCTGAACAGGATGTTTAACCCCTGCAGGGAACCAATGACACGTCCCCCTATTAATCCAGTATGAATAAAGAATCGATCACATGGGACATTATAGTCGAGGGCTGCTAATTGTTGAATTTATGAACATTTAATGATGTTACCTTTGATACTTGTTGAACTTATTAACATTTAATCCCTGACCTCATCCATGATTAATAACTCTCTGTCTGATCCTTTTTCAGATGAGGCCCAGCTCAGCCTCTGACAGATGGGCAGCCCAACTGCTGCCAACTGCTTTCCATGCAATATTCAAGATGTATGTAACACACACACAAGCACACACACACACTCACACGCGTGCCCATCACTCTTATTAGCAGTCAGACAAAGGGGGGTCTCACTGGCATAAAGCTGTGCTTCTGGACAGGATATAACTCTTTTCTATTAGTTCATCAATGAGACGGAGACACAGAAATAATTTACATGAGAAAAGCAGGCAGGTGTAATAGAGTGACAACTACTCAAAGAAGCATACTGAATATGAAGAAGTCCTATTTGGCCATGAGTTTAGACTACTTTCAAACCAAATAAAGGACCTTGTCATAAAATCAAGTGTTTAATTAAAATAAAACTTGTGTTAATGATTAGTTATATACTCGATAATTAGTGACATGAAAATGAAGTGCATGTTTGTGTCAATATATGACCAAAACCTGTTCCATCAGGATGTGATTTGTACATTTAAGTAGGTGAAGACATGAGAAAGGGTTCATTAAACCTTAACCAGAGTAACTTATCTCACCCAAAACATTTCTCACTCCAAAAACAACAAAAAATTATAAGACTAGATTAGACATGACTTTGACAAGTGCCAGCTCAACGACTAACAGTTTATCTTCAAAATGTGTATTTAAAAATATATAAAGAAAACTCATATACAGAATGAACAATAGACTAATAGGGTGGTGATTGAAATTTAGGATGTAACAAGGATATTTACAGTATAAACAAAACCTCATGGATAGCTTGCACACTAGAATGGCCTGGTTGTCTTATTGACTGTATACGGTACATATTAATTATTAGGTATTAAAATAGGAAATTTTGTTATTATAGAGGACACGTTACCCTTAGTGAGATGTGATAAAACCAATCTACATAGTGAAAAATTTATGATCTTTAACCGAAGATTTAAATCATGAAACTAACTCTGGGTGATGGTAGTCTACATAATTTTCCTTCAGCACTCAGAGCTTGAACCCCCGACACACACACACACACACACACACACACACACACACACACACACACACACAGAGATTGAGATCAGCTAATTAAAGGCTCCAAACAGTCAGTATTCACACACAAATTCTCACACTGAGCCTGTGTTTGTTTCAGTTTGCTGCAGCAGGAATCAGCAGACAGACACTCAACAGGCTGCTCAACACAAATGCACCAAACCCCGGTCTCACATTTGTAAATTTAGAGCAGAGTGAGCCGGGCGGAGATTTTCCTAAACATACATTAAGAGAGATGAGATGTTTCATTCTTTGAAATGGTGACACCTTCTCACTAACAACTCAACCACTGAAGCAATCTGCTTCAGTGGTTGTGGTTCAGTGTAAAGCATGTTAGACTATGCTGCTGTGTGTTGCATGTGTACAATATGATATGAGTATGACAGTGTACAATATAATTGTTAGACCTAAATGTACTGATTAATTTAAAAACTATAAGTCTTCTCAATATATTTGATAAAATATAATCAAATCATTTTTATTTATGCTTAATATAAATAGCTAAATTGACTGAAAAGAGACATATTTGACACATTTCTATATTTATTTATCATATTAAATGCTTTATTGTGACATCGATTTGCTTCTGTTTCACATTCTAGTTATATTTGTGCATTTTTGCACATTCAGCTTCTATAAAAATTGTCCATAACACACAGTTGTTGAGCTAATATTTGTTTATGTTGAAATTTAAACATTATTTTCTATTGTTTTGTTGTTGTGGTTGTAATTCTTGTTGTTTTTTTGTGCCAATATAGAAACTTAACTTTACCCAGAACCAAACTGAAATATAGTGAGCTGTTGCAGTCGTGGTACTCAGATTCTCAGGTCCTTTACTTAAGTGAAAGTACTAATGCAACATTGTAAAAATGATCCATTAGCACAAGTCCTACACTGATTATGTAAAAGTCATCAGGGTAATGTACTTAGAGAAAAAAAGCTAATTAATTATGAGTGTTAAACTGTGATGTCAGTAGATTATGAGTGGTGCCTATCAGCACATTAACACTTAAATCATCTTGTTCATTGATTCTTTTTCATTTTTTATTGACCCTGCTGATGATGTGCAGAGGTGTGGACTTGAGTAACAAATTTTGAGACTTGACAAAATCAAAAAAAGACTTAAAACTAATCTCAGACTTCACTTGGACTTGAGTCTTTTGACTAAATTAAAATACTTGGTTACTTTCCACCAGGTCATGCTATAGGCCATGGTTGTGAAATTTTAGCACTACTTGTCTTCATGATTCAGTGCGGGGGCACTTGTTTTGACAAATATATAAAATACAAATACAAATTTTAAACACCAGCCATGATAAATTGGATATGTAATTACTCTGTTGTTAAAATGCCAATACATCTAAGGAGTGCATTATGACTTGTTTAGGACTCTAAACATTTAGAAATTGTGACTTGAGTGCAAAAACTTACTCGGGACTTGCAAAACATTGACTTGGTTCCATCTGTGATGATGTGTCGGTAACGCTTTATATTAAGGTCCTTGGAATAACCATTAATTAACAAGTAATAAGGCCCTTGTAAGTCCTTACAAGATGCTTATTAACATTATTGTGTGTTTATAAGCTTATATAAGTGTTAATAATGGCATTACAAACACCCATGACCCACCCATTATGTCTTTGCCATGCCTTTATTAATCTTATTTTGTTTGCTTATTGATATTAAAATATACTTTATTGCTCATCTATTATAAGTTAACTATAAGTTAACTATGCGTATTGCAACTTCCGGATCTAAAGCGAGAACAATGCCTTATTACTTGTTAATTAATGGTTATGTTACTGATATCACAATATTTGATTCAGCACTGAAGTACCAAATCTTTAGTACAACAATACCTTAGTTTGATACCTAAACTCAAACAGACAAACAAGATATCTGTCTAAATAAAATTGCCTAAAGTTGTCAAAATGATGATTAAATCCAGATAATATCTCATTTGAATATAAATAAAGAAGGAAAAATATTAAACGTCAGCTGTCAGGACTTCATAGTTTTCAATACTTGTTGCTCTGGCCACAAGAAAAATCAATAACCAGCTCTGGCACTTTCTGATGCTTCTGAATTGCCACCATATCACATGCAAACACACTCAAAGGCTTGTCAGAAACTGTCAGTGCACTCTATAAACCTCCTCCTCCTCCTTCCTTTCTTTAACCCCCACATACATCCACAGCAGCCTCCCGTCTTCGTCCCCTCCTCATCTTTTGTCTGCCTTTCCCTCCAGAATTCCTGGCCAGAGGCTGGAGCCTTGTCCCTCTGTGTTGGTGTCCATCTGTCACTGCTGTGCCTCCTCCACCAGCAGATGTTTACTCCTTCTCCCTAGACCTGAGCCTGGAGGTGTTGGGGGGAAGTTAGTGGTTGACCGGTGAAGGGGTGACCTACACCAGGGGAGAGTCTGTTTGACACCAGTGGAGACAATACGAGGGAACAATGGTATGGATGAACACCAGGGAGGTAGTGGGGGGAAGCAGTGGCTGACTGAGCGTCTCCATGCAGACCGAGCCCTCATTCCTCTGTGAAAGGAGTGTGTGCCAAAGTCTGTGTGGTTACATATTAAACTTGCATGTGTTTTAATTTTTTTTTTTTAAATGAACTGTTTTTTTTGCAGTAAAAAACTGCTTTCATTTAAAAAAATACAATATTTCCCAATGGCCAGAGAGTGAAATGTCATTAAAAAGGATTAGTTAAGTAATGTATTTCCTTTAATCCTCATTGCATAGATATCCAATGTAAATTTGGCCTCTACCCACCTCAGAAACTCAGATCCTTCACCAAAACCAGATCAAATCAGAAGACTTTATAAAAGATAACTGATAACGCTACATTTGGTGCTGTCAGATTTGCAGTGGTGGCTCTCTTTTATATCCTGAAAAGAAACACAATGTTTCGGCAACATGTCTGCATCAGCTCAGTTTTCACTTGCTTATCTTAAACCTTTTATCAGAGAATTCTGCTGGTGGGAAACCAGAAATCCAGTGATAAGGCAAAGAAAACACTGTAGAAGTATTCTATGGTTTAACATTGTAGTTATTTCAGCATTTGGGACAAACAGTTATTCTAACTGAGAGTTAGATGTGAGATCCATATTTATCAATTGATTGATACTCTCACTTAGCTTTGCATAAAGACCCGAAATTTGACTAATTAACATGTTATATCCAGTTTCTAAGATCTGTACACAGACAGAAACGTAAAACCAACAAGTTGTGATTTTAAGGGAGTTTGAGTGCTGTAACTTCAAATAAAGAAATATTCCAGCATGCAACTTGTTGGGTGCGTACAGATTAAACAAAGAAGATATGTTGGTTAATAAAAGTTGAAGGTGCTGGTATAGGTGATTTTTTTTTGGGAAGGATCCAGGATAGATTTTTCCACTTGCTTCACTTTTACCATACAGAGTGGTATTATTCTTCTAACCTGAGTTTTGCCTATGAATTTCCCCAAATATCAAACATTGTCTTCAAACTACAATTAAAAACCACCCTAAATAAATTTATGCTTCATGTAGTGTTTTGCTCTCCTGTTAGCAGAAATGCCTTTTCACAGTATTCCTGTATCCCGCCAGCAGAGTCTCCAGACATAAGATTTTTTTTAAAGATCAGCATATGCAAACATAGCTGGTGCAGATATGTTGCCAAAACACTATAGCTTTATAACCTTCGAAAGAGCCAGGTGAGCCGTTTCCTTCTGCTTCCAGGCTATGATAATCACCAGCTAGGTGTAACTTATTATTTACTGTCAATCTTCTCCCCTTATTCTTCATAAGAACACAAATAAGCAATTTCCAAAAGTTAAAAATAAATATAAAAACAAGTCCAATCAAGACATGTCTAAACTGAATAAAACACACCACTATTTATCTGTATATTAATACATCTCAATTTTGTTTCAGTATTATTTAATTAGAGTGTGTTTGATATTATTGCTTCTCTTCTGTATCTTGAAGCTTTTATCTGCGGTTGAAAGGTGCTTTATAGATTAGTATTTACGACCATGAGGGTTAAAGGGTTTAAATGAATGCAACTGTTATGAGCCAAACATTACATGTTGTGTGAAACAGCAGAGGGCTTGTTTGTGCTTTTATTTAGTGAAAAACAGAGCCCACATTGGGTTACACAGAGGTGGAACTACATTGGCAAAATAAAGAAAAACTTCTTGGCAAGGATGTCTATAAGATTTTGTTGCTAAAGTTGTGAAACTGACTAGATTTTAGAGTCAGTCTCGGTAACTTGCTCTTGTGTTAGAAAAAATGTCATTTCTCATATCATATCTCACGTGGCAGAGAGACATCATGTGATGATGCACGCTGCTATGGAATGAAGATGGGATGCATTTTTCGTGTGAGCAGCCTGCCGTGTTAATTGGCGAGCGTGTGGTGTCATCAGTTGGTGGAGGTCTCCTCAGTCCACGTGACAGTCTGGGTGCTCTGTAATGTAGATGCCACGGAGTCTCTGTTAATGGCCTGTTTGAACTAGTGTCAATGTTAATGCAGCTGCAACGATACACCTCCAGATAAGACAAATGCAAACGCACGAGTGAGTGTCCACTTAAGTGCTCACTGACCGTTCTCCCATCAGTTCTCTGCACCGAGTTTAAGGTTGCCTGCCAGTCCTCCGGTGTTGATGAAGAGATCCCTCCTTAAGCCAGTGGTGGAAGTACATGTGTTCAAATACTGTACTTATTTATGCTTCTTCATCTGAGAAGCTTAATTACTTTGCTCATTAAGATTTTACATCCAAAGTGTACAATTGGATTTCAAAGTATAATACATTGTTAGACAGTTAACTAGATCGAGCAACTATTTGAATAAATGTACATGTATTAATCACTTTGTATTGTCTATTTTAAATGGAATTGTAAAGGTCTCTCTCTGGTTTGTAAATTGGAAGCCCAGAGAAAACACACACCGGAGAAAAAGTCTGGTCTCAATGCTGCAGGCCTTTTATTAGGTCACAGGTAAAGTTATGCAGCGCTGGACTCAGACTGACTCAGCTCTCACAGGATCCCAGTCAGAATGCACCCCACCTTAGTTACAATTCACATTTTCATTCATCTACAGAAATTGAACGTACATGCAAACTTAATCCTATTGGCCAGTTACCTATGAAATGGACAGGCCAACAGCTGTTCAAGTCTCTTTGAAGGTTGCGATTGTGATACACAATGTGTGTTTGTGTGTGTATGTATGTGTGTGTGTATGTATGTGTGTGTGTGTGTGTGTGTGTGTGTTGTTGTTGTTGTTGTTGTTGTTGTTGTTGTTGTTGTTGTTGTTGTTGTTGTTGTTGTTGTTGTTGTTGTTGTTGTTGTTGTTGTTGTTGTTGTTGTTGTTGATGATGATGATGTAACAGGCACGTATCTAGCCTATTGTGTGAACACACTGCCCTGTCTCATGCCTGCCTGTGAAAGAAGGACAGAGCTACAGTGAAGAAAAACACATTGGCAGTCTGTCTTCTTATAATTTTCAAATATAACATAACAGATTTGAACATAACTTCAAAACTGAAACCTTCCCCAAATCTTCAAATGCTTATAGCAGCCTTTGGACTGATTTCTGCTAAGGGCATGGGACTGTTTGATGGGAATATCCAAAGATGTGACGACCTCTCCCTAGCTCACCTATAGCACTAACAATATGCAACACTAGCTGATGCTGGCTAAGAAATACTCCCCTCCAAAACACAGAGTCCAACACACAGTCAACGTGAGCACACACACCAACTCTTTTTCTAATGAAATCAGGTAGCATTAGCTTCAAGTGTTGATGATGTAATTTGCTCATTTGCATATTGGGGAAATCAGCAAGCCTTGGCATAGTGGTTGTGCCAGGCAAATGACTGACTGACTGACTGATGCGGATTACTCTCAACAGCATGCAAGTGAATAATTAACAATGTAGTATATTTAGGGGCTTTTTACTGATGGTCTGAATGAGTCACTAATTTTGTCGCTTGTCACTTTCTAGACAAAACATGCTAAGAGGGCCTTAAAGTTTCAACAAGAATTACCTTGAAAATGGCTCCCTCACAGCCAGCTTCAACATTTAAATGCTGCTTTCTTGTTAATTAATTACTACTACTAATAAAAAGATTGAATAATTAATAATATAACACTAACAGGGGCCATTCTGGTGGCTGATGAGTACTTACCTTTGATCATTTAAGTACATTTGTTTGGTAAAACTTCAACTTGATCATTTGAATGCAGCACTTCTAAGAGTACTTTTACATGGTTGTATTTCTACTTTTACGTAGATAAGTAGAGGATCTCATTAGTTCTTCCTACACAACAGAAGCTGAAAAACTTGAAATGAAATTGCACTGTCTTTGCACTTAATGTCTTTACTGTGTTCTTTTGTGATTGTCTATAGTAAACCCCTGTCTTAAAGTAACATCAATTTATGTGACAATGATCACATTAGTTTTGGTTTCTCCTGAGAGTTTAAGTTACATGAGGGTCTAAAAGCAGCTTCAGACGTTTGTTGTCTGTGTTGACAACAAGAAAAAATATCACTATAGTGAGACCCTCAATACTTGTCTGTCGAGAAAGTAGAAAGTAGAAAGTAGAGATGGCAGTTGTTCAATTTTCACAAAGCATCTGCAGCTCCTTCAGTATAACATAAGTCACCTTGGGAATAATGTTTCACAACTACAAAACTACAGCGGGCAGGTAGTGTGTGAATGTGTGTGTGGGTGTAAAACGCTCCCTTCCTTGTAGCTACACCCTCTACTCACAGCTGTAAATAGAGGGTTTGAAAACGGCTTAGATTGTTGAGCTTTGAGGCCATTGGTGGGGAAGAATCCTTTATGGGTGTCCCAATTACAGGTTACCACAACCCAACACAACAAACTGCCTGCAGATAGCCACACTCTGCGTGCTCAACTCATACTGCAAGAGAAACCGAGATAAAGTTGGTTTTATGGATACAATTGCACAGTGCAGTAATAAACTTTGTCCATGGAGCACTTTTATATGAGCATTTACAAACGTTTAGGTTATTAATTCCACCAACTTTCTGTGTGAAGGTTGTTTTGGGTGCGTAGTAAAACTACTGGTCTCTCTGATTTAAAGGAAGGGAGTTCTAGCTTTATTTAAAAGTAAAACACATTCTTTTTATTTTCATGTATCATGCACGTTTAGGTTTTGTTTTGTTTTTTTGTCCCAGGCAGCCATTGAGGTTGTAAGAAGGACAGGGCAAGTAAAAAGAATTTCAGAGAAAATAATCAGTCAACAGATAAAACAATACTGGAATTAGTATCAGTAGTGTTATTAAGGCTTCAAATGTTGTTCTTTCAACCAACAGTCCCAAGATGTTCTGTTTACTGTTAAAACAGAGAAACGGAAAATTCTCACATTGAGAAACATTTTTGCTCAATTAAATCATTAATCCATTATCAATAGCCAGAGGTATCAAATTTGTCTATTTTATTTCCTTTTGCAAGATGAACTCTGTGAAATATATTTCAAAAATATAACAAAGTTTGCCCAGAATGCCTTTATAAATCATATACTAATGACTCATCTGACTTATGGACAGAGAATACAAAGCACTAAAGTAATCAAAATCCAACTAAATAATCTTGGATACCTGCTTGTATTTTATGGCTGCATCAGTAGCTTTACATCAACAGATTGTGAACCTTGCCTCCTTGTTATCGACATTTGCTGGTGTGAGCTTGTGTAAAGAGGAAATTGGTTGGCATCGGGGTGTCAGTGCAGGTTTTGTGGGAACAGAAGGTGTCGGGAGGTTTGCGGAGGTTTTATTCAGGGTGAGTCTGAATAAAACAGTCTCTCTCTTCCCCCTCTCGTCTCTCTTCTTTTCAGATGTGGGGTGGGGAGCCTTGAGTCAGGGTCTACAGGGAAGTTCATTAAACTTCATTTACATTCGTGATGCAAATCACACAGATACTTTATCCGAACAAAGACCGTTCCAGTGAACAGTGGTTTTCCCACAAGCCAAAGGTCAGCACCCCCCGTGATTACAGCTCCAGGTTAGCTAAAAATGATACTGAAAGAGCTTCTCGTTGGAATACTAAAGCACTGTTGTTGTGCTAAAATGGGTGCTGCCTGCCTGATAAGGTATCAGATTCTGAATTGCTGCACATTCAGCATTGTAAATACAACCAGAATATGTGGATGAGAAACCTGGACTTCTGGTGGAAGAATTTAAAAATAAAGGGTGGAGGAAGAGTTGGAGAACCACAAACACTAAGCTAATCTAATAAACCTCGGTGCTTTTACTGCTAACAACTGTCCGGTTATGTCAGTTGGATTGCCTCATCAGGTCTGGTTGAACAAGTTACCTGCAGGTGTGTATCTGTTGGTCAGCAATGTTTGACTTTACAAAGTTTTAGCCCCTGTTTGCAAAGTAAACTGTGTTTTAAACTTTCAAAATGGAGATCTGAAGAGAAAGCCTGTGGTGACACAACAGGACATGAGGGCCTAATATAGAAGACATTACATGTGTTGAGACCAGCAAGAGCCTGAACCAATGTAATTACTTTTTTGTTACTCATTTATTACCACAAATACACTGAAAATAAGCTTCCTGAATAACATTAAAAAATGCAAAATTGCTTCTTCATATAACCATATTCCATGTTTTAGATTATTGCATGAGACATATGGGTGTATGAAGAAGCAAGCCATGCAATTTAAGAGATTGCTTCTCCATATAACCATAAATCCCATGCTTAAAAATAAATGGATACTGGAAGAAGTGGTATGCTATTGTTTATTTCTGTTTTTTAGCTTTAGTCTTACTGCTTCTTGGACTTAAGTTGCATTTTTTTTCACCTCAGAGTCAGGAAGTGACATTTGATGTAGGAAAATATAACTAAAACCACTTACTCATAAAGCAACTCAATAAACCACACACTTACACATCCAAGCACATTCAGAAACAGCGAGCAGCATTTATCACAGTTGGAAAACATATTCTCCCAATTTCCATACTGTCTTTCACAATTATAAACATTCATAAACTTTAACATGATTTTGAAAAATGTTTAAACAGAAGAATGTGTGCACTGGTGAAACAGAAACTGCATAAAGGAAGTTCTCATCCTGTTGCATCAGTGAAATACTGATTTGTCTGAGTCACTTTGTGTGGGATGTGTATGAATTTGGCTTGACTTACCGGTATGTGTGCACACAGTCGGGTCACAATGTGCTACCAAAATGTGGCAAAGATGAGAGCCTATGTAAGATCTATCTATCCTGGGTACCTGTATAGGCTTTATGTATTTTTTTATATTCAAGTGCTGTCTAATCTTTATTTACAATGATCTTTGATTTCCCTTTCACATTTTTAAGTTTGAAACAAGTCAAAGAAAAGTTATGCAAAACTTGCTTTATATTTTCATCAGAAGCTACATTTATTTCACAAATTTAAAGTAGCCTAATCCATCTATTTCTCTATTTTTCTATATCATAAGAATTATGTTTTATTAAATGCTGTATCTGATTTCAGCTTGCATGCATGGACCTCCTTTTAGATAAATGACAATTGTGTTTATTTGTGAATTGATACCCTGTCTTTATTTGTGAATATACAGACTTGCAAGGCAGCCATTTTGTAATTCGAGAGAGATTTTTTTGCAAAGCTTTGTCCTATTTTTTCTCTTATTTTCCCAAATCTTCTATCAGCAACCAAATCAATCTGACTCCATAAACTAGAATAAAAAATATCATAAAAGCTGGTATATTTATCTGCAAATATATACTATTTTTATGCATGCATTGATAAAACATAAGAATCCATAGTTGAGAATCTGAGAACAAAAGATATCTGAGTAGAAAGATGATTTTTTTTTTTTTAAAGGATTGTGTCACATCCTCCTTGCTCTCCCTCATCCGGTGAGAAGACAACAGCGGTGGGTCGTTCCGTGCTCTGATTGGTCAACTCGATGTAGCAACTGCGCTGATTGGCTGACAGATTGGCGCTCCTGAGCTGCTATTTTGAACATAAATACAAGTAGCTCCAGTCTCTTTTTCTCAGAAACCAGAGGCTGTCAGAGAGGGAGTACGCTGTGCTGCAGCTCTCTGACACTAGCAACAACTATGTGGCTTTAGCAATTTAGCAGGACCAAATCAAAGTTTTACTCCACACGGAACATCCGAGACACTCCCAGCCGGTGTTTAGGATCGTTATGATTTCTTAAATTGTTGCTAGCTGACTGGTTAGCTCTCCGGGTTAGCTTGAAGTTTGGACCGTCTTGCTAATTTCCCACCCGAAATTCAAACTACCACAAAGCAATACAGTCTTAAGGATTTATACGCTGCACATTTGGACAACTAAACATGGAGTCGGTTAATGCTTTTGGCTGCACCAGTCCTGTGAACAGCGTTTCGAAGAACAGGCCCGACTGCATCCCCGGGCTTTCCTCTCTCTCTCTGCCGGAACTGAGCACAAAGACCCCGCACTGCAGGAACCTGTTCTCCCCTGGACCCGCCACTGTGCTGTCTCCTGTCACCAATTTGGCTCTGGACATGGACAATTTAGCTGTACTCGGAAGGTATTATTATTAAAGTTTAATGCATTATTTCGTCTACTTGTGTACACTGACTGTTGCTGCTGTGTTTTCTTGCCAAAGTATGTTTTGTCTCTCCACATTACTGATTTCCCTGTTCATATTTTTCCCACACAGCCATTGTGATACCCCGAAAAGAAGGAAGCATGCACCCCTTGAGAAGATTCCCTCCTTTGCTTCTGACGTCTCATCTGATGCTGGTGAGACCCCCTAAAAATCTATTGTCTGTGCTAATTGATGCTATTACGAGTAATGCCTGAGGGCCTCATATACATATATTGTGTCTCATTTCCATTATGTGCTTATAATGTATTCATGACAGTATTGTCAGTGGTTAATTTTTAGTACAAGCAATTCATTTCTGACTATTCTAATATTTTCCCCCCATTATGAGGATTTGCTTGTGACTTGTCTCTTGGAGTGTTGGTTGCATAAAACAAGCTATTTGTAAGTGTCACTTAAGGTAATTGTGGTGGGTTTTTTTTTTCACTGTCATGATAGATTAATCATCAGTGATAAATCAAATTTACTTGCAACCCATACACACAGTCAATAGGGTAACACCAAATCCAAAATTCTTGTTAAAGTGGTTGAGAAGGCGAAAAATCACCAGCCACAGTTCTTGTCCATCGGCATTGCTAGAGTGAGTTTAGCACCTGATGAAGCTTATGATTTTATTGATCCGTGACACAAAGCTCTTCTCACAGGCCTCGGCATGGATCTCCCCAGCCCCATGGATTCTATTGAAATGGAGGACACGTAAGTTGCACTGTCCTCGTCATGTCTGTTCTAATCAATCAGCCTGAGTTGTGCCCCTCTGCTAACCCAACACCACCACCCCCTCCACCTCCACCCTGCGCTTGGGTTCAGCTGAGCCAAGCGCTATTTCTCATCCACAGGATTATTGTTTCTTCCGTTGGCTTTAAGATGACAGCATCACTCGTTTTTTTTTTCCTAAGAAGATTATCTGATAGGGACACATGAGATTAACTTTCTTTAAGTTATTCAGTGAAAAAGACAGACGGATCTGTACACTAGCTTAAAATATGCAGGTCTGCTTTGTTATCTTAACCAGTTCGTCATCATATCTTCAGTTTTCTAATCTTGGGTGGCCCTTTTTTCGTAATTCTGAGTTGGGTGACTCTCTGCAGACATCTGCTGCTGTCTGATGTGTGACTTCCTTTACAGCAGCATTTGGTCCTCAAGACCTCATTCACCCCCTGTACAGCTGCTTGGTTGCTAGGAGTTTTCCAGGTTGGGGGAGGACATGCCCTGCGCTTGGGTTTAATGATAGCCCACCCCCTCTGGGTTTTGGCACACTCTTCCTATGCACTGTTATTTCAATAGGATAGGGGGGCTGGAGTTTTTTCTGCGTCAGGGCCATTGAAATGAGGGCACCCCAGAGAACCACTGCCCTCCCTTCTCCGGGTCTGCATTGAATGGGACACGCTCTCTCCTCGACAAACAAAAGGCTCTTGCAGAAAAGGGGTTGGCGGTGCTGGCTCCAGCAGGCATATGGTAGATTAGCTGATCTCTGCATCCCTTCTCCTGCCCTCCCTCCCCCCATCACACTGAGCTCTCCTCTCATTTAGCATACAGGTGGGCATTACTCCAATGCAAAGACCACCTCTTGGCTCCATGCATTCACCCAACTTCCTCTAGTCCAACCGTTCCTCTCGCTTTCTCAATAGAGCTCCAGATTCTTTGTCTTTGTAGTTTAGGAGCACAAGGTGTTCTTCGACAGCAGATGGAGGCCTTTCAGCCTCTTTCCTCTGCAGGTTTTTTATAAAGACATGTTACTTTTCATCATGACAACAATAATTTGTTGATAATTGATTAGTTAAAGACATAAAAGTGGGCTCTAAATATTCCCCTTTTTTTTCTAATCGATTTTTGTCATTAGTTGCAGCCTTACTTATCTTTCTTGTATGATATTGGCTTATTATCTTTTCAACTAATCTTGAATTTCATGTTTTGTGTTTCAGATTTGAAAGGGCCATTCAACAGTCGAGCAGAATCATGAACGAGTAAGTTGCTATCTAGTCAATAACCTGAAATCATTAACTGGTCTTTAGTTGTTGCCTCAGCATTTAAACAGTATCGCTCTCCAAGAGGGTTTTTACTTCTTGAACTGTAACAGCCTCTCTGCCTTATAATTTGATTTGTATTGACCATATTTCCTTTCTCTCTCTTCTTTCAATTATAGAAGGATGCCAATTCGAAGAATCAACTCATTGCCGGTAAGCAGATGTGTCATGTTTTTGTTATAGCCATACATGTCTTATTTCAATTAGTCGTTTTTTTGGCAGATGTTCAAGGCTGACAGATGCTGAAATAATTTGGCAGTCCCATGCCAAAATATTCCTCTAGAGGACTTAAAAAGACAATAAAACACAAAAGGGCTCGCAAAGGGAGTTTTAAATTAACCCAAGTAGCCTTTTTATTGCCTCACAGTAAAATAAACATTGGGCCATACAGCTGTGTTTAGTTAACAAGAATTTGTCTTGAGGGTATTTTTTCATTTCTAATGAGTTTAAAACATCCTCCAGTTTAAACCTACAACAGGATGGCTTGTTTGCAGTTGCTGAGTCTCTGCCTACTCTTCTCCCCCCTCAGCTCCAGCTCCAGAGTTTCAGCCCATCTATGAAGGGACCAGAAACGGATCCCCACCGCTACGGAATATTCGGACAACAACCCTCCCAAATGGCCACATCCTCTGCCTCTCAATATGACAACAAGGAGAACATGCCGGAGGTTAGTTGTGTCTTTGCTACAACATGTCACTAAGAAGCTTCATTGTTAAATTGACTGTTTGCTGTTTAGATACAATAGAAACTATAGAACTTGTATAATGCTTAGAAAGCTGACTTGTTGCCACGGAGATGGCATTGCATCATTTGTCTCAAAATGTAGGTCAATCCTTTGATTTTATTATGCCAGTCAAAGTAAATATTAGAATAACGTTGATGTCATTATCAGCAGTTTAAAAGGAGATTAACCTCAACTAAGGACAAGATATATTTTTCCTTCTGTAAATTTGTGGTGGAACAGGTAAATGCCCACATAATTATTAATGACTAATCAGTTCCTGAGCTAATTAGTCGGCATAGATGATACATTTAGTGAAGGGTTTAATTTTCTTGGACATGATCTGTAAAATTGAGAGAATTCAGTGCTGTGAAATGCCTCACAAAAAGTGTTGAGCACTGACTCAAATGTTCCTCTTTTCTATTTTTAGGAGGGCTTTGAATTCAAGAAGCCCACCAAGCCGGTGTCACGGTGCCGGGTGCGCTCCTTCAACGGCGGTCATTCAAAGGACGCGTTTGCCCGCCGTCCCAGCTCAGCACCAGCCCTCATGGTAAGGGAACATGTGAGGAATCTGTGTCCATCTTTTGTGCACAAACCTTGTTTTAGAAAGATGCTAACACCCTCTTTTCCATCTTCCCTTGTCCAGTTTTCTTCACCTCCCTCAGTCCAGCAGCTTGACTTCTTTGACACCAGCCCCATGTTCCTCAGACGTTCTTCCACCACCTCGGCTCACAGCGACGAGGACGACGGCTTCCTGGACGTACTGGACGACAACATGGAGGTGAGACACTGACATCCAGTAAAAATGATGTATAAGTAAAAATGATTTCTCAACTGACTCTAGCAGTAAAAACATAAATACTGAAACCTTTTATGAGTCGCTGTAGAGTTAAGATCCCACTTGATACACATGATTTCTCTGCTATTATCTGTTACTAGATTGTCAATACCAACTCTAAAAATGTGTCTTGTCACCTACAGAACGACTCTGGGATGCCGATGGGAATGGCCAGCTTACTCACTGCCCCACTGGTGGCTGACACTTCAGCAGAAGACTCTGTAAGTTTATCTACAAAGAACAAATCTCTGTGCTCACTTTATTTTAGATGTGAATAATTACTGAGACTCCATCAGCAGTTTCAAACATTTAATTGCATGATTTGATTTATTGTGTTGCCAATGCCACATGTCGTATCAAGCTGATCTAGAAGCTGAAATGTTGTACTATTGAAACTGTTGAAATGTACTTTTACCAGTAGTATGGCCTATTTGTTTGGTGCTAAACCAAAGTTCAAACATAATGTTTCATCTTTGTCCTGAAGATGTCTTCTCTGAATTATTGACCTTAATTTTTTTTTGTCTCCTTCAGCCTGTGATTCGCTGCCGGCCGCGGAGCCTGTTCCGCTCCCCCTCCATGCCCGGTCCGGTCTCGTCCCGTCCCTCCGTGAAGCGGCCCGACTGCCCCAGAGACGAAAACACGCCGGTCAGAGTGAAGAGACGACGCAGCCTGGCAGGAACACAGGTCACCACCCTGGAACAAAACCCAGAATCCCCAAGAATGGTGAGTCCTCACTGACGAACACTGATGATCTCATTCACACCAGGCAAAGTCGTTGTGGTTCCTGGTATCATGTTTTCAATGGTTTAATGAGGCAGGTATTGAGTTTATAGAAATCGGGTTATTTTGACAACACCGACAAGAAGAAAGGAAATATCATCATCCTCTGTTTCATGACGACCAAGTATTAGCTTTTAAATGCTTCTACCCGTATGGAGATTATGGTTTCTAAAAGTTCTCATATGGACTTGCATCTGAAAACATTTATGCCAGTACCTATAGATCTCGATCTGTCTGTTTTTATAGGTAAATTTTGACCAATGAATAGAATAGCTCAAATGTTTGACTCAAAACTATTTTCTGACTCTGGGCTGCTAGTTCTTACCTGGAGAACTGATCGATTGCTGTTGCTTTTAGACTGTAGAAAGTGATCCGTTTAGACAAAAACACAGGTCTTACCATCTGTTACCTCCTTAGTGGAAGGAGAGAAATGCCTTCTGAGGCATCAGACAATCTCAAATTACCTCATTTTCTCCTTGACTGCCTCCTTAAATCGTTCCCTCGTCTCCTTCCAGAGCTGCTCACTGCTCCAGAGGTCCAAGTCCTTCTGCCAGACAGACATTGAAAAGCTGCTGGACGGCGAGGGCGGTTCTAATGAGCTAATAGGAGATTTCACCAAGGTAAGGAAGTTACCTACTACTGTCTCACTCTGTTGACATAAAGGTGTGAAGTTACTCGTCTAATCCGATTTCTTCCTTTGTCTTTCAGCCTTTTGTACTGCCCACAGTGGACGGCAAACATCAAGACCTCAAGTACATTACCCCAGAAACGGTGAGTAGAGAGAACTATGTTGATTTCTCTGGCTTAGTATTTATAAACATGAAGCAAACTATATAATTTAATATTGTTTTGTGTGGTCCTCAGATGGTGGCAGCTCTGTCCGGACAATTTAATCATCTAGTCGAGAGAGTCATCGTCATGGACTGCCGCTACCCTTACGAGTTTGAGGGGGGACACATCAAGGTGAGCAAACATCTCCAAACGTGTTTCAAAGCATAAATGATACATATACATTTTGAGAAAATGGTTGTAAGATCTCTGTTTTGGCACTGCAGATTACTGAGAGCAATATAAATACTTCAGTTTGATACTACTGTGTTTTTTAATAAAATTATGGTGTGGTTAGACCTTTAGTCTGCATTTATGTCCATTTCAGAGTTGTAACAAGTTAAAAGTTCTTATACTTCATGAATTAAGTGGTTGGGTTTGTCTTTCTTGTCTCAGGAAGCCCTGAACCTGCACCAGGAGGACCAGGTGGAGGATTACCTCCTCAAAACGCCCATCGTTCCGTCCTGCCCGGACAAACGCGTCGTCATCATCTTCCACTGCGAGTTCTCGTCGGAGCGCGGCCCTCGAATGTCCCGATTCGTCAGGGAGCGAGACCGCGCCCTGAACGAGTATCCAAACCTCCACTACCCAGAGCTCTACATCCTCAAGGGCGGATACAAAGATTTCTTCCCTCATTTCCAGGTCAGTTTGGCTTTTGGTTCCTCTTAAGATGACATTTCATGCATTACTTTGTAAAGGCATAAAAAAAGTACTTAAAACATGGTGCCTTGATAGTTTGGTAGTATGGATAGTGGCTTTGTCTGCCACTTGAGCTTCAACAGAAACCAGCTATCTCATCACATGGTCCACTCAGAAGCTGTTTGGGAGATCTGTCACTGATTTTTAATTTTTTGGAATCCACAATTATTGTCAGTGAACTTAAGGTGGCTTTATACAGGCTGAGTTTGGAGCTGTTTGAATAATTCATGTAGATGCTCCCATATCCTGCCTAAAGGCCTTAAGCACCAACACATAATGTGCAACAGCTAAAAAGCAAGAGCAAAAGTAAGATTGCAGCCTTCCAATATGAGGAAAAATTAGGTACTTTCATTGCATACAACCCAGGTATTGGCATATAAACACATTTCAGCCCCAGGAAATAACTGTTACAAGTAATTGATACTCTGTGTTGGATGCTCCCAATCCAGTATTTCATGGACAGCTGCAAAGATTAAAGCATTAGTAGTCAACTATTTATTTATATATATATATATATATATATATCCATCCATCCCTAAATAATTTATTTCCAATGTAAACTACACTGATCGATATTTTTCACCATTTCCTGACATGTAGACATGATGTGTTGTAGAACAAATTATCTATTGAAGATTATTGATAGATTAATCGAAAAATAATCATTAGCTGGACCCCTGTTTAATTGATCACAGATCTTGTCCCTCCATGAAAGTTTAAAAAAAAAAAAAAAAAAACAACTCGTAGGGGGACCTTAAGTTAAGATGATTTTTCTTTTTAAATAATCACTGACAAATGGCCATTTAGTGTTTGATAATAAAATTCTTCAAAAGTCTTGATAGCCTCAGTACTTTGAACTCATCTGGTTCTCTTCCTGCGCAGTCACAATGTGAACCTCAGTCCTACCGGCCCATGCACCACGAGGACTTCAAGGAGGACCTGAGGAAGTTTCGCCTCAAGAGTCGCACCTGGGCTGGGGAGCGCAGCAAGAGAGACATGTACAGCCGACTGAAGAAGCTGTGAGCGCCTCCTCGTCCTCCTTAAACTCCCTCTAAAACACACTGCCTCCCCCCCCCAAACAACTCCTCTCAGAGCCCGAGGCCTCGTCCCAACAACGAGGAAATGACTTTTGGGATTGCACCAACAGAAGGAGATTTTATCAATTCCCAAAAAGTTTCATTTAACGATAGCAAAAGTTAGTTATTTATGCAAATTTAAAGAGGGAAAAGACTTGACACGATGAACGCTTGACAGCAGCTGCTGTGGTGCAGTGAACAGATTTTATTAAGAAGCAATGTGATCGTTTTTAAAACCACTTGGACCTACTGCCCGTTTTACCTTTTTCATTATGCTTGCATTCGCAGCACAAATCACTGCCAGATTGCAATAATACAAACCAAACCACACTGCCAAGTCTGAAGTTTGTCTTTCAGTCTTCTCACTGGATATTTTTGTTTATTTTACATTTTTCATGTCCCACCTTATTTAAGCACTTAATTTAAATACCCTGAAATGGTGAGGTGCTTTTTTTTTTTTTAAAAAAAATACTGCTTTTGTATAGTTGTTTTTTTTTTTTTTTAATGAATTGTGTTTATCCCCATTTAGAAGTATGCCTTTCTCTAGGCGTCCCAAAATGCAAATTTGATATTTTAATGACAACTTGTACAGTCTTGGATTAATGCAGAGCTTTGTTTTTCTCCTTCCTGATCAGTTGCAATACTTTTTTTTTTTCTTGGTCAGAAGATACCAAAGCAAACAAACTACCTGTTAACTTTGCAGTGAGATTTTTCTGATGCTGCAGGTCAGCGAGTGTGAGGATTTTTGATCTAACGAAAAAAACATTTTCTTTGCTTTGATTCCTTTTACTTTTCAAAGATAACATGTCTTCCCCTCTGCAGAGCTAATGATGTCAGTTTATAATGAATGGGGTGGTTTGAATATTTTGGTACAGGCTCGTCGGGGAGCTGCTGAAATAAAGAGCCAATGTGTGTTCAAATGTGATGTTCAGTATCTTTTTATTTCTCCAAATTCTCAGTTGTGTTTTCTTGCTGTGAATGAATGAGCCCTGACCTTGAAAATTCTCACGCTATGGACAAGAAGATGC
Source organism: Centropristis striata (assembly GCF_030273125.1). Taxonomy (NCBI): domain Eukaryota; kingdom Metazoa; phylum Chordata; class Actinopteri; order Perciformes; family Serranidae; genus Centropristis; species Centropristis striata. The sequence continues at coordinate 12,159,900 of NC_081532.1, forward strand.
CATGTTTCTGCACAGATACTTGAATGGCTATTTGAATTGATCCCTTACTAAAAGATTAGAAACCTCTTTGGGCAAAAGCTTACTTTAAGAATGCAACAAATTATACTAATTTGATGTCTAAACACAAGCAGCTGTGCCCTTAAAGTGGGTAATCTAAACTGGACAATTTATCTTATCAAAAAAAAAATAAGGACATGAGACCAATATCAAATGGCTAAAATCTTAAAATTAATATAATTGAAATTCTCTAGCCCTCACTGAATAAACTATTGAGTATATTGTGTAATGGATAATGAAGCAGACTTTTTTTTCGTACTTTTTCATGCCTTTAATGGACAGGATAGCTGAAGAGAGACAGGAAACAGAGAGGGGAATGACATGCAGTAAAGGGCCGTCCAATGCGGGACTCGAACCGGGGCCAGCTGCAGCGAGGACTGTAGCCTCTACACATGGGGCGCTTGTGTAACCCACTACACTACCGACCACCCCATGAAGCAGACTTTTTATCGGGTTCATACAAAGTCTTTAGTTTGGACAATGCTTAGTTTAACTAATGTAGAGTTTCAACATAATCTGGTGTTTCAGCTACACGATCACTGATGTAAAGTGGGGAAAAAGGAAATCACTGAAAATCTGAAATGAAACAATCCCTTGTCATAATTTTTTGTCTCCTGACATCCAAACTGGGTGGACCAGAGATTGACTGACGTGGGTGATGAAATGAAAAAGGGGAGTTTTTTCCCTTCTGTGGGACCATCTGCTTGTTTTCCTACAAACTTCTTTCAACAAATGTGATGATAAAGACTTTGACAGTCTTCAAATGCTGTGCAAACCTGGTTTTTAGTTATTTAAAATAAGTCCACAAACTCAATAGCTAACAGTTTTGGTAATCAATTAATTTAGCAAAAATTCTAATTTATCTGGTTCCAGCTTCCATGTGTGTTTTCTGTCTTATATTGGTGTCAATGCAGTGTCTCTAGGTTGAACAAGATCAGCAGTATGAAGCTTTTTCCGTCTTGGTCTTTGGGAACTTTTGATCATACAGCATATTACTATTATCTGACATTTTCTACAAGAACAAACAGATTTTTTTCTAAGATGAAAATGATTGTTTGCAGTCTACCTTTCACTTCTAGTTGTGTGTCTGAGCTGTAAACCTGCTAACAGGCCCTCAGTGTTCTTGTTTCAGTCAGAGGAAACCAGACTTTCCACCTCTGCACTCTAAGAATAGCACATCTGCCGTTCTGTTTGCTCTTCTCCTCTGCATTGGCGGGACTCACGTTTTCCTGCACACACACACATCGGTTCCTGTTTTTCAAATTTCCCTCTCTGGCCGACCTTGGGAGTGGCCTCCCTGCTGCAGCACGTGCTCCTGCATACATACACACATTCCAGAGGGAGTGGCTTGGTGGGGACAGAGTCTTGCAGCCAGCCGCCCTCCTGACGTGTCCTGACAGAGCCACCACGTGCTGAACACACGTGACCCAATATAGAAGCCAGTCTCCCTCCCTTCTGGCTCTTTACCAAAGTTTGAAATCAGGCAGTTTCCCAGCGGCCAAGTGGGTATGGGAAAGGGGGGGCAGCCTTTATTTGCATTCCACAGATCTAAAGACTTATTTACAGCCAACAGTTTCTAGCTGACACAACTGTCTGTGAGTTGTCTTTAACTGAAGATGCTTTAACTCTTTCCTAGAAGGGGACAGGGCGAAAAGAAGAGGAAAAATGTTTCAGTGATCTTTACATGTATTTGTCAATGAGTCTCTTCCCTTCATATCAGGCTGCCACCTTTGTCTGAGAAGACAATCAATCGGGCAGTTGTTGAGGTTTAAGGGCCTCGCACCCTTTATAGAGGCATACATAATGCAACACTTGCAAGAGCCTTTCAAGACAAGCTTCACTACAGTTGGTTTTTAAAATGTAGATGAGTTCTTGGCACTTCCCCCAAAAGAAAAAAACGAGCCAGATTTTTACAACTGGACCCATCCAATTAGGAACTGGAGGCTCGACAAGGAGAAAGGGCCTGAAGATTAGCAAAAAAAGACCTTTCAGAAGATTAACAATGAGTGCTGTCTGGCTTGTTTTGTTGAGTAAACTTTGTCAGTAAATCTAAACTATTCACATAAAAAGATTGTTTTGGATGCTAAGTTATACAGCAGAAAAGTGTTGCAATATTCTGAGGTGCTGTAGTGAGACGCAGGAGCAGTCCGGTTCTCCTTGTTGTCTTTTTTCTTGTTATCCTAATGGTCAATGGTCTTTTTATTCTCTTAAAATGTCCTAAATTTGACCTAATTAAATTGTAGTCTTAAAATGTGACATTTCATAAAATACACTTCTTTTTTTGTGCTGAGAGTTAGGCGTAGCGTAGATATGTAGCTCCAGTCAGTTCCCTAGTTGGGTTAATTGCTTTATTCCCCAGATTCATATGGCACATAATGGGAACATGATAAAGGGTCTAGTGTTTCCCAGCTCTATATGGTCCAATGAATAGATTTATGGGTCGGACAGCCCAGTAGTCTGAAAATACACACTGGAGTCCCTTGTCTGCCAACATGTTTCTTAAAAAAAAAAAAGTATGATGTGAGAATGTCGTGGTTAGGGAATGCTCAGTTTAGGGACAACATCACTTGGTTAAGGTTAGAGGAAGTTTACTATTGAGCAGGATAATGACACAGCAGCCTCTGTGTAGCACATAATGCTAATCTGAAAAAGATGTTCCCCAGCTCTGTATTTACTTAATGTGACATGGTTAGGGGTAAGCATTAACTCACTAATATTTATGAAATATTTTAACTTGAAATAGGGCAAATTTGACCACAACACAAAGGGTAGTTCAGCTTATCTAAAAGACTGTGTTTTTTGTTTGTTGAGAAACAAGATATTATGTGTTTACTCAAGGTATTGGTAGCTGTTTTTCATTATCTTTGGATAAGCCAATCTAACTTTTTCATCTGTTGACAGAATGTATGCTAAATAGGCTGACTGGCTGCTGCCTTCATGGCTTCATATTTGCAGTACAGACGGAGAATGGTATTTATGGTATTTTTCATACCCTCAGCAAGAAAGCAGCCAAGTGCATTTTCCAAAATGTTGCACCATTCCTGACATCATGCTTTGACTTTTACCTTTTTACCTCACCATACAACCTGTGATGAGGGGCCACAAGCAATAAGGTTGGTTGAGGGTTCTTATAGTTGCTGGAAAACCTTGAAATCACTTGATTTAATGCAGTGTTTTTAAGGTTTGGATGAAAAGTGCTTAAAACTGCTTCAAATTTATAAGATGCCTATACAAGTATGTAAGTCTGCTTAAAAACAGGTGGCACATTTTCAAACATGAAACACTGTTGTGTTTTATTTTGTCACCCTTCTGCAGAATGCTGTCATAAAGCATATTTTTTGTGTGTAAATATGTAATTTGCCACAGCTGAAAAAATGCACCTTAGAAGCTCAATAATTTGACTCTGGAAATGTGTTGTTATCACTGGTGTAGATGATGGTAAACAGTAGAGACATCTGTGAAAGTTACCCCACCCTTCCTATCACTTCTTTACCCCAGCCTGTCCTGTTTGAGACACCACCCTGGGGTGCTGCAGGCAGCTGCAGGGCAGAATCAAAGGTGCCCTCCACTCACACAAAGCTTCAGCCTGGGTGTCACCTTTAAACCCCTGTTTGCTCTGACCCGTTGACATTGACAGTAAACTGACAACCCGGCCTGTAAAACATGCTCCTTACAACTGCAAAACACAGAGCATAACACTGTGGTTTCACAGGAAGGGAGGGGGTTGTGGTTTCTTTGAGGTGAACTCTCTTATTTAATGTTGTTGAAGATAAGAAACGTTTCATATCGTGTTCCTGCTCAGTGTACATGTGCAGGCTGAGATGATTTCACCAGGTCCAGGATGTTTTCACGTCTCCCTGCTGACAATGCCGACCCGACAAAAACATATTTAGTCGCCTGTTGCATGCTGTTTCAGCTTCCTTTATTTCAAACTTGCGGGCCTCACAGTTATTGGTCCATATGTTTAGCTGATAGCCCTTCCCTTCACCCACATCCTGTTGTTTTTCTTATTCAGCTGCTTTCTTTCATCAGAGGGAACTGTGACTCATCGATCAAAAACACTGTGAAACTTGCTCAGACTTTTCTTGTGGTGTTTATGACACGAGCGGCTGCACGTCCTGCATACTCTTTGAAAAAATGTATCTTGAAAATCTGATCTTATACATGAAAGTGCTGCAGTGAAAAATGTCCACACTGACAGTGAAGTGGTTGGCTTCACTTTCACTTTGAATGTTCACACTGATTTTGACTAATCATTACCTGCAGTGATCCCGCTCATTCATTCCATTATTATTGGAGGGTAATGCCCGCAAACAGGTCAGAGCTAATAATTACACACAGCGTGGGTGTTAGAGAAATACTTCTGTCCACACCTTTTTAGATGAAAAGCTTCATATAACCTGAATGCACATCAAGTGTTTGCTTCTCATCAGAGTATAAATAAAACCAGGACTTGACTATAAAGTACAGTCATGGAAAAAATTATTAGACGATTGTTTTCTTCAATTTCTTGTTCATTTTAATACCTGGTACAACTAAAGTTAAATTTTTTTGGACAAATATAATGATAACGGTTTTGGCGGTTTTGATGTGATGATGCTACAGATGAAAAGCCAGAGGATCATCAAAGCCGTTTCAAATGTCTCCTCAAGTTTTAAGGGCAATTCACCCTGTTGTTGCTCAGATATTTCACTCTGGACCAAAGTGCTGGAAAGGCTGACATCACCATGTTACTGCTCTCGTCTGACAGCTGTAAAAGTGACAGAAGCAGAGAAAAATGTCAGAAAGGGAAGACTTTAATCCTAAAAAAAGATGAAATCCCACAAACAACTAGAATCATCACATCCTTAGGTCTTGTTACGGCGTGTCTCGCAGGTCAGTGCAGTGCAGGAGGTGAGGAGGTTAACAGGACAGTGGAGTGAATGTTAACAAAGCTGTTCTTTCTATCTTTTTCCTCTGCCACTTCTTAATACACACGCACGCGCACGCACACGCGTGCACGCACACACACACACACACACACACACACACACACACACACACACACACACACACACACACACACACACAGAGCAGGGCCTCTCAGAGTAAATAAGCGTGACCAGCAGCAGCTGTTGGATTAACAGCTGCCTCTGTTTGTCTGCTGAGACCCCCGAAACCATCTCTGATCTCTGATCTCACTCAGTCTCTCTGCAGACTCTTTCTGCCTCTAAGTACTATACACTGTCTCAAATTCTTACCGCTGTTGGTCTTTCACTTCAATCTAATTCAATTGGGGTTTATCTAGTCTGACCAATTTGTTTTTTTGTGCGCTTTTCAGCAAAAATTACAAAAATCCACTGGCTCCAGCTTCGAAAAATAAAAAGCTTTCCTGGTATTTCTGATAATAGCACATTGAAGACTTCTGGAAAGACTGATGGACATTTTTCACTACGTTCTGGCATTTTAGATAAAAAATGTATTGATAAATCAGGCAGATTGTTGCAGCCCTATATCAGATTTTCACTTTCCTAAATATGTGACTGGTAGACATCTTATTTTCATTTGGAAAAAATAACACTATATATACTGAAGAAAACATAACATAAAGAAGAAAAACATTTTGGCTTTTAATCCATCTTCTCCCAAATGTTAGTTCATTATGGTCTCTTTAAAAAGCTAAATACATTAATCTTAGAATATTTTTGTTTCTTAACAGCCCGTCTTTTTTTTAACCTTCAACTTGTACATTTTATCATCTTTTTTTTGTTGTTGTAATTTTGTGTACTTGCACTTGTTGTATTGTACTATACATAACGTATAATACAATATAATATAATATAATATAATATAATATAATATAATATAATATAATATAATATATGCTGCGAGCGCCATCTGGTGGTTTAAACAACACATAGCAACGGTAGCCAAGAGCGGTCAGCTGACCAACGCGGAAGTGTTATTTTGTAGTAACATTTCAGTGCAAAGTAAACACAGTCCCTCTGTTGTGGATAAATAAGCGGACCTTTTGGTCACAGCAACATGGTTCGGTGTTTCCTGATCCACACCGTGTGCCCGGTCAGTGCTCTCGGTGCTGGGGACAGCCGGGTGCTTTACTCCCGGGTCTTCGGTCCAGATGAAGGCATGTTGTCGGACCAGGACCCGGAGCTGAGCCCGGAGGAGAGGCGGGTTCTGCAGAAGGAGAAGGTCCTTGTGGTGGCAAGGTGACTTAGTATTTAAAAAATAATCAGGTTAAAGGTTAGGTTTGTAAAATGACTAATTAGCGTCACTGAACACACTGTTGTTATTGTAATTCCAGGTTCGATATTTGGATAGTTATCACGAAATATGAATAATTTAATAAATCCTGATACATTTTAATGGATTAAGCCACCCAGCAGTATATAAAGTAGATGTATAAGTAGTGATACATTCACCATTAATCTAGTGATATATAATTTTCTGAAATTACCCATTTAACATCATGAGTAAATGTTGATTCTAACTTGAACTTGAATTTATTGATGTTCTAGTGCGTTGGTTGTAAAGCAAGCAAGACTTAAAGACTAATAGAAAAATAGATTAATGAAGTAAAATGTTACAGCCCTATGGCCTATCTTCACTTTCCTAAATATCTGACTGCTTGACATCTTATTTTTTTAATTGGTAGAAATAATATCAAGATCAATGAAGATGTTGCTTCACACTGAATTCCTTTGTTTATATTTCAACACAACGTAACATCACACCTGATAACCATTTATCTAATTTGTCTCTTTATTTCTTTATTTATTAATCATCAGCAGTATATAAAATTGATGTATTAGTAGTGATGCTAATGATATATAATTTTACTAAAATTACCCATTTTCCATAATGAGCTTACTTTTAATTTTGGCACTTCAAGAACATCTTGATCCTAACACTTTTGTACTTTTACTTTTTTTTATTTTAATGCAAAACTTTGTAACTTTGTAAACTTGTAACGGAGTACTTCTACATGGTAGTATTCCTGCTTTTACTGTAGTAAAGTTTCTGACTACTTCTGAGTATAATATTCCACCAATAAGTAGGCCAAATAAAAAGATAGATGAGGGAAAAATAAGTTTTTAGAAACTATATTTTTTGTACAAGATAGTTCCTCACTCTTTTTTAATTGTATATGAATGAGCATTGTCTGCAGATGTAATAACAATGCATTTTACAATAAATAAGAAACAAACAAACAAAAATCAAAACCAATCACACAAGGGATCTACAGTGCTTGCAGTCTTGCTCGACAGTGCAGAATGAAACATTTTTTCTTGCCAATATGCAAAAAAACAAACAAACAAAAAACAAAACTACCTAATATAATCTTAATACTAAGTGATGTGTGGTTATCTGCCTGTTTCTATATTTCTGATCCTGTGTGTCTCAGGCAGGTGCGGAGCGCCGTCTCCCTGTCCCGGGAGGCTTCAGGTCGGCTGCTGGTGGAGACGGTGCCGGGCGAGGAGACGCTGGCTCTGCAGGAGGCCGAAAGCGGAGTGGTGCGTCTCAGAGCTGGAGACCCCTTCTCTGAAGAGATGAGCGCTCTGTGGCTGGGAGTCCAGAGTGTGGGCTTCACGCTGGTTTGCGAGCGCCACGAGAACCTTTTGCTGGCTGAGGGGACCCTGCGCAACCTGACCCGACACTGCCTGGAGCACCTGCACATGCTGGGGCAGGGCAGCGAGGTGAGCACCCAACACACAGGGTTAACAGGGTTAAGTGAGATAAAGGAGCACAGGGGAACTTAATGCAACAGCAGCTCCAAAATGACACCAAGGGGTTAACATCTACATAGTTTTTTATATGCAAAAATCTTGAAATGAGGCTGAGATGAGACTGTGCTCAGACCACTTGAATTTCTCCAACCTGGACTGGATTACCATGCAGACTTGATCTGGACCTGTCCTGATGTGATCTGCATGAAGAAATAGCTGTAAAATTGCCTTTTCTTTCTGTTTTTCATAGAAAAACATTTTTTTTGTAGCTTAACTGCATCGCTTGAAGTATAAGTTCAGTGCATCTCAACGCTTCTGTAACAAGTGTTTTTTTCTATTCAACAATGTAGAGTGTCTGGCTGTGTTCGACGAAGTGTTGGCCGGTTTGTGAAGCAGGGATTAGAGGAGGACAGGATTTATAATTGGAGAGTTTAGCTCTGTCACTGCTATTTGGGACACAATTGTTATTTGGGTCTTAAAGGAGACGTCTGGTGACATTCAACAAATCCCATGAAAAGACCAAAACCAATAATGAATAGTCGTCAAAGCCTGATATTACTCTGTGAGCTCCATTGTCGTTCAAAAACTATTAAAAACGCATCAATCAGCCGCATTGTTGCACACATTGTAGTTTATTTTGACGAAACAAAACATGGAACTTAAAATACATCCCTTTTTTTTCATAAAATAAAAATGTTACTGTTTTTATTAAAATAACTACATGGTACACAGTAATCTGATGCCCCCTATACTTTATTATTATTATTATTATTATTATTATACTAGTTTTTGTGTTGTTTTTTTTAAAGGTTATTTACAATCAAATGTCATGAGTGTTTTTAGGCTTCTATATTTGGTAAAACAGCGCCCCCGCCCGTGCATCAGAACAGTTCAGGTAGAGAATGGTACTGCAGCATAGGAGACCGACGCTTCCAAGATAAAAAGTGCACAAAATGATGATAAATTCAGATAAACATGTGTGAAACATTTATGAAGTAAAAGCTGCTAAAATCAGGAAGACACCACAGCAACTGTAGAAAGCACTGTGTTGTGTCAAAGTATTATTGGGCTGCTTTTCCTTTCAGTCCATTTCACATTAATGAGAAACTTGGACAAATAGTACTTTAAAACATACTATTTGGTGGATAATGTGTTTGCTGAATTACAGGAGATGCTTGGACTGATTCACAAAGATGATCAAACTAATTTTATTGGTACATGTGGTTGATAATTCAAGCCACTTTTTTGTTTTACTTATATTCTTTAACAGAGTTTTGCTGATACAGTCACCAGCTCAGACAGGACTGGTCAGCTGGCGAGTGATACATTATCTGCTTTCATTTCCTTTTTAATTTGAGTCGTTGAGTTCATTCTTCTGGTTAGTGCTAGCTAAATTCCAGGACCCTTCCCTTTTCTGCTTCCACCTGCAAGAAAGTTAAAACCGCCTGCTGCAATCCTCTAAAGCCGAACTCTACACAGACACACTGCCCTTTCTGTTGCACAATGAAGCAACTCAAGAAATAACCCTGGCTCTTATTTTAAAGTACAAGTAGTAATTAAATGGGGTATAGTATTATTTTGATTGCAATTTGTATTACCTGTATACCGTGCAACAATATCCTTCTGCACCAAATACTCACTAAATGTGTATCAATCCGCTGCTGAAAATAGTCCACAACAATTACACTATTTACTCAGGTTTGAGTAATCTTTGCTTGACTGGATGCTGGATAGTGTATCTGCCTGGTGCAGCTTTAACGATACTGTATTCAAATTAAAACCTCTTGTAGCAGGGTGTCTACACATGTTTAAAGGCCTTAAAATCACTCCATTGATTCAGTTTACCTCCACAAAACTGTTGCTATGTCGAGCATTGCTAACCAAATGCTCAACAGCGACAACTCATTATGGAAACGGCAATAAACAGGCAACAGCAGTGAAACAAGATTGCAGCCGTACAGGTTTTATCACCATCTGTAACTAACTGCAGTCGTTAAAAAGTCTGACAAAAGTCTCCCTCCAGGTCCTGCTGAGGAGCCACCGCCTCGACGCCCTGCTCAGCCGCCTGCTTCCTCACGGCCAGCTCCTCTTCCTCAACCACCGATTCGCACAGAGTCTGGAGAAGGAAGTAGCAGCTTACATGGCCAAGTGAACCGGAGCAGCCCGGTGCACGTCGTCCAGTCAGTCACTGCTGCTTCCAAACACGCTGGCTGACTGTTTGTTTACCATTGGTGACATCTCTGCGGCGGTGGAAGAGGAATGGACTTCTGGCAGCTGCTGTTTCAGATTGCACGAGGTGGTAAACACATAAGAGTGGTAAATATCTCCCTCAGCCACTCGCAGCTCACTGTTGACTGTTTACTGTGTGGGAGGCTTCAGTTCAAATCCTGTTTGTCAAATTGAAGAGTGGAAAGGAAAATGTGGCAGATTAAAGAGTGCAGCTGAAGAGGCCAGTTAAAACCTACTCGTCAACATCAAAGACTGCTATTTATCTGATTCACCATGCTTGAAATGTCATAGTGCGACCTTGGGGAACCAGACTTGACCTGTTTTTTTTAAAAACTGGGTTTATAGATGAATCTCAAAGTGCTTTATTGCCTCACTGTGACTTCTAATGCACCTTTGGTCTCTGAAGGGGAGGAAGAGAGCAGATTTATTTTGCGCAGTATGATTCATCTCATTGTAACAAACCGCAGAAATTGAGCAAAGAAAGTTCAAAGTCAGACCTGTTTAATGTCATTTTGAACCAAAAATGTCATCATTCTTGAGACATCGAGGGAAATGACAAAGACAGGAAGTGACAAGAAATGTTAGAAAACCAAAATGAGAGACATGCAGTAATGTTGGCATGCAAATTAGAGAATAAAACAGGAAATGATGATCTACAACGGAAACATTCAGACACAACAATAACAAATGTATTCCTGTACCTTGTGAACATCTGTTGTACCTCCGACTGCGGCCCCCTGTGATGCCAGACTCTCCTGCTCCGCCTCCCGGCCTCATAAAAGCCTCCCCAGTTTTTGTGCTGCGAATCTGTCTGGATGCCAACATCACTCGCTTTGATGTTCTCCTTTTTTTTCTATATTAAAAAATAAAAAACTCATTTTTAGCATTACCCAAGGCATATTCTTTGAAACTTGTGTACTCTACAATCAAGGACACACGGCGCGTTTTTCCAAAAACGAGGCAACGGGGACAGCACATTAAAAATGATAGAACACACAAGAGAAGGATTTAGAGGTTGTGTACGTCTGGGGAATAAAAAAAACACAAACTCAACATCAGCTCGATAAAAACACCTGCAAACTGAAAAACAACTGAATCAGATAACCAGTAAGTTCTGCTGCTGGGCCAGCAGAGGGCGACATTGATACTGTCAGTTTCAATGTGCAATGAAGGACATTGTGCCCGAAACCAATTTACTAAGTTATATATAGTATGAAATAGTGTTTCCAGTACTTTTTTCAAAGGCCTTCAGATATACTTTTCTAAAAGATGAACTTGGATTTATTCTACACAGTGATGCCAAGACTATGTGGACACACAGGCTTTTACTTTTCTAAAATGTTTTCTCTGGCTGTTTTTCATGGTTTAGAAAATGTCCTTTAGTTCCAATGAAGACAAATCTTCTTGTTTTATTTGAATATACCAAGGCAACATAAAAAATAATGTAATAATGCAGTATTTACAGACATTATGTGCTTGTCTTTTTACTTTAAATTGAGAAATAATAAATAATACACAATCAAATGCCGGTATGTTAAAGTAAATATATTGAATTAAAGGAGTTGTTAGTATTTTGGGGATATAAGAGGTACTTATCTATCAGCAGTGTATTACCTTCAATGGATGGTGGTCAGCAGAATATTATTACTGCTTTACCTTGTCAACAGCCCTGATTAAGTTTACATGGTGGATACTGAAGCCATTACCTTTGCTCTTTTCAAAGCCTCCAGACTCCTTTGACAAAAACTCATTTTAGCAACATTTTAGCTCGCAGAACACAGACGTTGCTGGTCTACTGATGCCTCGATCAGTTAGTTTGTTTGTGTTAGTGTGTGACTTTGGTGTTTTAAACTGTTAGTTTGGATTCACAAAAATCACAAAATAACAGAATCAATCTAACTGATTGAGGCCGCCGTAGAAGAGCAGAACAGAATGTGGTCCTCAAGGTAAAATGACATGTTTTTGTGAATGGAGTCTGGTGGCTTTGACCAGAGCATCAATAACGGCTAACTGGGGGCATGCAGATCGCTCTACTACTGTAGGTAACTGACTATGATAAGTACCTCACTTCAATAAATCCAAGCTGTTCTATTAAGTGAATATACAGGTATGAAAATAAAAGTGCACAACAGAAAAGTGTCACTAGATACTCAATTTACATAAAACATAAATATGTGCAACAGCCAGCTTAACAAGCCAGCTTTCCCAAATGTTCCGATATTTGCCCTGTTGCAGTCTAAAATACATCATAAATAATATCATTTCAAATATCCAAGATATAATCCAGAATATTGTTCATGATATTTCTGGTTTCAGCCTGTCACCTGTGTTAAACTGTGTAATGCTGGCTGGAGCATTATGACAAATTGTGCAATTTTCTGGGTTTGCATCCGTGCAAAGTAGTTGTTTCCCCAACATTTTTCCCACTTAAAGACACCACTGGTAATGGCCTTTCTGCCAGCAGCACTTCCAATCTGTAATGAGCATCTTGACTCCAGAGGTAACACTTTCTGAAGGCAGGTCACCCAAATAGAGGGTTTCCAAATTAAGTGGGATATCAGCTTCACTAACTATCTACCTCATGCAGTCAGCTCGGGTCTGCTGCTGAACTTTCACAGCTCACTTCTCACACTGCAAGATATATCCATTGCACCCCTTTCATTAGGGCAGTGTGCTTAAGTTGGTAGTTCTCTGCTCACCTGCTGTGATGTCGCTCACCTGAGAGTTAATCTGTCACATGCTCCTGCTGTTCAAACGGCATTTCATAAGCTCCAAATACACCCGTAAACCCTGAGGAAAGTTATTATTAAAGTTAATATAGCAGCAGATTAATACACTCACATATTCAGGTATCTGCAAACCATACTTTATTGTAAAATGATACATTTAGTTCTTGTTTATAATTTGGTTCTTTCCAAAAAATAACTTTTTTTTGACTGAGCAGGATTTGGATTGTAAAAATCTGTACGTTTACCATTTTCTCCAAGTCATTTCACATCCCTAAAACTTGAACACTTAAAGTCCCCCACCCCTGAAAGTGTTTCTCTTCTTATTACTTCAGACGGATGTTTGACCTTCACTGTGCAGAATGATGTATGTGCACAGTTTGACACTTGAAGGCTGTTTCCGGTCTGGTATTTTTCTTCTAGGTCACATGTGCATGGATTTTAAGTTAAGTGGGAGCCATAAAGTTAAACTTATGTCATGAAAAATATTTGCATAGTTACAGATTCTGTTTTTTTCCAATAAGGGAGACAGTTATAATTGTTGACTGCTATATTAATGTTGTAAATGTCCTGTACAGTCCCTTTAAGAATTTTGACCAGGTAGTTCAATAAATCAATCAAACTTTTTCACGGACTGGGTCTAGATAATAGACAAAATACAAGCCATTACATGAAATAATTAAATATATAATACTGATGTAATTTGACTTCTGTGGCAAAAAAACCCCCATCTGGCACAAATGACATGTCTTGATTTTTTGAAAGGTCGAATTCAACTTAAATAATCTCCTTAAGGCAGAAAAAAACACAATCAAGTCTTGTCAACTCCAAAAAGTGCTATACATTCCTGTAGTACTTATTAAAGGCATGCTATGCAGGAATGATCACTTACTGTTTGTAAACACAACATTCAAACTTGGCCTCTCCTCCTCAACTCAGTGAAGGTGAAACTTCAACGTCACTCCAGTTTTGGTAAAAGCTTTGTCCGCTTGGTGTTTCACCTCGATATTTATTTCCGTTGATGCGTTGTTTCTGCAGTTTTTGTAGCTTAGAGTAGCTTTTCAGAAACGTCACAAGCACAGCAGAATGAAAAGAAACGAGAAAATACAGTTAGAGGGCAGGGTCTCAGCAGCTACAAACCACATCAACATACATCTAGTGGGTCATATAAGTGCTGATTGAGAGAAATTATTTGTGTATGAATCTATCTTTCTTTTTTTTAAAGTAAATCCTGCGTAGTATACCTTTAATTCTTGAAACGTGACATTTAGTTTTCCTTAATTGGCTCCTTCAGCTCAGCACATCCAGTTATTTGGCTTCACTGACATCACTGTATTGAAGTTTCACAACAAACTGCAGTGTCAGGACTGACAAACCAGTACTTTTCCACTAGGGGGCAGTGTGTAGCCAGACAAACGAGCGCTGCAGTCTGATAATAAGAGACGAATAGTGACACCAGAGCACAAATCCAGCAGGCAACAAAATCAGGAATGCTGCGGCTGCTTCGGAACAATTTAAAATAAGCTGCTAGACATCAAACAAACAGCGCCGAGATTGTTTTCATGTGTGTGAAACCAGTTTGTAATTACATCTAATTAGTGATGCACAGGCATAGGAAGTTGATCTTTGCCTGCAAACAGCTGTTTGATAAAATGCATGAGTTAATGTCAAGTGGAGATTAAAATGACATAATCTTGCTGTTTCTCATTTGTGTGTGCGTTTCACTTTTATCCCCTGTGATTGTAAGGTCTGTCTGCATTTCATTACAGCGCAGCCTGGTTTGTAGGCAGGATTATCAATAAGGACAGACACATGTGTACAAAAAAACATAAGTAGGTGAGAAAGAAGGGATGTCAAAGGGGCGAAGTTGCTCAGTTTAATTGCACAAATATCTCACAGGGCTGGGAAGTGCAGCGATGCTACGGAATGAGCATGTTTAGCTGTCTTCACTTTGAAAAGGGAGCCACTCTGAGGTTAAAGTTAAAAGATTAAGTGGATTAAGGTTGTGAAGAGGTTCGACACTGAGTGCTACTGAAGCCAAAGAATCTGCAAGTTTTTATTCCAGCCAAACACTGCGGGTGACTACTCTCTGATTAGCACGAGGCACAAGCTCATCGGTGAAATCAGCTGCTTTAATGTGTAGTTGAAATGAAAACCTGAACACTCCAGGGCTTCAATAGCACTTACAGAGGGAATAAATTGAAGGCCATTAACTGAAGTACATAAAATTCTCATAGCAAAAACAATCTTGTACCATTTACAGACTTTGCAAAGTGTTTTGTAGCTGCTCAAAACCAAGCAGATGGAGAGTTGGGCCCGTTTCTCGAGGGGACACAAAGGTCAAACTGCATAAGGCTGCAGAGCAAGTAGATCAAAGGCAAAGTGTGTGTAGCTGCTTTGTACATGTTATGGAGTGCACTGCTGACTCACTGAGTCAAGAGGGAAAGGTCCTGCACAGCACCTGATACTTAAACGGAGAGTGGAAGAGGTTATCCAGCAAAGATTTTCCAGATTAAGATGTGAAACTGCAACCTTCAGGACCGTAAAGTGTCTTCTCCATCCACCTCCTGCTCTGCCTCCCCTCCTGCCTCTCTGCTCCGAGCAGCCCTCATATTCACTCATCATTGTGCAGGCTGACCAGACCAAAGCTGACATTGTCACAGCCCATCTCAGTCACTCGCTCAATCTTTTCTTCTTCTTGCATTTTGTTCTCTCTCCCTCCCGCCAGCCCGAAGCTCCAACAAAAGGATTTTCTCATTGAATTTAGAGAGTGGCCATTGAATATGCCAACTCCTGAGTTTAAGGATTTTCCTCTTAATATTTTTTCTCCTGCCTCATTAGATGTCTCCCTGACTATTGTATGGCTCATGGCGAGAGCACTGTGGAGAAAATGGGCTCAGCTCCAGCCAGGGATACAATATGAATATCAATGCGAGTTGACGACTTATTCACTTTAGCCTCTGTCAGGGCATGCAGCGTGAAATACCTGAACGTCACGGCTCCCATTCATATACATTAAGCATCATTTCTATTCCCTTTCATGCGTGCATCCCTAGAATTTCAAATATTCCTCTTGCAGGCGAAAGCTAAGTGGAGCTTCTATTGGAGCTGGGGGTGAGGATTGCTTAGCGATAACAGCTAAACGCCACTCATATTAGGTGTCACAACAGATCTATGTGATCAGTAGATCCCTGTATTCTTCCCTGCCTCTGTAGGAGGGAGATTACATGTTTGCAGCGCAGCACGTAGGCGTCGCCATGTTAAACTTGAATTAATGACTTCGATGTAATATTCATCATTTCCTCTTTGACACAATTCTGCAAATTATACCTGAAACTCTCTTAAAAACATCATGCATGCACAGAGAGAATTGCCATTTCCCTCCTGGGCTCATCCGCTCTATCAAGCATCAGAAGAGAGATGTTCTCTCTTAGCATCTCAAATCGCGTTAGATTTCCAATTTCAAGCCATTTATTTGCCCCTGAAAAAATATATTTTTTTCCCCCCACATTTCAACCTATCTACACAAGGCGCCTGCTGTCTTAAGGTATGGCTTGTCAGTGTGGGACTATCACACCACTTCAAACAACTCAATTAATTGAAAATATAAGTCAATTATTTCTTAATTAAGCTCCCACAGCAGTGAGATTCCTCTGTAGGTTTGCCTCTGTTGCTCATTATCAATGAAAAGGCAGAGCTCTCTCTGTGCGGAGAAACTAAACAACAACTTCACAGAAAGAAATGAAAACAAGAACTTTACTATCTTCGATTTTCTGCGTTGTTTTTGCTTCTTTTTGTTTTTCCTCCCACAAATTGATTTGTTGATCTGTAAATAAGCTAAGTGATAAAGTAGTCTAGACTGAAAAAGGCCACATGCTCCTCATGCTCTGATAGCGACTCAGAGGGGATTATATGGCAAACAGGAAGCCATCTGCCTCTGCATGGAAGGCAGTCTTATTATTTTTCACCATTATTTTAATCAAGGACAGACAGACAGATACATTCCCACTCTGTGACAGGCTGCTTCTTACACACCGCCATCTTTAACTTCAAGCTCATTAGTAAAACACACTCATATTTTTGTCCTGCAGGAAACCTTCTGCTTCTTTATTGGTTGCAATTGGTCATTAATTGCAATTTTTAACAGTAATTAAAATAATTGCACAGAGGTTATGGCTTGTTGGTGGTGTAACACATCATCCGGGATCATAATCTTAACAGCTCTGAGCAAATGTGATCATATCCAGCACAGAGCACCAGCTGTAAAATGTTACGACCTCCTCAATAAATTTACATCTGAGAATGGCTGACTCTTTTATGATAAAATTACAGTGAGACTGTGTGTCACTGTATTTTACTCAGGCCTGGAGGGTTTAATGGGTCATACCCCTTTATCACACAAACACTCCCTGACTTCTCCTCCCTGCTCCTCACAGCATCATTCAGAACTGTGTAGGAGGATAAGGCAAGTTTATACCAGATGAGGGCTTCAAAATATTGGATTCAAGCTGTTTCGTTCCTTTTCACAGTTTATCATGACACTAAATATATCTGAATGTAAAGAACAAGGTTACTGCGATACAAGAACCAGCCAGAAGTTTCACATAGTTGTTTTGCCTATAATATTTTGCACAGTAATTGGAGATTTGCAGATTTCCTTAAAGGAATACAATAAATTAGAATATCATAGAAATGTTTATTCATGTCAGTAATTCAATTTCAAAAATGTGGAAATAACATATGTTATATAGATCCATTACACAGAATGTAACAATTCATATCTTAATTTATTTAATTTCTTCTTATTATAATGATTATGGCTTACATTTAATGAAGACCTAAAATTCAGTGTCTCATTTTTTTAATAATACAAAAGACCAATTTTAAAAAGTATGTTTAAAATGGAAATGTTGGCCTCTGAAAAGTAGTGGGGCTATTTGACTTGAACTACTGGAAATAGACTTTTCCATGATGTTCTAATTTATTGAGACGCACCTGTATGTCAATTTGTGGAATTTTTAGCCAGTGTCTTAGCCTTTACAACTTTAAAAGATACGGCAAAGGTTTGTGTCTGTCAGCTTGTTTCTCCTGCACCCCCAAGTGGCCAAAAACCAGTAAATGCTCCTTTAAGACCCAACAACTAGTAAAACTTCACATGCAAAATTACCATTTTTACTTACCTCATGTTACCTTGAATTCCTAAACAAAACCTTTCTTTCTCCAATGTCTCCATGGTGAAGATGAATTGAAGTAAAAGGGGGGGCTGCATTTAACAACAGTAACACAAGATCAAAACATTTGTATCCAAACTCACACAACTTGTGGAGTATTATCCAAGTTTTATTTTCCAGTCATAAACTGTTGAAGTGAAACTGTAGGAAGGTTTGTTGAAGTAGTGGATGAATAAGAGTTTTAGTTGTGTAAGAGCCTGTAAATAGATGTTTTGATATGGCTTTGCTGGTTTGAAATACGGTCTTTATAAACTTTATATACTTCATCCAGAATGAATTGTAATCTTTTGGTTTCTCAACAAACTTTTCTTCAAGATATAATTCAAGGTAATATGGTGAGTACAAAAGGTAATTTTGCATTTGAAGTATACATTAAAGGTTAACTAGTTGTTGTCAGATTTAAAGCAGCAGTAACTGTTTTTTTGGCCACTAGGGGGCAGGAGAAACAAGCTGACAAACATAAACCTTTGACATTAAGTTGTTAAGGCTAAAAAAGCCTATTTGCACTTAAATAAACAGTTATGTTTATGTTCATCCGTAGACTGTATAAAAGAAGTGGACCTAGCTAGCATGACTTCACCCACTGGTTTGTGACTTACCATTTTAAAGTCTTGAGTTTGACATTTTTTGTCGTCACCATCTTGATTTTTTTTGAGCCATTTGTGAGCATTATCTCCTCACTGTTTTTCATGGATGCAGGAAGCTATGATGAAACATCATGCCAACATTCTTAATCCAGCCTTCAAAGCTCTGACTGGTCGATTGTTCTCTACCTTGCAGAAACAGCTGTCAGTGCACACAACAAGGCTTAAATGTTTCACTTTCTTCCCCAGCTAGTCACTAACCGTGTCTGTCTGCCATTTGGTTTGAGGCAGGTGCTGTACAGTCGATTTATTGAAGGATTTTTTTTGCTGGATAATACTGTAAATGGGAGCAGTAAGACTGAACTATATGTTAATGTGGTGCTATACCAAAGCAATGAGCTAAAACTGGAGAGCCGCAGAGTTTTTGATAAATCTCTGAGTCTGTCATCATGAGCGGCACCTTTCATATTACACATAGTCCTTTGACTCAGTGTTAATATTAAAAAATGATTAATGGAGCTTTCAAATGCTACCCGTACTACTTCTAAAGAAATTTTAATGTTTGATGTCATGCGTTGGGCTGGAAATTAACAGTACTTATGGAGTGCCAACTGAGCTGTGCCTGTAGCACCATGTATCAGAGTCGGACAGAGTATTATTCAGACACATTCTCAAAAATATTTCTTTGCCATTTCTTGGATTCGGGCCTGCAGACTTAAAGTCACAAGATCACTTTTCGGATCTCCAGGCTGCTGCCACTCTGAGTTAATTTGCGTAAATAAATCAGTCAATTTGCACCCCCTTAAATTATAAATACTACGTGTATGTCTCTTGCTTTTTGCTCTTTCGCCAGTTTACCACAGTCCATTAACAGCTTCAGATTGAACCACACACTGCTTATGGCACACGAGAGCCCAGGCTAGGGAAATACTGTGCAAAAGTGCCTCATTACGGCTGCTTTCCAAATTAAATGGAGAAGATGTATTATTCATTTGTGGAGAATCCCCTGTGAGTGAGGCCCAGCAGGAAAACAGGAAGTGTGTGAGCCAGCCACTTAACAATTGGTTGATACACCCATTTCTGCAGTTTGGACCCAGGAGAAACAATGCAGCATTCGCTCGCATAGATTACAGGATGTCCAGGAGGAGTTTTCAAATGAGATCACTTCATACCTGATAATAAAATCTTTACTGCGTCCACACACATTGTTTTTTTCTAAGCTAATTCCAGTAGCATGCCAGGAAAAACAACTCAGAACAACAATTTCAAAGCAATGCGGCCTTCTTTTGCTTCGTTTTGAAAGATATACTATTTGTATCTGATGCAGTCCTTGGCATCACACAATCCATCGTGCACTGATAAGTTGTTTAATGGAGCATTTGGGAGATCCAAATCAAATCGTAAAGGGAAGATATATCACAAGACCGCATCGTATGTACCAGGAGTTTAGATGCATGTGGTGATTTGTCACTCTCAAATATATTACCTGAACAAGACCAGTGAAAAAGCCACTACAGGTTATAAATAATGGAAGTCAAGGTAGAGAGTTCACTGTTTGTTCTTGTTAGCAGCCTGAGCCTGTTGTTAATAAGAGGGTGTCACAGAAAAATGGAGGATCGTGAATATACTTACTATTTATTTGGTGCACTATCTGCCTGGAATCATTAAATGGTGTATGAATAACACACTAGTTTCTTAAAGGGGCAGTATGTGATTCTGGAGAAAGATAAATTACTGTTGAGTCTCATTCCGAGGGTTGGTTGGTTTGGGTTGGTGGACTGTATTTGATGACCTGGGAATGAGACTCCAGGATAGCACACTGCCCCTTAAAGTAATTTTGTATGCTGTCATGACACATATATTGCTTTTCGCTTGTCACAACCAATATACAATATTAAACAGTCAGAGCCCAGAAGTGAACTAATGAAGTATAAAGGCCGTCAGAGCCCTCTCAGAGTGGGTGGGACTGATGGTTGTTGGGTTCCACGAACACAAGAGCTGCGTTTCTACCATAGTCGATTAATAATTATAATCGACTATGACAAATAATTAATTTGAATGTGAGCCATCCCTAGTGGCCGTTTGACCGGCCGTTTTTCTCCCATGAAAAATGCCTGATTGCTGATTGGATAGACCGCGAAGCCGGATGGGACGTAGTACTCGATGCCACAACAACACGCGCCATTTTTAAAAGTCAGTGAAGTAGCGAAAGGATTTGTTTCCTCTCGGCCATAATCATCGCTGTGCATGAACACAGCGACAAGAAACACAGCAATCTCTGCTTCTTCCATCTCGGCGTCTCTTTCCTTATTGTTTACCGTTTGGTGCGTCTCCCGTGTTAAATTCGTCGCTTATGTGACGTCACGGTCGAAGCTATCGCTAATCGTGACGATCGAAAACCATACGTCACTTCCGGAGTCTCGTAAATCCCTCTGGGGCCTTTTTTGTAATGGAGACATGCCGAATGAGCAGACATTTGAGAGGGCGTGGCCTGAAGCTTTCCCAGCGGACACTCTTTACCCTAATGGAAACATGTCTTATCACCCAAGAGACCAGTGTCCCCCATGCAACTAAAACATTTGACATAGTTTAACTGTTGGTCACATAATGTTACATCTTTTCCTATGCCTAACCAGTAGTTTCATTGCCTAAACATAAACAAGTTTTGTGTTTCAAAACAAAACAGTTACTGTCATGTGTTTATAACAGCAGCTGTGTGACCATTTTATGACATTTTAAAAGGCAGAGGAGGGGGCGTTAAATGATGGGATGTGCTTAAAATGCATTTACATGACATACAAAATGTCCTTAAAAGTGGACTACTATTGAGATCCTGCTATGTAAATGGCACAGTTCATACGGTAAGCCTGGGTATAAGGAAGCTTGTCATATATTTCCACTATTTTTTCCACTCTGGAGACAATGTGGACATTTTGACTATACTAGTTGACAAGATGTACCTGAATGCACCATTGATTTTGGTCTCTTTGGAGTTATATGGTCTTATTAGGGAAGAGGAGGAGGAGGAGTAGGAGGAGAAGGAGGAGGAGGTCTGACTTTGTCTTCAGGTCCTCTTGAGAAGACGTATATGCAACAAATGTACTGTGTGCGGCATAGAAAAGGGTTGTGAATATGTATTTGAGTTCTTCGTAATTAACACATTCCACTCTTTTGACAGTGAAGGCTAATTCCCCTTGTGTTGTGTGTGATCCGCTGCAGACTGCACATTGAATCCTCCTTTGTGCATAGTAATACAGTTTTAAAGAGGGAATTGCAATTAGAGGAGGGAAAGTGGGTCACTCATGACACCCGGGATGTGCAGCAGAAAGCTCTATGTGCTTGTCATGTCATCTCTCACTAAGCTGCAGTCACTCAGGAGCGGCCCCCAGTGTCAGTCGCGTCAGCTTGTGCAGGTTGAATCCATTCCAAAAGCAGGCTTGTTCGATTTTCTCCTTACTGGCCATTACCTTTCACAGTGAGAACCTCCAATATGTTGGATGACAGCTGTCATGTTTTATGCCGCCCAACGACTGCATACATTTGGGGAGATTAGAGATCTGTCCAAGCTTTACTTGTGATAGGAATTCTCATTAGAGCAACTTGCAACATTCTGAAACACCAGCCTACATGCTCAAGACTTTCAAATATTTAAAGTATTTTTTATTCCATTTATGTCATGAATGTGATGTCTGGTTCTGTGAGGATACACAGTAGGAGCCCCATTCATTTGTATTGGCAGTTTAATAATTACCTGCTTGTGTGTGGGTTGCTGCATTCATGTCATGTGTGATTGCGAGCTTTGAAAATATCTTTGAAAATAGTGGCTGCCTGATGTGAACACATCGCTTTTGACTGATGCTTTTTTTTCAGAGCGAGCCAGACTCCAGCCTCTGTGATTCAGTCTACAATTTATTCTAAATCAACAAGGTGAATGGATGCAGGGGTGTATCTAGGAGTTATGGAGCCAGGGATTTCTACCAGGGAGACTCTCTGGAGACCCCTCCATATTCTTTAATGTCTGCACCACCATTATTCAGCAAATGAAAAACATACAGTGCTGCCGGTTCATTTTTCTACTTGGGTTTTTTTTTATCTTGTTCACCTCACTGAAAATCAAGTTTGTCATCTGGGATAATAAAATGACTGAATTGAACATCACAGTATGTGAACATCTACCTTCCAAAATTATTAAAAGTGTCTTTATGTTGTTTACTGAGGAATCGTTGGCCACATTAATAGAAAATATGAAGATTGGAATGTTTTCATCCAACTAATGATGATGCAAAACCACACTTGCCAGAGGCCCCCGTTCAACACTTGTCCACATCTTTGCCAAATTTTACTCCTGCTTGTTCCAGTTTTACTAAACAGAACAGCAGCTGCAGTTTGGGGTATTTTGTATTTTAAATTTACATCAAGTAATCACAAATGAGACCTCAGGAAGCCCTGTCTCCTAAAAAGTACATCCCCAAACAACAACATTGCATTCTTAATTACGTCTTGAGGGAAATGTTTTTTCTCCTATTACAGTCCAAGTTTTTAAACATGGTTAATGTAATCACTTAAAACAAAACTACAGTTAAAACATAATGGTAAGCATTGTGGAATGGTCAGTTTGGTTAGATTTAGACACCAGAAGTATTAAGTTAGGTTTAGTAAAAGTTTGGGTTGAAAGTGGTAGGTTAGTTACGCAAAACTCAATGTTGACATGTTGTTTTATGTTTATGTTTGTTTGACCCATTTGTCTGCCCCAACCTCCTTCTTGTGCAGACACCTGAATCAGAATCAAAATCGTTTTCTTTTTAATTGCCAAGTAGGTTTTCACATACAAGGAATTTGCTTTGGTGTATTGGTGCAAAAGATCAAAAATACTAACTATAAATATAGATTAAGGTAAAAAAGTAAAAAAAAAAAAAAAAAAAAGCAGCAGCATAAATAGAAAATATGAAGAATATAAAAAGTCAGCATACAACTAAAATTTAAAAAATATACACAGTAGAAAGAGAATGTACAAATATGGGTTTTTTTTTAAATGAGGGAAGGAGCTGTGTAAACAGAAATGTGCAAGTTTACAGTGTTTATATTATCAGTGTGCAAGATAGGTCAGGGGGCTGTGCATTACGTTAATGTAACGTATAGAGGGTGGAGAAGGAGAGCCAGTGTGGGTCTCTGGCCTTGTTGATGAGGCCAGTTGCACACATTCCTAATAAAAGTAATTGACAATGCAGTATAGCTGCATGGAAACCTTATTTTAGCAAGCCAGGCGCTCTCAGCAGTCTGCCTTCAGTTTGGGTCTGTGGGAGAAAAAGATGTTCTTCCCCTCCAGTTGGGCTGGATTAATATTTAACATCCCATCTCAGTTTCTTCTACTTTTGTCCTGTCTTGTCCTCACTCCTGCTCCTGTGTCAGGTTTTAGGGATCCTCCTTCTATCAAAACAGGACAAAACTCTGACCCTCTCTTGTGCCGATCCTTCACTACTACTCCTGATCCTGTTTCCAGCTTCCTCTGTCACCTGTTATAATCCAACAAAATGCTTACACATCCTTACCCTATGCTGAAACAGCTGTCCAGTTTGTCCCAATCCTGAAGAAATATTATTGCACCACTTCCCCCAGGACACCTGAAACGCACCTATGGGACACTCAGTATTCTTGTGAAAGAAGACTTATATTTCTGGGCCACTGCAGTCATATTAACCAAAATGACACCCTTAGAATGATGGCCAGGTAAGCTGTTGTTTTCCCTCTCATGATGCTTTAATTTTTCCCTAACAGTGGGGATGGATTTACAATTTGTGCTAACAATGTGGGCGTCATCCATCAAGCCCAAATTACCTTTTCCTGGCTACCGTAGACAGCAATATTTGATAGCTCATTGCTCTTTACTCTCAGTCCTAATGAGAAATATTTCTGTCCACAGCTTTCCAACCGTCACAGCTCATTATAGCAGGTTTCAAAGCTGCACCCACCTGAAGTTTGATGTCTTTTCAAACCGAAGCTTTGCTGACTTGCTCTCAAAGAGAAAAGGCACTCAGCTGATACACACTAAATATAATTTCCTGAGAGTTCCTACTGTTTCAACTGTTTTCAATGATATTGACGATTAGTTTTAAAGTCCCCAATTATTGTCAGTTACATGCAAATTCCCTCTTTAATTTTTTTTACATGCTTACTTGTGCTGTGTTAGAAATAATCTGTTATTCTGTCTCTGTTGTCTGTCTCTGTGTGACGAAGGTCACTATCTATGCATGCGTAATTCACTATATGTGTGTGTGTGCCCTCTCTCTGTATCATAGACTGCAATCATACAAGATGCTTTGATACAATGATCATGTGCTAATATTGTTTTAAAACTATGATTACTCTAGATACATCAAAACTAAATACATTTATTCCATCTGCTTGAACTTAGTAAGATTCTATCATCACAAAAAGATATAATATATTTTATGTTTTATATTTTATATGGACATTGCAAAATCTGTGTCCCCACTATAATCTAACTAAATATATCTCTGCAAGTCATAACAAGGCAGGAGTTTGTATGTTTTGAATGTTTTGTCCACAGGTCAAGTCACTGTCTTCTCTGCTTGGTGACATGACGTGTCCATGTATGCAATAAACTGAAAAATCAACGCATGGAGAGGCGGCAGCTTCTGAAAGAAATCTACCTACATTCTTAGTAAACATTGTTAGGCTATAAAACTGTGTTTTAGGGAAATTATACTTGGTCCAACCTCCATGAACTGACCAGCCTAATGTGATGTCAGGGACGTGTAGATTGAACCCAGAGACTCTGTAACTGCACATTTCTTGACATATTGTAATAACATGAAGTAAAACTGAGAACTCGGACGTCTATTGCTCATCATGCCCCCCAACGATCGCCGTAGAGAAATAGGATTTTGTGTTGGAGTCAGATAATTACATTTTAATGGTTTCCTCAATGCGTTTCTCAACAGCTGTTTCTTCTTCATTTGATGTTACTCTTTCTTCGAATTTTGTGTCAACCCACATGCATCTTACAACTTAAATGCATTTAAACTTTTTCATTTCAAAGTGGCATTTTATAATAAAACAGATGGTTACCTGGTGTTTCCTGCTCATAATTAAAATAAATAAATAAAGTAATAAAAGATGATATTTCTCATATTGACAAAAGCTATTTTTTTAAAGATAAATATAGATTTGTATTAATATTTCTCATTAAACTTTTGTTGTTTTATCAATTTTATTATGTGGCAAATTCAAACAAATAACCTAAACTTAGAAAGAAGTTTGTGGGAAAACAATAGGGCAACAGGAAGAGATGATGTGGCCCAGAAAACAGTAAAAAGTCTGATGTTTAGGTATTATATTTCACATGCTTGGTTGACACTGACACAAGCTTCATCATGTATTTGCTTTGGTGAGCTCTAATTTGGTCTTGTACAGCTCTATTGGCCGAGAGGGACATTAACAAGGGGGATGGTTTAGTGCTTTGATTTGCATGGGGACTTTCCATATTAACATTTTTTTCCTGTGAAATCTTGAAAACTCACCAGTCGAATCAGCTTCAATAAGCAACTTGGGCTGCAGCAATACATATCATCCTAACCTCCCTAATGAGATGCCCTATCTGCTCTTATTAAATGCTGGGATGATCTATACTTCAATGCCAAAGGAAGAAGTTCCATATAATAATGAAAATAAAATATCTCTTATTCATTAGTGTCCTTTTAAATATTCTGTTGCTATTAACAAGCCCAAATGGTGTTGGAGTTTCAGTTTAACTGACATACATAGATACAATAATAATTAGTTATCTAAAAGTTTTCCATTGTTATAGCTATTTTGATCTCTTCAGTGCTGGTCCAGTTGTATTCTATTCATCCTTTTGTTCTCTCTCTCTCTCTCTTTCACTCTCTCTCTCTCTCAATTCAATTCAATTCAATTCAATTCAATTCAATTCAATTCAAAAGGCTTTATTGCCATGAATGTTTCAAAACAATATTGCCAAAGCACAAGTACAATACACTAACAGTAATATATACAATAACAGTAATATATATATATATATATATATATATATATATATATATATATATATATATATATATACACTGTATGTATATATATATATATAATAATCTATAAAAAATTGGATACATTTCATAAATGACAAGTATACAAGAGACAACAATATATGAATGTGTCAGATGTGATATTGTGTAGTAGAGGAGTGAATGTGTTCTATGTGTTGTGCTGGTTTTCTCTCAGGCTATGACAGGCTCTCTCTCTCTCTATCTCTCTCTCTCTCTGTGTGTATTGTATTGATCTGAATGAGACTATATTTTTCTAACCAAATTAACCATGTGAGGCTAATATGTTGCTAATAGCCTACAACATTAAATTAACATTAAGTTAAATTACTGTGGGCCAATACAGTTGATGTAATACACTTTACAAATTTTACTTTTACTCCTGTGAACTTTGTGGACTCTGGGGTCTGCTGGATTCCTTTGTTACTTTGTATATGTGTTCTCTCACTGGTGATACTTTGTTTATTCACGGCATGGGGGACAATGTAACTAATTTGAAAGTAATTATAAAAATAATATTATTACCAGAAGGGCACTCGGAGAGTGCAGACATTCGCATCGTGGATGAATTTAAAAATTATTTTTGTCAAAAATAAATTAATGAAATAAATAAGAAAATAAAAATAAGTGAGGGGCATTAGTCCCACCTGCACGCACATGACGTCCACTAGAGGGCGCATGTCTATGCATGTGATTGGCTGCGGCCCTGGAGCGTGTCGAATCCGGTAGGAATCGTGTTGACGTCACGGCCCGGCGTTCTAGAGCGTGATTTTTCTCGGTCGTGTTCGAGAATCTCGCTTGTTGCCATTGCTTCGGCTCCCACAGTTGTAGGAAGTAGTTTAATAAACATAGAAATTTATTTCTATTAGTTTCCAATGTGTGGACCTAATTATCGATTTAAAGGACGTCGTCGCCAGTAGGCGTTAGCCGCAGGGTGGAGGAAATGGACTTTTGATGCCAGGGCACCTGCACGACCGAGGTCAGAGAAGAGGCTGAGAGAGACCGGGCAGGGACTCTGTGGATGTAACTTTACCGGCTGTTGTCGCCCAAACCAGATGGATTAATCTGCACTTCAGGACCCAGAAGGTAAATTGATTTTTAACACCTTTCATAATAAAGTCATGCTAATGAGCAGCTAAGCATGCTGTCTACTGCTGAGGCCCTGGGCTTAGTGGGCTGTTGTGCAAATTAAACTCTAGCTATATTCAGAATACTAAATCCTGTACCCTGCATTATACTAAGGGACTTTACATGAAGATGTTCCAGTTAACTAATATCATACTATTGGCCACCATAACTTTGTATCTGCGTGATGTTTTTCCCTGTCAACAGGGAAAACAACAAAATTGCAATAAAATGACAATTCATATCATGTCATGCAAAATACATAAAAAAGGTGTTTATTGTACCCTAGACCATGTTTTTATTTATTTATTTGTTTGTTTGTTTGTTTGTTGAATAATAGATATAAACCTCCATCAAATCCATCAGGTTTTTACAAATAAATCAGGCTTATTTTGATTGGTCAGACTCATTTTCAATTGGTTTGCTTCCATAAACTTAAATCTGCTAATTTTCGAGCATAAGTTAGTAAAAATTGCTTTATGGAAAAGGCCTCTGGTTCAAAGGTTGGAAGATAAATGCAACCTTGCAGTTATTGAATGTAAAGTATAATTCACCAGTCATTGTTTTCTTTTTCTATTATTGTGCCACAGTTTAATCCCATTCAGTTTAGGGGCCATTGACATAATTCGCCCAATTAATATGGTCAGCTAAATTTATATCAGC
The DNA here is from genome assembly GCF_030273125.1 of Centropristis striata. NCBI lineage: Eukaryota > Metazoa > Chordata > Actinopteri > Perciformes > Serranidae > Centropristis > Centropristis striata. The sequence continues at coordinate 12,188,320 of NC_081532.1, forward strand.
ATTTATATCCACATGCAAAAAGCAAGTAAATATGATTTGAAAATTGTATTTTAAGCCTTTTCAGACATTTAAAAAACACAAAACAAACATGCAGTCTTTTAATAGCAACTATTATAAAGCTATTTCAAAATAAAGGCGGATCTTAAAGATGACTATGATTTGACATATTTTCACTTTGAATTGATTATATTTGATTATTAGTCTGTGAAATACTGATCGATGTATCTTTGCCCCCCACTAAATCAGAGCTTGAAATGGTACAACTCCACCAGCAACACCCGGACCCACATTTTCAAATCAGGGTTTGCCTAAATAAAGCCTGTGCCATTTTCTCTAACTGCAGAAAGGCAGCATGAATGTTTTTGAAAGGGCTCTACACCTCCATCTCTTATCTCTGTGGGCTCTGGAGGCATGTGTGTTAGACAGTGGATTTAAGAGAAAGCTGAAATAAGGTGATAGGTGTATATAAGTGTGGTTGTGGTGTGGCCCTTGTGTCCGAGTCTGTAATAAGCTATAACATTGTGTGGTGCATAATGTAATGAAACCCATCCTTTTCCTATGCCACATTTCCATTTGGAGCCGCCTCCGTGTGCAGTTTTCCAGTGCAGCTTCAAAATAAAAATATTTCTCAGCTGGCATATTCCACAGTAGTCACAACACCTCATTTCCTCCCCTATTTGCCACCATCAATCCCACTGATTCCTGATAACGGCATACATGCATTAGTCAACCCTCCTTCACCTGACTGAGGGGCCACAATTAGCCAACAAAACGTAATCTCAATCAATTTCAATTTCACCTTTGTAGAGACGATTGAGAACACAAGGGGTTAATTATCCCCCTGCAGTATTGATTGGTGTTTCTCGCTGGCCTGTTAATTAGGGTGACTGATTTGGCACCAGGGTTGGAGTGAGAGATAAATGATAAGCGGGAGTAGAGAGGACCGTGGAGTAACAGTTTCAAACCCCCTGTGTCGTTTTCTCTTATGAATCCAACTTTGCTTTTAGCTGAATAATGTAAAGGCAGCCGATTTGAGTCTTTTTTAACCTCCTAGTTGTGTTTGATAGATCTGTCTTGATGGAAGCATTTTCTGTCACTCCAATGAGAGTGAGACTTTGCATATACCATGCTATTTACCTATGACAGCGTGATGTGCTGCAGTACATAGTTTGTTTCTTATGTATTTTTCATGATGTGCTACGTGCAGAAGATGGCATAAAAGGATATTTTTCCTCACAGAAAGAAGATACCTCTTCAAGCTGTCTTGTTATTATGTCTCCTTGATGGGCACATGATATGGAATGAATAAAACCCAGCCGCTGAAACACTTATATGCTTTGTGGGAGCTTTTCCATGAGTGCCGGGCTGCCTGCCGCTTGGCTATGCTTGGCTACACAGGTGACAGTGTGGCTTAGCTGTGAAAGTAAAGCAGGCAGAGCTGCAAGGCAGGCCTAATTGAAATCCCCTCCTATGTGAGACAGAGGAGATGGAGCTGTAAAAGGGCCTGTAATTACTGAGGCCACTAATGAGAGATAATTAGGTCATATGGCAATGTCTCTACCGGGGCTCTGCTGCGAGATGTGGTTAGGAATAAAAAGGTGTGCAAACTATGAACTCCTGTTGCTCATCACCATTATGCACCACCATTACAAATGAACAGTTCATTAGTAGTAATAAGTTATTGCTTTGAAAAGGGCCCCCTTTTTTTTCAATTGCCAACAGAGCGAATGCTACTTGCCATGCCACACACCTGGCACGAGGCAGAAGTGAATTATGCAGCTTTTTGGTGCCACAGAGCTGCTGGAGCCCCAGGAACAGGCCTCCAGATGCCAGCACCAGAAGCCGCCATGTCATTTTTTATTTCAATATTGCCATGTTTTTAAAAGTTTTTCAACAGTCCTTATATTTGCTCCTTGCATAACATGGCAAATGTGATCACTTTCTTTCCTCAAGTAAATTTTTCTTCTCTAAATTTGCACATTGCAGGCTCAATTTCAAAACTACCAGTTGTTTGGGGTTGAAAATAGTGGAAAATTGGTGAATTATGGTGGCGCAGTACCTCTGTGTTAAAATAGTTTGTTAAAAGTAAAAAAAGAATTTGAAACTTCACCTGAGCACATAATTATTACCTGCAAAATATACTCCCAAAAGAAAGAATACTCATTATGTAGAAGGTTGGTGTGTGACAATGTTATGTTATCATATATTATATTTAGGCTGCAGCTAAGATTATCTTCATAACCAGTTAAACTGCCTTTTATTATGTTTTTGTTTGTTTGTTGGTTTGTCGGCAGGTTATGTAAAATCTATTTTTCATGAAACTTTGTAGAAGGGTGTAACATGGCTCAACGAAGATCACATTATAGGTCACAGGCAGACACACAAACTCTGTGTAACTTTTGTAAACACTGCAAGATAGTAAATTTGGTTTGTATTCATTTGTGTGTGTGTTTAAATTCATGTGAACCCCCCTCTAGTCAAAACATTAACATCAAGTTAGAGCATGCCTTGGTCGAGTTTTGTGCTCTCAAAGAGCCCTAGTTCTAGTTTTGGCAATCAATTATTTTGTTTATAAAATGTCAGAAAAATGTGAAAAATATAAATACAAGTGTAAGTTTTATTTTTCAGTATGGTGCAGCAAAAATAAAATGAGTGTAGGTGATTTTTCTCTCCGCTGTCTCTGAAAATCCCAGTGAATTTGAGCCATCCTGCATAAGTGGAGCGACAAATTAGTAGCACTCATATTTGCTAACACACGCATACACAGGCCTCGTGTTTAAACCGTTCAATGCACATCTGTCTTTGTATCTACATTTAAGGCTCTTGTTGCTCTTAAAGTCAGTCTTAATTGGCACCGCTTTGTAAAAAGCCCTCATAAATACAATTAGATTCAACTCAGATGTTGGTGAAGTGATAATGTGGATTTTGAGGAGACTGAAACAAACTGCTACATGTCGCCATGACTAATATAGGAGATGCTGTTATGATGTTCATGGTCAGAGAATTGTGATTATGTAGAGCTGTGAGCACGAATGAATGATCCCCGCCGTGCATCCCGTTGAAAAAGACTTCATATACCCAGTCCCTTTACAGCTGTATATATTGATGTTGCAATTCATGTTTCTCTGGCTGTTCGGGGAAACATTTGTACATTGTTTAGTTTACCATCTCTTTTACAGGGCTAACGTGAAAGTCGATATTTCTTGGATCTGCTTTGTGTGCAGTGCTCATTTTGTGGAAAACATTGATTTGTTCTTTGGTATTTTTCTCTTGGCTTAACTCTGTGTTGGAGGATAAAAGTTTCTCCAAAGCTTATACTATGTGCTGTAGCTTAGAGGGTAGTGAATGTACGATAGTACGTATGGATGATTGAGCTCACAGACACACATATAGATAGATGACTGCACACGTTCCTACAGACTCAATGAAGGTAAAGCATTTAATAAACATGCCAGCAGATTCAGCCATGTGTCTTTTTTATTTGAGAAACAGAACACCAAAGTAGAGGAGTCATGGGTCCAGCTTTGGAAAGCCCTAATGGGCTTCTTTGGAGCTCTTCAGCATAATGACCTCTTCAGCTCGCCAACCATTTAAGTGATCTCCAGTTAATTGGGCTGGAACCTCAATCATGTCGACGTTTTCCCCCCATCTGACCCCGCTCTCTTTTCATCCATTAGCAGTATTTTTTATTCCACACAGTTCTGGGCACCTTCCGAGAAAATCATCTGCAGTGTTGAAGTAGAGTATCTTGTCAAAGTGTGTACAATTTGCACCACTGCGGAAAGGGAAAATTTAGATATTTTACAACCTTGGTCTTTTTCTTTTCTTTTTTTTCTTTTTCTTTTGTCCACCAAGGCAAGAAACACAAGCTGTCAGAAAGGTTTTTTAATGAGTTTAACCATTCTATCAGACCTGTGGACCCTGTCAAATAAATCCAGAAGGACACAAAATGTATTAAAGCTTGGATAGGCACGTTTTTTTGTCATTGAACACACACCTGTGCAGATATATCTGCAAGTATCCGCTATATTTTGTATTGGTGTGGGTCGATGCTGCACTTGTTTGGCTCTGGATAATTGGCTCTATTCAGCGGCTATTATTTCATCATTGTAATAATATGTATAAATTTTGATACAATACTGATATACAGTCATGGAAAAAATTATTAGACCCTTTCACCCTTTTTGTTCATTTTAATGCCTGGTACAACTAAAGGTACATTTGTTTGGACAACTATAATGATAACAACAAAAATAGCTCATAAGAGTTTAATTTAAGAGCTGCTATCTAGCCATTTCCCATGGTTTTCTTGATGATAACCAAAATCATGATCAAGATGATGTACCAGGCATTAAAAAGAAAAATTAAAAAGAAGAAACTGAAGAAAATGGCCAGTCTTATAATTTTTCCATGACTGTAAATTGTGCATCCAAAGACATGATACAAAAATATTCATAATAACCCTTTAATGTATTGTAATTCAAGTGGTCTGAGAGAACTAGACTTATGCACCTGCTTTTGACTCTGTTTTCAGGCTTTAGAAAATCTAGCTTGTGACAGGAGACTTTGAAATGAGAAACAGGTCATTTCAGAGAGAGGTTGTCCACATTGGCTGCTCTACACATGCAGATGGTGAAAGCCTGATTCAATGGTGGAAAGTCCTGCAGAAAAAGATGCTATTCCAGTATTGGCAACAACTGCCTACACTGCAAGGCAACCCAAACAAGTCTGAAATAGTCTGACAGTAAATGTAATAAAACACATGTCAGCGTTTCAGAAATGGAGAGAAAGTGTTGAAAAAATAGCACATTTTACAGACCAAGTTTAGCCTTCTGCCAACTGAAGCCGAAGACTGACATCTGTGGCTAATTCAAGTATGTTTGAAAATTGATTCACAGTCCTCTCAAAGGGCTTTACAGCTCCACAAGTTTAAAGAGGAAGTGGGAAGGTAATTCACATAGAACTTACGACACCTTGATCAGAATCATGATCGGGTTGACTGGAATGACTGATGAGTTCTCGTGTGAAGCGTGAACATGTGTCTGTGCTTATCTGATGGGAGGGGCTATAATTCATGAGATAACACCTGTCCTACAAAAAACGTCTGGTTAGACTGTGTGTTTGTTGACATCATGTTTGGCTTACTGCTTGGGTCACTCAGTTTCAACATCTCAGGAATGAAGTTGATGACTTCGATGTCCTCCCAGCTGATCGGCGTGATGAGCAAAATAATGAAAATATGACCCAGCTTGTTGGAAAAAAAGCCAGACTTTTCTTTTAAACCAGGCTCTCCTTGAGTCACACTCATATCTGTGATGGGCAGCAGAGAAAACAGCCGAGGACAGCGCTGTCACTGTCTCAGTGTCTTAACACTTGTTTGATGTGGCTCAGATGTGCGAGTTTGGTTCAGACTGAGTGGGTGGGGCCCAGTCACTTGTTCCTTCTTCAGCCTTGGCACAAGAAACCTTCCTGTGGGTCCCGTCTTTCCTGTGACAAATAGATGGTGGCATCAGTGGGCTGGAGGCCTCTGCGACATGGCGACTGGGGACGGTGGCTAGAGGTAACGGGATGAATATTCATCACAGGGCGCTATTTCACCCCATCAGCTTCACGCCGGCTGTTCCCTGTCCTCTGATAGAGACAGAAAGGCAGAACGTGGCCAAGATAATGTGATGATGATGTGCGATGAGAGTCGGGGCCGAGGAGGAAGTGAAGCAGATTGAGGGAAAGAGAGGAGTTGGCTTTGAAAGATGCTTTGACCAGATGAAAGAGACAACTTGGGTGGACTGTGAGAAAGGAGAGAGCGGAGAAAGGAGAGACTGAGGTAGGGGAAAGGATTGCTTCAAAAAGATAACTAGACAGCGACAGAGAAAGGAGAAGATGTAGGAGGTTTGAGAGAGAAAAATGGCAAACGTGTGAAAAGGTGGGGGATCGGAGAGAGAATGAGGAGAGGAGGACAGAGGGGAGGTGAAAGCGATTGCTTTGGAAAGATGAGTGAATTAAATCGGAGTGAGAAAATGGAGAGGAGAAAAGGATGACTTCAGAGCGACGAGTAGACGGTGTGAGAGGAGAGAAAGGTATGTGTGGAAGTTTGGCGTCGGTGTAAAGAATGATTTATCCCCAGATGAAGACAGAAGCCGACCCCCCCTTCTCCTCCTCCTCCCGCTCCTCCCAGCTCGTCCTGCGCTGGCTGCTCGCATACCTGTGGACAGGCTGCTGCTGCTGCTCTCTGGTCGAGGGATAAGTAAACAAGGCTGTTGCTCGCAGATGGGACTGTCTGAGATGGATGGCCTTGTCTCAGATACAAGCATGCGTGCACACACGGAAATCCGCACACGCTCACAGTATGCCAAAAGTATGGCAGCATGGAAGGGGAAACAAATACTCGCACAATCTCATTGGAAAAATCACTTTAGGCAAAACAAGTCCGTAGTGTTGTTTTCGGTGGCGGGTGAAGCCACAGAGGAGGTGATGATGCAGTATTCGATTCAGCAGAGGTGAAGCCGGGACAAAAGCTGATAACAAACCAGTGTGGCTTGCCTCCTGTGATTGACTGTGTGTGTGTATGTGTGTGCGTGAGAGAGGGAGAAAACGAACAAATTACATGGTAAACTTTGTTCATGACAGTGTGTTCCTGTCTCAGTGTGACTGAGCATTCAAGGTTTTCCTTTGTTATATCGAGACCCATTACCTTCACACTTCCTTTTAGCTCGTCTCTCTGCCTGTATTGTGCCTGTGTCTTGTTTGCATGAGAAACCTGTAATCTTCCAGCAATGTAGTAAGCAATGATAATGAGTAGGTACCAAACATTAGGTCCCGGATAGACATCTCTAAATCACGGGAGGAGGCGCGGAGAAACAAATAATAAAAAAAAAATCGTCATGAACCTTACATTTTTCATTTGTCAGCGAGGCACAAGCGTGACAGCGTCGCTCCCTTCATGAAAAGGAAAAATATGAATGCAGAAAACTGCAAGCTTTGTCACTCCGCCATCACACGCATTGGACAGCCCTGCTCGGCGGGGGAAAATGGGAGAGGGGAATTCATTATCTCTAATGTATGCTAATGCACCCAAGTGCCAGGTTTCATCACTGCCGAAGAGTATAATACTTCAGTTTTGTTAGCACTAGTATGTATATAAGGCTCTGTACAGTATGAGCTCTTACTGTAACTGTACAGCTGCTTAAAATCTGTATGCATGCAGCAGCTTCTTCCCATGTGAGCGTTCGTGTTTGTACGGCTGACAGTTAGTGGTGAATGCACTTTGATGGATGTTTTTTAGCTTCAACCAGCTCACTATGTAAGTGGAAGTTCAACGGTTCAGTAATTTAAAAAAATGGCTGCACATGCACAGTTTCAACAGGGAACTTTGACAACTGTGTGAAACTGACTACTGAATCATTGTAAGGATGCTGAAGTGTTCATGGCATTTGGCGGTTATATTCAGTCTAGCATGTGTAATGACATAAAGGAGGTCAATGTAGAGTTAACAGCTGACATTTTCAACCAAGGTCTGTCACAGTTGTATTTATTCTTTAAAAAGGATATTTACAGTTTATTATATCTTGGGTCTTATTTTCGTTTACCAACCTTTATATTGGTGATAGTGGAATTATACTAAGTAACAGTGTTGTAGTACTCAAGATCGGTCTTGGTCTCAAGACCACTTTTTGAAGGTCTAGGTCTCGTCTCGGAATCAGGTGCATTTTTAACTCGGTCTACAAAGCAGACTCTGGATTTTATTTCAAGACTGTTCAAGACCACAACTGTGCATTTTTGGCTTTACTTGTTAATATCTTTACTGTGATTTTGCGTAAATCATATTGCTTCGAGTACAACCAATAACATGACTCGTAACATCTGAAATTGTTGTCACCGTTAACGGCTGTCACCTCTGCTGCCTCCTTTCTCACGCCCCCCTCAAAAGTGCATGTAAGTGACAGGAGAAGATGCCGTGAGAAGATGTCATCCAACTCGTCTGTTATAAAATTTGGTTATCTGAACCACAAAGATTTTTTGTGCACAACTACAAAAAAAAAAGAAAACATAGCAACTTGTAAATTCTGCAACGCAAGGCTAACGGAGAGGGCTTGGACTGGTCTTGGTCTTGTCTTGGTCCCGATACACCGTGGTCTTGGTATTGACTTGGTCTTGGTTTTGGTGGTCTTGACTACAACACTGCTAAATAAGTCAGTTGTTAAGATCTGGATCTGGACATAAAACACAAACCATCAGACGAGGCTTTAAACAAATCTCTGGATTCGTTAAATCCATTTGGAGGAGAAAAGAGGCAAAATGTAAAATTACTGACCATCGTAAATATTCAGAACATTTTACAGACTAATTTCTGTATTTTTATTTCTTCCCTTTTTTTGTTGTTGCTTTTTTTCTTTTTCAGAAGTGGTGGTGAAAGCTGGAAACCTGAAATTGTGTTTTGGTTAAATGCCTATTTGAATGTTTAAAAAGTTTATAGGGCATATTGAAGATTTCTGCAAGAATTACATTTTTCTGTGATGGATGGTGAGCACTTCTGTCCTGGAAACTGCAGAGAAACCCGATTATTGTCAGTATAACTAGAAAAGTCATTGTCTGAATGCTCTAGGTCTTTGGTTTGTGGTTGTAACGATTCATGAGGCTGTGATTAGCTGAGAGGTCATATTATACAGTGAGGCTAAGTTCAGAAGTATGCAGAATAACCTGCTCTGTAAACAGTTACTGTTTTAGATTTTAACCGTTATATACAGAAAGCAGGAGAAGATGTGTCTCAAAGTCTGCAGCAAGATATGAAAACTGGGAGAATCTACGTTCAATGTCAGAAACTGCAGCACAACTTTTTCACACTGAATGAACGCCTGACTTTTGTCCTGAATCCCTCTGCCTTTGACTGTCAAGATAAGATGGTGCTTCACTTTTCCCAACCCAAAGCCTTCATTTAAAATAGGAGTTATGTCGGGGGAGATTTGTATGAATGTGCAGGTACACGCCGAGAGAGAAATCCCATCCTCTAATCCAAAGTGAGTCAATTTAGCACCAAACCGTTGGCATTTTATCACACTTTTTCCAGCATGTTACCCAGGTATCTTTCTGTATTACATCATATAAACGGTAGTGCAGTCCCGAGCGAGATGAATGCTATGAGGTAAGATTCCAGTAACAACTGTCACTTTCACATTATCCCAAAAGAGTCTGACTCACTGAGCTTGATAATGAATTCCTATACAATATAAGTTCACACGCTGTAAAGTCACCATCAGCAATACATCAATATAGAACCACCCCTCTCTTTCTTACTACCTCCACATCAGAGAGGAGAGGCAGAATATCTGTGGAGAGAGGTGTTTATATATTATATATCGCTGATCACTGCAGATTTCATCATCACAGCTGGTGGTTTCATTTTTCATTGGGCTTCTCTCCTGCATCTCTATTTTCCTCTTGATCTAACGAGGAGAGATGGAGAAAGTGTTCACAGTGCGCCTAAATGTGTCATAATTTAAAGTTTTTTGCCCTTGAAACACAAATGGATATTTTCTTACCAGCATTGATGGAGTGGAACATTTTATTTAACTCTCTGAATGTACATTTTCTATGTTTGTCATAGAAAGAAGCTGTAAAAACGGGTATTATCTCTGAAGTTTGAACTTTACAATAGACCTTGAACAGATCATCAGTTATGAACATTAGAAAAAATAACCAATACGTAGCTTGAAATTGTGATATTTCTATCAATCACTTTATTCTACATGTCTCATTTAAAACGTCGCCAAACCATTTAGAAAAAAGGTATTGTTAAAATTATTGATTTTGTTGAGACGAACAGTCACATGGTAAATATTCACTGAAAATCTGACAGAACAGGAGGCTGTTTACACAGAGCAGAGAGGAGAGGACAGGAGAGGCTGGAAATAGCATGTGGAGATCCAATTGTTTTTCCAATTCTCATGACACTTGTCAGCATTTGTGTGTTTTACTATTATATATAGATTCCATTTGATTTCAATTTAAAAAAAATAACTTATCACAGAAATTCAACTTGCGTTCTGTCTTTTTTAGTGATGTATGTCATTATAACTGTTATTCTTCTGTTTGACTTCAGTTCTAGCCATGGTTGTGCTGATTCCATAAAGGTGCAGGACTTATACATTACTGTAAAATACAAGGCCACAGTGAGTGAAATGTAAAAAGAGCAAAAAGCTCCCTGAAACAGCTTGGGGTTCAGAGGGGTAAAGGTAAAATAGTTCCAACATTTTGGGAAATATATTCCAAGGATGAGATGAGAAGACTGACATCAGTTTTGTGTCTATGCATTAAGTACTGTGAGGATGTGGCTAGCCTAGCTTAGCCTTAAAGGGGAACTCTACTGATTTAGACACATCAAAGTCTGTTTACAGGTCTTGGGGAGGGTTGCTGCATATGTGAAAAAATAAACCACTTTGTGTTTCCAGAGGGAGCTGTGCAAAGTCTGATAAATGTCCTCAAGATATGCCACTTAAGTTGGCGTAGGTTGGTGCTGAAAACTACAATTTGAAAATATAGAATATATACAGTTAGAAATAAGTGACCATACCAGACCTCTGTAGCCTGCTCCTTGTCTCTGCATCAGTACTGTAAAGGGGACTTATTGTGCTTTTTTCTTATTTTCTGTCTTTTATGTAACGTTTGTTGGATGTTTATTAAATGAGGCCAAAGTATCAAATATTACTGAAAACTAGAATATATATTAGGCTATGTTATATATGGTACTTGTATGTGAACACACCAGAATAATCATAGTAACTGTGACAGCTAAAGTCTAATCCCCTGACTTCCTTCCCATCCTTTTAAGAGTCATCTTTAGCATTAAGTTACACTATAAGCAGTGGAAAGAAAACCAACAGCCAGCTTGACTGTCTGTGGGAATTCCTCAGTTCAGTCAACACTGAACATGTACGGCAACTGAAGTATGTTTGAACACATTCCAGTGAAATGGACAGGTGTGTGGTAGAGGAGGAAGCTATCAAACCAGGTGTCATTTTGTTTATTTGCAGCTTGTGTTTTCTTACCCTGTCAGTTAATATGTTAGCAGATGTGGGTTACTTCCCTGAAGAGATATGAATAGGAATCTCACAAATCAGGTCCTGTAGCAGCAGTGATTCAGAATCGAGCGTGAAGGCCTGTGGAGTGAACTCACCCACAGAGATCAAACTTCTCCGTCATTTATCTGAAACAAACAGCAGCGACGGTAGAAGACGAGGCTTCTGTCGAGATGCTTTCTGCTCCCTTCCTCTCAGACAGCTCGTTGTCACAGGAGGGCCTCGCAGCACACGCTCAGCCTGTTGTTGCTTTTTAATTTCAGGAGCAAGGTGATGCCCAATGGGTGCTGTGAAAATGGCAAGCTGTGAAGTGACAGTTTGCCTAAATCTGTTCGCTGTGTGACAGTGGAGAGCCGGTGGTGGATTTTCATCACCGGCAGGCTGTTACCAAAGGAGGTGGATAATTTGCGGGCATCTACATTTTATAAACATATTTTTCTTCTCAGTTTTAAGGCAATGTATTTCAAACCAAAAGAAGATTATTAGATTAAATACACACACGGGTCTGTAGGTCTAATGTATAGTAGCCTTTCAAGTTTGAATCCAGCTGGGTTCTTAGTCAACAGAAAGGAAGATGACATGCAGTGTTTTCCCTCAGTTTGTGGAAAACTAAGGTGCACGTATTTGGTGGGGTCTTCCTACAAGAAAATATTTACATTTTTCAATTAAAAATATGCAATATGGACCATTATTATTACCATATCCAGTGTTTCCCCTAGATTTCCAGCTTTTGGGGGGGTGGGGGTGGAGAAGGACCACATATTTTCCAACGTGCATGCTCCCCCGGGAGAAAATTTAGTCAATTTTTAAGTAAAATGCATCAATCTTGTGCACTTTGAGAGCTTATTGAATCAAACACCTCACATAACGTTTTCACAATCAGGAGATACTGTGACATAGTGTCTTTGTCATCCTACTTTTTCTTTTTCCATAAAAAGCCCACATTTAGTGGCCTCTCGCAGAGTCTAATGCCACTATCTGTTCTATACACTGATCTTAATCATTGCATATTTTAATTAATTATTATAAAGGAAAATAAAGGTTTTTGTATGTATTTTATTTAAGGCATCATATTTTGACAGTCTTCTTATAAATTCTGTGGTGGATTCTATTAACACACTGTGGTCTTATTTTGAAAGCAGCACGTGTTTAGCGACAGGAAGTAATTCAGACCATTAGGCACAGTTTAGCCTTTTGTGATTAAAACAACTTTAAGTGTCAGCTAATGCTAACCGAACGGCGTATGCAGCTGTGTGTTTGGATTGGTTTGGATAACCTGTGACCGGCCTGGACAGGTTGATGGTATTTAGTTTGCCGAGCACATATGCACACGGACAGATGATGTGGGGACGGGACTGATACAGACAGGTAGGTCTCTATCATGCTGGAATTTTTTTTGCAGCGAAGAAAGTGGGGGGGGGCAGCTCGACAAATTCAGTGCGTGTGTGAATGCGCACGCATGTCTTGGAGAAGGCCACCACACTCTAGGTAATTAATGGGAAACCCTGGTGCATGTGTGTTTGTGCGTAGAGACCATGTAGAGACAGAAATGACATGCCGTCGTGTTAAATAATAGGACAAGATATATAGGAAAGGTAACCTTAAATAACTTCTGTTGTGATCTGGCACTGACACTATCTATATAGAAAAAAAAAATTAACTTGATCGTCAAGGGGGGGCGGCAGCCCCCCTAATATAATGGTAGGGGAAACGCTCATATCTGTTTACAAAAAAAAAGTTAGACCAGATAATAAAAACACCCAAAGAGTTAAGGACAAAAGTTATTCTGACCTTTGACATTGTGCATGCATGCATGTTAAAGATAGTTACTAGAAGAACTATTGTCAACGCCGATTCCAAGGAAGTTACGATGCTGTGTAAAACAAAAATGAAAACAGAATGCATCAATCTCAGAATGAGTGCATATGTTTACAAAACAGTAGCATTATATATCTTGTCTTTGTACTCTTTTCAATTGAATGTAGGTCGCAAAGGATTTGAAAATCATTGCATGTTATTACGGTTTCACAGCGTCCCAACTCTTTAGGATTTGGAGTTGTACCTGCTCATCAGCTTCCAGAGAAGAGGTGGATTTTGCCGTTGCAGCAACATGCCAGGCTGTCATTGTATTGACAGCTGGCAGGCTAACAAAATGTATTAAAAAAAGGCTTGGGCTAGGAGCCAAATAATCCTCCGTTGATCTCTTACTTTGTAAATTAGCAAGCATTAAATAATCATGATGAAAACATACAATCAAAGTTAATATGAACAGCTGGTAAAATATACAAAGTGTCAGTAGACATTATATTTCTGTGTATATGAATTAATTCCTTAAATTTTTTTGCATTTATAGGAAAAAAAAAATGAAGATGTCATAATAAAGGCTTTGAGAGACTGGAATGTGTTTTTAGGTACCTTGATTATTCTTAAAAAGGGCTTGAATTTCACTCTTAAAAAGCTGTACCCTGAAATTAGCTTTAACTAAAATGCTAAATTGTGAGCCAGTAGCACACATTTGGTGTGTGTGAAAGGAAATGGTCCATTTTAACGAAGATAATACGATCCCTCTCAGTGTTTACTGCATTTATGTAGCCAAGCAGGGTATCATCAGCACCGTTCCCCAGACACAACACCCTGCCTGTTGAAAAGCATAAAGATGCAGAGTGGTGATTTTGTCTCTGGCATTTCTCCTGTTATTAGCGTTTGAGAGCCAATTCACACTTTTTGCCCAAATGAAACTCCGGCGTTGATGTGGACATTTCCCTCAAAGGAAGTAATGAATCAGAACTTAAGAGTGAAATTCAAACCACCTGCTGAACAGCAAATAGAGAAAACATTTTTCTCCATCATGTGTTTTTGCATCTTTTAACTCACAGTTTTGTTTTTTGGGCTTAACTGGTTCACTTTCTCTTTTCAACAACAACAAAAAATGAAATCCACTGTACACTACAAACTCGGCAGCAAGCAACAGACAGACAAAGTAAGCAACGAGATGGTGTACTCGATGCAGCTAAAGAGAAAATATGTCCCCTAGAAGCTAAAAAAGAGTGAATACTGGACTGAAGTTCTTCAAGTGGACAGAAACACTAATCTAAATGAATGTTAGTGTTGGTGCCTGCTCCATGGGTGAATAGGAAACTGTTTAGCACATTCACAATTTGAACTTTAAGCGTTTAATATGTCAGTGTTGTTCTAACAGCTTGTTGCATGCCCCCAAGTGGCCAAAAATCAGTGAATGAAGCTTTAAAATAACACTGTTCATTAGCACAGCTGCTCCTGTGGATTCAATTCCTTATTGATGTATTTATTGATATTTTTCACTTAACACCAACAAGGAAAAAAACAAAGATATTCTACTTCAGAAAATACACAGAAAAACTGTGATTTTTTTCAGATATGTAATGGTGTAACCAGCCAGTGGTGATTAATGAGTTTAAGTGATTTGTAGATGATCAAACTTGTTCCCGATAAATCTTTTGTCGAGGACTTATTGATAATCACCGGTATTTGCAGGAAAGCCCTTAAAGATTGATGTAGCAGCTCCCGTCATTACCAAACTGTACCAGAGCTGGAACACCATTACACCGCAGGCCTTTCCTGTAACCTACAGCTTACCACGGTGAATCCAACTGAAATGAAATGCCCTCCTGTCTGAAAACATGAAACATGGGCACATTTTAGTGCTTGTGCGGAAGGCTTTTGATCCTGATCCATCCTTTTACTGTGGCTTCCAGGCAGCAGAGGCAGCGGCTGGTATTTACTGTATGTGTTGTGTGTCTCTGGTGTATTCTGATCTGTCTGTGTGAGCAGTGTCTCGACTGTTCTTTGGTCCCTCTGTTGTACAAACTGGGCTGTTTAGGTGATAAAGGAATGTCTCCCTTTGGGAACAATGAGGTATCTTCAGTCTGTTTGTTATTTTTATACTGTACGTATATATTTTCTTATTCATGTGCATTTTCGCTTAATACACATTTAGTCTGTTGCAGTTTTTTTTATACTCTCTGTACTGTATGAGCCGTTCTTTCCCCTTCATTAATTCTAATGATTATTAGAGTTTTACCCTTCTGATCCTAATACAACTAATTCTATTTGTATAAGAAGCATACTACTACTAGTACTATTTCTTCTTTCTCTTCTCCAGCTGGTTTAGTGCTGTTCTACTCTTAAACATTGGTTCACAATTTTTGATATCAACAACAATCAAAGTAAAACCAAGTGTTAATTGGATCAGCAGAAACTGGACGTTTCAACCATTTTAATTTCTCTACTCATTTGCTAAAAATCAGGGATAGTTCTGGATTCTTTTTACATCATGTTGTATGAAATGCTTGCCAGTAGTATATGTATGTGGATGCAAAGCCATTGGCTTACTTTCCTGTTCTGGCCGGTTCCGATCATAGAATATATTGTTCTGGCAATCTGGCAGGGTCATGAAACTACAAAGTTTTACTCCACAAAACAAAACAATGGCCCTCATACATATTAGCTTTTCTTTAGGCTCTGAGAGAGAAATATATTCAAGTTTGTATTGACGTCTGAGACCATAGTTTGTTGCTTTTTATTTGCTTGTTTCATAATTTCTGTTGTTTTTTGATGATAGCTTACAGTAACATATGGGAATATAGTGTAATTAAATATTTTTACTAAAAATGTAGACTGGAGTAACACCCTGAAATACAGAATCCATAATACAGGGAGTGCAGGGAATTAAAGGACCCCTGGAAGGACATACTGTAAATAGAAAAAGATCAAAGGATTGCTATTATTAAGCCTTATTAATCCCAAAATATTGGGATCGCCTCCAGACTGCAGTCCTCTTGGAATCAGACTGACACCTGTCCTATGGCAAAATAACAATTTGGCGATGATCATCAGCACTCGAGAATATGTAAAATCCTTTGAAACAGACTCCTACCGCCTCAGGGTTTACAGATAAAAATGCTCTCAGCTGAATACATATTTCCTTGTTTTTTTTAAGAGTCTCTTAAAGCTAAATGGTTCTTGATAATGTGCCGCTGAACTCAAATCAAATCATGGGCTTTTTAGAAGCAGACGCTGTTATGGAAAGCAGCGGTCCATTAGAGCAGTCATTTTTACTCTGATAACATGCAATTCGACTCCAATCAAGTAATGGTATTTTAGAACATACTGTACAATTTATTCATATTATCACACTCTTTAATACGTGATGCTCTTCTCTTAACTATTCAAAGGAAATGAAACCCAAAACCCAGGTTTATGGAGCTTCTTTTATCTATAATTGTTGCTTTTCCTCATCTTTTTCTTGTTTTTACCTTTTTTTTTATCATTAGAGCTCATTATTTTAACTCTTATTATGTTTAGTTTATATCTCATAACACAATATAGAAAAAAAAAAGATTGTAGAACTACATGCTGTACTTCTTAATTACTGTGAGGAATCATGGCTGATGTGATCTGTGTGGGAAAATAAAGTGTGGGTTCAAGTCAGTTAACACTGATGTACTACCATATACTTTTCTTAAAAAATCACTTAATAACTTCTCATGTTGGTTAAACATGCTCCGACCTTGGCAGCTTACTGAAGTTGTTGAACTGAACTCTGAATGAATGCCAGAAACATTGAAAGATAACCAGCCTGATGAAGGTCTCAGCAGTGCGACACTGTACCTGATAACGATGCTGTAGTTGCAGAGTTCAGCAGACAGTTTGCAGCAGCTTTTCTTTCTCTACAGTCTTCTCCTACGCAACTGTCACTGTGTCCTCAGGTGCCTTAAAGCTTTGCTTCTTAGCGAACTAAATGCCAGAAACTGTAGGGTTTCACAAATTATACGCAGTCTTCCTGACTGTTCATAATTCTGTTCATCACACACGGACAGATTATAGACAGAAGGCCGCAGGGCACACACATGTAAAATGTTCCTTCCTACGCAGCAGAAAGACCCTGAGACAGAAAGTAGCTGTAGTCATTTGTGTCTTTGTGACTGTTTTGTATCTCTATGAAGTCATTTAACCATCTCCTCTTTTTGTGTGTGTTTATTTGTTGTCATTTTGTGTCTCTTTGTGGTATGGCTGCATGAAATATAGTTTCATCATTGGCATTCCATGACTGCAAACATATAAGCCCCTTTCATAGTGCGGTCCTGCAAAAGTCCCGCTATATTGCCTCAAAAGATCTGTGCTGG
This sequence comes from Centropristis striata, assembly GCF_030273125.1. Lineage (NCBI taxonomy): Eukaryota > Metazoa > Chordata > Actinopteri > Perciformes > Serranidae > Centropristis > Centropristis striata. Next base: position 12,205,556 of record NC_081532.1, read on the forward strand.
GACTGTGCAACTTAGGGCGTTCATAGTGATTCCGATAGGCGTGATATTCGTGCCCTTTCATATTGCAGTCCGACATCGCGGAACGAAGTGCAGTAGCAGAGTAGCGCAGTGCTAATAGGCTACACAGTTAGCTCTGTGTGTATGTGCTGCAGCAGTATGTGTTCACTTAGCGACCTCCATTTATTTACACCAAGCAGCGGACACTCTGTGCACAGTTAGCAAAGCCGGTTTGTTTACGATCAGTGGCGGACACCAGGTGTACAGTAAGCATGCTGGTTTGTTTACTATAAGCGGCGGATGCTGTGCACAGTTAGCGATAGTGGCCACAGTTGCTGTGCTGCTGAACTGTGATTCGATGACTGTTGGACCAAGTGGGAGGTGTGTGTTAGACGTCACGTGCAACGTCAAATATCCTGCTTCGCTCCGATGGCCTGTTCATAGTGGTCCAGCTTCCAACAATTCTACCAGTTTTCTGCCTCTGTGACTACCTCTGGAGGCTGAAAATTGGTGGGATCACTTGATGCCGCTTCATCCTGCTTTGGGCGCGTTCATAGTGCAGGCAAGATGTTACAGAGCCGTGAATGTCCTGGCGTGAAACGGCACTATGAAAGGGGCTACTGTCTCAGTCGGCACCCCCACAGCTTTATAATGAACCAGAAATATTTTTACACTTCTCAATGGGTGGGGTTAATGCAGTCTTCCAAGGGGATTCAACTTGGAACGTCAGGGACGGCCTCTCGGTGCTGGAGGATCCCCTCATGGGACCTCTCCCCAGCAATGGCTGGTCCTTGCTGTGGTGGACTGTCCTCAGGGCATCATGGGTTTTGAAAACACAGACACGGCTCATTTAGCTTTGTCGATGGGAGTTTTTAATTCATTTAGCCTATTTTGCTCTGAAAGTTCACCAGATTTATGCATTTATCTTCTAAAGTGTACACATTTTTCTTCCAGGGTAGCTTCTCCCTAAAGGGTTACATTCCTGTTTCGTACTGCAATATATGTCACAGAAAACACAAAATCACAATGTCAGTTTTTCCAATTTTGTGCAGCCATACTTTGTGGTCATGTTACCATCTCTTTGTGGTCATTTTGTGTCTTTGTTGTCATTTTATGTCTCATGTTGTCATGTTGCACATCTCTGTGATTGTTTACTGTCTCTTTGCAGTCGTTTCTGTGTAGTTTTTTTGGTGTTTCTTCGTGATCATTTGTATCTTTTTTTTTTTTTTGCAACGAAAAATGTTACACTTCAAACAGAGACTCATGGGCTCGTGTGCAGCCGGGCCTGTGCCCAGTATTCCCTTTCAGTAATCCTAATGATCACAGCAAGACATAAGCATGTCACTGCTCAGTCTCTGTGATGTTTCTGCATGTGGAAATGTGTCTGTAAAGAATTAACAACATTAAATGGCTGCCACGTTCAGTGCTTTGGCCTTTGAGGATTCAAACACTCATTCCATGTACATCATTTAAATGCAGCTCAGATAGTTCTGTTAATGCTGAAGCCATTAGCTCCCAGGCTCCTCAATTATGCACAGTTATCATTATTAAAAGATTCTTTCAAACATCTTTTGTGTCTTCTAATGGAAGAAAGTAGCTCTAATGCATAGTAGCACATCTCTCCATCAGCTGTTAGGAAAAGCATCTAATTTTCTAAGATGGCCCTCATTCTCTAGCTGCCCTTTAATGCGAGAACACAAATACTAATTTAATTTAGTTTCTAAGGCGAGTCCAATATGGCAGATTGTATTCTGAAAATAGTTTTTTCCATGTGTGCACCAGAAGCCCTGTTATGCCCCAGTAACTTTTTGGTGACAGCACCCCTGTAATGGAAAGTGACAATATGAAAAACTATGCGTCATTATGAAAAGTGACATTATGTTACATAAAAGCATCATTGGGAAAAATACCATCATAAAACATAATAATAATAGTAATAAAAATGATATCCAATAAAACATATTATATATTGCTTCATTTTCATTTTCATATTGAGTTAGGTTTGAATAATTTTTCAATTATTTCACATATTTTTGGAAGTTTTATTCATATGATAATTTATTTTATGTCTTGGTTATGAATTTAGTTTTGAATGCACGGGGTACCATTCTGTTGGGCTAAAATGTCAGCATTGCAGATGATATAGTTTGTCATGATTCATAACCTGATATGCAAAATTGGTCTTTAGATATAGAGTGAGCAGCTGAGACATCTGGAGCTCTGAGAGGCACTGCTCCTCCTTTGCATTGATAGAAGCCAGTTCCTGGACTTCTTTTTTTGCCCTGGTGTTGATCCCTCTGCCCCGAGGTGTCCTCCAGAGACCCAGAACATGCTGGAGGGTGGAAGTTCTGTCTAGGAAGGGGAAACCTTGAGATCCTACAGGAGGATGTAGTTAGGCAAAAGGGTGTCTGGGCTACCTTGCTTGGTGACTCGAGTAATTTGAGGAAAATTAATGGGTGGTTTAAATGGATGATGCAAATTGCCATGAAATGTCTTGAGTACATTAATGCTCTTCAGAGGGTTTGATTATTGTGACCCATGGCCTTTTTCTCTACCCTCATGAAAACCTTGCATTCTGTCATCAGTACTGGTAAGGCTATAGTCTGTCATCAGTATTGGTAACTAGGGTTGTCACGATGCTAAAATTTTCAACTCGATACTGATACTCAGGAAAATATTCGATACCCGATACCATTTTCGATACCACAAGGATAAAAACAAAAACAAGGAAAATGCAACATGTTAAAATTAACAGAACCACAGATTAAATATTTATAATAAAAACAGTTGTGCAAAAATAAACTACAACTATGATAGCAAGCTTCAGGTCTGAGGTAGTGCAAAAAATAAATAAATACAATAAACAATAACAATTAGAACAATATTTTGAGGTTGTATGGTTTAGCTGCTTAATAAGTTGTTGGATCGATACTTTTGAAAATGAGTATTGTATCCGGATACAACGTTTTAGTATCAATACTTTTTTGAGTATCGATACTTTTGACAGCCCTACTGGTAGCGCTATTATCTAAATCCTCAGTCAGTGTCTTTGTCCAAAACTTAACCACTGTAAGTGCGATTATTATTGAAGCATCTAGTATAGTAGGAATGCATCTGAATACAATATTTCAGAAAGCACAAATAATGCAGATATTTCTTCTACCCAAAGTTGCTTGTGATTATTCAGGGGAAAAAAAGCCATGATTGACACGTCTGTGCGTCAGCTATTATGTTCCTCCAAAGGATTTGTATCATTGTGGATCTATATCATTCGAACCAACCTGATCCGCGGTTTGTAGGTCGACCATTACATCACTAGTTCCCAGCAGGAAAAAATACTCTGCATTACGTGGAGGAGGTGTCGAAGTAGCGAGACAAAAGCCTGGTGTGGCAGGGGAATCAAACCCTTACCTATACAGTGTACATAAGCATATGTAAATGGTATGGATGTGGAAATATATTTCAGAATTAATTATATGCTAGAGTAACTCAATGTGATGCTTTGAAGTCACAACAAACAATTGCATTGCTAATTAATATTAGGTTTGAAAATACAACAATAGCCTAATTTGTCATGACTTCTGGTATAAACCAGCCCTTTTCTATCTCAATACAGATTCTACAATGAATTTGATGTGTTCGTCATTTAGCAGACACTTTTATCCAGAGTGACGTACAAATGAGAGTTAATACAACACAAGCAAACATGAGGTCAAGAAACATAGCAAGAGCAAGTGTGAGTTAAGTTTGAGTCCATTAGGATGCAAGTGCTTTTAGGTCGTGCGAGCTGTCAGTGCGGTACTTATTGTTGTCATCTGTGTAGATCAAGTGTGAAGGTGTTCAGTAAAGAGTTGGGTCTTTCTTGAAGATAGATAAGGACTCAGCAAATGGAGTTTGGAAGTTCGTTCCACCACCGAGGCACTACAGAGGAGAAGAGTCGAGTTTGAGACGTTTTGTTGATTATACAGATCCAGGTAATGACTTCTCTGTACATCTAAAGGCCACTAGTGGAGCCTTTTAGTCTTTATTCAGCAGAACAAAATGTCTCCATTTCCATCATCACATCCCCTCCGAGAAATTAGCATATCTTTTTAGTTTGGCTTCTCACAAGTTCTCCCAAGTTTTCCCAAAGATTAAAACTGTTTCCACTGAGAATTAATCAAAAGTGTAGTAGTAGTTCAGTGAGCATACAGTTAAAAACTTTGGACTTCCGGAATGGGTTCATGAACATGTTTCACAAAAGTAGCTGAACACTAATAACATGTCCTGCTGCTAACTTTCTCCTCAACCCCCCCACCCCCCTGTGAGAGAAGAAGAGAGATGTTGTGGTATTTTTGACCTTTAATGACTTCAGCATGCCCCTAGCTCCATACGTGATTACAGAGAGCTAGTTATCCTTGAATCTTGGGTGTTAAATCTCTTTTCTCCAATGCCCCGTGTTGGTGTGTTTTCAGGCAAAGGATTTTATCGGAGGGGAGCAGGATGATGGATAAGGTCTATTCCCAGGATCCCCTGCCCAGGGAACATACCATCAGTGTCAGACTTTGATAGCAACTCAAGGTGATGGGTGTCAAGGGCTAAAGCAGCAGTTGGAGGAAGGAGGTGTAGGATCAGAGCAATAATGGTATCGTCATCATGCCTGAGTCTGCCTGTGGCTCATCATGGCCTCTCTCTGTGACCGGACACTGTTTAACTGTGGACTCTGTACTTTGTTAAAGAGGAGGTGTCATTTTTAATACTCCTTTGTGTCTGCTACAATTAAACCAAGAATCTGACACTTTCATCAGAGTGACCTACAAGCAGGAAGTTTAGTGTTTGGCCCAAGGACATTTTGACAGGGCACATAGCTGCTGATGAATGCAACACTCGCTGTAACAGAGACTAGACTGACCCTGAGACCTATCTCATATGGGACAGGCCCTCTGAAAACGAGAACACCTGCTTCATTGTTTTACACCTACAGTATAAAATTTCCTCAGATTAGTTTTATGGCCTCCATTCAGATATGGTAACAACTACAAAAACACATGCCACTACCCAGTACCAGTGTTGATTTCGTCAAACAAATACTATGATGGAAAATATTTGTTAACCACCTTTTTTTCCCCCGCGCAAAGAAAACGTGATTAAAACTATAAATAAAACTGTCTGACCTATTACCTTAACCTTACAATATAGATTTTCAACAATAGTAGATTTTCAACTTTCTAATGGTCCTTGAACAGACAGATCATAGGTGACCAACACTTTTGTCAGGCAAAGTAACCAATTCTGAAGTTTAAAATTGCGATATTTCATCAAAATCACTTTGTTCTACATGTGTCATTAAAATTTAAACCATATGAGCTAATCAGATCCTATAATACATTCTGTGCAACTAGGAAGCCATTAATGACACGGCTGAGACCAACATGTGACAAGAATTCAGTGAAACTTTGACTGAACTGTGGGCTGTTTACACAGAGCAGAGAGGAGAGGACAAGAAAGTTTGGAAGCAGAGGTTGTAAAAATGTAAATAGTTCAATATGTAAAGAATATTGAGCCCCATATTTCCAATATTGGTAATACTTGTGGACATTTTTTATATTTTGTTATATAAAACTTACTTTTCTTTCTTTTCTTTAAAAAAAAATGTTTTATGTCATTAAAACATTTTTGAAAAACGCCCAATGAAAATGCTTGGGGTTTAGCAGGTGAAAGGAAAGGTTCAAGAAAGTCTTACAAAATCATTGAAACAGTTTTTGGTGCCTGCAGTTGAAGACAACCCTTCCTCTACTGAACTTATTTTATACATCCCTAAGTTAAGTCAAAGCTATTTTCAAGGCTTCAGCAGTCTGAGTTAATAAAATCAATCATCTTCAAAACTAAGTTTTTTTTGTACTTAATTCCCTCTTTGTATGACAATTCCTCCACAGGAGCTCAGGAAGGAAAGGCTATCTGGGGAAACAAAGAGGGAATATTTATACTAAAGCGACTGTAACTTTGTAAGATACCCACTTGATTTGAACGACTCAGACTGCTGAAGCCTCACATGAACTACAGTTTTACTTAATAATGCAGTATTGCACAGAGAGGACTGTGGATTCTGTCTCCTGTCACTTAAACTGGAGAAGTTTTTAAGAAATGATACTTTTACAGCCAGTATGGACAGGAAGAATGATTCCAGCCACTAAAACTCATTCAGTGTATGCATGTGAGTGGGAAACAAAACCATTTAATTATGAATGGAACCAGTAACTGCTGTACCCTGTGAAATTTATTTTCAGTAGCTTTCTTTTTTCTTTTTTTTTTTGTGTTCGAACATTAAATGAGGAAACAGCAGTTGAGAAACTAATCTCACAAAAATGCCACTTCAAACTACTTTAATAGCTGTTTCCAAGGTTGAGTGAATTTTAAAATCTCAATTTGTAATCCACCAGGGCAAAACAGTCAGAAAAATATCCAAAATCCATCCAATGATTTAAAAAAACACTATGATTGAAAGCTTCAGAATGGCCACTAAATTGTGGTTTGATTGTTCTCAGCCAAATGTGTTGCTTTCTCAAAAATCACAAGGAAACTCCAAAGTACTCTGTCTTTAGACAATTAAAAATCTTTTATTGTAATGGCATGATCATGTTAGTAAAATAAACCCAAACTCTGACACATTTAACTATCAAGTGGTCAGTTTGAGTCCAGGGAATGCTCATACTTAAACATTATTTGTTTTCTCAATAGATTTATTGCACTTCCTATACCATCTGTGTGGATAAGTTCTGATTCTTAAATAAAATGACAGTGTTTATTTGAATACTGACTAATAACAGAACAAAGAAAGTTCAACAAGTGGGCTGATGCTCCGTATGACATCCAGAGAATAAACTAATCAGTTTTTATTTAATTTTAAAGTAAATCCCAAGATGTTTTTGATTTAACAATACCGGGGGGTGCAGGGGAAAAGTAGGAGCAGGTCTAGGTCACCAACAGCAGCATGACTCATAACCCTTCAGAATATGTTACATTCATCTTTCAGCAGGTCCCAATAATGATAGAACTTGTTTTTGCAGTTGTGAGGAATTCCATATGGGATAGAAACAGTTGTTTGTCCAAGGAAGGGTTTAAAAAATGGCCCAAAACCCAAACAGGTTTTACCATACAGTCCTGTATTTGCAAATGTACTGAAACATCAAATCTTTCCCCCTTTTATTGATGTGGCAGTCATTTTATTTAAACTTTTTCTGGAGCTAAAATATTTTGCTCATGAAGTTTTTTTTCTCCACCAAAGGAAATCTTTGCAAGCTACTGAAAGTGATGTTAAAGGCAGAAAATAGCTCATACTGTTGGTCTTCAATTTGATGTTTTGGAACGAATGATAAACTCTTTCTTTTCCTGAGCAGCATTATGGAGTTATATGGATTTCAGCTGACAAAAGCAGTATTCAAATGCATTGTCTCCTATTGTGATTCGGAGGGGATATGCTACTTCTGTAAGAGATTTGCAAAAATCACTGTCCATTGTGAAGCAGGCTTGTTTCTATCAATCTTTATCAGGCTTACAGCTCCTATAAATACTGCTAGCCTTAAATAGCAATTTGCCGGTTTGATCAGTTAAGAGCTTTTGACAGCAGTGTCATTGAGCAACTTTTCTGAGATGCGGCGGGGATCACTCCATTGCCCTCATTGATACTGTACTCTGTTGGTGGGATTAGCTTCAAATCCTCTCCCTCTCTAAAATCCTCTGTAGGGAGCGCAGTCATTGAACCTGCTGTAACGGAGCTCTCTTCTATTTTTATTCCTTTTGCTCTTAGTCAGCCTTGGTGCGAAACATCAAAGCACATTTGTAGTTCAGCAAAAAGGAAAACCAAACCTCTCATTTATAGCTGGTTCACAGCCGAATTAATTATTCATTCAGATTACCGTTCGCCAACACGGACAACAGGATGATAGGATGAGACACACAAACATGTACACAAATTCTCTCAAAGTGCTTCAGAAGTGAAGGGCAGATAATGAGAGCGTGTTTCCAGTCTGCTTAAAAGCTCTCACCTTCCAAAAACTGCCCAAAAAAGAGCACAATGTAGAGGTTTATTGCACAGTCCAACTCCAAGGTGTTTTGAAGCAGATTAGTACGTGTTTTGAAGCAGATAAGCACACAGATTACCAGACTTCCTCTGCAGTGGAGTTAAGAGTTCAAGCCGGCAGTGTCTCTGACGTGTAATTGGGCTTCTGGCAAGACAAACAACATCATACATAATCGTAATCAATGGAGTACAGATATGCAAAGCACATTTAAATTAAACAATGCAAAGTGCTACAGATGGAGTTAATGGGGTAGTCTATCAGGGACATTTAAACAGGATTAAAGCACATAATATGGATGAGTCAACTAGGTCATGAACGGGAATGGTCACGAATTTTAGCTGTGAGTTTGTCACTTAGAGACGATGAAATTTATTTTTTTTAACACAAAAAAGGTTCAATATAACCTTGACTTTTGCACGAATGAGAAATTAAATTAGGTTTGGCATGCATGTGTTTTCACTTTCCATCAGGTTGGATTCACTACCTGCTACTTTTGACGTTGGCACAACACCAATGTGTTTCTATGCAACAGAAATTGCTTGTCTTTTCCTGTAACTGTTTGGAAAACCAGTTTTAGACGTGAATGGATTTTCTAGCTTGGCCCACATTTCTTTTTGGAATATTTAAAACCGGTGCATAGAACAGAGGTACAGAAAAGGCATAACATGCACATTAAATGCTTCTGGGATTTTTATTTAAAAAGGTGTGGGGGTTAGATCACTAACCTTGGTGAATAAGTTAAAGCTCATTGTGGCTCTTTCACATTAAATGCCTTCAGGTGCATTGTGGGTGGAGGGCTTCTGTAGAGAGCCAGTGGCAGGAAGAGGAAATCTTGGAACGGAAGTTGACCTGTGAAAAACCTGACCTGAACCCAGAATGCATAAAATTAAAAATTAAAAAAGACCTGATCTGAAAGGGACACAAGCACAGTCACACTTGATTTAAACAGACACATGGATAATACAAACAGATCCAAAGTGCTGTTGAACTGAAGAATGCCTGCATAGAGAACATGACCACTGACAGCAGCATGGTGCGCCACCAGTTTAACAACAGCTGCAGTCTTAAAGTACATGCAGTTTTCCTTGCACTCTACTTGACTTTATATCTTTCAATCAAGTTAACTTACAAGACAATAACACACTGCATAATTATTAATATCAACACACAGACTTGAAACCTGCAGCAATAGATTGGGACCTATTCATGGATACAAGGAACCCCCCCCCCACACACACACACACACACATATCCATGAAGGCAGGAGAATTGCCAAAACACTGTTTGCTGATCAAATTTCACCAAAGTTCAAGTATGTGAGATTTGAAGGTTCACCCATTCACTCAAATAGAATGAAGGTGAAGGGCAGGTTAAAATTTACCAATGTTAAATTTTTGCATGTGTGACTGTTAATTAATTTGACTCACCGTTTGTGATTTTGAACCCGAGGCTGTTATATCACTGAAATTCTATGAGAGTAACCGTCCAGTTTTCTCCTTTGAGATGAGCTTAACATGAGCTTTAATTAGCCAGAACCACAAGCAATCGGCAAGTTAGCAGAAGGCTAAACTATTTGGAACTTTTTTTCCTCATCTCTGAAATGCTTTGCCAATATCAAAGGGGGATTTATTGTGTATATTGTCAGATACTCTTCTCGACTCTCTTATTAAGAAGTCAATCTTACTTTTTTGGGTTTCTTAGCAGTGTAGGCAGTTATTGCAGATGAAATAGCTACTTTTCTGCCATTCAATCAGGTTTTCAGCATCTGAAGGGTAACCACCTCCGTCTTCCGAAATGACCTGTGATTGGCCAAAGCACAGCTGGTTTGAATAAATGTCGAAGTGGGGTCAGAAGGAATATCCTTGTTCAAACATAGAGGCTTCTTTTAACAGCAGTGTTGTTCTGTAGGTGTTTGCTGGCTACTTTGTGCTCCTATATTTAGACTGAAGAAAAATTACAGTAGCTCAATACTTCTGTTTACATAAGTCCCTTTCACCTACTCATGATATTATTCTAGTGAGTGCCAATAATTCATTATCCCTCTCTGTCTCTCACACACACACTCACGCACACGATCCTGATTCAGAACAGAAGCTTTTCCAAATGAATGGAAACCGTTGCATGCCAAAGTCAAACAGTCACGTCAATCTTCCCGTAACTCATACAAAAAGAATAGACTTGTGAGAAACCATGAATAATTCAAACACATATATGTGAAACCGAGCAAATAAATATTACAATTTTATGGAAACACTTCTAATGAAATGTAAAGCACGTTTACATGTCACTGATCAAACACACTCTGCACTACCCCACCACTGCTGCAGTTGTCACCACATGGAATTCTTTGCAAATACAAATGCAAACAAGTAAGACAGGAAGCAAGAAAATAAATATTGCTTGCATCCTCTCACACATCATGTCTGCATTGCAGTATAGCGCCCCCTGCAGGTCACAGTAGTATTACTGTCAGGCCCCATAGAGGCAAGCAAAGATTAAGAAGGTTGGAGGGTCAGCACACCGTGGAGGCTCCGCTGTACTGTTGTTCATCACAAGAAGAAGACTTTGAGCAGGATTCGGAGCGCGGCAGCGAATGAATGGGAGACAGATGGATGGCCAAAGACCTCAAGTAAGTTCATTGCTAAATGTTGCTACAACTCAAAACACTTGTACTTATCAACATATATAGCGGGCCTTTGTCGGCACTAGGGACAGAAACTCATTATGAATGAAGTGACGTCAGCGGGGATTCCCTTCAGCTCGCGCATCATTATGTGTGCCGACCTGCCGCTGGTACGATCATACTTGCCAATTATTGTACTTTCGTTGTACATGTTACAATGAAGGCCCGCTATATATGTTGATAAGTACGAGTGTCAAAATGATTACTGTACTGTTATTGAAACTACTGTATATGATCGATGTGTTTTGAGTTGTAGCAACATTTAGCAATGAACTTACTTGAGGTCTTTGGCCATCCATCTGTCTCCCATTCATTCGCTGCCACGCTCCGAATCCTGCTCAAAGTCTTCTTCTTGTGAAAGTGAAAGTATTACCAACATTAGCCTAATTATGCGCCCCCTGGCTTTGACCGCGTAAATAGGACGGTGATACACGTTGCAATAAGAGAATCAGCTGGTTACACGGATTGTATTACTGTTACATTAATTTATCAATTAAAATTTTAAATCATAATAAGACATGCAGCAAGAGTAAGGCGGATGGTTCAAAATGCAACGGTTGGTAGAGTACTTCACCACTAGACTATCGTATATTTATCGAAAAAAAAAAAATATATAATCTAAACTACAATAACTCTTTTTAGGACTACTTAAGATTAATTCTACATAAATATGCTGCGTTTTAAATAGGTGACGATTCAAATAGCTGGCTAATATGGTAAATTGGTGTATTTTAAGAGAGAAGCAGTTTTACAAACAGACCATATACCCGCCCCGACGGAGCGCTCAAAAAGGCGAGGGAACGCACCTAAGACCGGGCCACAATCAAGCTGTCTCCCTATTGGCTGGTGAAACACACTAGTTTATGCGCAGGGCGGGACATCGTTCAGTCTGAGCAGACACCTCAACCTGAGAGGACGTGCGTGTTCTGGGTGCGAGCACAAAAGTTTTGAGAGCGCAGAGTTGAGATCTGAGCGCGTAGACTTTAGATTTGAGTGCGCACAGGACATATTTGAGTGCGAGCAAAATGTTTGTGTCCAAGAAGAAGAAATGTGAGCACAAGCATGTGATTTTTAAGTGCACACACACATTTTGAAAGAAAGCAGCAGAAATCTGAGTGCGAGCGCAAAATGTGAGCATGAGGAGAACAAATCTGAGCACGAGAAAGACAAATTATGCTCTCAAACTGAAAATCTACGCTCTTGAATAAAGATAGGATAATTCTTCCGTAAAAAAAACACAACAAAAATTTCAAGATTAGCTTATAGTCTTGACTTTGACTCAGTTTATCTTAAAAAAAGTGTATTTAAAAATATACAAACTAATATACAGAATAAAAAATGGACTGATATGGTGGCGATTCAAATTTAGGATGTAACGAGGATATATACACTAGAATGGCCTGGTTATGTTATTGAATGTATAAACATGATTTAATATATGTGATTTACACACTAAAACAGAGAATATGTGTTAACATATTAATTAATATATATTAATAGAGATTTTTTTAATTATAGAGGGCATATATCCTTAGTGAGATCCAATAAAATCAATCAACATAGTGAAAATATATGATCTTTAACCTAAAGAACTCTGGCTGTTGATGGTGGTCTTGCATAACGTTCCTTCAGCACCGAGAGCTTGAACCCCCGACACACACACACACACACACACACACACACACACACACACACACACTGATGTCAAGTGTACAAACATTGTGCATTATTTTTCCCTTGTTTTTTTTATTCTTACAGTGAAACATATAGTCAGTCACCTGTAAAGCACTTTGAATGCACTAAGCTGTATGAAAGATGTTATACAAGCAGAGTTTGATTTGATTAGTGTACTTGTAAGCTTCTTATTCTGCCAAAACATGATTTTTCTCATTAAAAATGATTTTAGTAGCAGCAAAATAGCAACAGAGGAAACTCTACAGCATGCTCAGTAGAGGTGGGGGAAAAAATCGATACAGTGTCGAATACAGGATCGCGATATGGATTTTGCGTGGCGATATAATATCGATTCATGGCCTCCAAGTATCGATACTTTTTGTCATAATTAATGGAAAATATGAAGTGATTTCTTTGGTACTTAAAATAAAAATCAATTGCTTTTATGTTCCATTAGATGGTGCTGTTGAGTTATATTCTGGTGAGGTCAGTAGAGGTGATGGTCAGCGTGACAGAAAAAGTTGGTACAACAAAGATGGCGGCACCGGAGATAATAAATAAGGAGAAACCCGTCCGCATTACAGTCAAGCGCGTGGGATTATTTCAGATTTTTTTTAACAAGGAAGGGACTGAGAATGAGATGGAAATGAGACATGGATTTTGCAAGGAGTGCTGTATGAAAATAAAATTCTCGGGGAATACAACGGACTTGTAGGCTCATCTAACTCTCCACCATCCGGAGATAGCATGAAACAATGACGACAAAGCCAATGCTACATCAGCGCTACCGAGAAACCAGCCGACACTGGACTCACTGAGTCTGACAAAACTGCCTCCCAAATAACACAATTCATTGCTTTCTTCATGAGTAAAGACTTGAGGCCATACAACATTATGGAAACGATGGTTTTAGCTACATTCTAAAGACACTGGAACCCAAGTATGTGACTCCGTCTCAGCATTATTTCATGGACTCAGCCGTATCAAAGCTACACACAGCAGTGAAGCTTGAAGTTGAGGAAAGTTTGGGAACAGCAGGTATACTTGCGATAACTTGTGATATGTGGATGTTGCGGGCAGTAGATTCATATGTTACTATAATGGCTCATTATGTGACATGACAGGAAGCGTCTCACATTCTTTATACTCGAGCAGTACATGAAAGTCACACCGGAGCAAACGTTGCACACCTCCTGCAAGATGCAGCAGAAGAATGGGGGATAGCAGACAAAAAACTGGTGGCCGTTACAGGCAACGTTGCTAACGTTTAATTCAAATTTGAAGTAACTTAATTCCTCATTTTCTGGTTGCTGAAGGGGTTGCAAAATTAATTTTGAACAGTTACAACTTGTATTGTTGAAATGCTTTAATTGGTGTTATCCATACATGTTTGATGTCAGTTCAGTTTGACTGAATACTTTGTTGGTCAGTCTGTGGGTTTGACTCTCATTGTGAAGAAATAAAAAGACTAAAGTGAGATGAATAGACTGAGAATTTTCTCTTATTTGACAAAACAATTATTGATTGAATTCAATTTTGTGGACACAAAATGCAGTTAAATCAGTAATTTTAACCTTAAAGTCGTAATATATGGGGCGTCCCTGTGGCTCACACTGGTAGAGCGCTTACCATCAAGGCTGAGTCCTTGCTGCGGCGGAGCCGGGTTCGAATTCGGCCTGAGCTCCCTTTGCCGCATGTCCTCCCCTCTGTCACCCCCTTTCTATCTATCACTTTCAATAAAGCATGAAAAATGCCCAAAAAAAATCTTTAAAATTAAAAAAAAAAAAAATCGCAATATATATTGTATTGCAATACTCACCATATCGCAAAATGCTTAAAATTGCAATAATATCGTATTGTGACTCAAGTATCGGGATAAAATCGTATCGCGGGGCCTCTGGTGATTCCCACCTCTAATGCTCGGTGCATGCCACTGAATTACATAGTGTGCAGTTTTCCTAGCAAATCATGACAAAATGTTTCATTAGTCAATCAAAAGCACAAGTTGGCCAGTTCTATTGAACCTGAATTTACCCATGAGTAACTGGGACAATGGGTCTGACAATAAAACTGTCAATAAAACATGGATAATAGAGTTCATCAAACTGTGCACTAGGTTTGAAGAGAACATAATTTATTCATGGTTGGATTCTATGTTCAAACTTACAAATGCAAGATGAGGTTACTATTAAAGATTTACAGTTTTTCAGAGGATTAAAGTGTCAAAGTCTTTTAAGTAGTGCTAATTTATTTATTTTTGCCACTTGGGGGAAGCAGAACAAGCTGTAGATGCAGCATTAGCTAGAGGTGTCATGAGTCTCAAATCCATGCTACGATTCAATTTTCGATTTAAATACACTGAAGACAGACTTAGTCTTGATTCATAAAAATCAACTTTCATTTACCTTTCCAAATTCTTCTCTAACAAGATACACACATATAGTATATCAAGTGTGTGAAATATGCTTCACTACGTCCAACGAGGAGCATCTTAAAATGAGAATAGCTGGTCCACTGGATAGGTTTGTCCGACTGAAGTGAGCCAAAGTTGTTGCTAACTTTGGGGCTAATCCTATTCACTCTAATTATCTGATGGCAGCAATTTGCTTTGGGTCTTGAGGAATTGTTGCATTTATTCACAGACTTGGTCACTCAAGCCTTGCACACTCTCTCTTTCTATACTACACTGTGACGTCTTTGACATTTACACATATATATATATATATATATATAATTATAATTATAATTATGATATTAATACCATATATAATATTCATGCCTCTTTTAGCTCCGTTTTGCTCCCTACCAACATTCACCACATCATTAAAATCCAGGGCTCTGACCTTCTCTGATTCAGCTGACATCTTTGTTCATTCTTTGTGCCTCCTACTGTGGATAAAAGCACTCACAATTTCTCCCTGGCCTCACACAATGTGTGGATTAGAGAAAGAGGAATCTGAGTGCACTTGTTAAGCGTAATTACTGGAGCACGCCAGCTGAATCCATCTTCAGGGGCAGGAGTTCCTCAGCAGGAGGTCTCTCCGTTGCCCATGTGTTTTAACTGTGTTTTGGTGTAAACTATAGGCCCTGCACAGCCTCATGGCACCGACCCAATCGGCCTATTTCAACATACCTGCTAAGAGGTTTAACCCCAGTTTCCAGCTTGGAGAATGAAATAAACATGTTCTGGATGTTATTCTGTCTCTCTGCCTCCTGGCAACCTGCTGGCCACATTACACAACACTGCCTACCTGCACAAACAGGACACAGACATGCCCAGATGTGTGGCATTCAAAGGAGTGTGAGGGAGGAAAACGCATGCCTTCTGTTTTCAAATATGGCAGAGCAGGTGTTGCTGCGCTGCCCAAAGACTTCATTGTGTACAAATGCACCTCAACCCTGCTGGAGTTTGTGTCTTAGCCTAATAATTTGTCTGCCTGACAAAGAGGCATCTAATGTGAGGACTGGACTGCATCCATCTCTGGCTCACTGTGTCCTCCGCTGTCTGTCCGTCTCAGTCTGTCCCAGCTTTGATCATGTTCGGCTTTGGTGTGAGTCAGACATGAACATGCACCAACGCACAACCCACAACCCACACAGATCTTGCACATACACTCACACCATACACACACACACACACACACACACACACACACGCACGCATGTATGAAGCTTAGAGTCTTCCGTTAATGCCTGTACGCTTCAGTGCTCTGCCTCCTAACATGTGTTTTTCCACACTTGTCACCTGAATCCAGGTGGGCAGGGATGAATATATAAATATACTTTTTTTTTTTTTTTTAAATCCTCTAATCCCTCAACTATATGTGTCATGTACTGTGTTACTCATTTCAGCCTGAACTCTTAAAATATGTAAAACTGTCAGCAAGACGCATTTCTATATGCATATTGCACATTGTACTTAAAGCGATTCTCCAATAATTTATTTTCAGTTCAGTTCGCAAAACCACTCCAGCTCTGTGTCGTCTCATTGAAATATATGGGATACTGTCTGCTGTTTGACATTATCACAGAGGCTCACATGAGCATTTTTAGCAGCCTCAGAGGAGGAGGTCACTACCTTCCTGGGAATAAAAAGTCCCCAAAACCCAGATGTGTGGCTCAAAACGTTCAATTACAGGAAAGAATCCAATTCATTTTCAGACCAAAGTCACCTTGCCCTCGCAAATTCTGTTATTCCATAATTAAGATTAATTAATTAACAAATCGTTTTCTTTCTTTCTTTCTTTCTTGCTTTCTTGCTTTCTGTGGGTCAATATAAGAACAAGTATAAATTCATGAATTGATTTCTTTCTTTTAACATTTGTTTCTGCATCTTCTGAACAACCAATGATGTTGCAAATAAGAGGAAGCTTATTATTACTGCTACTATTACGGCTACGACTGCTGTACTACTGTTGGATTGCATTATATCCTCCACCAACACTACTACTATTATTCATCACAGGCATCATTATAGTGTTAGTGCTATTATTGTTAATACTGTGCATCTCTGTCCCTATCCCCTTCTTAAATTCCATGTATTGTAATTTATTTTATTTTAATAACAAATAAAATAGACTTTCAGGCTCTGTTAACAAAACATTACAATGAGTTAATCACTATGTATTATATATTATTCTATTATTCTATTATTAAAATAACATATAAACAGCTGGAATGGCTGCTTGGGAAATGTAGTTTTTTTTCCGGCAATTCTGCTTGTCAGACATTTGCAGCATTACCCCAAACAACACAAAAAAGCAAAAAAAAGTCATGCATGTAAACGACAATATATTGTGTCCAGAAAAAAACTATTGTGTCCATTTTTATATATCGAACAATCAGTCGATATAGTGATTATCGTGGCAGTTTTACAATGAATGTCATACAGTCATAGAATATTAGTGCTGTTTGGTAAAAATATTTGGTCTTGAAAAGATGGGACAGAAATTTATGAATAAAAAAACCAAACAGTTTTGCAGTTAATTGTGTTAATGTAAAACCACATCCCTCTTAGTAAGAAGCTGATTGTGAAAAAAAGTTTTTAGAGTGTTTGAGTAAAGCCTTTCAATACCACAAAGAACTGCAATGTCAAACTGTGATAGGATTTTCAAAAATTATCTTGGGTATTTTGACTCAAAAATAGGCCTTTTTTAAATTTTATTTTATCCCCAACGGACACGTAAAATTAAAAAAAAAAACTCGCCCATTTCAAGTGTTTTCCTATTAAGACGGACACTTTCTGCAGTAAAGCTCTTCTGTAAAGGAGACGTCCTCCACCAAGGAAAGTGGCCATGCAAACCCACGGGGAAGTTCTCCTTCCGTGCATCAGTGGAGCAGAAAAAATCCCCATGAAAGGCTTCTTGGCAGCAGGTGACGGGCTACTGTGGCGAAACAGGAGCGAGGGATTGGCTCTCTGTGAAGTGGTTAAGGCTGGCTCGCTCCTTATATCTAAAAGTAGGCGTCTGCCATGCTAATGAGGCACAGCCCGTGGTGAGAAGATGTTCAGAGTGTGACAGCTGCCTGGGAGACCATGACTCACTTAAAAAAATAAATTAAATATAATAATAAAAGCTGATAACTCGTCCTCATGTACTACAACATTGCACTTTAAGGCACACATAAACCTCTGTAGGGGCTACTTGGTGTTTATCATGCATATTTTGGGGACTGAGAGAAGGTTTTTTTCTTACATTACACAACTTCTTCTGTAACAACAGCCATGATTACAGTGCACATAAATATAGTTAAGGTATGTAGTACTGATCAAAGACCAATTGTTGTCATGTGTGATGATTATAGTTCCCATAGTAGCATTATATTGTAGTGACATTCTTTTTTTAATGTGACCTCACTGACTTGTTCTGAACTCTTGGATAATCACAGCCTCGTGAAACTTTACAACCACAAACAAACAAAGAGCAATCAGGTGGTGTTTTGCTTTCTCACTGATTTTTATTTTTTATTTTTGCAGAAATGTTTTTTTTTTATCAATTCTCAAGTATAAAAAAGGATAACATTTAGCACCAAATCTGCATAAAAAATGGTATCAACCCAAAAAATTGCTTCAACGCCTTATGAGACAATTAAGCATGGGAATGGACTTCATATACTAATATAATAATGTTTTAAACCCTGATGCACTTGAATCTAGGGTTGTCAAAAGTATCGATACTAAAAAAAGTATCGATACTAAAACGTAGTATCCGAATACAATACTCATTTTTAAGTATCGATCCAACAACTTATTAAGCAGCTAAACCATACAACCTCAAAATATTGTTCTAATTGTTGTTGTTTATTGTATTTATTTATTTTCAGACCTGAAGCTTGTTAGCATAGTTGCAGTTTCTTTTTGCACAACTGTTTTTTATTATAAATATTTAACCTGTGGTTCTGTTAATTTTTACATGTTGCATTTTTCTTGTTAATACAAATATTTCTGTTAAATTTTGGGGTCTTTGTTTTTATTCTTGCGGTATCGAAAATGGTATTGAGTATCGAATATTTTCCTGAGTATCGGTATTGAGTTGAAAATTTTAGTATCGTGACAACCCTACTTGAATCATTCTAATTAATTATCAGTTGGCCTTAGTTTAGCAACATGTAGGCTAAAGATTGCTGTCCATCAGGTAAATCACAGACGGTTTCACCAATTTTGGTTAGCTTACTCATAGCTCCTTTAGTCTCACGTGTCACTGAATCTCCCAACAGAACACCACGGTTGAATTTCAGCCTGCATGCACATTTTCATTCTGCCATAACAGGGGTAGGCAACCTGAGGCTCTAGAGGTGGCCGATCCATGGTATTTTTGCCCACTCCTTTCCCTCTGCTCTCCCAATGGCTTCCCTTACTTTACTGCTCGCTATAGATTAAACTGCATAATACATAGGGAATAGTAAATAAATAATCACCTCTAGGCCTATTCAGTTATATTCCACTGTATTTCAGATTTTGAAGGTTTGAGTGTTTTGCTGGTAAAATGATGCTGTTTATCGGCCAACTGTGTCTGTGTGACATGAACGCTGTCAAACTGTTAAGACTCCAGCTCGAAGCTTACTGCTTTAAAAAATGAAACAAGTCGATGTTTGACAGAGGGATCTCTGTGAATATCAAAGTGTGTGTGTCCAAGTTGTGTGTGTGTGTGTGCGCGCGCAGGGTTGAAGCTGTCATGTGGTAAACAAAAAGCACATCATTAGCACACCAATCACTACAGTGTTTCTCTCAGTGCTCTTCTTGTGTGATTTTGAACTGTTGCTCAACACTGGAAACTGTTATGAGCTGCGACAAATTGTCAAGTTAAAAGTCAGACAGTCGGCGTGGGTTTGGACCTCTGGCACTAAACAACTTTATTTTATCTCTCTGAATGGGACGTACCTGACAACAGTTATTTAGTTTTAGCTGTAGGAGCTCTCTCTCTTTATTATGTAATAAAACGTTGCATGCAGATTGAGCAAGGCAGGGTTCTGTTCAAATCAGTACACCTACTGGTAATGGATATCTTTTTTAAATAATAATCACAGAAACTGTTTGGCTTTAACTTAAACCATTTAGCTGCAGGTTCAAGTAAAGTTTATTATAATTTTGGTTCTGTATAAAAAACTGAACTGAATCTGAGATCATTTATGGGTGATCAAAATGTTACAATTAACTTTTATGAAGGGAAAACACACGGTGAGAGGGTCCAAGGTCTAAGACGAAACACAGTGTGCCGTGGTATGGAGAATCACAAGATAACAACGCCCTAAAGCACTCCCTGTTTCATTGTCAATTTTACTCAAAATTAGACCATCATTTACAAGATGAACATCTTGACTTGAAACTAGTGACTGAGACCATAACCCCATTATGAGAATGTTTACTGAGGTTATAAATCAAATGAGGAGTTTACTTTAATACAAAAATGTAATACAATTGGATTTCTTTTTGCAGCTAGTGGAGTCGTCCCCTTCTGGTCATTGGAAAGAAAGCATGTTTAAGGCACTTCTGCATTGGCTTCACTTTTCAGACCTGCTTGGTCATTGATTCTAAAAACATATTCTAGGGTGGGTTCGAGAGGGAAAAATAGAGAGTGTGTGTAACACTGAAAATAAAGTTCTGAGCATAGACTGTATATAAATAATGGACGTAGTCACCGTGACGTCACCCATTGGTTTGTGGACTGCCCGTTGGAAGCCTCGAGTTCAGCGTTACACTCGTCGCCATCTTGCGTCGCCATCATGTTTCTGATACGCAGAGCAGACCATAATTGGACTGTGGCGGAGCGCGAGGGATCTGACGACACTGACTACACGCATCTCTACACCGGCAACCCGACTGAGAGAAGCCGCTGCTAATTCATGTTAGCATTAACTGGAGCATTAACTGGGATGTTAGTTTTGGCTAGCAAAAAAACAAAAACAAAATGTATCTTTCTTACCTCAGAAAACTGAGCAGCGAATCCTTGGAGTGTCTGTTAGTCCAACCAAACGCTGAACAAGACATTTTACTGAACAAAACTTTCAAATAAACTGTCATTAAGTGAAAATATAGTGTGAAAGGGTCAAAGTTATGAGACCAAACCGCTAAACGTCCTCTTTTCTATCTATATAACGTTATATATAACTTTATTGACACGTTGCCGTGGATACGCTCTGCTTCTCTCCTGGTGACGGCTCGCCTTGTCAGTGACCTGTCAATCAAAGCTAGAAACGCCCCAAATCATACGATTCTTTATCTTCTATTTTCTTCTAAATGGGGCCATTATTAGAACTATTGACATCAAATTGTCTTGAAGAAGATTTTTTACTAGCGATTGAGACCATAATGTTGTCCCTGAAAATTTTTTCTGAGGTAATAAATCAAGTGAGAAGTTTTCAAATTGAGCACTGAAATGAATGGGCAGATTTCTTTTGCAGCCAATCTTAGCACCCCCTATTGGAATTTTCGGTGAATTGCAGGCTTTATGCACTTCCTGGTGGCTTCCATGCTCAGGCACGGAGATTGCCGCCTGGTTCAGAGTCATAACTGTAAATGTTGCAGTGCAGTGTGTGGAGAGTTTAGGCTATTTGTCGTTGAATAAATAATCTTAAAGACCCAAACCACACTGTTGGTAGATTACCTTGTAACACCACTGTATTTCTTCTGTTTTTCCTTTCGAAAAGGTCACCCAGTTGTATTACAAATTTCTGTGCAGTATTTTAGCATCTGATAAGCCCTTAAATTAATTAATGATAGACAAACTATACTTCCTGGATCATATTGTAGTATTTTGCTTGTACCTGAAACTACATACTACCACCAACACAGCCTCCTGCTCTGTTTTCGATCAAAAAGGGACACTTCCAACTGCAAAGTTTTACATTTGCAAAACATTCTCATGGAATATGAAAAGCTATTTTCATGTGTTTGATAAAAATCTTAATGAAATTCTAAGAGACAAGTGGGTGAGGCCAGGTAGAAAAACACTAATCCCTTTCACATATGCACTGCAACCCTATCTAGACATTACTTGAAGGAGCTGTATCTGTGATTGCAAATGTCAGAATCCGTTGGAGCGGGTATTTGGACAGACTGACATAGGGTAATGTCAGAATGGGCCATGTATGAATAAACAGTAAGCAAGTGTGTGTGCCTGGAACAAAACTGGAAAAAAACTAACATCCAAAGGTGAAGAAGAAGGGTCATTTAAGAAAGACTGCAACAAAAATGACCAACTGGAGAGATGACGAGATTTGGGAACTGCTGTCCGTACAAGCCAACGTAGAGCTATTCAATGAACGGCAAGAGTTTTGGTTGTAATCTTTGCCATGTCCTGCCACCTGCACGCTCTACCCAGGCACCACCCCTCACCATAACCAAACAGAGTATTTCCAGTAAGTGTGAAGGCGTCAAACATGGACAATCTCCTGTTGTGTGCTACAGGGCATTACCTCCATATATAACTTTGGAGTTCAGTTTCCAATGGTTTCATGTGCTAACACAGTGATGTCATTGTGAAAAATAGCAGCCCCCTCATTAATTTCAAAGTTCGAATGTTGCTCTGAATTCAGCCTTTAAAAGCACATGTAATATTGGCCGCTATCTAGCTCAGTGACAAAACGTTTGTCCTCCTGCCAGAACTACAGATGAACCAGGATCATTCAGGATATAACAAGCTAAACTCTACTTCTAAGCTAACCCACCACCCTGTCTGTCCCCTTTATGCAGCGTCTGATCCATCCAGCACTGTGCCCTATAAGTTAAGGACACAACACTACAAAGAGAAGAGGGACTAATCCAATAACCTCAGCTGAACTTTTTCATCTTCAGGCTGTTGGAAGCAACGATGCGCTCACTATCAGCTACTGAACAGGGACTTGTATTTTTTTTTTTGCCACGAAATTGGCTGAGGCAGAGTGGGTAAGTGGGAAATTGTTTGTATGAAAGGGGGTGTTGTGGTTGTATTTGTGTGTGTACATGCACTAGTGTGTGCTGTTCTGTGGTTATCTGTGCTTGTTTGTTTCACTTTGCCGTCACATATGAATGTGCATTTGTGTTAACGTGCTTGTGGCTAGGGCATAATGAGAAAGTGTGAAATTTTTAGTACAGTATGAATCACATTCTGACTGTGTATGCAAGTCTGCATCACGGTTGTCTGTAGGTGTGTGTCTGTGTGATTATGTGTGCTTATCTGCAAGTAAAAAACCTTTTAGACAACCACCTCTTATACTTCACTTACATGTGACTGTGTTTTTTGCTGCATGTGTATGACGGTGATTTTATCCCTCCCATGTAGCTTCCTGCTTTGATTTGTGTGATCCTCGATCCTCTTCCGATAACAAACTACAGCCTCTCAGAAAGCCGAGCCTGCAGCTGCTCCGTCTCTCACCATGTCCTCCATCTTCCCCCCTTCTTCCCTTTCGCACTCAACAGCTTTTATGGAGGCAATAAATAACCTCACACTGTCTCCATGTTTAACTTGGTTTTAGAGGCCAGTGGAGCAGGCAGCGTCCTGCAACACAACACTTTACAAAACTGGGGTTCATCAGGGGGTCATCAAAGATCTTCAGAGTGCTGAAAAGCCCCTAAACGACAACTTCGACATTTTCAAAAATTTGCTCCTTTAATGTATTACCTGAAGTTAGATTAAATTTGATCCCTGTGCACTGGTCCGGATACATGTCTGGAATGTGTTTAGCCTAGCTTAACTAAATAGCTACAGGACAAACTTTTAGCCTTCTTTGGCAACCCTAAAACTCTGTTATTTACATGTTGCATGAAATGGAAACTTCAGAGCTTTTTAGGCTGAATTAAGAAAGAGGGAGCCATCTTTAGCTAGCTAGCTTCTAGTTGGACTGAATGCATTAAGTTAATGGAAGTTCAGAAAAAAACTAGAAAATGCTAGCCCACTTATAGCATTGTGAAAACTTGGAAAACTCAGCTCCAAACTCTTGGTACAACTAGCAATCTGTCATAAAATGTCAAAGGTAATGTCCTTAATGTCTTTTGTTGTCAGTCCAAAATCCAAAGATAATCTGTTTAATGTGATTTAAAACAGAGAAAAGCAGAAAATGTCCATATTTGAGAGGCTGAAATCATGTTATTTTTCTTTAATTTCACTGACTGGTGCAGTGCCCGTTGGAAGTTTGTATTTGTATAGTGCAAGATTGTATTTTGTAGGTAATGCTAATGCCTCTTGCACAGAAAAGCTATCTTTCTGTCCGTATTATGCTTAGCTGTCAGTTAATAAAGTTTTGTTTTTACTGTTTTCAATGGATCAAACTGATGTGGAAGAAAGGGCTTAAATCTTTGCTTAGCATACTAATCTTGAGATAGCACATTATGCAGTATGCTGCACTAAAAGTACATTAACATGAACCCAATCAGCTGATATACTATATTGCATGTAGGTATCTCATATCAAATGATTATGGGCATTACGCTAAGCAACATGAATGTCATCCCTGAATTACATAATGCAACATAAGAAGTGAATAAAGCTAAATAGATTTACAGATGAGATGAGTCAGGTGTGGAAATCCAGAGCGAATTGGATTACTGACCATGTGTAGGCCTATCACACAATGGGGCGGAGCTCCAATAAAAGGCGTCCGATCAGAAACAGTGCAATGCCGCAACATGTCCTACGTAAATGAGGATATTTTGAAAAACGAATTCAAAAATCTTCAAAATCAAGGATGCACACCTACAAAATCTTAGTCGGTCAGCGAGATATGCCCTAGACACACATCCAAACACACTGACGCTTCTTGCTTTATAGATAGATAGTTCAAGTGCCACTTCTATGGTCTTTCCTCAAGGCTAATTTCATCCTTGTATCAATATTCTCATTAGACTTTTGGGCAAAAAAAGGGATGATGTGAATTTGAAAAGCTTTGCAAGTGTCCAATCCTGACAAAAAAAGGCTTTGGGGGTCTTCACAAAACCCTTGGGATTCCATAAACATTAATGAATTCTTTTAAGGGACATTCTAAAGGTCCCCTGTAGTTTCCCTCAAAAGAACCCCTAAAGGTTCCTCGAAGGCCTTTCACTTGTAAGAGACTAGATTAAGCCAGGCTAAAACAAATTTAAAGAAAGGTGCAGGTTCTTATGGAGTCCACCCTGCTAAGTGGATGAAAAGGGATTCGCAGAGATCAGAGGCGAGTCCCATTAATTGTGATCTATGTGTGTTTTAGCAAGGATTAACAAAGCAGATGAAGGAAGCAGCATTTACCTGTGTGACCTTTTTAAAGCCCTCATGGATCTGAAAGGCAAATAGGGGCCCCAACCGGCAGGCCAGAAAGAGAGGAGACCGATAAGAGCCTTTTCCAATATCCTAGTGTACTATGTTCAAAGGTGGACACAAAGGTGGTTTTTTTGAATGTCATTACAGTACACATACAGTCACATTAGAGGCTTAATTTGCTGTCATTGGAACAATGATTTGAATCATTCTTTTTTTTTTTTTTTAAACTAATATAATCTGACTGATGGTTGAACCTCCATCTATACTCTTATACGAGCACCACTCTGTATTTCAAACTACTGTACTTGGTGTTAAATTGTCACATCATTTCTTGTGTCACTGAATATAAATATTTATTTAAATGGTTATCGCTGCACTTATATAAATTCAGCGTCTGCCCCCTCCACTTTTCTGTTCACACACAGAGTGATCATTTGCATTTATTCCTTGTGCCGCACTGTTATGTAAATACACTAACGTACACAGACTGCAAGATACATAACCAAGCACTACACCACATAAACAGCAGGTGGTGGAAGAAATACTCATATCATTACTATCACGATACTCTATTACAAGCTAGCGGCAACTGAAAAGTGAAGCCAGTGTGAAAGTGCCCTTACCCTGCATTCTTTCTAATAGCCAGCAGGGGGCGACTCCACTGGTTCTAAAAATAATTTTGATTGACGTCTACAAGGAAAATTATCGTACTTCTTACTTGATTTATTACCTCAGTAAAAAAAATCCAAATGAGTTTATGGTCTCAATCAAAAGTTTCAAGTCTTCTTCAATACAGCATGATGTTCATTTTGTAAAACATGGTCTCATTTCGATTTAAATAGATAATAAGCAGTGTAAGCTTGAGGGCTTGGCTATCTTGTGATTGGTAGGTTGCTATCACACTACGCTGTGTGTTTTCGTCGGAGAACTTTGTGTTTTCAGTTCATGAAATTTCATTGTTAACATTTGTTTGCCTAGAAGTGTTTTTTTGAGCATTCAACATATGACATCATAGCGTTTGTCCACTTCTTTAGACAGTCTACTGTTACAAGTACACTGTAAAAAAAAAAAGATAAACAATAGCTACTCAATAAAATTGAGGCAACAGATTGCACGCAATATTATTAATTAAATCTAACTACGTTACAAGTTGAGTTAATAACTTAACAGGAAGTGCCTGTCATTTAAAAACTGACTAATTCTATTGTGTTGGATTCATTCAAAATTCTCTTGATTTAGAATTACATACATATAAAGATTATATATAATGTGATCAAAATAAGTAGATTCTATCTCAAACATTTTTATATTAAAGTTACTTAAACAACTGCCTCAAAATCAAGGACGCATTTATATTTAATACATTTTATCAAATATATTAAGTAAAATTAAATGACTACAGAATAATTTATTACAGTGTAAAGGTCTTGCATTCAAAATTGAAGTAAATGTTAAAGTAGCACAGCATTAGCATCACATTTGATTAAGTAAATATACTTATTTTGCAGGATGGCCCATTTCAGAATTATATTACTGTACTAGAATTATTGATGCATTACTCACTTTAATGTTTCATCTTGTAAAGGTGGAGCTTGTTTTAATTACTTTACATATTGCCGGGTAGCTTAATGTATAATACATCATAATTTATTAGTTGATTATATTTTGTATTACTAATCTAAATCTGCTTAATAACTAAAGTTACCTTAGTTATAAAGTAGCAGAAAATTGAGTACCTGAAAATCATGCTTAAGTACAGTGCTTGAGTAAATGTACTAAATAACTTTCCATCTCTGCAAACAGCTATATTCATTTATAGCGGCCCTTAAACATTAGCAGCATCACCTTTCTTCTGACACAAATATGTCATGAGTTGTTTTCCCTCTTTTTTTATTTTTATTTCTTTCCTTTCATTCCGGCTTTATTTGGGGATCCAGATTTAGCTTTGATGTTTAGGAAAAAGCATCTAGCTTGCCAACAGTCAGCACAATTAGCCACGTTAGGTTATGATCAAACCAAAGTGCAGGTGCAGACTGAACCATTTTTGTCTTAATGAGGGGGAGCGCTGGGGGGGAAAGGGCCTCACAAACTTCTCTTCCATTTTAACTTTATTCTTACATAAACTAAAGTAAAGTTTCTAGAGGGAGTTTTTGGTTTCACACTGATAACTATAATAGATTTTGTTCTGCAGTGGATCCTTTATGTTTAAGACATGAGGGTTGATGAACGTTCCCTGAACATTTTTCTGATACGTAT
The DNA here is from genome assembly GCF_030273125.1 of Centropristis striata. Lineage (NCBI taxonomy): Eukaryota > Metazoa > Chordata > Actinopteri > Perciformes > Serranidae > Centropristis > Centropristis striata. The sequence continues at coordinate 12,232,933 of NC_081532.1, forward strand.
GCATTTTTAGACCACAGCTTCTCAAAAATCAACCCCATGAGTCATTATGACTAATGGCTTCTGACTGCTTTTGTTTACTTTCTCCAACTTTTCACGCCAGGTACCTGTCTCACCCACACACATAAGGACGGGGAGGATTTTTTGGTGCAGGACAATACCCTCATCTGATATGAATTATGTTTAAAAACCAGTGCCATCCACGCTCCTTGCCGTCTTCAGAGCGGTGGCAGTAACGTAGGCGGCTAATTATTTTCTCTCCCTCTTCAGAATCAATTGATTGCGTGTCTTTGAGTTGTGAAAGCAGCCGAAAGGAAATGTGCTGTCATATTCACATCATAAACGTTATTATTCCGCACACATAGCACGCAGACACAAGGTTGACATTTTCTAATTAAACGTTTCCTTAAGCTGTGTACATCTCCCTGGGAAGTCTGAAAGACGCAGACGCCCTCACTGCCAAGATGAAAGAACTCATTATTTTCCATTGCCCACTATCGTCCTCATGTTTCTCCCCTTTTTATCCAGATAACAGAACTATTCCATTTAATCAATGCTGCCTGCTAGAGTACAGCAGAGCAGCCACGGTCAAGAAAATGCACCTCAACAACTAAGCATAAAATTCAATTCTGCCCCCCCCCACACACGCCACCCCAAAACAAACAAGCACACAGAGCAGTGGGGCATTCATCATTGCTGTTTCTGGTTTGACAACTCGCTCTGTTTTAGTATTACAATCATAAGCCCTGAATTGGATAAGGGCAGCAGGAGAGGTTGAAAAATGGAAACGCAATGGATTTGGCCCGCCACCAACAGAAAAAAGCCCTTTCCTGTGCGGTTGGAAATGATAGCTGCACAGAAGTTGCAAGGAGTCGGAGATTATATTCTAATCCTCAACTCACACTTTAGTGGCTCTGTTCGAATAGAACCCACGGGCATTGTTAAAAAAAAAAGCCTTAATATGGAAATGATTTAACAAAGCAAAAAAAAGGGGAAAACGCTATTCAAAACTTTTTATTTTTATTATATTCTTAGTTTTTATTCTTGATGAATAGCAGCAAGAGATAAAAAACAACAGTAAAAAAAATATAACAGATGTTCTTTTAAAAACTGGATTAACTGTGATCAGTGACAACAAAGGAATGTTTCAGTGCTGTATCAACTTTACACCATATCAGAAGCATAAAGATGAAGCAAACGTTGCTGAACATATAAAGCACATCATGGGATATGTGTTGCAGAGCCAGTGTATCTCTCTGCTGCTCATAGGATTCAGTTTGAAACTCCATCAGATATCCCACTGACACATAGGCAATCATCAAGCCAAAGCCGTGTGCATTAGTCCGCATTATCTGTCGCTGCAAACTGTGCAGCTTCTTTTATTCACTCAGAAAAAAAAAGTTTCATTGTTTCTCGGAAAAGTTTTTGCAGACAGCAACTAGCTTTGAGTTCCCAGATAAGTCACATTTAAATCAATGTCTTCGGTAGGAACAGCGGGGCGTTGACGTTTGCTTTGGAACGGATAGCTGTTATTGCAAACATATTGGTTATCATAGTCAAATATTATCTTAAAGAGCTGAGGAAAGTCAGCTTGGTGAGCAGATTCTTGGAAAAATGCTTAAATGGGGTCTTTTGGGTAAATGTTGTGTAACAGCTTTTCACACGGTTCATTTCAGTCCAAAGCATTTCAGTGCAACTTTTCATATGTTCAACCCACTCATCAAAGAGAATTAACTCAAATAATTACAACTTCCTTGAACACATTTCTACATCTAAAACATGTAGAGTGCAATTAGGTAAATACCTACTCGGTTGAAGTTGCATTGATTGATTGAGTGAATGCTAAATTGACTGCACTTGACAAGTTCTTTTGTCGTCATAGTGACCACTCAAAGTGCTTTTGCACCACAGATTGTCATTCACCCATTCACAGACACATTCATTCACTGGTGGCCAAGGCTAGCCTACAAGGTCAGTAATCTAACCATGAAACTATAAAGGCGCAGGCGACCACTTCACAATCTGAGCCCCAGCCGACTAGAAGAACAAAAAGAAGCTGATTTCCACACATCCAGAGATATTTTAGAATTTTAAGGTAAGAGATAAGATAAGATAAGATAAGACTATTTATCGCGCAGTGGGGAAATTGAGTTGTCACAGCAGCTCAAGATTCAGACACATAGATATACAAATCATATAAATAAATAAAGAATAAATGATATAAACAATAAGACATTTCCATAAATTCTATACACATTAGCTATTTGGCATTTATTATGTTTTTTATTTTATTTTGTGTGTTTGTTTTCCTGAAAGTACTTTGCATTTAAAAGATATTGCACACTTTAGAGAAAAAAATATTTTAGCATGTTAAATAAGTTGTTGCATGTAATGGTATGAACATCAATGAATAAATATATTTAAATATATGCAGAGATATACAAAGTATAGTATAAGTGGCATATTACTTGTATAATAATCTAAAAAAAATACAGAAGGCCTAATATAGGCATAATTTGGTCTGGTGTAAACAGAGATGGTGCAAATAAATAAACCAGTAAAGTGAACTGGAAAAACAAACAGTACTGTATGTGGTGCTGCTGAGTTTGCTACATATGTCAGTAGGAAATGATTTGCTGAAACAGCAATGAACAGCATTCGTTTTCAGTTGGATTTTGGTTTCTGTCCACCTGATGAATTCATCCTCCTAAAATGTAAATGTAAATGAGAACAGAATTTTCAGAATTCAGATTGCATGTCTACAAAAAACAGAAGTTTATCAGTTTGAACATTAATATAGTGTCTTTGCACAGTTTTCAATGAAATAAATATGTAAAAATGGATTAGCAAATGATCACATCTGTTTTATTTACCTGTCTGAATGGAAATTAGGCTTGTGCAAGTGCTCACAGTCTTCAGATTAATAAAACAGAGCTGAACTGAGATACATGCACAGTTTTATAAATCTGATGACAAGAATATGTAAACATATTTCTGTTCTTGGCCACTCCTCATGACCCTTTAACATAAAGTCAAGGCAGCTGTTCCCACCAAAACCGCTGTCATCTTTGTTTACATTCTGGAAAATCAGGCCCATTAAAAGGTTTCTGAAATAGCTATTAGCAGTTCCTGTTTTCAGTTTACCCAAGAACAGATCAATGAATCTCTTTGAAATTTGATGATTTTCAGACAAGCTCTGGGGCCAGATATATAAACATTGCTTAAGAACAAAAACCTTGATTAGGGCTTTTACCACACATAAATTGACATTTATAAATGAAGAGCATAATTCAGACCAGTTTTTTTTTTGTTTAATTATTTTTTGTTACACAGCATTCTGTAGAACATATAAAGCATCTTTTATTTTGAATTTTTTATGAGAACTTCATTGATCATTTCTTTTAATTAAATTTGAGCCATCACTTTCCTGTTAATGATTGTTAAAGTTGATCCTGAATTGTGTAATTTCCTTTAGTGGGTTTCAACAGGAGTGCAGTGAATGATTTATGGATCATCCTTCTGATGTTTGAATAAGTGGTATGGGCGCTAGAAATAGCCACAGCCGTGCGCAATGACAGCTGCTCTGGTGCTGCTGGAGAGCATTGCTGATGTGACGCAGTCGGTGAAATTAACTTTCTTTGCTGTGTTCGTCATTGACAGGTTTAAAGAGTGGTCATATCTATTTGTGGCTAACTGTGGGTGCATGAGCAAATGAGGCTAATGCACCATGTTCCACAATGAACAAAATATTTATGCATATTTCTATGATTATGCCTACACCAAGCTTTGTGTATCTGGCTTCTGGTGTTTTATGGAGCATCATCTTTCTGCTATTTCTTAGTGGATTTATAGCCATTTATTTACTGAAATAATGATGTCTTACAGTAAATAAATGGCTATAAATACATTATATCATACTGAATAAAAAATATGTGTATGATGTGTGTATGTGTTCAGATTGGACTGAGTTTAGACTTTAGGGAAGAGTAAGATTTTAGTGGAAACGGCTACAATCAGGTACCAAGGGGTTTAAAGTTCCTTAATTGCCTCCATGAGCAGCTACTGCAGCTCCAACTGCTGGCCGTGCTGATAAGTGGGTCAAACCAGTGGGCGAAACTACAATTGGTAACTTGTATTGCAATCCACCAAGACATGATGGAACCCAAGACAGACTGGTTTGCTCTTGTCGGAGGGCGGTGTTGGGTTTTGTTTCAACTGTTTTCAACATGGGCCCGGGTCACAAATGTTCTTATTAGAATAGAATAGGGTTGTGAAGGGGTGTAACATTTCCGGTAAATTTCCAGAAACTTTCAATGGGAAGTTATGCTGGGGATTTTGGTAAATATAAAAAAATACATGATATTTCAACAGATTTATTTGTAAGTAGAACTTTATCAAGCTTTTAATTATTTTATTGAACAATCAATTCTTTCATTGAACAACAAAAACAATGCTGAGTTAAATATTACCCATGCCCCTGACCACACCCATTCAGAAATTCTATAAAATGACTCCGGCCTCCAAAAATCCCCAAAAAGTCTCATTCAAAATGTAAATTTTGAATTGAACATGTGATGCAGGAATGCACAGTGCATGTAAGGGGCGTGGCCTCAGCAGCTCTGCAGTAAGCTGTGTGCATGTGATTGCTGAGTAGCAGATATATTCAACTGTAGGTCTACTTGCATGAAATCTGGTTGTTTTATTCAAGATTATGCTAAAATATATTTTCTCCAACTATATTTTAGTTCCTGTTAATTAACAGGCAGAAACAGAAGGTTGAAAACAGTGTTTGGAGCCTTGGGTGTTGCCCTGGACTGAGTCATGTATATGCAAATTCAGATAGGGTCAACTTGCCAAGTCGTATCCATCATGCAGCGCGTGGCTGGATCTCCTGCTCTCCATAGAAAATAAATAGGATCTGTCGACTTTACATACATCACTGAATCCAATATATGTCCACCGTTACAGTTGTCTCATTCACCTTTCATAGTATCTTTGCTTTACATCTCTCCCTCTGGGCCGCTCTTCAACTGTCCCTCACAGTTTCAGCACCTCTGTCCCACACTGAACATCAGCTGTACCACACTAGAATGCATCTGCAACAATTTTTGTATTTCTGTCAGATTCTGTGTGAGACAAGAAAATATTTTAGCACAGTGTCGGTGCATAAGGAACAGGTAAGGCACTTCAGCACAGATAATGCCACTGTATCTTACTACAGAAAAAAAGTGTTTCTTAATGCACCTTAATGCAAGCTGGCATATTTCTAATCTACCATCAGAACCAGCATACTTATAAAAGCTGCTCCAAGCTTCTGCTGTTATCAGCGCTTTAAACATCCAACAACTGTAGTTTTAAAGTATGGTGCTCTCCAGGAAATTAATGTGACTGATTCTGCAGGAGCTTGTGATTCAGTGCATGCTAAAAAAAACCAGCTACGATTACAGTGTGTATGCACCAAATGTAATATGTAGTTTAACTAAATGTCATTTGAAAAGCACTGAACTAGGGCGTTTGTGAAAAAAGCCTATTCTCGACAAACACCTTATTCATTTCATCAAGTTCCCAGTGACATTTAGATATTATAGTTTTTAGTGTAAATCCCCCACAGTGTATAGTACCATGTTTCCATGATCCATACAAGCTCTTTGTACTGCGGTAGGTACCATTTTAACTGTCAAAAATGTCATATTTATAGTTTAATTTAGGGCATATAATAAAAGGATACAAAGGCTCAGGCTTACAGTGTGATCCATGCAGCACACTCTACAATTAATTTATTCAGTACATTCTTTGCTTGTAAATACCAGTGTACTCGACTATTTTCATCACAATAGTCATCATTCAGAATGAGATTTCCATCTCTGATCACCATGAATGTACAGAAAATGTAAAGAATGTCTCTCAGAAACATAACGCTTCTTGCTGAATTTAGTGGTACTTCTGAAAAAGCATTATGAGAGCACAACAGGCCTCGCACACACAGCAAAAACAAACAACAAACAGCAGATTGTAGATGCCACCCTGCCTTTATCCATGTTGTACTCTGCTGTGGCTGTGAGTTCAAGCAGCATAGAAAGGCAAACATGATCCAAATGGTTCACGGAGGCAGGAATTTAATTGCTTGAATTAAAGCTCAAGGCGAAGTCTAAATGAAAATTTCAATGAACCGTGGGCCTCCAATCAGATGCTAGCACCTTTACAGGCACCAGGCAAAGGGTTGTGTGTTTTACTTGAGGGCACTTGAACAGAGATACACTCACTGCACCTACTGTGGTGAACTGTGCTTTCACATATGTCTTCACTTTAACACTGAACCAGATGACTGCATTTCATTTTAAAGGCGCACGCCACCGATTTCAACATGAAGGTCGGTTTATTTGTCACGAGGAGCAATACACAACAAGTCGTATAATGTCTGCTGTGGTTCTGAAGGGAATCTGGAAAAAAAACCTTGGTGGTACTTGTGCTGCTGTGCAGATATTCTGAGCTCATTATTTTGTTTTGTTAGGTTTGCTGGATTGAGTACCCTTTGTCTCCCAGTGAAACCTCTTCAGTATTCTAGATAGTAAGCTGTCTGCTTCTAGTAACCTATAAAAAACAATTATTGGAATTTAAAAATAATAGACAAAAAACAAGCAAAATGGGCTGTTTAGTACCACTGATTATTGGACTTACATTAACATTATTGCCAAAACTTGTTCAAATAGAAAAATACAACTTATCCTCATACAGGCTTATGAACAGTTCATAGTTATTCCTACGAAAAGCAATGAACTAATTTTCATAGCTATCCCATATAATTGTATGTGTATGTACCATACAGACCATGGACACATTAAAGGCTGGGTGGCAGATGGCATGAATTCAGGGCTATGACTCAGGAGACAGGTTTTCATGTCTCATCAGAAATATCTTTACTCGTTTTCTACAATTCCAACGTAACTGCGTCCAGTAGTTATTTTAAACCCAACCCTCTTCTTTTTTTAACAACTGTAAACAAGTGGTTTCGTTATCAAAACTTAACCAAGTAATTCTGTATCAAAATGTTATCAATGTATTCAAAACAGCGACCACCATAAGTTCAAAATGGTGACAATTATTTAATGGGTTAGGGTTAGGGTTAGCTAACCCTATCATACGTTGCACAAGTTTCCGTAAGAGAGAAAAAGTGCTTCGTTAGGTTTAGGAAAAGATCGGGGTTTTAGTTTTAACAAAATCTATCTTTGTTACATAACTTTCGTTAGTTAAGTTACATTACAGAAGATGCAAACCTCGGTCTTCTGGGTGAAATTCCTCCGTTTGGTTGACCTATCAGTCCACCCCCAGCTTCTCCCCTTTGGATTTTGTTGCTCTTTATACTATGTCACCTGACTTCCTCCTTAGAGGCAGCAATGCATCTCCTCACATAATTATGCGGGGTCAATACTATTTGCAGTGCATTGCTTCCATAGGTATAAATACAAATGGTTAGTGAGACCAGCTTGAATAGAGTGATTGTTCAATTGCCATGAAATGTAGCCTGTTTATCGTGTCTTAAAGCAAAGATGAGACACATTCTCTGGCTCCAGCTTCTCAAATATGAGGCGTTTAAGGCCTTTTTTATTTAAATGTCAATCCAAATCTGTTGGTCTGATACAACGAGATGTTTGAAGATGTCACTTTGACCTGTGGGAAATTAGATGGGTATTTTTATTTTTTTTTTACAATTTTAATTTTTTTTGGTTGTAGCCCTACAGTGCAGAGACTGGAAATTGAACTGAAACTGAATTAAAAAAAACTACAAACAAGTTGATACTGAAGTTATTTTGGAGTTTACTTTGTGGCCTCTCGTTGTCAAATATTGCTTAATGCAGCTTAAAGTCTGTAAATCTACTCGGAAAAAAGTGTCAAGCGCATGTGGAGTATCTGTGGTTGAGGAAGCGGTCAGCAGTGGGAAAGCAGCACTGTTTGAAGTAATTTAGCTTTACTGCCTCCATGCTTGGTGCAGCGTTTCTCCGTGACCGATCCATTTTAAAGGCGGTAAATATATACATCACCCTCCTGTGGCGAGCTGTGGTGCAGATAGCTTTGTAATGGTGCTGCTCATTTTGTGTGTGGATATGAGCCTGTGTGTGTCTTTGAGTGAGTGTTTTTTGTGGATGCGGGTGTGTGCTCATGAACGTTTGTGCATGCATGTGTACCCTTGTGTCCTGGCAACTGTCATGGGCTGTGTATTCTGTGTCAGTGTGTCTAAGTGAATGTGTGCAGCTTCAGAGCCACATTCATGGAATAATGTCCTGCAGGGCAGGCAGGTGTCGGGGGATCTGACTGAGAAGAAACTGCCCAACTGTGGTAATAAGTGTCTTCCTTGTTGGAATAATGCTTAAGACTAAAAATGACTGGAATGATTCAGACTTGCCAGCATGGTCCGCTGAGCTCCCACTCACCACAGCGTGAAAATATAGGCTGCAGCAGCACAGTGAGAAATGTTATGGTTTCGCTGTGTTGCGACTTTGTGTGTGTGTGTGTGTGTGTGTGTTGGGAGGAGAGGCAATGAAAAAGCCCTCACACAGAGCCCGGCTAGTAGAATTACCCCTGGAGAAATTAGCACATAATGTTCTCAAATTATAATTCATAATGTTCTTTTAAAGGCTTGTTAGCGCTGTGGTTGGCTGTTTTAAGAAAAAAACAGCTCCACAGAGAGCATAGAGTGGTATTAAAGAGTTTACATGCAGGCGTTTCTCAAAAAGATGTGGCAGCTTCGCATCCTTTTCTCAGGGTGCTCTGCCCACAAACAGACATCTGAACTTCCAGATAATTCACACAGAACGTTGTGTACTCCAGATAAGTTGACACAACTGTTGATGGCAGAAAAAGTGGAATAATTGAGGTCAACTCAAGTCAGATGTATTGGAGTCATTTGAGTGTTCTTTGAAAAATCATGCACTCATCAATGAGTCATAAATGAGTTAATGGACAAAAGAAGCGTGACAAGTATGCAGCAGACAAAGCTCACTCCCACAGCCTTTGAGTCTATCTGCAGTAATGCATTTCTGTAGCGCTTTCATATTTCAATTATAATATATAATGTGTTTTAATTTAAAGCCGAAATCAGGCTCTGAATAATGAATGTGCTTCTGTCGATCAAATGCCCACTTCTACTACTTTCCATTCACCTTCTAAAACTTTTGAACTCAGTTTATTCTATGCACACAAAGCTGTGTTGTTTCTGGTGGAGATGTTTGTATGTGACTGCAGTTTTCAGATTACAGACTTCAGACTATTTTATGCGATTTAGTGCCCCTACAGTGTCAGAGTGTTATTCATTCTACGCCATTCGGATTCAAGCGAACTATACCCTCATAGCTTTCTAGGTAAGGTATGAGGACCATAACAACCAGAGTCAGGGATGAGTTAATGAGGTCCCTGCCATTTTTAATAATTGAGTATTTTCTTTCCAGTTGCTGTGTTGCCATCATGGCCTGCTCCACAACTATTAAAATGGCTTTCCGAGACAAAATGTTGCCTCATAAAGGTATATTGTACATAATTAAAACTACAGTCAGCAATATTAGCAGCTATCAGCTACTTTTGCAGCCAAACAGTTTAAACTACAAAAAAAAATCCTCAACATTAATCTATAAACCCTGACAGGAGCAGAGACAAGGGATGTTTTTCTTCTGTCTGACGATTTTGTGTCTGTTGGGTCGACTGTCACATTAAATAGATTTCTCTTGAACACACTCAGCGTTTGACAAATATAGTCCTACATTCCAACAGCGACGGATGCTTATGTAATCAGTATTCAACAAACACAAATGGCTCCCCAAGCAAATAATGTTGTAAGCAAATTATTAAATTAACTTCAATAACATGCTTGACCTTTGTGCAAGCTGCAGTTACTGCAGTCAACCAACAAGGTTAAGAGTCAGCTTTTCACATACAGGATTTCTGTAGCTGAAATGAAAATGCAAAAATATAGAAACAAAACAAAACAAGACATATAGTAGATAAGTTTTATTTCTATTTTTATCAGTCTTGTGCTACTTGCTGTTGTATATAAACACCTAATGTGTGTTTTCCCTTGTTAATTAATCAAGTCAAAAACTAATCTTTGCCAGGAGAAGGCTAAAAAATTCATGACCATCTGGCTCAGAAATTTTTAATCACTGGCGTTGCAGTTGAGGAGGAGGACTTGTAGAGTTCCTCTGCGGCTCTCAAACCACGGTCCAAAATTGTTTACTTACATGATAAATACATTGAGATAATTTATAAGAGCTCTAATATCATTCTAAGCCTGCTTCAGTGTTGACAATTCACTACTAAATGTATGCAAATGGCAGATTAATATCTAATAAAAAAATATTTTAGATTTTTTGCATTTAAGTTAAATACACAACATGGAAAATATACCTGACTGACATAGCTTATTTAGGCTGATGTGCACTTAAATACACAGCTTGGTAGCTTGCTGTACACCCAAATATAGTCCAAGAGGGGGTGGAATATTTCTGTAAAATTTCCAGAAACTTTCCATGGGAAGTTAAGCTAAGGAATTTTGGAATAACAAAAAACAAAACAAACATGACATTTCAACAGATTTATTTGTCAGTAGAACTTTATAAAGTTTAGTCAATTCACAACTCAGCACTAAACGTATTCAAATGGCAGTTTAATAACTATATAATAAAAAACTATTTTAGAATTTTTGCATTTAAGTTAAATACATATTACATGGAAAATTTACTTTACTGACATAGCTTATTTAGGCTGATGTGGGCTTAAATACACAGCATGGTAGCTTGCTGTACGCCCAAATATAGTCCAGGAGGATTCAGGGCTTTCATGCACCGTGGAAAAGTTCAAAGGATCACAGTTTCATGGATTACTTTTGATATTAAATCTAAACACACAAAGACTGGAGCGGCTGCAGTCAAGACAAGAAGACCAGCCTGTCCAATCAAAATACTTAGACGAGGTCAGCAAGTTTTGGGTTCGTCTCACTCAATCAGATAATTAGACTTCCTAGACCGATGCGAGTGAGTCGTTCAGGGACATATTTGGAGTCGGAGACACAAACAATCCCGTCGCCTCCCCTTCACCTCCCGCTCCTCAGGGTAAAGAGTACATACCCGCCGTTGAATCCTGGTATTCAGCGAATGACAATATATCAGGACAGTTCTCAGGGTAGCAGAGACGGCGGAGGACGTCGTCATGCTTCGGCAGTCAGCCCTCTGGATCTCCGGGTTACATGTGCTCAGTGATGTGGTCAGACTCAAAAAACAAAAAAAAGAAACACAGCCACAGGCCCAAAATGTTATTCCATCTCCCAGCTTTCTGATGTTTTTCAATTCCGACCCTGCAGAAAGAATAATACACTGTTTTCACATTCAATTATGCAGCAGCTGAAACTGCTCAGGAGGTAGAGGAGGAACAACAACATTATGTATTAGGCTCAAGAGGACAGCACAGTTATCTCTGCTGGTAATGACAACATGAGACTCCACTGATACCATTTTTTAAGCATTTATTTTATCCCCTTGTGTCCCTGCCATGGCCTGTTGAGCCACATATATTTGAAATTATTTTTTTATTTTCCTCTGCAAAGTGTGAAGCGCTTCCCTCAAATCCAATAAGATGTATTATTTACTGTCTTCTGAAGGAGCGGGAATCCTTGAAGGCCCTAAGCTTCTCTCCGCAGTGTGTGGTATGTGCTTAGAATATCACTGCGGAGAGGAGACAAATGTTTAATAGGCAATACTCAGCTACGATTTGGATCACTTATTAATGCGGGAATGTACAAAATACACACAGCCTGCTGTTGCTGCAAGACAGAGAACACACAAAAGTCGATGATTCCTGAATAAAAAATAAAATGATCAATAAATTATGTTCCTTGTTATTTCAATTCATTCCTACATCGGTGTGGTACCCCTGCCTGCCAGTGTAGATTCCAGCTGTCACACTCTTCAGAGCTGGATTACACTCACCACGCTCCAGCACGATCACAAATATCAGAACATTTACTTTAACTGACTCTAAAGAGTTCATATTAATTCTCCTCTAATAAGGCACTCTAAAAGTGAGTTGTTCCTTGTCAACATTAAGTTTTTAAAATGTTTTTGTGATCTGTCATACACAAAAAGAACTAGGATGTGACTAACAGTGGGAGGAAATGGCCAAGTTACAGCATATCACCAAAATCATCTGGATGGAACAAACATTAATAGCTAAACTCAGTTTGATGTCAGCCCTGTAGGCTGCTTTGCTAAAAAACAATATTTTTGGTTGCTGTCATAATATTTCAGGGAATTTCTTTAAAAAAAGGAAGCCAGAATTTATTATGTGTTATACTTTTCCAGTGGTCAGTGGCAAAGATTTAATTAACTTGTCAAACTTGTTTTTTATTCAATGTATTTACATTTTTATGATCTGTCAAATAGTCTTTCCTCTTTTTTTTTCTTCCCCCAACTGAACACTGCTTCTCTCGCCCTCTGTACCTTTGCATCCCAAATCTCTGTGTGTTTGTACTGAAAAGTATTTGTACACGATTCATAATATAAAGTTATTTGGCGTTGTGTTGCCATTGCTCAGCAGAGTGTCTGTCACCCATCAATGTACGGGCCGGTCAGAGGTCCAAACACACTGCTGCATACACCGTTCGGTAGCCGCGAGCTAAAAGTAGCCGTCAATTAAAGTTGTTTTAATCAACCAAAACTGTGTCTAACTGTTCTGAATAACTTCCTGCCACTAAATGCATGCAGCTTTCAAAATAAGAGTCAAGTCAAGTCAAGTCAAACTTTATTTATAGAGCACATTTAAAACAACCGGGGTTGACCAAAGTGCTGTACAGATATCACAGTTGCAGGAAATGCTGTAAAAACTAAGATACTAAAATACATAAACACAGTGCAACAATAGAATAAAATAAATTAAAAATATAATAAAATAAATAAAAAATGTAAATAAAATTTTGTTTTTGCAAGATGTCCACTTAAACTTGATTAAAAGCCAGGGAGAAAAAGTGTGTTTTTAAGGAGGATTTAAAAACTTCAAAAGATCCCGCAGATCGAATGTGCCAGGGCAGGTTATTCCAGAGCCTTGGGGCTGCTGCTACAAAGACACGGTCCCCTTTGGTTTTGAGTCTGGTTTTAGGGGCGGCCAGTAGCAGCTGACTGGAGGATCTCAATGTTCTGGGAGGGGCGTGGATTTTAAGGAGCTCGGTCAAATATTGAGGGGCTAGTCCATTAAGAGCTTTAAAAAACAAACAATAAATTTTTAAAATCTATTCTAAAAGCAACCGGGAGCCAGTGTAGCGAAGCAAGAACAGGTGTAATGTGGTCACGTTTGCGTGTGCCAGTAAGTAGACGGGCAGCTGCATTCTGAACCAGCTGCAGGCGGGTGAGTGGTCCAGGCCAACATACAATGAATTACAGTAATCCAGTCTGGTATTGATAAAAGCATGGATTACTGTCTCCAGATCTCGACGTGGCAGATACCCTTTTACTTTTGTTAAAATCCTTAAATGATAAAAACTGTTTTTTATGACCGAGCTAACCTGATGGTCGAGTTTCAGCCTGTCATCTAATGTCACCCCAAGATTTTTCACTGAAGAGCGAATGTTGGTCGTAAACGGGCCCAGAAAGCCAGCTGGAAAATCTGCTGGACCACAACCGAAGAGCACAGTGTGTTAACAGAATCGACCACAGAATTTACAAGAAGACTGTCAAAATTAGATGCCTTAAATATAAGATACAAGAACCCTTATTCTCCTTTAAAATAATTCTTGAAATATACAATCATTAAGGTCAGTACATATGATGGAATAGTGGCATTAGAATGTGTGAGAGGCCACCAAATTTCGGCTTTTATGGAAAAACAATTCTCTGGGGGACCCCCCGAGCCAGCTATTTTTCCACACTGGCTGGCTTCTCCATGTTCTAGATGAACGCATGTTGACAGCAATTAAAAGTGACACAGTAGGATAACAAAGATTCTATAATACTGTATCTCCTGACTGTGAAAATGTTATGTGAGGTGTTTGCTCTCATTAAGCTCTCAAAGTCCACGAGTTTGATGCATTGTACTTATAAATGTACAAAATTATCTCCCGGACCCCCTTGGATCGTTTGGTGCCCCCTGCTAGTCACATAAAATCCTGTGGGAAACACTGCAGACAGGCATTTATTTATTTGAAAAGATCAGAGCAATACAAGGAGCAACAGAGTGCGATATGGCAGATTAGTGACTTTATATAGCAACACTTAAAGTTGAGCTGAGTTGTAGTGATGGACAGATGAAGGTCAGAATGAAGGTCTTATGCTGCAAAATGCTTTTTACTTTAATCTGTCACAATATAAGAAAGCATGATATTAATCCTCAACCAGATCTGGTCTGAGCATGGTGGTTGCAGTAAAGACACTAAAACTTTGAGCATCTGCTGGCTGCATGTGCAGCTGTTGTGTTTGCTATTGATTTATCATGTTTTATGATATAATAAAGGAGTATTAATTTTCAATTATGTTAGCAGACGGCAGAGCTGCTTGTCTCTGCTGTAAAATGTTGTGGTCATTAACAGCTTCTCACATCACATTACTGAGATCTGAATGTGAAAGGCTGAGATGAGCTCATTGTTTCGATAGGAAGGAGCATAAAATCAGTTTGCACACAACTATTGAGCAGACAAGTCCCATATTTTGTATCCATAGTTTGAACAAACACACGAGCAAAGCTGTATAATGTTAACATAAAAGTGGAAAGAGGAAAAGTAACCTCTGGAATAGGGGTGGGCAATATGGCCCTAAAAGAATATCATGATATTTCAGGGTATTTTTGCGATCACAATATTTTTGGCGATATAACAAAATACTGAAAAATATATAGAAAATATTATTTTCTATATATTAAAAAAAAACGTACAACAAAAAAATCAATCATAAATGTAAAATGCAGTGTAAATTGCAAATCTAAAAAAAAAAAAATACTCTTGAGTATTACCAAATAATAAAAAATAACCATCTAGGGGGTAATTTTGTACATTTTTAAGTTAAATGCATCAATCTCATGCACTTTGAGAGCTAAATGTGAGCAATCACCTCACATAACATTCTTCAGTCAACAGGGCTTTCCACTTGGACATGGAGTAGCCAGACAGTGTTGAAAAATAGCTGGCAAGGTGGGTCCAGGGGCATGCCCCCCTGGAGAATTTTGTTGCATAAAAGCCCAAATTTGGTGGCCTCTCACATATTCTAATGACACTATTCCATACACTGATCTTATCATTCATTCATTCTCGTTAACCGATGATCCACACTCGGGTCATGGGGGCCGGAGCCAATCCCAGCTGACATTGGGTGAGGCGGGGTACACCCTGGACAGGTCGCCAGACTATCGCAGGGCTGACGTACAGATACAGACAATCACACTCTCATTCACACCTATGGGCAATTTAGAGTCACCAATTAAACCTAAGTGCATGTTTTTCGACTGTGGGAAGAAGCCAGAGTACCCGGTGAGAACCCACGCTGACACTGGGAGAACATGCAAACTCCAGACAGGAGGAGAGAGAGGTGAGTCGGGGTTTCGACTGACTGACGGGTGACAGACACTCTGCTGAGCAACAGCAACACGTTGCAAAATAACTACATTCATTCATTCATTCATTACCATTAACCGCTTATCCGCAATCGGGTCGCGGGGGCTGGAGCCGATCCCAGCTGTCATTGGGCGAGAGGCGGGGTACACCCTGGACAGGACGCCAGACTATCGCAGGGCTGACACATAGAGACAGACAATCACACTCTCATTCACACCTACGGGCAATTTAGAGTCCCCAATTAAACCTAAGTGCATGTTTTTGGACTGTGGGAGGAAGCCGGAGTACCCGGTGGGAACCCACGCTGACACTGGGAGAACATGCAAACTCCAGACAGGAGGAGAGAGAGGTGAGTCGGGGTTTCGACTGACTGACGGGTGACAGACACTCTGCTGAGCAACAGCAACACGTTGCAAAATAACTACAGTATATTATAAATAGTGTATTGATCAGTAGCTTGAAATGTGATGTTAGCGCAGCACATGGAAGTCTGGCGGGCCACCACGGTCTAGGTAATTAATGGGAGACCCTTATGCCACTATGTCAAGAAGTAGGAATGTTGCCAATATAATGATATGCATATTTTTACTCATAAAAAAATATACCTGTATAATCGTGAACGATACAATATGGCACACCCTACTCTGGAAAGATGAAGCGATCCAACTTACTATACAGTGAATGAAACGAGGGAGTGGTGTTGGGGAGAATAAAGCAGTGGGTCAGGGTAACAAAACATTATTTTCTAACTGTTTCATGGCGGTTACTTTCGAAAGCACAAATGAACACACCAAGACCTCTGCACAACCCTGCAGGAAGATCGTAGATTTTCATATTTTGTGTGAATAAGTGCTTCACGCTGTATGTGTGCTGCTGTGTCGTTCAAACAGACACACTGACAGACACAGCGGCACTCTGCCACACACACAGAGAGAGGAGGGAAATACTGAAGCACATAAATGTTAATATAACAAACCATTTGTCGTCTAATCACGCTGCTTCATACGCCAAGGGGCCTGACAAAGCTGTTAGTCTCTTTGCTGATACCCAAAAATGTCCCGTAAACGCCGAAACAAGAAGAGAAAAAGGGAAACTCATACAGAGGGCAGTGTCGTTGCATATGCAGATGCCGCCTTGTGCTGGGCCTTATGTCGATATTCGATATGACTCGTATTAAAGTTTATAAATGTATAAAACTGAACCACTCAAAACTGATTTACATTATAAACCAGAAAGTTTAATTAACAATATAAACATCACAAAAAAATAAATAACTTTTCCCTGCAGGTATTTAAAAATATAATAATCTCAAAATAAATTAAGCCACTGTAGCAAGCAGGGTGGAGGCCTTATTTTTGCCCTGTCTTTAGTGTCTTTAGTGTACATGCATCGCACTAGATAACATGCTTCATCTTCAGGTGATTGTGAACAGGTTTGTGGTGTTGCCTGTCTTCGTCGCAACTAGGGATGGGCGTTTGGAAGCAACCTGCCAACTCGATTATCTATAACTTTAACGATCAATTAATCATTTAATGGCTGCATGCACACATAGGGGGAAAAAATAGTACTATGCAAAAGCCTGTTTTGATAACGGACACTTTTATTTTGTAAGGACAAAAAGAGACTTGATCCTGTCAATCATAAAACTAACTCAGCTCAGTTCAATGTTTTATGTTTTAGCCCCCGAAGAGGCATGAGGTTAGTTTTCAAAGTATTCTTGCATATTTAAGTGTGTTTTGTGTTTAAATACATTTTGGGTCATATTAAACCTAGTAATTCATGTTGGCAAGGGTTAGATACAGTAGGCTAGTTTTGGTCAAATTAATACTCTTGTATTTCTGTGTGTTTTGTAATTGTTATTGCAACTTTCAGTTTGCAAACTGTAGCTTTATCCAACATAATTCTCAGCTCATTGGCTTATTCACGTATTGACGCTCGGCTGTGCTTCAGTTCAGTGAGTACTGATAAGCAGTCATAGATAAAATTAAAATAAAAAAAATACACAGATCGATTAAAAATTCCACATGATCGACCAAATTCTTAACGACCATTAATCGATCATCGATTAATTATTCCCATCCCTAGACGCAACATCTTTTATACACATTTTAAAGACTATGGTTGTTTGTTCCGCATCATTTTGCTTGTAACTGAACCATTTCCAAATGGCAAACGTTAGTTTTTTTAAAATTTTAAAATAGATTCCTACCATTCCCAGATTTGTTTGCAGCCCCAGAATGTCCCACTCCCTTGACTTAAACATAAACATAATCCATGCAAAAATAAAATTTACTTCATTTAAAAGCACAAACCAGACAAGCAAATAAGTAGTAAATAAATGTTTTTCCTTGCAGACAAAGTGGTATGGCAAGAGTGCACTTTAAAATAAAATAAAATATCCTTCTATGTGAAAATGTGAAAGCTAACAGATGGTTAAGCTTGGATGGATCATTCACAATTTAATGTGCTCACAAACTAATTGAAGAGTGAAAAAATCATTGTTGGATAAAGCATCACTAACACACCAATAGTCAAGTCTGGCAGGAGTCACAGCAGGAGTCACCGGCTCAAAGGCGACCCCTGTATTCCCATGCCGAAGTCCAGGCATCGACTCCTTGAGGTCGAGCCTCCACCACCACTCAGCAGGAGCTGATGAACTGAGCTGGAAGTAACAAATCACATTTACTCTCATTAGTAAATGACTTAATTCTTCCAACTGACTACTCAGCCAACGTTCAGGAAATCAGTTCTGCCTCTAATAATACGCTGTTCCTGATCCTCTGGAAAGAGAGAATGTAATTAGTTAACACCCAAATAAGATTGATTAACAAACCAGGAGACGTCCCTTGCAGATTAAAAGAGGGCCACATGTAATCTCTACGTGCACTTGGTGAGAAAACACTTTTAATTAACTATATCTATCGGGACAAGAGAATACGATTGGATGTGTTCAGGTGTTATGAACAGTTGTGTTTCATTTGATAGCATTATAGGAGAAGCAGGTTTGTGTTCTGCGAGCTCCATTTCTCCAGGTGTAACACCAATTCATTTCCTGTGTGTGAAAAGACAAATAAAAAACTGAAGCTCGGAAGAAATCCACAGGCCCTGAGAGATGCTTAACAGTTGACAGTGATCATTCACTGGGGAGACTTTTATTGCAGCTGCTAATTAAATATTTTCTGTAACAACACCTCGCATCCCGCAGGCCTGCTGCAGCGCCTCGTGTACTTTCTGCATGAACGAATGGTGAGAGAGTTAGCTTAGCTGCAGTGGCTCGCCCGTATTGACCGTGGGTTGTTTGCTGTTGGTGTGCTAATGCAGTACCTGCTGTTTCGAACACTTCCTGAGGGATATGTTGAAACCAAGTCAATATTTATGAGTATTGCTGCTGTGGGCTCTTCCCTAATGGCATATGGCTGCTGAGGTGTCCGTGCAGAGTGGTGAAGGCAGGATGCCCGAGGCTGGTGACGATGAGAGGGCGATGAGAGACGGAGAGAGAGAGGGGAAGTGTGTTTCAGTGTGTCAGAGAGAGAGAGAGAAGATGAAAAGGGCTTCATACAGTACATATTGACCTGGCCTTTGTAATGGTGCTGCTTCAATCTTGTGACCTGGCTCCAGGAAATGTATTCATAGAAAAACTGTGTTTATCTGTGTGGGTATGTACTCCGGTAAAGACAGACCTTGTGTTCCACTTGCATACTACTGTGCAATAATATAACAATATCTTGGATGTACTGACTATTTACAAAATAATTCTTAAAAATGCCAGCATGCATAAATAAAATCACTCTTTTTCATCTTGATCTTTATCCGTCTTTTCCTCGGTTTGACTGATGAGGTTTAGGCCATTCCCACCAGATTTGAGCCAGACTGTTCTCATGAACCAAAACTATTGCACTAGGATTTGTAGCTATCTTGCAAAATGTTGTGTTAAAAGCCTCAAGGTCTCCTATTGAGCTGGTGGGAGTGGAGGTGGATATCCCAAACAAAGCCAGGACTTTGAACCAGGAGACTGTGTTTTTTAAGCTAAAATTACTAGAGGTGGGAATCAGAAGAGGCCCCACGACACGATTTTACCCCGAGCGCAGTCTGTAAAATGTAGTGTGAAAAGCGATTTGGATAAAAACTATATTTAAGTGCAGTCCAAAAGCTCGATGGAAACATCAAATTTGATAAAAATTCAAAAATTTTTATGCTCATCTGAGGTATTTTTTTTGTCTTTTTCAAAAAAATAGTTAATACGCTAAACAGGAGATTAAAGAGCAAAATTTATCCGATAAGCAACCTCTTTTTGTTGTTGTTTCTTCTCTTTTGCGGAATCTGTAATTCTTCTCCTGTTTAATGATGGATTAACCTACAGCAATACATCACACTGGCATCTTCTGAACAAAGTACATTTATGCAGCTTTGTTTATTCACTCTAAACCAGTTGCTTGGAACGTCCCTAATGCACATTTTTTCTTTAATGCTACATTTCAAAATATGGCTTTAAAATTGATCTTGGACCTATATGGAAAAACGACGATTATAGTTATTAGAAAGACAGAAGATTGGAATTGGCAAGTCAGACTCTCAAGAATTGCAATCAGTGCATCTTCTAATCTTCTCAAACAATTGAGCAAATTACAAAAAATAATTGCCATCCAGTATACTCTACTTGTGTAGTTATTTTGATTGAGCATTGCCATGTTCTCTGTTCTCTGTTCTCTGACTGTTTGTGTGTCTGTCTGCAAACAAGTTCTACAAGTACCGTTGTCTGTACTTGACCGAGCTCATGCTCCCTCTGTGATTCCAACTCAAAAAGAACTTGAGGTGCACATTTCTAAACAACTCTGATGAAACACAATTTAATCAAGGTTTCCTTATTTATCGTTTACCGACTGTGGCTGACCTTTCACCGTTTAACTCAAGCAGTCTGGGAGAATTGAAAGGTTTTTTTTTCCCTCCCCACTGTTCCTGCACATCCCAGCTGCAACACACCGCCTCTGATGTCTGTTGTTGACACAGACTTTATCTGCTCACTTTTTATAACAGTTATTCATAATCTGGTTACACACTTTCACTAATGAATGTGTGATTTTGTTTTTGAGCTGCAAATGTGGGTCATAGCTGCAGTGGCAATATTTTTGCATGGTTTGTACATTTATTTTTTATTTATTTCACTTTCTATTCATCTGTTGACTAAGGAAGAATTTTTGGAGAGACGATGAAAAACTTCCAGTCAAGTAGTAATTAGGGATAGGAATAATTAATCAATGATTGATTAATGGTTGTTATGAATTTGGTTGATCATGTTTAATTTTTAATTGATCTGTGTATTTTTTAATTTTGATTTTATCAAGGGGCGTTCCGTGTTCATGTGACAGTACATGAAAAAGCCAATGAGCTGAGAACTAAGTTGGATAAAGCTGCAGTTTGCAAACTGAAAGTTGCAATAACAAGAGTCCAAGAGTATTAAATTGAGCAAAACTAGCTTACTGTATCAAACCTTGCTAGCATGAATTTAATTTGATCCAAAACTTATTTAAACAAAAAACACTTAAATATGAAGGATTAAAGTGAAAACTAACCTCATGCCTCTTCGGGGGCTAAAACATAAAAACATTGAACTCCTTGACCTTATCTTTACAGTATCAGTAAGTAAGTGTAACAGTAAGTCTCTTTTTATCCTTTCAAAATAAAAGCGTCTGTTATCAAAGCAGGCTTTTGCATAGTACAGTATATATATATTCTATTCTGCCCATGTATGCATGTTTTTATACATACTGGATTATATATAAAAACATAGCAATCAGTCGATTAATTGATTGTTACCCCTATAGATGCGGGAGTTGGCAGGTTTCTTCCAAACTCCCATCCCTAGTAGAAATACTCTTACTGCACTGAATGATGGGAAACTATTGTGGTATAAGTATAGTAAAAGTTATAATTGCAACTCATAAAAATCTGTATTATAAAGACACCTTCTCTGTCCATCTGTAATACAGAAGGAACAGAAAATGCTTTATAAAGTAATAGGATTTCGTCAGAACAAAAAGTTGAAAGTAACTGACATTCTAATGATAATCTAACTTTACCTCAGTCCACTTACTCCTTTTATAGAACCATTAGTAGCTTTTATAAAGTCTTTACTTTTATCACACATTAACACCTAAAGTAGAAGCTTTCTTTTCCTTCTTCAGGAAGCTAATAACATAAAGACAGTGCAAGATCTATCTTGGGCTCCACACATGGCTGTCATCTTGGCTTTCACATCAGCCAGCATGCTCTGTTCGCCACGATGTTTCATTACTGACTGATGCACTTGGGCTGTGATTGCAGTTATTGTTTTGATTCAGATTCCTATAGAGTTCATTTATTCCACAGCTGTTGTCTCATGAAAGCCTCTAAGTATGCCTTCTGATTGCCAACTTTTCCTGTATGGCTCGTTTATTAACTACTCAAGCCTTGTTTTGCCATTGCCGGTGCTATGCTTTAATTGGAGGTGCGTCGTGTCTTATTGCCTGATATTGATTGTAGCTGTTTAGAGTTCGATCGTGCCTACAGCTCATTTTCCAAAACAGTGTAGAAAAGTGCACTTTGTTGGCTTTTCCCTTCTTTTTTTCAAACAGGGTCCAAGTGAACTCAGGCTCCTGAGCAAAACTGGTGGAGATTATAGACGCCACGGCAGGATGGTCGAAACAAATTTAATCCCACTCTCTGTAGCATGACGGAGCCTTCTGCATGCTTTGCTGTAATTTTCTTTCTCTTGTGTTCATATTCATCCATCAGTCGTGACTGTAGTTTGCTCTCAGTTTGTTTTGTTTTACTTTTTATTACATCTTTTTCCAGGTTACTGCTTGGAACACCTTCATTTACCGCCTGTTTCACTGTCACAGTTTAGTTTTAATCAAATTTATGATTTAGTCAATGTAGTGTGCTTTATTTAAATGCATTTTTATTTTTGTTTTCAGTCATTTTGTGATATTTAAATTATTATTAGTGATTATTGAGTGCAGGAGACAAAACATTATGTCTATTTTATACATCGGGATAATATCTACAGGGTTGTAATCATTAACATGAGATCACATGAAAACAAATCTTAGTTTTATGCTAGGTTGTACGAGCTGAGGCTGATGGGAATGCTGTTTTGTTTTCAAGATTTTATTAATAAGTTCAAATAAGTTTTGGACAAACTGAAAATCTGACCTGATGATGGTGCGAGATGAAAAACTATATATATCACAAAGAAATCATGATTAATCCAGAGGGCAACATAAATGAGTCAAAAGTTGTTGAAACTTTTCACAAAAAAACAAAACAAAATGTCAACCTGTAAAAGGTACTGGAGGAAAAGTCAAGACAAAGTCAGCAGGCTTCATCATCACTTTAAGGCTTTATTAACACCAAGCGGTAAGCTCTGGGTGTAAACAGTGAAGCCAAATGCTGAAGTGCCTTAAACCTTCATTCTTTTCTAATGGCCAGCAGGGTGTGATTCTTTTGGTTGCAAAAAGAAGTCTGCTTGTATAGAAGTCAATGAGAAAATTACCCTTCTTCTCACTTGATTTGTTACCTCAGTAACCAATTTGGGAAAGGTTTTATGTTCCTAATGACTAGTTTAAAGTCTTCTTCAATGCCTAATTATAATCCTATCTAGAGTAAAATAGACAGGAAACCGGGGATGATTTAGGGAGGGGCTTCCTTGTGATTGACGACATGTTGACACAGTGTACTGTGTGTTTTCATCTTAGAACTTTGACTCTATTACAATGCGTTTTCAGTGCATTAGAGTTAATTGTAACATTTTGGAAGCCTGTAAAATGTCTTGTTCAGCATTTGGTTTTACCAAAAGACACATGAAGCTGTATAATTAATTTATATTTTGAATTAATGATGCACCTTCCTAACCAAGCTAGCTTTCTAATACTAGCATTAGCTGATAACTTGTCGTTCTCCCCCCAAGCTCCACCGTCATCCAAATTCGTCATTTCTAGTTCAAAAAAGAAAAGAAAAAATGTTGTCAGCTAAATAGGTCAAACTCCAGGTTCCCAAACTGTAGTCCAATACTGGCTACGTCCTCTTCTTTCATACAGTCTATGATTTACACTCAGAGAGAACAAACTGAGTGAGCAGTGTTTGCAGGTTTACACTTTGAAATAATAAAAAAAAAATTGCTATTAAACACTTTCTAAGTATCTGCTGTTGGGTTGTTTGGTATTTCATATAACCTGCTATCAAGCTTCTGCTCCACTGTCAAAAAGGTAGCCAAGGGAAGTGGCACTGCCTAACCCTAAACACTAGACGTTGGTAAAAATACCAATTACTGTGGGGATGCGGGAATTTAAACTTCGACTGCATTATTTATAGAGGGGGCAACTACCTTTCCTCTTGCCTTGTTGTGAAGAAAGAATGAGTGACTATGTCTTTCATAGTTTACATCATGATCTAGTACCTTTTTAGGAAATTCAAATGAGAAACTGCTGGATGTGTCTACTTCTTTGATATTGCGGTGGCAAATTAACTTCATGGCAGCTCATTGATTTCCAACATTACCTACAATGTACTAATGCATTACAAGCAGCAATATCAAAGATGGCTATCACAGTTTAAATGCTATAGAATGTGACAAAAGAAAATTGTTATCGTCTCGTGGTGTTCGTCATCATATCTTCCACCCCCGTCTCTCATTGAGCCTCGTCCGCCGGTCACCGCTGTAAAAACATTATGTGACAGGCCGACATTATAAATGAGCTCCGCCACAGTCCAGCATTCTCTTTATTAAAGTGAGCTGTGATGAGCCAGCTCTGTGGGGTTTGAATCATAGACCCCGTCCCTCCCTCATTAACACCCAGAGAAAACTGACTCCACACTCCTGCAGCTTCCCTGCAAGCAAGGGATGTGTTAATGCACTGGTGTTGACAAAGAAATATTGCACATTTTTAATCAGCAGCGTGTGCGCTTTTTGTTTGCACACATGCATGTTTTTATGCAATATTTCGATGTTTTGTGTGTGGGCCTTTGCTTACGTGGGTGTGTGTGTGTGTGTGATTTTGCTGAGAGAGATCATTAGCAGTAATGTGCACTGGCCTGATTCTCTGCCTGTCCTCTGCTTCTTTAGATGTATGAATATTTTTGAGGAGTCACCTGGTGAAACTGAAAGCTTATGCAAGCACCATCACCGTAAGAGCGTACATGTATTGTGTACAGCGTGCCTCATTATCAGGAAGGAAGGAATTTGCACGCACAGTATTTTAGTATACATTTTGAAACAAAAATAGATTTTTAATGTGTTGCACTATTGAACCAAGGCTTTGTCATACAGTATTTACCGCTTCTCCACTCATACACTTCAGAAAGGTCAGGAATCATTTGTCAGTTGTGAAAGTTTCCTGATTTTAGCTGTTAGACTGTAGTAAAAACAAAAAATATAAAACAAATTGACAACACTTACTACATATATTTGAAGTCTGTCTGTGACCCTGTTTGTTTGTGCCTTAATCTCACTCTTTATTTGAAATTAGGGCTCATCTCATAATTATTTTTATTATGCAAGTCAGTCATGATACAGAACAGGCAAATTGAGATTTAAAGTTATATTAAAATGACCATTTTGAACCCATGAGGAAAGGGCTGGGAAAAAAACATGAGTAATACCTGCCCATTCCTAAAGTAGACTGTCCGACTGTTTGCTGACTTTTTAAATGCAATTGCCTAGTAATATTAGCTTGTCACTTGAGGCAGCGTGAATGATTGATTTGTGGCAATACAGTTGATATTGCAGGTTTATTTGAAGTGAAAGTAATAGTTTGGATTGAATGAAGTGGGGTTAAATGAGGTATTTATCCATAGTTGGTGTATGACGTTGAGTATTTTCAAAGCTTTTATCTTCATGTTAGACTGACCTGTTTGCACAAAGTGCATTCACAAACAATGTTGTGTGGGAAAAATCAATTCCAGAAGACACATTCATCAATGTAGAAGTCATGAAAAAAGTTGATATGAATGTGACCGCTTGTTGGATACAAATGGCTCAATTTGTGACGTTTTTTCATGTAATTACTACCAAGACCATTACTACCAAGGTTGCAGAATAATAGGTTTAAATGGAACATATTAAGAAATACTCAATTTTTCAATCCTTACGCACATACATTTGGGTACCTGGATTACCTACCGACCCATGACAACCTAGTCAGTTTTTGAAATTTAACAAGCCATTCAGATTAGCTCGCCTTCCTATTTCACAGTTAGGTTCATTAAAATGCTCTATACTGCCCCCCATCTGAGCATCACCAACGGCTTGAGAACTACCTTCGGAAAGGTACACCATATTTATCTTGTAAGGCAATCAGAGCAAACTTTTGGGGGGAGGGGGTTAAAGAGACAGACACAAAAACATTAAATCATGAAAATATGTCACTTTCATTACATCGATATCCCAACAGGAGTGTAATGAAATGAGTTGTCACTGACTAGAACAAAACACCCACAACATCAATCCAAACACAAATAAAAACATACTTTCTGTCTCAACACCAGTCCAGACACAAAAATCACATCCGTGAACACAACTAATCTTCACAACACACTGACATGCATACTTCATTTATCAAAGTAAGTCTCAGCCACCACATTGCTTTAATGTTTTTGATAAACAGCCTCAATTTCTGCCTCTAGAAATGGTCTCCAAGTCAAATGTAATCTTCAAAGGGATGCACTGAGGCGTCCGCGTGGCTCAGATACAGGCCGTGTATCCAGGATGTCATTTGTTTGTATCCAGAATGGAACCATTGTCACATGTCATCCACTGCGATTTTAGTCTCACCATCTTTTTCATCTGTCTATTGCAGATTAACGAGAAAAAAACCCCATCCCCCTAAAAAGAGCATTGATCCACATATTGGTTTAAATCTGGACAATAAATCATAGCTCTGGCACTCCCTTCATTTTTGAATATCTCCTGCATATAAAATACAAATGCATGTATACATTTACTATAATGAGCTCCATAGGGGAGTAGCAACATTGTGCCCTATATACTGTATCTGTGGTGCTGCATTAGAACACAATTAGTATGAGAAATCAAAGCAGCAGGGGGATACAGGATCCTGGTGGGTTAATAGAGCACTTACATGTTCCATTACTGACCTGTATGTGTCTGGATGTCCTCATTGAACTGTGTGAGATTTCCACTCCATGTGCTGTTTAGTGGATTTTGCAGCGAAGGTTACTGCAGCAGAGACATAAAAAGCACAACCTCCACATACCATAGCTATAGAATACTTATAGCACATAAAAGAAAAAATGGAGAGACAACTTTGATGCAACTACAAGGGGGCGAATAAATCAAGTCTGACCTAAGGGAGGGCCCAGAGGAAAGCTTTTGTTGTCACCTATGGTGGACTTCCAGCAAATCAGATGAGCTGCAAGACATTTGTTCTGAATTAAACATATCTCTGCTGCTTATTATCTGAGCCTCCAAGCAGCACATTAAAAAACACATCTAAATCTACATGAATACATGTCTTTCTAAAAATGCAACTGTATACTGTACTCAGCCTCTGGTGTTCTTGCTAATGTCATATGATGTTGTATGTTTATTTAGATCTCCATATTGTTTGTGTAGTTCTGTCTACACTTTCTGACTAAATGCAGGGAGAATTCTAAAGAAGCATTGTGACCGTGTATGAAGTAAATGGAAAGACACGAACATGCATTTGTTTTAAAAAAACGGAACTTTGAAAATACAAATTTTAACAAAAAAAACAAACATCTTTCTAATTACTTGTAGTGCTATTTTTAAAGTGTGAGTAAAAGAGACATCTCCCTTCTCTCTGACATAATGGAACTAGATGAAACCATATGTCACCAAATAAAAATAAATACATTTCATACATATTTTTTATGTGCAATAACTCCCATTATGTCACTGTAAATATCCCCACCTGTTGCTCCCCCATTCTTCTTCTTGTGCTTTTTATAGGCTTTCTTCGATTTTTTTAATACTATGTCTAAATTATTGTATTCTGTTGCACTAAAATGAGAGCTGCTCTTTTTAATTTCTCTGTACTTCTGTGCAATGACAAATAAAAACTATTCTATTGAATATTCTATACTCTGCTTGTGGTGCTCAAATCACCAAAAATATATTTGAAGAACATAGCAGGTTACTCAAGATAATCCACACTGTAAAGAGACAATGCTTCTTGTTACGGGTTTTTCAAATGTATTTTTTTGGTGCTTTAAACACCGCAAGCCAAATCCTATATAGTGTCATTACATATACAAGAGAAAGCAGGAATCTCTTCGACAGATCTCCATCACTTGGCCACTCACACCAAAACAATCTAGATTGATAAATAGTAGCAGAGGGAAGAGAAAAAATATTTTGATTTTATGGTGAACTGTCCCTTTAAGAATGATTCAGCAGGCAAAATAATTGCCCTTACCCTCAAGATCTTCGTATTATTTAATATATTGAGGGGGGGAAAAGCACAAAAGAGAGAGATAATAAAGAACTTAAGTTCCTGTTTTGTTTAGAACCTAAACACACAAATACACACACCTTCGAGTCGCAATACAAACACGTATTAGTCGGCTAAAGTCACTAAATTAAGCAAGATGAAAATTTGCTTCTCGATCAATATAAATCCACTTTTACATAATGTAAAGCAATTCTATTTTCTATTATGTTAATATGCTACACACAGTCTGTGAAAGGGCCACAGAACAAAAAACAAAAAGTGAAAATCAACTTGAAAAGTGCTCACACAGTCCTGAGAAACTAGAATTTGCTGCAGCTTGTTGGTAGAAACTTCTACTTACGGAGGCAATATGTGGACTGAGAGTTTCTCTTTTACCAGTGGAATGATGGAATGCCAAGGCATTTTGAGTGTTTTCCATTAGTCTGAGAAATACTCAAGAGACATAATGTACCAGTTGAACACCTCCCCTTGGAGTGTGTGAGACGGGGAGTGTATTGCAATGTAAGTGTTCTGGAGGGTTGGAGGAATGAGAGCGAGGCAGGAAGAAAGAGAGAGGAGAGAAAAGTCACGGAGAGAGAAAGACAAGAGGGTAAGAGTGGTAGAGAGATCAAGGAGGAGAGGAAAGAGATAGAAATAAAGTAGTAGTAGAGAGAGAGAGAGAGAGAGAGGCAGAGGAGGGGTTGAGGCAGCGACAGAGAAATGGTATGTGGGAAAGCAGCAGAGAGAGAAAACATCTCTCAGAGAGCATCTTGTGTGAGTGTGTTGGTTCAGAGCAACCGCACATCAGCCTCCACAGGGGACCGCAGAGAGGAGCTTCTTGGCTGACCATGCCTCCCGCAAAAACTGATGTTTGATTCCTAACACAACCTAACAGTTGTGTTTGGCCAGCAGGCGAGGCTCTGAGAGCAGTCGGGGAGGCTCTGGAGATGGAGGCTGCTTGCTCACACCAAAGCTTTATGTAACTTACTGCTTTAGTTGTCCAAGTTCCCAGAAAATGGTGCAAATTACAAGGTGTTATCTGGAAGGGTGCTTTGACATTTGGCAACAGATCCATGAAGTTGGGCATGAATCAGGCACGTCTGAGCAGGAAACGCTGCAGGGATCCTTTGGCAACGATTAAGTTCCTACAGTGATTTGTAAAGCTTTTAGTTAACATCAAATAATTACTATCGTTGGTGGTGAGTTGCATGTTGTTACCTAACATGAGGCACACAGATTGGTAACACATGGTCTGTTTAACTAATTCTGTGTATCTGGAAAAGAAAAAACAATTTCCCACTTATCTCTTTAAGACCCTGGTAACATTTTACAAACTCTACAAATTGTCCAGCGGAATAAAACTCACATTCTTGAGGTGGATTTAAGGTGTTTTTAGCTGTGATTGCTATGTTGATGGTGGCCTGTTGGTTTTTTATCAAAGCCTCTGACAAATGTTGTCTCCTGAACTGGTGTCTTGCTGTTAATAGTGGAAAATCAGCAGGTTGCGCTTTTTGCCAGGTTGTTTCTGAAAGGAGAATACATGCTGGGCAAACCTTTCCTGGATAACAAAACTAGAAAAAAATGGGGTCACAATCCTCCTGCTTTTATATAAAGTGCGCTTCAGATTCCTTTTTCGTCGAGTGTTCGGATCACAAATTGACATTGTGGTTGTATAGAGTTCTTGTGTGATTCGTGCTAAAAATGGCATCACTACAGATCTTTTATTATTTGATCAAAGAGAGGCTGAGTTGAGGTTACTTCCTGTTTTCACAGAATTATAGAATCCTTCTTTATTCTATTGAAACATTGCCATGTGGTCGTAATATCCAAGCTTTTAGTCTTTCTTTACTTTGGTGATGTGATTTACTGATCAATCAGTGGGATTCTACTGTAATTATTGCAGTGTAACACTCTTTAGGCAAAGCTGTGGAGCTGGTTGAAGATCCTCAAACAGGAGCTGGTCCTTCCAGAGTGCCCCGGGGCAATGATTTGCTGTTGTTTTCAATTAGTCAAATTACCAAAAGTCATCTAACATGCAGTGATTGTGGGGATTTGGGACTCTCGAGGGTTTGGTGCCATGGGGTAGATGTCTGCTTTGGCTGGTTGGTAATATATTTAACCATAAAAAATACTGTGATTCCAAACTTGATAACAAAATATAACAATTAAAAAAGTTTTATGAATTTAATGTAAATGACACCCATGGCCCACCTACGTTACCTTCATGGCCTATCAGGGTGTCACGGCTTACCCTCTCAGAGCGGTGAGAATTTCTACTCCCCACTCACAGACCTATTCCCTCCACTTCCCCGCTCAAAGCCGATCCACTCAATATCGCCCCACGCTTAACTCAGATTTCACCTTGCTCCCCTCAAGTCGCTCACTACTCGAAAGAAATCCCATTGTGAACTCTATCGTGGCTGCCAGCAACAGCCGATTTTTGAGATAAGGCGCACTTCATATAATAATAAAATCTGCTCCATCCAATATCCTCATGCTCCCCTCTTGCTCAATTTTCACTCTGTTCACATGCTCTGAGAGAGAACATGATTGGTTCCCAATGAAATGCCTACGAGAAAGTATCTGCAACGATTGCAACTAAGAAAAGATTTATTAGCGTGTATGTAATATGATGAGTTAGGGAAAAAAGAGCAGCTGATCTCTACCATGATTCCACTGGTCTTTGAAGTGCTCCATTTCGGTTGAATGGAAACTGGCTGAATTGGATTCTTCCCTCTTGTAGCGGTGCCTGTGATCGATGCTGGGCTACATTGGCGCTGTGGCTTCTTCTCTTGCTGATGTGATCTTAGCCGACCCGTTGGGAGGGAGTTAATGGCCGTGCTGTGGAAGCGGTCCTGTACCGACTCCTGCTCCTGAGGTGTTCAGTCTTGAAGGTCATTACGGTAATGGAAAAGGTTTGTTAAGCTACACTTGCCTGTGTGCACGACATGACTGGTGGGCAGTCCTGGACACAACAGGAGAGAGGGGCCGGGCCGGGACAGATGGGAGCAGGAGGCCGGGAGACTCTCACTGCCTGAGGGCAACATCATTTGCCCTTTTCATCTTCATCTTCCTCTCTCTCTTCAACTTTATCCTGTAATTTCCCTCCTCTTTCGTGTCCGTCTTCCTCTGTCTTCAGTTTGTTTTAATATATCTCTCTTTGATTTCTCCCCTGCCTGCTTGCAGTTTAGTCTACTGTAAAACACACTGAACATCCAGAAGAATCTGTGTATTTCTGCTTTGTGAATAATTCGGATGAATGTAAAAAACTACAACACTTTTAATACACCAAATGTATTACCACAAAAAGCCCAGTAGTATAAAATAAGTCCCAGTGTGGTTTGCAAAGAGCATAAATAATTTTGCCTCCTTCGCCTGTATCTAATGGAAGAGCTACAGGAATGCTTTAATATTCAGAAATACTTGTACGTCTGCAAAGCAATAACCCAAACAGTATTTAGCAGGACTTAATTTGACAGTCAGGAGTCTTCAATCTCCACACAGCGTGCTCAGGCATCTGTACCCTGCAACTTGCTGAATCTTAATGAGTACATTTCTACCAGTAACGGCAGAAACAATGGCTGCCTCGCTGTTCATTTGTACCTACAGCAGCAGCTCTGCTTCACTCCTCCGATCACTTACACAGATGCATGAATATTCCTTATTGCAGATTAGTGTTTCTAATCAGCATTCCATCTGAGACATGTGCTGCGAATGATTCAGCCACACATCCACCTTCAGGGAGGAAAAGAGGATTGAAATTTCTCGAAACGATGTGAAAATACTCGGGGATGAAAAGAAGTCAGTTCCCTCAATAATGAGTCCGTATTCACAGACGCAACAAGAGTCACAATTGTTTTGTATATGTAGCGTGGGCGTCTTTGTGTTTGGTGGTGGTGTTTGGGGGGGGGTATCCTCATACATATTTCAAGTCCTTAACATGATGAAAACGATTAAAGTAGAGCCGCAACACAACACACACACACACACACACACACACACACACACACACACACACACACTCGATTTTCGATGAAAACAAAGTGAGCTATTCAGGAGACAAAAAATGTTTATTTACTCATTAGAAACATATTTTTATGTGTTTTTACATTTTGGTGTCACATTACTAGAGTTCAACTGATCATGTGCTTCACTTGCTTGAACACCAGATTGAAGGCAAAAGGCCCCCAAAACAGTCAAGAAGTACAGCTGATGCCGTGCAGGGCTTACAGAGTGTCATCAGTGAAGATATTACTATTATAATACCAGTTATCAGGCACTTCAGTAAGGATTTGGGCACCAAATATTATATACGAGGATATATTTTGTTCATATTAATATGTCCAATACCTTTTTTGACTTTTCAGATTAGGGGTTGGCAAACTTTGCTAACAAAAGAGTCACTGATTGTCGCCTTGATTGAATCCTACCAACATTACTAATAGGTCACAATGAGCAGTTATAAAAATGGTTTTGTCAAAATGCAGTAATGACCCAAGTGCAAATAAGAGTCCTGAGAAATATCTCAGGAAAGCTAGGTGAGGGAAACTCAAAACTCGACTTGAAGTTGGCAAAATTTAGAGGTTAAGGTGCCCGGCCGTTGACTTTCATGAACTATGATGAACATTTTAGTTGACTACTGCTGTTTAAAAACCACACATTTTTACAATTGGAGAATACAAATTGATTTGGGCCTACACAAATGACACACTAAAATTAAAATGTAAAGAAATAACTGTTATTATTTCATATAATTTTTTGGTCACAGTCACAGGGAGCTGCTGTAGGTGGTCTGAAGAGCCACATGTGGCTCCATAGCTGCGGGTTGCCTACCCCTACCATATAGGCTTGTCACGATAACACATTTTTTAGAACGATATATTTTCCCAGAAACTATCCCGATAAACGATAGTATCGTTGTATTGATATATATATATATATATATTGATTTAAGTACATCCTTTTCCACAGCAATGCATTTTTAAATCTCCAGAATATTAAACATTGGAATTCAAATGTGTAAAAGAAATATAATGTAAGAATACCCTAGATTAATAAAACCTAAATAAATAAACTACAACCAAAACAATTCAAATAGACTCTAAGGCTCTGTTAACAAAAGATTGCACTGAGATAAACATTATATAATATATTATTTTATTATTTAACATATAAGCAGCTGGAAGGGCTGCTTGGGAAATATTTTTTCCGGCAATTCTTACTGCCTGTCAAACATTTGTAGAATTACTTTAAACACAACACAAAAAGCACAAAAAGTCACGCATGTAAACGACAATATATTGAGTCCACAAAAAACTATTGTGTCCATTTTTATATATCGAACAATAACTGTTATAGTAATTGTCGTGACAGGCCTATCGCCATAGACCCACTCTCAGCAGCTCTAGGGTGAGGTTCGGATATTGTATTTGCAGTTTTGAGGGGAACTATTGTAATCAACAATATGTCATCTTGCCCTCTCCGTCCTTTCATGATGTCGTCATGGATCACATGTACAATCAAAGAAAATCTGCGAATGTATTGTTCTGTTTGGGCACAGTGTCATGGTGCTGAATTTTATTATTGATTTTTTTGTAAAAATCAAGCTGTGATTGTTATTGTTGTTGTGTTTGTAGTAGGTATATGATACTTGAAATTTACATTTTAATGCCACGCATCAGTCTGTAGTCTGTTTATTGTTATATCTACTACAATTTCCACAGCCTTGACAATGAATAATTAACCCTCAAACAGCCCCTGTGAGAATAAAATCTCTGGAGCCTCCTATGATCTTGATGTAAATGGCCTCCAGTTAAAGCTAAAAGACATCTCTTCAACATCATAGATTTATATGATTTCAAATACGATGTGCAAATAAACAAAAAAAAAGTAATATATTCGTCATCACTGACTAACCACACAATGTCCCAATGCGAGCATTATAACCGTGCATATTCGACGCTGAGAGACCACACAGGTCCTTAACCAAAGAGACAGCTCTGTTCATCCCCTCAAAGAAAACAACATCAAGGGATTTTCACAAGATCAGAGGAACTAACATTGTTATTGGGGAATGTATGTTTGTCTCTGTAGTCGGTACGCATGAGTGGCCCTCGCTGGTTCACTGCTCCTAATATCCCCAGTACCTGGGCTCCGTGCAAAGAGATGCTCCTCAGACCTTATCCCTCCGGTAGACGATGGGAAATGACATGAACGGAAAAACAGACAACAGACGGACGCACGGACAAAACTGGAGACATACGGACATATTGTGCAATGGATGTGCCTGTCTTCTTACACATGGATGCACACGTGCACGTAAAACCAAAGCCGTCATACAAACAGGGACAAAAACAGGTTTACACACACAAACACGCACACTCAGATGCAGACTCAGACAGGCAAATGCAAATCAAATTCGCTTGCATGGTCAGAGACAGTCAAAAAGGGACGGACGGATATTCACACACACATCAACTCTGGCCCAGCAAGCATACTTGACAGACAATGAATCCCAGCAGGCAGTCAAGTTTACCACCAACAAAAATCTACACAAATATTACTCTATAAATGACAATAAAATCTGCTTGGGAAATTAAATTAAATTGAAATCTAAACGATAACTAGGTTCTGAATTTGCAAAATAAAGCAGCAGATAACAGCTGTGAAAGGCCACAGATGTAGCCTCCTCTTATTTTGGCAATATGTTTACATGGGTTTTTAATATTGATGCATATTGTTTTGTTATTAAGTTAAAAGCTCAAAACACAGGTCTTAATAAGACATTGTTAGGATTCAGGAAAAGGCTAAATGCCATGGTAAGACACTTTTTTGTAAAGCAGGGTCGACTGCAAAACTCATTCATGAATATATGAAGAATCAATTCCAAAATGAGATACAGTGAATTCATTAGCTAAATACAGCACTTGCTTCCCAAAAATCAACACAAAACTTATGCTAATAGAAACCAGTGCAATTCAGGTTGGTAGTTTATGGCTTTTCAAATTCATGCGCTGTTTATATAAAAAGATTTTTCACATCTTCAAGCTACTTTATTAAAATTCATCAACCTATAACTGCAGAATTTATTGCTGCTCTCAAAAACATCATCACTTGGAGAGAAAAAGTCTTGAAATACTCTGGAAGTTAAAATAAGTTTTCCCATAATGAGTTTGTATTTCACTGTAGAAGTACCATTATTTCCGGACAGGGTGTTATCTCATTCTCAAGAAATGTTTTATCTACCGCCAGACAATAATAATGAAACTGACATTAAAGAGTCATAAAGTTCCTTGTAGACAATAAAGCATTAATAAATGAAAAAGCAATAAGATACACATACTGATAAAAACAAGCAGAAACACAGCACCTAAAGGCAAAAATATATAAATATGTGTGTGGAAAAAATATGCTGTAGGTGTTCATTTCCAATCTCTGAAAAACAACTCCCACGAGCAGTTAGATGAAGGTTTGATTGATAAATTGCATGTAAATATATGCAGTTTACACTATTCACCGGGCTAATGATGAAACAAAATATACAATTAGAGCAACAAGATTATTAAAAAGCCTGGAAAAGGTGAATTCCAGTGTCAGCAAACAGCTCCACTTCCCAGTTTCAACACGCCGTGATTGATATCGCATGCAAATATATGCAGGTTCATTACGTGGCCGGTTAATGACGACCAGCGATTGCATTAACGTCTCACTTTTCCGTTGGGATAGCGTCCGTGTTGAAGGTGAAAGGTAACGTCTCCGTGGGGAGCAAGGTGAGGGAGAAGGTTATTAGATTAGTGTGAGAGAAGTGTTTCACCAATGGTCCCCGCAGGGCAAAGTGATTGAGCTCTGAAGACAGATTGCGTGCAATTACAGTCCATTTGTTCCAGCCTTGCCTCCCCTCCAGTTAGAGGGAACCAGGTAATGGAACTGGCTCGCTGGCTTTCGTCTGGCTCCTATTGTCTTTGACTTGCCTCTTTTTTTCCCCCCTCTCCGTCTCCTCTCCGTCTGTATCTCTATATCTCGTCGCTCCTTTTTCTCACGATCAGAATCACTTTATCCTCCAAGTTTAATAAATAGATCTCCTGTTTCTTCTTCTCTATTCTCCTCTCCTCTCGTACTTTTCCCTTCCTGTCCATTTTTCTGTCCCTTTCTCCTTCTTTCTGTCTGGCTGAGGCAATTATATGCTTCCCAGCCTCTAACTAAAGGCCTTTCCTTTTCGGAAGCAAGAACCCCCTTCCTCCCGTTATCCCACTTGGCCTCCTCCAAAGGACCCAGCGGAGTCCGTCACCAGCAGGATATATCGAGCGGAGCTTAATTAGATGAGGATTTTGACACCAACAAATGCAGAGGGACTTCACATGCAGTGCAAAGGAATATAGAAAAACATATTAATGACATATCACTCTACAAATGCAAATTCACTCAGCAATTTGATGTGCCATGTGACCTGTCTTCCTCATACCCTTCCTCCTCCTCCTCTTCATCTTTCTGTCTGTCTGGCCAAGGCAATTATATGCTTTGAAGCTCTTTGCTAAAGCTCTTTCCCCTCCCTCCCTCCTTGTCTTTCTTTGCCCCCTCCAAAGCACTTTCACTTTGTGCCTCACTCCGAGCCTCCTGCTTCTGTCTAAAGGACCCTGAGGAGCTGCTCTCCTGTGTGCACCCTCGCAGAGAGTCGAGCACAATTAGATCGCAGTCGAATTGTAAACAAATGCACTGGGAACTCACATGCGGTGCAAAAGAGAGTTCAAGAGCATCGTTCAATAGGACAGCAAGATGTCGATATACAGGTTCCTGTATGTGCAGCGTGATATTTATGTGAGCAGGCAGCCTGAATATTTTCTTTGATTTTTCTCTCTTTCTTCCAGTCGTAAACATAGTTACATCTTTATTTGCCTCCCTGCTCAACACCTCCACCTCCGCCTTTAGAACTCCTGGCCCCTTCAAAGGAGCCCATGTTTGCTTGAAAAATATTAAGTGGAACCTAATTAGATGACTGTTACAAATGCGGTTTGAGCTGATAATATACAAAGGGATGATGCAACACCTTTTGATATATATGTTACTGGAAAAAATGAAGCTAATTTGTTTCCGCTCATCCATCCACCTGTCTTCTGCTGCCTCTATGGGTTGCAGTTTCAGCAAGCTAAGCAAGGAAGCCCACATGTAAATCTCCCTTGCCCTTTTCTCCTGCTCTTCCTGGGGGATCCTGAGACTTTTCCAAGCCAAATGGAATACATAATCCCTCCTGAGTGTTGTGGGTCTGCCCTGGGGTCTGCTCCCAGTTGGACACACCTGGAATTCCACCAGGAATAATCCCGATCAGAGGCCCGAGTGTTAGAGCAGCTGTTCTTCCCCAAGCTTTATCTGTAACTCAGAGCTCCTTGGACGATTTTTAACCAGCTTTTTGTCATTTCAGTGTGGGTAGTATATGCAGATGAACAGTGTTTGGCTTCTTTTCATTGCCCCGAGCTCCCCACTCATTTCCTGGCAAAAGTCTGGCAGATGACACGAAGCAGTCGCTTTTATCCATGATCTCATTGTTATGGTCCTTACCCGGTTCTTTTTTAGTCATGTACAGAAGAATATATAGGATAAATGCTCAACCTATATCCAAAATAATTTCCTAAATCACTATGAATCATAATAAGTGCTCTGCGATATCATTATATTCAGTACCGTTTTTTAAAATTACAACATTTGTAGCAGCGTGCTTTATGAGAAGAGAAGCTCCGTGTGTTTTTCTCTGCTTCTTCACTCTATTTATTTCTTGTAGCAACAGTCTTCCTTCCTCTTTATTGGTCCCCCCTGCTGTGCACCTCCACTTTGTTCTTCATACCTCTCAGTCCACTCCAAACGACCTTACAGAGTCCATGTCTTCAGTTCAGACCTGCATGATATCGAGTGGAACCTAATTAGGTGAACCGAGTGACATAAAGCAAGGCAGTGGGAGCCCACATACAGTGCAGAGCGCCAGTGCAAGACCTATGACAAAAACATATCCCTCACAATATCAACATCACTGTTCTTGTGCGTTATGAAATGAGTAGTTTTCAGTTCTTTATTCTTCTTTGATTCTCATGTTCTTTCTCTTCCTGTCTGACCGCAGCAATTATCTTCTGTTCTGACTCTTAGCTAAAGCCCTTTCGTCTCATCAGCAATACCACAATTCCCTCTTTCCTCCTCCTTTGGCGCCTCCGAAGCAGCCCTACTTCTTTCCTCATTCAGTACCTCTTGGCCTCCTCTGAAGAACCCTATAGCGTTCGTCTCTTGGGTGTTACCACTGAGTGGAGCACAATTACATGAACTTTCCACAGACTTAGCGGATGTCACAGATCATGCTGCTTCTTCAGTTTTAGGAGGACAGGCGCTGTCAAAGTGGTGCCATCTGAGGTAATTAGCTTCAGATTTCGTCTTGTTACGTTGACGGTGTGCTGGAACAGAAGCACCGGGATCATGGGATTGTCTGAACATGGTGATGAAACAGAGGGTTGAGAGGAAAGAATGTAACCTGTCAGAGATTAACTGTTGCGGATAAACAGCCACTCCCACACCACACACCACTTCCCAGACACTTATATTTCCAGCCATAAATTTTACTTTTGACAACCTCATCCATCACATCAGATGCAATTCTGAGTCTAGCCTGGTTGATATTAACAACCTTTCACTGTCGTCCTTTATGCAAGTCTGAGGACACACACACACACACACACACTATCATGATCTTTTTGTTCATAATTTCACAACTGACACGATGGGGACATTGTACAATTGTTGTTCCGATCGTAATTCTGATTGGTGCATCACCACTGATTGGAAGCTGGAGGGGGTCTGTCTACTTTCTGATACAGTCATTTAAAATCTGAGAACCCACTGGCTGTTGGTCTGACAACGATTAAGCCTCTGGGGCCAAGTGGCCAATATTTCAGAGTTCCAGTGTAGCCAGTGGATATCCAGATACGTGCTATCCCAGCTTAAACTTCCTTTTCCGTGCTCGTGTCATTGTTTACAGTGTGTTTAGCAAATAGCAACACAATGAGATGTTTCACTTCTAATTAAAAGCTAATTGATCGCCAAACCATGGGTTCTGAGATTGCATACTGCCAATGCATTCCACCCCTTCTTCCCTCCACAGAGGCTGCTCAACCTGCATGCAATCAAAGTACACTCAAACATGATACTATATACTACTTGGACTACAAACAGAAACTAGAATGCTTGTGAGAACCAAAATCTTGTCCCATTGGCTGCAGATTCTGCCTTCGTATGCAGAGATATCTGTTTATAGAAAAAAGGGCTACCGTACATCTTCCAGTAATCTATAGATTTCTTTTAAACATTTTGTTTAACCCTCCTGTTATGTTGCAGGTCAAATTGACCCATTTAAAAGTTTAAAAATCTAAAATAAAATAGAGAGAAAGAGAGAGAAAATGTAAAATGAAAATAAATAAAAAGTCAATGTCATGTAAAACCATTGTATTTTATATGTACTTCTTTCCAATGTATTCCAATCCAATTGCATTTATGACAAACAAGTGAATTATCCTCATTGAAACAAGATCTGTGAGAGGTAAAGAACACCATTGCACTAAATATTGATTGAAATGGTTTAGTGGAGCGGCTAAGTGATATAATCTTTCAGTTTATGATACAAGCGTGAAAATTGGCATGAACACTCTCCATGGGTCACTTGACAAGAAAATTGTCCGAGACATTTGAAATTTTAAGATGGCGGCCATGTTTCAAGATGGCCGACATCTAAGTGGAGCAGTTAAGTGATATAATGGTTTATTTGGTGATACAAGCATACAAATTGGCATGAGCAGTCTCTGTTGGTCACTTGACAATAACCCACCCACAGTTACTTGAAATTCCAAGATGGCGGCCATTTTTCAAGATGGCCGACACCTTAGTGGAGCAATTGAATGATATAATGGTTTATTTGGTGCTACAAGCATAAAAATTGGCATGAGCCTCATAAGAAGTCTGGGATCTTCTTGACCTCTTGACATGGATATCTTTGGTATCTTTAGTGTCTTTAGCAGCAGTAGATGCCTTTTTTGTGCCCTTTCCAGCTGTGTGTTGTTGAACATAAGTTTACAGCTTGAATGATATTTTGCTCTGTTTCTTGTCAATGTGCTTTCTATGCCATCACCTTCATCTAGTCGGGTTGGACTACGTAAGATAGGCAGAGCATTTATTTTATGAAATAATGGAACATTTCTTGCAATGGTATCATAACCAGTAAGATCTTGGTGTCCTGCTGTTTGTTTTCTCAACTGTTATGATGGCTTCTGCAATGTCTGCAGCAAATTCAAAGGCAGAGGCCGAGGGTCTAGCCTTTTACCACCTTTTAATAAGCACGTTGATGTATGGGATACAACTAAGTTCATGCCTTAACCCTACACTTAGTCCAATCGTTCATCCAATGCCATTTTTACCCTGTACAATCTGTACACCACCCAGTTAACTAAAACTACTCAGAGAGTTGTCGTCTCTTCTTTGACTAACTTTACAATTGGCTGACATTGAACCCCACTCTGAGTTTAACAGCAGTCATATATCACCAGTGTGCCCTGGTAGTGCAGATACTCACTCGTGTCTAATCTGTCCATGATCAACAAATCAACACAACTGTATTACGATGTGTTAAAACTTGTTTTCCAGAATAATCTAAAACCCAATACATTTCTATGAGAAAATTGATCTTTTGAGGATCCAGGGGGCGGCCATCTTGAAAATAGAAATTTCAAGTGGCTGGGAGTGTTTTTTTGTCAACCCAAGTAACTGTGGATGACTTATTGTCAAGTGACCCATGGAGACTGCTCATGCCAATTTTTATGCTTGTATCACCAAATAAACCATTATATAATTTAATTGCTCCACTAAGGTGTCGGCCATCTTGAAAAACGGCCGCTATCTTTGAATTTCAAGTAACTGTGGGTGGGTTATGGTCAAGTGACCCACAGATACTGCTCATGCCAATTTGTATGCTTGTATCACCAAATAAACCATTATTTCACTTAACTGCTCCATTAAGGTGTCGGCCATCTTGAAAAATGGCCGCCATCTTGGAAATTCAAATAACTGTGGGTGGGTCATTGTCAAGTGACCAACAGAGACTGCTCATGCCAATTTGTATGCTTGTATCACCAAATAAACTATTATATCACTTAACTGCTCCATTAAGGTGTCGGCCACCTTGAAAAATGGCCGCCATTTTGGAAATTCAAATAACTGTGGGTGGGTCATTGTCAAGTGACCAACAGAGACTGCTCATGCCAATTTTTATGCTTGTATTACCAAATAAACCATTATATCACTTAACTGCTCCACTTAGGTGTCGGCCATCTTGAAAAATGGCCGCCATCTTAAAATTTCAAATGTCTCGGACAATTTTCTTGTTAAGTGACCCATGGAGAATGTTCATGCCAATTTTCACGCTTGTATCATAAACTGAAAGATTCTGGCAAAAATGAGCACTTAGCCGCTCCACTATTAGTATGAGTTAGTAATTAAACATGCCCCGGGTCAAATTGACTCATGAACATTATTGCTGTTCCTTAGAAACAAACATAACAGAAGGGTTAAAGTATAAGTATAGTACTTTATTGAAAAAAGATTTGATAGTGGCATCTCAGTGTTCTGGTAAGTATTTTTTCGGTTGTTTTGTCGAAGCCTTTCTCTGATTAAACTGCTCCTTCAGTTTAGACAGGGGAGTGCCCAGTGATTCACACCTGTTTTTTCACAAAATTGATGACCTCACTGATTGAATGCCACACTGCTATATTTTTAAACACACCCCTTTCCACTAATTGCCCAATTGCACAGCCTTAAGAGCGTGCATATCACGAATGCTGGGTCATTTTTGTTGGTTTTCTGAGAATCTACTGCACCTACTGGTACCTTGTTTGCCATGTAGCAATAAAAAAATATTCTAAAAACCTGGATTAATCTGGTTAGTCACATTGGCCTGCTATTATTTTGAACAGTACTGTATTTGAGAA
This sequence comes from Centropristis striata, assembly GCF_030273125.1. Classification (NCBI taxonomy): domain Eukaryota; kingdom Metazoa; phylum Chordata; class Actinopteri; order Perciformes; family Serranidae; genus Centropristis; species Centropristis striata. The sequence continues at coordinate 12,274,959 of NC_081532.1, forward strand.
ATGTTACTATTCTGTGTACCTGAGTGTACAAACTACAAAAAACACACACAAAAAAAAACAATATTGCTTTAAACTAATCTACTGGTTTAGTTTTTATGGGGGGAAGTGTTACGGTTGGAGGTTTGTTGTGTTTTGTCCAACATGTTGACAATCTTGCTCTAGTGTCCATCAGTCAGATGTTAAGACATTTGGCGAGATAAGTAAAACTTTGACATGCTGGTGGTGCAAGAGTAAAGATCAAAGGGCTCCAAAGTTTGTTAGAAGACATTGTCTGGGGACCATGGATATCTGTGCCAAATTTCATGGCGATCCATCCAATATTTGTAGAGATATTTCTATCTGGAACATAGAGGTGGACAAGACAACCCAACCACTGACCAACAATTGCATCCCTAGAGCCATGGAACTAACACGGCTAAAAAAAAAAATACTACTCCAAAATCCAATGCTATGACTGTTGTTTCATATTCTCTTTCATGCAGTGCAGAGTTAAAGCTCATCTGAAGTTCGCCCCAGTCTCACAAAGTTCACTTACCTCCAGCCCGGTCTTCTGAGTTTACTCTCCTTGTACTGTCTCCTTTCAGCATTTCATACAGAAAATAAAGTCATGCCCAGTGAAAAGACTCATCTAATCGACAGGTAGTTTAGTGTGCTATTTGTACATGCTGACTATTCAGGTGAAAAAAATCTGTGTGTGTTAGTAGAAATAAGTCTTTGCATGTGCAGTGTTAAATCTCTGTATTTTTTTATAATTAAAGTTATTTTCCATCTTAATTTTCTGTCTGTACTTCTCTTCCTTCCAACTCTTCCCTCCTCTTCCTTCTTGTCTTTCCACATACTGTAGGCTCATATACTAAGTTTATTTGCTCAGCCCATCTCTGCCACCACACTCCATTCATTCTGTCTAAACACCTGCTCTCTGTTGGTTTTTCAATTTCTCTGTCTTCCCTGTCCTTTTTTATTATGCACTGTGTAATATAACACTCTCTACTGTTCCCTCTTCCATTCTATTCTCCCTCTGTCTCACCATTTCTAGAATATACCAGCTCTGAATTAATATGTTAAACTAATAATCTGTGACATTTTCACACAAGTGTCCATTTTCCATTCTATGAGAAACTTAATTAACAGAGTACTGATTCAGCCTGTATACCAAATTCATCAAATGCTTCACATTTGCATTTTTAGCCACCCAGGCGTTGTGGTTTGTGTGTCTGTCATTATAGGGAAATAGATTGGTTGGTATACATGTACAACTTTGGTCCACACTGAAATATCTCAACAACTATCAGATGCATTAAGACACAAACTGAGTGATCGGACAAGAAGAAGACTGGCCCTGCAGCCTTCCAGGGCCTGCTGCTGAGAAGCGTCCCCAGAGCATGATGCTGCCACCACCACCATGCTTCACACTGGAGATGGTGCGTTTGTGGTGATGTGCAGTGTTTGGTGTTCGCCAAACATAGTGTCTAGTCCAGGGATTCCCAAAGTGTGGTGCATGGACCCCCAGGGGTGCACGAGCTGCCACTAGGGGGTGCACGAGATGAAAAATGTAATGGCCACACACACACACACACACACACACACACACACACAATTAAGAAGTGTAAATAAACATTTCCTTTGTAAAATGTAGAATCAAAAACTGTATTTTGAATTAATTAATAAATGCAGTCTATTCAAAATGCACTTCATCTTAAAATGAAGCGTGGTTTTTTTCTTCCATTTTTCCAACCCGTGTTATGATGACGGGGTTGTTTAGCTCCACGGTCATTTAAACTTGATGCAATTTTTGTTCAACGCGGCTTTAAATATTATAACATTTTCCCCGACTTATGTTCTTTCTGCCTCTGATCCTGAGCCTGTCATCATCCTCTTTGCTCTTAAAAGTGGCATAACTTTGTTGCATTATATTGAAACTGTGTTTCAGATTAATTCAAATGCGAGAGCTCATTGTTGTGATTGTGATTATTTAATTATGTGTGTTCTGGTCATTTGAGCATGATTAAACATGCCGCCTTTAATATGGCTATAGAAAAGCTTATTGCATCTTGTTTTTTTTTGAAGGTGTGGGGGATTGGGGGTGCGTCAACCTTGTTGGGACATAGAAGGGGGTGCACGGCTAAAAAAGTTTGGGAACCGCTGGTCTAGTCTGCTGGCCAAAAAGGTCAGTTTTTGTTTCATCAGACCGTAGAACCTTCTTCCGACTGGTGAAGAACCCAGGCAACAGTTGCTGTATGTGCAGTCTCTCCTATCTGAGCCACCGAAGCTTATAACTCCTGCAGAGTGGTCGTAGGTGTCTTGGTGACCTCCCTCTCCAGTCTTCTTCTTGTCCGGTCACTCAGTTTGTGAGGACAGCCAGCTCTAGGCAGATTTAAACAAGTGCCTTATGCCTTCCGTTTCTTAATGATGGGTTTAACTGAACTCTGTGGGAGTCTGTGGGACTCTTTGTAGCCATCTCTTGACTTATACTTTTCAATGATTTTTTCTCTGAGTTGCTAGGATTGTTCTTTTGTCTTCATGTTGCGATTGTAGCAGGAATAGTAATTAACCAGAGACTGGACCTCCCGGACACAGATGTTTTTATACTATAATCTCTTGACACACATCAACTGCACTCCAGTGATCTCCATTTCACTAACTGTGACACTGCTGGCATCAACTAGCTGGAACTTTGTTGAATTAGGTCAGTTACTTTAAAGGGGATGAATACTTATGCAATAATTTTTTTTTACCTTATATATTTTTGATTAATTGATACTATTTTGTAAAAATCTGTTTTCACTTTGATATTAAAGAGGGTTTATTTTCAAATTATTTTTAAAAAGGCCAAATTAAGTTTTATGTATAAAAGCCACAAAAGGCTAAAACATCTAAGGGGGATGTATACTTTTTATAGGCAGCGTAGACCCATTGACTTAGGGTTAAGGTCCTGGCTTTTCCTCTGGTACCATCCTCATCCTCAAAATGTAAATTTGTCTGTAATGTTTTGGTTACTGACATCTCCACCAAGCTCAGCTGTACTTTGCCATACGTATTAATATTTAGTATGTCCGAATACATTGTATGTCAAAGGCAGTATGCCAAAAATAGCACAATGTCCTACTGCATCCACCTGAATTTTGCAGTATGCAAGCCAGCATGCTTTTCTGTCGATTCTGACTCACAATCCTTTGCACAGCGGCAGACATGTCGGATCAAATGAGCTGCTGAGAGCACAGACCGGCGACAGCCTGATGACAGCTCATTGATAGAAGCTGCAGGGATATATGGTCGAAGTTAAAGGCATAGAAAAGTAAAATAAAAGTGTGTTTTGGGATAGAACAGTACACAGCCGTACAGATGTTGAGACTCTTCACTAGATAAGTGTAAACTTAGACCTGCTGATGACGCCATATGAAAGGTAAAGCACTCACCAAAATCAAGAAGATTCTCCCTCTGAACACCATAAATGTTTCCACTCAATTTCATGGCAATCCATCCAGTGCTGTGATGGTGTTGAGATATTTCATTCTAGATCAAAGCAGTGGACCAACCAACCTTTCTGCCATTTTCTTAAAGTGGCATAAAGGCTGCATGTTAACTTTTCACTACCTTTATTCAATCTTCCTAGTGGGACACGAATCACAAAATCATTCATTTTTCAATATTAATGTCTGTCAGCCTAGCAAAGGTTCTTTCAACTTAAACCACTTAAACTCTGAACACATAATGTATGTGGGCTCTAATGCCATAACATACCATTTCAACAAGTTCCATTTGAAGACAGAAAATGCTTTTTATTCTGGCTTTACTGTGAAGAAATATTTAGATCAAAAGTGAGAAACTGCGTGTGTGCTGTGAACAGCACCCTCCTACCATTTATTTGCTGTAAAGCAGTCCCTCACATTTCCTGTCAAGCTTAACCCTGGTGCACACAAGGTAAAGCTGAGGCTGTTATAGGCTGCTAATTCTCCTCATGATGGACCTGTTTGTTTACTGTAATTATACTGACACCTCAAATGATTTATTGATGTTAAACATGTAGCACCTCCAATTATGCTGTCATTTTCATTCTTTCTCTGCTTGTTTCCTGCCACATACATAAACACATTTGTGCCATTTCTTTTATGAAGGTATGCTTGCTGTTTCTTTTTTCTTCCCAGTTCTTTTGATCACAGCACACATCTATACATGCACACAGTCAATATACTCCATACACATTGTATTTGCTAGCCTCTTAATAGTGTTACAGTTTAACTTCTTTCGCTTTTCCTCCTCCTGGTGTGTTTTGATGGGAGTTTGTCTGGGATGGGAATCTCCTACTCCACCAGTATAATCGGTCCGGAACAGGGTCCAGGTGCAGCTTGGTGGGGGACCTCGCCTTCCCCCAGGAAAACTGGTAATTTCAGGACAATTGAAGTAAACACTAACAGCCGAGCTTCATCCCAAACACAGCCTTTATCAGTCAGCAGCCCAACTCTCTCTGGGCAACACTGGCCATTTATCTCCATCTAGACAGACAGACGACCCCTTTGAGCGGCATCCTGCATGGAAATGGCTTCACTGTGAACGCGATCTGGTATCGAGAAGTATTGTGTCATTTTGTTTAACGCTGTGGAAATTGTAAACACTGCTAATTGAAGCTAGAGTTCACTTGTTTTCATGGGTATCTTCCAAAATAAGTTGCGTCATTGTTAAAGTAGAAGACCCCAAAATGACTTCTTAGTTTCTAGTGGTGGAACTGATTAGGATGATACTAGGATAATCTCAGTATTCAAAAACAGCTGGTTTGTCATTAAGCTTCACTTGGCAAGAACAGCTGCATCTTATCTACAGTAAATGACTGCCACAGAAAGACTTTCATCAGTGACACTTATCCAAACTTAGTGGACATTATGAATAGGAAATAAACTGTGTGTTGAACTGCTACTTCTGGAACTATCTAAGCCACCGGAAATAACCATTTCAATACTTTCACTGATGAACTGAAGAAACTGGCTGAAATCCAAGTGGCTCAAATCCAAGTGGCTCCACCAGGCGTGAGTGGTGCATATGTGCCATGGAGAGCCACTCTGCAATCATAAAAATAGGCCAGTGTTCTGTTTAAATTGTTTACGCGAGGTGTGCATGGCCCTTTTATAGACATGAACTGTAAAATGTCTATGTCAACTAGGTATGGCACAATACCAACTTTTCAGGTCAGATGTCAATGTGGCAACCTTAAGTATCTGTTGATACCGGTACCAATCCAATACCATCTTTTCCCCTAAACAGAATCTTTTCAGAATCAACTTTAGTAAACTTGGCCATCTAAAAACATCATGCTCCAACTGTGAAACAACTACTCCCCTAAAGGAAGAAAGTTTAGTGAAGCATCTACGTTATTGATTGGATCGGATTCTGCTTTTCTTTTCTTCTGATATCTGATCCATTGATTTCAGGCAATATTGGTCCAATACCAAGACTGAATATTGGATTGGTGTAACCCTAATGTAAACTACTAGTTAGGGATGGGAATAATAAATCGATAATCAATTAATGGTCGTTAAGAATTTGGTCATGTGGAATTTTTGAATTGATTTTATCTTTGACTGCGTATCAGTACTCACTGAACTGAAACATGGCCCAGCGTTCAGTTCTGCGTCCATACGTTAACAAGCCAATGAGCTGAGAATTAAGTTGGATAAAGCTACAATTTGCAAACTGGAAGTTGCAATAACAATTATAAAACACACAGACATACAAGAGTATTCATTTGCAGTGATGCCGGTAACGCGTTAATTAGTAACGCGTTACTCTAATATGACCACTTTTTTCAGTAACGAGTAATCTAACGCGTTACTATTTCCAAACCAGTAATCAGATTAAAGTTACTTATCCAAGTCACTGTGTGCGTTACTATTTTTTGTCATTTTCCTTAGTAAAACGATATATTTGCTTTCTTCTTGCGACTCGGGGAGCGACGTCGATCGGCGGTTTTGCAATCTATTTTGCGGGTAAAAATGGGTTTGGGTGGGTGGATAAAATTGGGCTGTTTTCGGATCAGTTCTGCGGGTTTTTGAAGCCGAAACACGGGCACTTCAGATCCTTTTTCTGCGACCCTCTGTTCAGCAGGCAGCAGTCTCACTCACTCATTCACTCACACACACACTACAGCTCTGGCTGACGTGCCCCCTAAACTCACAACAGACACTCCCACTACCTTCAGGCTACGTTAAGTCAATCAGTAAGGATGACTATATGGCGCTTTATATCCAACACAATCATGATCTAGTCTGTCCTTAGCCTACAAAATAAAGTTTGAGAAATGTCTGCATGGAGCACAGCTGCTTACAGGTGTGCAGCTTACAGTGACAGTTTCCTCATCGCTACCTGAGCCACCATCCGATCCTCCTCCTTCAGTTTTTGCCCGTACGCGCCCGGTATCTCATCTCTTTCTCTCTTGCGATTCACACAGCACAGCTGGACAAAGTGGTCTATAACTGCCGTTTATATGCAGCAGTCAATATGATCACTATTGGCAGTCCGGGGTATAAATGCTCAGAGTTTGTTTCATTTTAATATATTATTATATATAAGTTGTAAGCTTCAGAAACCATCAAACACATATATTTAGGAAAAGTCGCCGACTGAGAGACATGTAGTTTTAGTGTAAATGAAGTTATTTATAAAAGAAAAACCCAAACGGTCTGTGAGACTGTCTTGGCCGTTCTAGTTCACTGTGTACATGAGAAACAAGGCAAAACTATTTTGAGCGTTTTTTTGTGCATTCTCGCGGTTTTTGATGAGGTTTTGGCTGGAAAATCTCGCTGTCACCAGGCAACACTGCGACACGAACGTTAACAACCATGGAGGGGAGAGAGAGATGCGCATTTACTCGGTGGAAGTACAGTCACTATTTTGACTTTGTGTCAGTTAAAGATGAGAATATTAAGGTTTTTTTTATTTAAAAAAAAAAGAGAGTATTTATTTTTAAGTAAAGTCAAGAAAGACTGTCTTTATTTTATTTTTTATTTAAAAAAGAGTATTTGTTTTTAAGTGAAGTCAAGAAAGACTGTCTTTATTTTATTTTTTATAAAAACATGTATTTTTTTCAGGAAATTGTTTTTAAGTTTGTACGTTACTGTTAAAAATACACTTCCAATAAAATGAGTATTGGCAATTTAAAACTGGTTGTCATTTTTATGTTGAGGCGGCGAGGGGTTGTTGTTGGCAGCTGCTGAATGTAACTAATAAAGTAACTTGTAATCTAACTTAGTTACTTTTAAAATCAAGTAATCAGTAAAGTAACTAAGTTACTTTTTAAAGGAGTAATCAGTAATCAGTAATCGGATTACTTTTTCAAGGTAACTGTGGCAACACTGTTCATTTGAGCAAAACTAGCTTACTGTATCAAACCTTGCTAGCAGGATTTATTAGGTTCAATTTTATCCAAAACTTATTTTAACATAAAACACATTTAAATATGAAAGATTACTGTGAAAACTAACCTCATACCTTTTTGGGGGGCTAAAACATAAAACATTGAACTCCTTGATGTTATCTTTATAGTATAATCTCACTTGAGTTAGATGTTTGTCTTTTCAAAATAAAAGCTTTTACTTTGCCCATGTATGCATGTTTTAAAAAATGCTGCAGTATGTATAAAACATAGCCTTTAATCGATTAATTGATAGTTAACGTTATAGATGCTGGAGTTGGCAGGTTTCTTCCAAACGCCTCTTAGAAAATAGTAGTAGAATCATATTCTGAAACAAAAGCTCAGCATTTTGTTTTTCCCATGGCTTTGAAATATTTACTCAATGCTATGCAATACAGGTGTGTACAGGTGTCAGTAAAAAGATATATTTTGTGGCACATATGCTCCGTAAATGGTCCGCATCTTTTACATGTTCAAGGCAGCCTTGTTGAAACGCTGTTTTATAGAGAACACGTCAGGATAACACAATACAGTTCACCTGCATCCTCCAAAATGATCAAAAACTGACATTAACCTTCATGAAGGGAGAATTCAACTGCATTAGTTTGAGCTAGATGAACCTAACTGGAGTGCATAACAGTAATTGGAATACTTTTGGGTTTTGGATAAAACAAGCGATTTTAATATGTCACCTTGGGCTCTGGGAAATAATAATGGGCATTCACACTATTTTTTAAAATTACATACTGTCAAAGTTTGTTTTTCCACAATGGCTGTTGATATGGTGGAAATTCCAGCTTGAGCTGCAAAATCAGAGGCCGATCACATACAGCACGAGTTGTTGTTGACGCTAGAAACAAAAAAACAATCCTGAAATCCAAAATAAATTGCTAAAATAAAACACTTATTTCGACAAAGCATCGTGCCACCTTAGGACACACTGAAAATGAACAGATCATTAGGTTTCCTACCTGGCTCTGGTAGCGTTTTATTGCTGTGTTGGCTTCATGTTCTCTTACTAATGTAACTCTAATGTAGCTCTTGTGAATTATAATGCTGGAATCAAGGCTGCGCAAGTCAGACATAAATATCATATAAACAGTCTCGAAAATGTCATATTTACCACTGTGAGCCTGCCATAAGGCTGTAATTTTCTCACAAGGGAATGTTCTTTCACACCACAGTATTCTGGCACTTTGCAACCACCAATCAAGTAAACTGCATTAACTCCCCCCCTCCTCCCCCCACGTCTCCCTCTGGTCCACACCCACACACCCACACACATGCATACACACTTCTTTGAGCTTTCTGGAGGCCTGCAAAAGAGACGAACCTGAACAGTGATAAATGTGCATTTTGTTAGTTTTTTGTTGGTTTTGTGCTACTTCAAACCTTCTCAACAATGGAGCCTTAATGCAACAGTCCATCTGAACACATGTTTAGTATAAGTATTGCTTTGAGATTCTCAGCGGGTTGTTCAAACGTTGCACAGCTGTCCTGCTGCTGGCCAATCACTTGTGAAAAAAACATTATAATTTAGGTTAATGATGCCTATTCATGCTCTAAATGTGTGTGCGTGCGTGCATACTGTACATGCCTGAAAATATTTCATGGCCATGAGGAAAGACAACCTCAAACACAAGGACAATGCACATCCATCTGTTCTCTTTCCCCTTCTCTGCAGTCTGTCATTTCTGTCCCCTCTGCGCCGCGAGCCGCCGTGAACTCTGGGAAACAAGTGTCCTGCAGCTGTGTATATACTGGTCTTGTGGCAATGTTGCCTGCACACTGCTCACCGATTGTCACACTGCTGCTTTCTCACAATATGCGATGTTGCACACTGTGTGGCCCGCCGGCTCTTTTCATTGCAGAAAAATCAGAGCATGAAAGTATGTGATTTACTTTCTTTTTTTTTTTTATGTACAAGAAGAATAGATCCAGTGTCAACTTGTGCTGTGGTGCACCTTGTTATCTCAGGCTGTGTGCGTAAAAGGATAACATCCATGATTTCTCTTTTATTTGCAGAAGGAAAGCCATAGATAGCCAAAAATCTTCCTGTTTTTTTGCTTTGTTTTACATGGAGTCATTGAAATTGAGAGATGCAGCTGTACTGTAGGAGCCTTGGTTGGCATTATAGGTTTGTCCGACAAAACACAACATTTGTATTGACGTCATCTGGCAAAGTGGTTCTGGCCAATCAAATACATGCAAACACTATTTCTAGTGCCTTATATCTACTGTTTACCTCACACTAAAAACAATGTCCTTGATTTTCTCATTAGTACCTAAAACAAAATACCACAGCTGACACAGCCTCCTGCACTGTTTTCACCCTGGGCTGTTTTTGGTCAAAATTCCCACATAGTTTCTACTACTGTTACTGTGATTTATGCAGAATCATATATACGTGACCTACATAATATTACAGAAGATATTTACATGTTTGGAAGCCTGACAGCAGTGGAGACCCTCTGTAATACATTTTCTCATACAGTGGTTCATATAATGTCTAATGAAATATAAAAAGGTCTGAGCAGTGGGCCCGCAGGCCACATCCGGCCCATTGGCTGTCCTTGTCCGGCAGCGTGAGGTTACCAAGAAATAAGAAATCAATATAACCGCAGTGCTTTTATTTTGAAAAAAATAGCAAACATTATCATTAGCACCAGGGTGTGAATTTCACGATGGCCACGATGGCCATGGCCGTCGTTGCCCCACACTCTGGCCTTGATGCCCTGTGAAAAAATTTTCAATTTATGGCCAAGGTGGCCTTTGTGCCCCTGTCAAAGTTCCAGTATAAACACAACACTAACCTGACCCACTCCCCCTCCTTCGAGATGTGTGCATCAACACATGGCTCATTAGAATATTCTAATGAGCCATGTGTTGATGCGCAGCACAGGTAAGCTAGCGGACAAGCTGTTTTGATATGTTGTGACTGAAGTATGTGCTAGTATTTGACAGAACTTAACATTTACGTTTATATATAAAGTACTATTGATAGGTAATTACCATTGTATTAGCCTATTTAAAGTCGACTCGTTAACGTTACATTTTTGCGTCATGAAAACTAGCGATAGCTAGCTAGTTGGGATATCGCTAACCTCTTCCCTACCTCAGGGACAAGGGGTCGACATTTAGCTGATGTAAATTTTACCTCAGCAGGTTCCTTTTTATGGCAGGGAGGAGGCATTTCTCTTTCCTTACTCTTAGATGAACTCAGGCAGGAGATTAATTTTGCCATCTTTTCAAAATATATGCATTTGCCATCTTTTCAAAACAGGTTAATTTGTCATTTTCCTAAAAGGTCCTTTCTAATATATTTAATATATTGTGCATTAATGTTTCTTGGTGAATGAGAATGTTAAGGTATTAATCTGAAAGGTAAAACCAGCGTTATTTAACCAAACGGCCTTTATGCCCTGTCATGTGGCCTTTGTGCCCTTAAAATAAGTGTTAACAGGAAGGCCAAATGGCCTTGCCCCTAAAATGACGAAATTCCAAGCCTGATTAGCACTAGAGCTAACAAGCACTTTTACTATAGTTAAGACAACAAATATAGCCACCAATATGTATGACAGAATAAAATAAACTCTAACAAACCTTGTGTCCTGTCAGTCAGCCACTATAGAAGCCTTTTTCATACTTTATATCAACTTTACATGAATTACGACGCACTCGTTATTATTTACCTTTTGTTTTTTCATTTAACCGTTCTACCGGTTATTTCCTGTCACTACCTTTCAAAATTAAAGCACCTGTTTTACACTGGATGACACCTTTTCAAAATAAAAGCATCACAACATCGTAAAACACCTTGAAAATGTACAAACATGAAAAAAACAAGCTATATAATACAAAAACACAAATGGGAAGCTTGCTAAAGGTCATTTACAGTTGTGTTTAAAATAAATGGAAAAGTGATTGGAGTATACTTTTTACTGCTATACTTGATTTACTCCACATTAACAGTCTCATCATAACATGTGTTCCTATCAGTAGCAGCTCAAAACCAGATAATTTACTATATTTTATAAAGCGATTACATTAATATTGAGCAGAATTTATTTCTGAGTTTTGGTCCGGCCCCTGCAACCTTCGTGGTATTGGTCTTGTGGCCCCTTGGGAAAATTAATTGCCCACCCCTGGGTTAGGGTCAACTTTGACCCTTTCACACTGTATTTTCACTTAATGACAAAAACGTCTTGTTCAGCGTTTGGTTGGACTAACAGACACTCCAAGGAGTTGCTGTTCAAGTAACATACATTTTGTTTTTGTTTTTTGCTAGCCAAAATGAACATCCCAATGCTCCAGTTAATGCTAAGATGAATTAGCAGTGACTTCGCTCAATCAGGTTGCCGGTGTAGAGAAGGGTGTAGTCAGTGTTGTCAGATCCCTCTCGCTCCTCCACAGTCCAAATATGGTCTGCTCCGCGTAACGGAAACAAGATGGCGACCCAAGATGGCGACGAGTGTAACGCTGAACTCGATGCTTCCAACGGGCAGTCCACAAACCAATGGGTGACGTCACGGTGACTACGTCCACTATTTATACAGTCTATGCTGCTCACATGTGTGATCAGCATGTTGGAAAGAAAACCAGCCCTCATGTATAATGCGGACCACATCTGGAACCCCTCCCACCTGTTAGTGTGTGCTCACTCCAAATGAAAACGACAATTTAATTTAAAAAAAATGACAGTTTAATATTCATGAATGCAACACAAGGTTGCTTTTGAGGCCTCGAGTCAGTGTCTCCACCTAATTGCTTAACTGTATAAGTGGCACATGGGGCTGTGAGCTCCATCTAAATGCTTGTGAATGCACAGCCGTGCTCTGGTTGAACAGATCGGGTAGGACTGACATGCTGTTTGCTCTACACGTCTGGTGTAGACAAGGAAAAAGAATAAATGGCAAAAGGAAAGAATCCACAAGCGGTACAAGCCCCAAGACTGCCGGTGTCAGAACTCACAGTCTATAGAAAATAACAAGCCTGAGTGTGTTGACGTGTGTCATACGACGTGCACATTGTGCACTTTCGTCCTCTCCTCTCCTCTCCTCTCCTCTCCTCTCTGCGGCTTCATGCTCATTACTCCACCGTGCCTTGACCTCCTCACCCTCCTGACCTCCCTCTCCTCTGGTGTAAGAAAGACATTTTGACCTCAGTCTGTTGTTTGTCCCTTCACATCCTGTCCTCCTCACTTTCACTGGACATCCCTGCTTAAACCTGTTGCTGCTGTCTTGTATCAAATCTCTCCAGGGACTGTAAGTAGACCTCTATTATCTCAGCATTCAGTCTTTTTCTTCACTGTTTGTTTGTAAAATCAATGATTTTCCAACTGAATCTGGCACTATCATTTAGGGCCTCTGGACAACAGCATCAGTTAAAAGCTCTGCATATAGATTATAAATGTACCTTAGCCCTCACTGCTTCTTTTAAGTGCCTAATTTTCTTTCGGGTATCCATTCTGTCTATCACATTTGCATTTGCCACAGACGCGAAATCATTGTGCGGATTGCTATTTCCTTTTTATCAGAGTCAACTGGCCAGGCAGGAAAACAAATAGGGTGTTTTGAAATCGACACAAACGTTACAGCGCAATCAAAGCCATGATCTAAAGCGTTCTATTTAATGTCAGCCATTCATGTGCTGATTTTAAATTGCTAACAGCACCACGCTGTGCCAAGTGTCTATAATCACAGTGACAATATACAATATTCTGGCCCGTAGGCGAGAGCTCCCTCTCCAATTATGTTTCTCTTGGCCTGAGATTGAATCTATTACTGTGTAATTGCCTCTATATCTCCAACTATCACCCGGAGCAGTTCCACAGATTATTCACACATATGGTGTGTAAATGTTTGCTGGAAATCAATGCTATTTTTAGGATGTTGTTGATGTTGAAGGAGCTATGTCCTTATGAAGGACTATCTTATTTACAATTATTAGACCTGGTGACCTGGTAGTTTCTCTGGCTGAGAGGTTATTTGAGGTGAATGAATTCAGAAAACCACATGTGAGAACGAAGCTTGGGTTGTGACAAATAATTTCGAACATTTCCTGCAATCTTCTGGTCTCAGGTGGGTGCGGTTCAATGCATCAAGACAAATCAGATAGCATCAGTCAAGCTGTCAGGCAGGAAAAGTAGATTTACTTTTACCTAACTTTCCTGTAATAGTCCAGCAAGGCAGGGCCTCCAGATCTCAGATTCTCAGCAGACTTAAGCAGACATTAAGAATTAAATATTTATATTTTAACTTAATGTTCTCACCTCCTGGCCGGTCAAGTAGAGTCAGGTATGTCAATCAGTTTACTCACTTATAGATTAGTGCTGCTGGTTCTCCCTGAAATTGGTGATGTTGGCTGTTCAGTTCATATGTCTGTCTGTCCAACACTGTGGTTCAAAGGAAAATTTCATGAACAACACATTTTTTTTTAATGGACATTAATTTGCTTCTTCCAAGACAGACCATTTGTAGTTCCTACTTGACCTCATTATATAAAATGAGCTTAATGGAGTTTTACAACTACAGACATGAGATCTAGAGCATTCAGAAGATGTAAAGTTTACCTAGACATACTAAGAAAAGGGGGTTTCTCAGCAGAATACAAGTGCTTGCCATCAAATTGCCTAAAAAAGCAATTTTTGAAGAAATCTCCAAAATGTCAAAACTTTTTGAAACCAAATCACTGCATGGATTTTTCTATCTATTTTGGTGATTTTTTTTTTTAACATTTTGATTAATTTTTGAGTGGTCAAAAAAAGAAAGAGTTCAAATTAGCACCAAATCTGTGTAACAAATGGCATCAAGTCTAACATCGTTGGAGCAATTTACAAAAAATATTTAACAAGGGAATGGCTTTCTTCATAATGTTCTTCGGCCTTGTATGGTTCACAATTTATTTTAATTAATTTATGCATTTATAATTCTGATTTATGGCTACAACATTTTGACACAGTGCTGAGCTGCACCTAACATTTATCTTCAGGTCCCCAGCTTTCAGATGGTGTACACATCTTCTATGTAAAATCTACTGTTGACCTTTTATCTCCCCCTTAACATCCTCTTAAAAAAGGGGGGTGGAATGGTGAGGGGCTTAAAGCAAAAATTCCTATCAAAGTACACCAATGACATCAGCTTTTTGCAAGTTACATAAAAAAACCCATCTGGTGATCTTTGGTCCTAATTTAAAGTTTTGAAAGCTATGATCATACACCTACATCACATCTGTCAGCATCCTGCTAGTCAACACTTTTCTCATATTTGACATGCAGAAGCTGACGGCTGTGAAGTTCCAGGTTCCAGGGACAAATTATTCCCTTTATAGCTCATGTTTATAGATCGTTGCGGAGTAGCCGCTGAGTTGTGCAGTTATAATGTTTTTTTCTGTTAGAGAAGAGATGAAATGTGCGATTTAGGACACTGAAGCTGCTCTTACAGATTGCTGCGAAATTCTGCATTCATACACTTACCTTTTCACCTATTCATTGAAAACACGTTAGTCACAGAAAGAAAGTGACTTCTGTGGGAGTTGCTTGTATGCTCTCCCAGATGCCCAAACAGAACAGTACTAAAATATTAAAGATGCACGATGTGTGCTATGTAAACAGAGCAGCTCATTGTGAGGAGTAGAAAACATCATTATCTGCATTTCCAGCCTGAAAATAACCCAAATCAACCAGCTACTCCAGGTCACAGTAATGCTACTAAATGATGGCTGCTTCTTCAGGAGTATAGAGCGAGCCGGATCAGAGTGTTCTGTCATGATTACAATGCTGTAGGTAATCATTTGTTTTTGAATATCTAAGAGGAAGCAGAAGAAGCACAAACACATGGCCTGGTAATGATGGTGCAGTGTTTTTCTGCTAACAGCTGCACAAAGACAGACGAAATCTTTTGAACACAGGATGTGGGCTCAAATCCTGAAAGGTGCTTTTCATGTTGTTTCTCTATGAAATGTGTAAAAGAAAAATTACATGAGAAGATGGTGCATCCAACGCTCCTAACATTGGCTACTTACGGCAAAGAGGACGTGTCTCAAAGCAGCACAAAACAACAAGTTACCTTAAGGTCTTATACGAACGCCAACTGCTTCTACACAACAAGTAACACCTGAGACCCGATAAACGACTGCTTGTAGTTCTACACTCATAATGACAAATTAGAATTAGGGTTTGAATCTGTAGCACTTCCTTTTAACTTTCCAATCATTTGGCTGACGCTTTTATCCGTTTTGACAAAAATGTATTGAATTCTCGAATTTCAAGAATCATGTTTGTACATCAGCTGCTACCCGAGGTGGCAATATATTTCCTGCTAAACATATTTCTTCTGGCAAATTAATACAGAATTATGCTTCTCTGTGATGCACATATGTTAACATGCATGGGGATGGGTCGAACAAATGGCGGACTTTTACCCAGGAGAACAGGGTTCGTGTGAAAAACAAAAGTAAATTAATTTTTACGTAACTTACGTCTTTGTGTAGCTTGCAATGCTCACAGTTTGTGAGTTGTTTTTTTTTCTGTAACGTAAGTTTTTTACATAACTTCCGTAGCTGACGCCACCCTCGTAAATACTTCCGGTATTTACATACATTTACTTACTGTTTAAACTCTCTTGTATAATGCCTAACCAGGAAGATTTTTGCCCTTAACCTATAGGTCAGTCTTTTTGTAGCCTAAATTAACCAAAAGTGCAGCCTTTTTATTAACCCCGAACCATACTTCTATGTATACGACGTGTATGCTTTTTTTTTAGAATGTGCCGCAGTACAGTGAGCCAATAAACTCATATTTTGACAAATGCTCATATGTGTTGTTATCGCTGGTATTGACAATAGGTCTATCTAGTCGTTTAGGTTAGAGATCTTGTTGCTTTTTAAACACACTGGGCAGCCTCAAACCATAACACTCACTGTGGTCGCAGTTTTAAACGTGCAGAAGTAGTCAATATAAATAATTTTGGTTTCACACATAACACATACAATTGTTTCCTGGATGCAGGTCATGTGTTTAACCTGACCTTCTTCCTTTACGGATTTTCTTGTTCTTTATACTACATCATATGATTTCGGAAGCATTCACTCTGAGTGTGTAATATTGCTGCAGATGGGTTTACATCGGAGTACTTCAAAGCCTTTTGTGTTCATACGGATGCTAAAAGATACCTTTTGTGTTCATATCAGACGCCAAAGCTTTGATATTTGTAGACCTGGGAATAAGAATGTTTTGTAGATTGGTGTAGGTGTTTCTTTTATAAGTTTATGTAGTATGTTTGTGTATGTTTTTCTCTCTGCTTTGAAACTGACCCTAGACTGTAGAAAACATGAACGAAATGTTTATGGTCTCCCATAGGTTTCTAGAGTCAAAATGAATGTTGGCGTCTTGCCACAGACTCCTCTTAACTCCTGGCTAGTTTGTTATTGAGCCACCTGTGAGGACAGCCAGTAGTCTCTTAAAGAGCCCATATCCTTAATTATGCATAATTCTAAGTCGAAATATAAATTAATCAGGTGACTTCTATGAAAATTCAAACTCCTCAACAGTTATCATGATGAGGGATAGTAGCAATAGAGACCAAACTGTTGTTTTATACAGGCTGGGAGCAAGTACATTGGGCAATTTAACATAGGGTCAGTGAGGATTGACTCGCTTTTGGAGCCAGCCTCAAGTGGCCAGTTGTGGAATTGCAGTTTTTTTGCACTTGTTTTTTGCAGTTGCTGCTTGGTCCTTGAATCAACTAATCAGCTTCCTTCAAGCCCAGGACTCTACAATGTATAGTTAATATATGTTAATATATGGGTTGTTTGCATGTAAGCTCCTCTGGAGCCTCTGGGACCTGTTGTTACTCAAAACACCAAATTCAATCAATCTTTCTTTGTATATGAATATCATTTCCTTATGATTGAACTTTAATGAGCAACTAGGCCTTGAAAATAGACCCATCATTCAGGAAATTAACTACTTTGTTCTGCATAAATACAGTGACAACAGTAGAAAATAACTGTCCAATCAGAGCTGAGTATGTAATTGTGTGCCTAAAAGCTTCAGGCGTGTGAGGCAAGAATGAGCTTGTTCCTTTGAGATTGTATGTGTGAAAAGGACATTGCAGAAATTGCTAGATAACTAGCCTTCTGTCCTTTGTGTTGAGAATGTCTCATGGTCACACGTTCTTTAAGAGCCACTGAAGGGTACCACAGATCAAAAAAATCTGCCAGGGAAAAATAAAACAATTCATTGTTGTCAATTGCAAAACAAGGTTGCTGAATTTTAAAAAGTGCACCGTCTAATATGCATCATCTCACCGCCTCTGTTCTGTTAAAAAAATCTCTGAAGCTAACGTTCTGCATGGAAATGGAGCTGACTGCTGCGGGATACATACGTGGGCGTACACTGATGGTGTGTGTGTGTGTGTGTGTGTGTGTGTGTGTGTGTGTGTGTGTGTGACACCTGATTGATTTATGCATTTTTATTGGCACTGCTGTCTTAATGTGGCATCTGTAGCAGAGGTTGTGGTCTTGTGACAAATGCTGAGAAACCTTCTGTTGTTTGAAAGGCTAAATCTCAGAACTTCAGTATTTTTATGTTTACATAGAAAGTGTAGTTTTATTCAGAACAGACATGTTCCAACTGTTCCACAAAGGGCCGTGTGGCTGCAGGTTTGGTTGCAACCAATCAGTAGCACACCTGATGCACTTAATGTTTAAAGACTGAGATCAGTTGAGTTCTCCGACCCTGGTGTGCTCCTGCAGCCACACAGGCCTTTGTGGAATAGATTTGTGATATCTGATTTACTTATTTACAGGTTAAGAAAGTCATCTGTTTTATATTTATAAAAATGTCAATCCATGAGAATGCAAAATTCCTAAAAAGTAGACTTTAAAGGAGCAACAATTTCATCTGAGAGCAGTACACAGCTTGATGTCCTTATCAGGTTTGTTGATATGCTGGCAGACCATGTCGCACTAAATCTGGGCCTCACCTTTCCCAACACACAACAAAAGAGAAAGATTAGCAGGTAGCATGACTTACACTTCTCTGTGGAGTAACAGACCCAAGTAAAGGCAGTTTGAATACTTGGTGTTTATTTCAGACTGAGCCAAGATGGAGATTATCTTTTTCACATCAGGACAATTAATGCTTCGTTCACACAGAAAGGCCAAGCAGAATAAAGACACCGTGAGTTTCAGAACAGGGGGAAAGTTACAACGAAGTTGAATTTAATTTTCCACAAGTCCTCCAAATTAAACAACAGAATGAACTGGGCTGTCTTGACCAGGCTTAAAGCAGAACTATGCAGCATTTTCAACTCAATAAAACTTAAGAAATCATTGTGATGGTAAAATTTCAGCCCTCCCAGCCCCCACTGCTCTCTCCTGGCGGAAAACCAGCCTTGCAAGATCTGTACTTACGTCCCGGTATTGGTCTTGGGAGAATGAGTGAGAAAACAACAAAAAACCTTTTGTTTTCAGTAGCAGCTAGATTGCTATCGACTGGGTTGTTGCTATTTATGTGGCAAACTTGCCAAACAACTGAGGTTATATATTTGTTCACTGTATGTCTCTTACATGAGACAAATTCAGAATTTGCTCCGTTGACAACAAATGCCCATGGCCATCGATAGAAAGGGGGAGGGGTGCCCTGGTGGGTTTTTTACCACTGTATTGTGGAATATACTCCCCAGAGCTGTATGGGGAGCTCCGGGGGCTACCAAGTGTGCCTTTAAGGAAACATAGTGGTTTGGGTAAAATTTGCAACTTTGTTAATGTGAGGTAATATTTGTCATCATGTTGAAAAAAATAAATAAAAATAAGACTACAGATCTTTTGGTTTAAAAACATGTGAATAAACAGTACTGTATCAATATTTTCACCAGATGATGCTGAAATCACTGGAAAAGTTAAGCAACTAGTCCAACAGTTGCAGATGACAAAAATTACAGATTGTAGGAATCTGAATTGAAGCGTTTGCCTTTCAGAGCTTGGTTGCTGCATGTCATCGTCTATTATTAACGTTGTTGTCCATATCGCAATGCATTGTGGGGTATCTATGCCAGAGGAGTGTCCACCGTTTACATATACAGGGTCTGCTGGTAACATGGTAATGGAAAGTGAGGACTGTGTGTTTCTCTTTTGAGACTGGTGTTAGAGAAATGCATTGAGGAAACCTTTAAAATTAGATTATCTGACACCAACAGTAACCTCTCACCTATTTCTCTGCGCAGATGATGTTGATGATGATGTTTGATGAGGAATGATGAGCAGGAGACGGCCAAGTTCTTAGTTTTTACATTTTATTATAATACGTCAAGAAATTTAGAGTTACAGAGATCCCTGGGTTCAATCTACATGTCCCTGACATGACATAGGCTGGTCAGTTCATGGAGGTTGGACCCCCCTTCTGTCCCTCAAACCCTTTTTTATAACTTAACAATGTTTTACTAAAAAATGGAGGTAGATTTCTTCCAGGAAGTGCCACCCTCTTGATCCGTTGATTCGTCAGTTTTAATCAATGTTGTGAACACGTCATGTCACCAAGAAGAGAAGATAGTTACCTCCTCTCCTCAGCACACTGTGTCCATAACCTGGCCTGTTCCCAAAACATTCAACAAAACATCCTGCCTTGTTATGAATTACAGAGATATTAGTGGACACACAGATGTTGCAATGTGCACACAAAATATAAAACATAAAATATGAAACAAACAATATAAATTTTTGTGATGATAGAATCTTACTAATTTTAAACAGATGGAATATATGTACAGTATCTCACAAAAGTGAGTACACCCCTCTCATTTCTGCAATGTTTTAATTATATCTTGTCATGGGACAACACTGAAGAAATGACACTTTGATACAATGTTAAGTAGTCACTGTAGAGCTTGGATAGCAAAGTAAATTTATTGTTACTTCAAAGTAACTCAAAATACAACAATGAATGTGTAAAATGCTGGCAACAAAAGTGAGTACACCCCCACTGTAAATGTCAAAATTGGACCCAAATGTCAATATTTTGTGTGGCCACCATTATTTTCCAGCACCGCCGTAACCCTTTTAGGCATGGAGTTCACCAGAGCTTCACAGGTCGCCGCTGGAATCCTCTTCCACTCTTCCATGATGACATCACGGAGCTGGTGGATGTTGGAGACCTTGCGCTCCTCCACCTGCCGTTTGAGGATGCCCCACAGATGTTCAATAGGGTTTAGGTCTGGGGACATGCTTGGCCAGTCCATCACCTTCACCCTCAGCTTCTTTAGGAAGGCAGTGGTCGTCTTGGAGGTGTGTTTGGGGTCGTTATCGTGTTGGAATACTGCTCCGCGGCCCAGTTTACGGAGGGAGGGGATCATGCTCTGCTTCAGTATTCCACAGTACATGTTGGCATTCATTGTTCCCTCAATGAACTGTAGCTCCCCAGTGCCAGCAGCACTCATCCAGCCCCAGACCATGACGCTACCACCACCATGCTTGACTGTAGGCAAGACACACTTGTCTTTGTACTCTTCACCTGGTTGCCGCCACACACGCTGGACACCATCTGAACCAAATAGGTTTATCTTGGTTTCATGAGACCACAGGACATGGTTCCAGTAACCCATATCCTTAGTCTGCTTGTCGTCAGCAAACCTTTTGCGAGCTTCCTTGTGCATCTTTTTTAGAAGAGGCTTTTTCCTGGGACGACAGCCATGCAGACCAATTGAATGCAGTGTGCGGCGTATGGTCTGAGCACTGACAGACTGACCCCCCACCCCTTCAACCTCTACAGCAATGCTGGCTGCACTCATACGCCTGTTCTCCAAAGCCAACCTCTGAATATGACGCTGAGCGCGCGCACTCAACTTCTTTGGTCGACCATGGCGAGGCCTGTTTTGAGTGGAACTTGTCCTCTTAAACCGCTGTATGGTCTTAGCCACCGTGCTACAGCTCAGTTTCAGGGTGTTGGCAATCTTCTTATAGCCTAGGCCATCTTTATGTAGAGCAATAATTCTTTTTTTTAGATCCTCAGAGAGTTCTTTGCCATGAGGTGCCATGTTGAACTTCCTGTGACCAGTATGAGAGTGAAAATACCTAATTTAATACACCTGCTCCCCAATCACACCTGACACCTTGTTACACTAACTAGTCGCATTACACAGGGAGGAAAAATGCCTAATTGGTCCCAATTTTGGCTTAATTTTGAGATTTTCACTTGGGGTGTACTCACTTTTGTTGCCAGCATTTTACACATTCATTGTTGTATTTTGAGTTACTTTGAAGTAACAATAAATTTACTTTGCTATCCAAGCTCTACAGTGACTACTTAACATTGTATCAAAGTGTAATTTCTTCAGTGTTGTCCCATGACAAGATATAATTAAAACATTGCAGAAATGAGAGGGGTGTACTCACTTTTGTGAAATACTGTATTTACAGTAATCACATTTTCTAAACCAATATTAACACATGATCAAAATCATTGTATCAAAAGCATCTTAAATAATCATTCAGGTCGTTGCCTGCTCGGGCCCTAATGATTATTCCATGTCAGCAGAGAGAGAGGGCACACACACAGTGAACTACGCATGCAGATAGTGACCTTCGTCACACGGATAGTGACCCCCATACACAGAGACAGACAACAGGGACAGAAAAACAGATTATTTCTAACACTGGTCTCCCCTCAAAAACTACCCCATAGATTGTTTGTATAGGCAGCAAAATACGACACATATTTACATTTAATCATACACTGATGAACGCAGTATTGGGAGCCATTTCGGTTCAGTGTCTTGCCCAAGGATACTTTGACATGTTGGCTGCCATGGTCAGGGCCACCGACCTTTCAGTCAGTGGAGGACCTATCTACCAACTGAGGTTGATGGCTGGGTGGTCTGGCAAAAAACGGTTAATGTGGCTTAATGTTTTCCGCGATGCAACATCCACCAAAGCACTGTCCAATTAAGTATTCTACTCTCATTGATGGGTTTGACAAAGTATTAGAAGCAAAGCGTTGTATAATGTGAAATAATACAAAATTGTTGCAAACCATTACTTAGATTTTAGCTGAATGTACCTGGTTAACTGGGAAATATAGATCTAGCAGGTAGTATTAAGATATTTTAACATTTTTGTTCGTTTTGTTCTTTAATGTATGCAGAGATATAACTGTAGCCTCTCAAGAAGCGCCACTTTTCCACCCACTTTCAGATCAGTAGGCGACCGATCTACCAACTGAACCAGTAACGTTGTCCTTCAAACTACTTCACTTCCAACATTTACGTACATTCATTTACTGTTTAAACTGTCACTTATCATTTAATTTATAAGGCTTTACCAGGAAGTGTTTTGCCTTGAACATAGATCAGTGGTAATTTAGCCTAAATTCAATGAAACTGCAGCCTTTTTTTCAACCACAAACTATAAGTGTATATTTATGCTTATATGGGTTGTTATAGGTGGTACTGACGACCTATTCTGTTGTTTAGGTTGGAGATCTTGTTCTTTTTGTATCAAGCATCAAATATGTTTTGGGATTAAGTCCATCACCCTGCGATGTGAGTATTGCGCATGTTCACATCGCAGTGTTGATGCTGAAATGATACACTGTGCAGCCTTATGTTTGTATAGAATTTCAGAAGGATCCACTTTATCTCCATAGGCTTTTGCACTATAATATCTGACTTCTACTTCAACGTAAATACCCTGTTATGGGGCAGCCGCTGACTTCACTTCAATACCCATCAGTTTGGATCATTTTATTTTAACTGCTCACAGTACATACATGCTTACATGACTGTTCTGTAACGTCGTATGTCTTAAGATTAAAAGCCACTGTATCCAGTTAAAATTAGTTTGTTGTACAAATGCCACTTCTCATGCTGAATAAACTGATTCTAATGTGTAAAATCCTCACTGAAATACGATATGTAATGTGTGAAGTGTGTTTTTACATCTAAAGCTTGCCTAATTTGGAGTGTTCTGCTCTGATATGAAGCTCCACTCTACAAAGTTTTGATACCAACCTGTTGAAAGAGCTGAAGGCGGGCCTGGTTGCCGCTGTGATGAAGTAGCAACATGTCTGATTCAATAACAATATTTTTCTAGAACAATAGCTTTCCTGAAAGGTCCTTGTTTACTGTTATAAATGTATGAATTTGCCTCAGCAGCGTTGTGAATCTGAAGAGACCCACAGCTGTTTGTGCCTAATGAGGTGTCTAATGTATCTGAGAACAGTCAGGCTTTGTAGTTTGCCAACACAACGTTTTTTATGAATCTTTGTCCCCGACACACAGGAAGTACTGGAAGATATTACAAGTAACCACATTAATCTTCTGAAGGGGTTGGATTAAACGTCAAAGCATTAATCTCAAATTTAAAGAAGGCTGAAAACAGAGATCAAAACATTTTATGACACAAAGTCACTTGACTAAACATGGTTAATTACAACACTCAGTTAAGCCACAGTGACATTGCATATGTCTTTTGTGTGTATTAAACCATTTCCGAACTTTCCATAGAACCAGAAAGAAGTATATCGATGTGACAAAAATGAGAGAAAAAGTGTTTAATACGAACATCCTCTTTTACAATATATGATCGTTTTCTTTTATTCTCAGAGTAATACCCCCAGGAGTATATTTTCAAAGACTCCAGCTATCACTTTGCTCTACAATTTATACAAGGAAGCACAAAGGAAGAAAATATATGGATGAACGGTGTCTCAGCTCCCAGTAAAAGCTCTTATTTCATTACAAGGCCTTGGCTGCACTTGTCTGGGTTACACTGCAGGGATCTGCAGGGCTGGTCGGAGCTCAGTTGTCATCTGCAATACAGCAACTTTACTATCCACCTTTATGAACCTTTGTTTTTTAATCCGATCAAACCGTGTCAGTAAAATAACCTGACAAAAAAATACATCAATCTGTCAACTACACTAGGTTGATATGGTGACTATAAATACATATGCAACCCTGATTCCAAAATAGTTGAAATGCTCTGTAAAGTGTAAATAAAAACAGAATGCACAAGACTCAGAATGAGTGTATATATTTACAACCGACACATTTCGCAACATTTGATATCTTGTCTTTGTACTGTATTCAACTAAATGTAGGCAGCAAAGGATTTACAAATCATGCAATTGCAACAGTTTTTCACAGCATCCCAACCTTTGTGTAATTGTAAAAGGTTATGTATATACTGGATACTGTTATGTAAAATGGATGAATACGGTCAGTTCTGAATACCTTTCTGTCCTTGCATGGTATTTAACAATGCAAAGCATATTCTGAGGCATCGATGACATGTTAAGACTAACAGCCTTGGTTGGTTCTACATGACAAAGCTTGAAACAAACAGTAAATTCCTTAGTAAATATAGCCACACAAGTAGTGTGGAGCAAAAAGGCCCATGTGTTTCCCCTCCACCTATATTCCTTTTTAAGGGAACTTGTTTTGCTACACATTGCCTTTTGGGCTGTTTCCTCCTGCCTTTGATGCCTCACTGCAACCCTCTTCTCCAGAATAGATGTGTTTTCCTTTAGTTCTTCATTGTGACTTCTTTGAACCAATTAGGACCAGACCGAGTTGGACAGTCTTGATAGGTTATTGATTTACACTTCCTGTTTTATGTTGTGTAGCCACAAAGTTATGTCTTTACAGAAACCCTCAGTCGTTTGTGTTTGAAGAAAAACTCTTGTGCACCTTCTACTCCCTCTTTCAAACATCAAGCCAGTGAAAAGTCTGCTACTGCCCAAAACTGCTAGGTGGCTAACAGTACAGTATTTGTCTTACACTACACAGCTCCCAGCTCTGTGTGTGTGTGTGTCTCCCCCAGGCCATAATGCAGTAAATTAGACTGTGTTCTTAGTCAACTTGCCCTGCTTAATAACAGTTAAATGTACTGTAAGTCAGCGTTTTTCCGACTCTGCAGCGGGGATTTTTGCTGAGAGGTCTCTGCTCTGGTTAGCTGTCAGAGACAGGCTGTTTCCTAGATTAGCTTTGATGTAAACCACCATTAGGCCAACTTGAAGTGGGCCCTGAAGGTAGAAATGCCTTTGCTTCCCGTGCACTACAATGCCACTTTTTTGTTTATTTGTTTAAAACAGCTGATTATTTCTGGTCTGTGCAGCTGAATATCTTAATAGAATCATTGGTGCTTGTTGCGAGATTGCTGGTGAGTTGCTAATTCACTGCTCAACAACGTGTCATATTATACAACAATACATTGTCCTGAAAAGTGCCAGTATTAATTTACACAGGCCTGGGATGGATGTAATGCTTCTGCTGTCAATTTGCCCACTAAAATTGGGCTCATTACAGCGTAACAGCCATCAAATCCACTGAACAGTTAATATCCTTTTCATTGTGAAGTTGTACAAATCCCTTTCTGTTCGGCAGGCATGTCGAATGTGGCTTTAACAGGAGTAATGAAAGCAAAGCCCCCCCTGCAAAATGCAATTATAGTGTGTGAATTACGAACAGTTAAACCCCCCTAATGATTCTCAAGCCAGTAGGACAATTACTGCATTTTATTCGTAGATACTATCGCTGCAGATACGTCTTGATTTGACATTTTCAAATGTTCATCAGGAGTTTTTTTTTTTTGTATGAATCCAAAGAGAGCGAGCAAAGACCTCAGGATGCCCCACAGGAAAAAAATAAAAGGTACAGTGATAAACCTTATGAAAGAGCTTCCTGGAAGTTCACTCAGAGTTCATAAAACCTTTACAGAAAGGATTCTGAAGAAAACACGTGTCCTCAGGGATTATCATAGCAACAACACTGATTGTAGTGATGATTTCAGTGCCACCAAATCTGCTTTTGTCTGTTGTAGTATATATTTTTATCACAGCCAGTCCCAAGAAAAAAACATGAAATTATCCTTTACTAACAAGTATTTTTTCTGTAGCCAAAGCCCATTTGTCATAGTGTAAATACAGCTGAAAATAGTTTGAGTCCCTTTCCTTAAAGAGCAGTGACCAGATGTTTTAAATAAATCATCAGCCTTATCTTTCTCTTATTTTACATATTTTTCACATTAATATTTAATTATTTTTCACATTTTACCTTCAGTTTTAAGTTTTCTATTTGTGACTTAGATGAGTTATTTAAAACTATTTTTTAAAAATACAGTGGTTTCTGTTGATTTGCCAGTAAAATAATATCACATGTAACTGTTCAAAATAATAAACCTGACCCTGCCAGACCAGATCCAGTATGTAGACCTTTAAAAAGATTAAATTTACCTGGTTTTTGGCTTCAAAATGTCTTTAAAGGTTTAATTTTTGATTGTGATAGGCATTTAAAAGACAGAGAAATGAGAAATCTAATCAATTCACAAGATTTCGCATTAAGTATAACACCTTCTGTTTTTGGTCTAATTTTATGGTAGCCTCCTGTATATCCTCCTGCATATTTGGCCCGGCTCTCAACAGACAGCCACCTGCTCTTGTGTTTGTCCCTGAAGGTAACAGAACTCAGAAAGTACACAAATACCTCACTGCTCATGCTTATTTAAAAAGTGCCCCAGGGGCCTTTAGGGAAGAATCAAAATCTTTTTTTTTTTTTTGTTTGTAGGTAGATTCTGGGTGGAAACGTCTGTACTACTTTTAAACAAATTTGAAAGACTGAAGCTAAGTACAAACATGTCCATAACTGCTGGGGCTAATGTTACCAACTAGTGGTTGAATACATTTCACTGGACAGACATAAAAGACATGGAGAGAACACTTATTCAGAGAGAGAGAGCGATGAGGTAACGCCTGAATAGTTGTTTGTATGTACGTGAGCCACAAAACCCAACTGATGTGTATAGTGTCCACTGACACAATGATCAACTTAATATTTTGTCATGATGAGACCATAAAAGAGACAATTATGCACATACATCTGGGGATCTGTAAAACAAAACAACCCAGTCAGTTTTTTGTGGGCTAATTAGATCAGAAAATATAGGATTCAATAAGCTGTTCAGATTTCAGTCTGTGGTAGTCTATGGTGTAGAGGTTAGTGATTTGGGCCAGTTCTAGAGGTTGGATTTCCCTTTTTTGGAACTTATAAGGGAAAATCTTAATCTTATTTGGTTCCCCTTCACATGTCACATACAGGCTCATTAAAATATACTAGCTCCCCAACTAGGGCTGGGCAATATATCGATATGATTATTTCAGAACAAGATTGGCCTATTTTATTTCATAGGTTATTTTTATCTAAGATATTTTTTTATTTAAATGTGCACTATATGGAGCTTTGATTTTTAAAAAAGGTACTCCTGTTGTTATACAGTATTTATGTTCACTTAAATAAACAGTTTCAAAAAAAGTACTTGTGACATCACATATTTGACTTTGACTTTGACTGAACATTTGCTCTTACTTTGCAATAAAAATATCGGGATATATATCATGTATCGATATTCAGCCTAAATATATCGGGATATGAACTTTGGTCCATATCGCCCAGCCCTTCCCCCAACTGAGTATCTCCACCTGTTGCTTGAGAACGACCATTGCAAAGTTGAGTTATATTTTTCCAATCAGCGCAAACTGGGCTATTTCAGGAGGGGGTTTAAGGAGACACTAAAACAGAACGTTTCAGACAATACATGTATGAACATTAAAATGAGCATAATGTGTTCTCTTTAATTCCTGACCTTGTAGTGTTAATGGGCAGTTAAGAGCAGTCAGTGTATGAAAGTTATCTGTATATGGTAAATGCAGTCAGGTTCAGCAGAAGTAGATACATATTAATGTACCGGAAGCACTTAAGTTTTTATGCCTCCGTACTGGTGACAGCTGTGGCCAGAGGCATCATGTTGTTGGGTTGTCCGTCCGTCCGTACCTTAGTCTGTCCATCAGTCCCAGTCTTGTGAACACAATATCTCAGCAATGCCTCGGGGAAATTTCTTCAAATTTGTCACGAACATTCAAGGATGAACTGATTAGGTCAAGGCCATTGTACTGTGACATCATGTCTGTCCCATTCTTATGTGATATTTCAGTAATGCCTTGAGGGAATATTTTTAAGTTTGTATTCAAGGATGAACAAATTAGATTTTGGAGGTCAAAGTTCAAGGTCGCTGTGTCCTCATAAAAAAGTTTTTGGCCATAACTCAAGAATGAATGAAAATATGGACAATTATCTATAAACTGTTCTTAATAGGATGAAATGATGAAGTGATGCTATTTTATATCCAAAGGTTAAAGGTCAACTTCACTGTGATGTCATAATATTCTGCAAAAAAGTTATTGTCCATTATTCAAGGCAATAACTCAGGAACAGAAGGGAAGACATTAGGCCGGATACAGAATTAGTTACAGTAATCTTGGGCGGGCTGATTGAATAGATCTTCTAAGCTGCCGTGTTAAAAGTGTTTGTGAAGCATCAGATTTTTAGAATTTGAAGCAGCATCCAAATTTGAAACTTTGTCTATTGTCATAGCTACATGAGTCTGGAAAGACATGGATGTAATTTATATTCTGGCTAGGAGAAGATCCAGCTTGCCCTCTCTGCTCAAACCATGCCTCCCTCAAGCACATACTTGTTGCCAGCAAGACCAGCCTAACGCTCAGGTACACACGGAGCATAACGAAGTGTTGAGGGCATTGGCAGCTGAAATAGAGGAGAAGAGAAAAACCCTCAACGCTCTATCATCAGCTACCCAACCCAAACATCCTCAAAGCATGTCCTTCCATCGGGAGGGCGAGAGAAGGATGAGCGAGAGTCCCCACCACTGAGAAGGTGGTGCACTAGCCATGGCCAGGGACTGGAAAATGAACACCTATTTAGACAAGAAACTCGCCTTTCCACCAGAGATCGCAATCACCAGGCTGAGACCCGAGTTGGTCGTATGGTCAGTCCCAATGACGTGTATTTCTTGTCGAGCTAACAGTCCCCTGGGAAGATGCTGTAGAGGGAACATACGAGCGCAAGAAGTTGATATATGCACTAGGGTTGTCAAAAGTATCGATACTCAAAAAAGTATCGATACTAAAACGTTGTATCCGGATACAATACTCATTTTCAAAAGTATCGAGTATCTGAAGCTTGTTATCATAGTTGCAGTTTCTTTTTGCACAACTGTTTTTTATTATAAATATTTAACCTGTGGTTCTGTTCATTTTAACATGTTGCATTTTTATTGTTAATAAAAATATTTCTGTTAAATTTTGGGGTCTTTGTTCTTATCCTTGTGGTATCGAAAATGGTATCGAGTATCGAATATTTTCCTGAGTATCGGTATCGAGTTGAAAATTTTAGTATCGTGACAACCCTAATGCAGACCTTGCAGCAGAAGCGGAGAGCAAAGGCTGGGCCGTCCAAGTACGCCCAGTGGAAATGGGGTGCCGGGGATTCGTGGCCAGCACAACCATAAGGCTCCTTAAGGGATTGGGCATCAGGGGGCAGGCCTGTAGAAGAGCCGTGAAGCCCCTAGCAGAGCAGCTGAACAGAGCAGTCATTGGCTCTGGATCAAGAGGAGAGACCCCAGCTGGGCCGCCGGCTGACCTAGGTGGGTAGGCTTGGGACACACACCCGGGTCTGATCAGCCTGAGGTGGGCCTGCTTCAGCAGAGGGTTAATTGGGATAAAAGGCGGAAACAACCCATGAAGCTGAGGAACACAACTGATGATGTGTCCCAAGTCTACCTCCAAGATCAACCGGTTAAATACTAAGAGTAGGCATGTTTTTATGTCTCAAGTAAATGTTGCTCAGGGATTGTTAAATCGAGTCCTATTAACGAATCCTGGTGCTTCAAAGGCAAGGTGACATAAAGTTCAAACAATCAGATTATTGAAAAAAAGTAATTTATTTTGTAATGTTCTTTTTTTTAATAATCAGTTGACTTTGACTTAGTATGCAACCAGAGCTATGTAAAAAAGTTGGATCTCTATATTGAAAGAATGTCCACATTCATTTTTATCATTGATTTCAAACATATAGCCCATGTACTGTATGTTCATGCTGTGGTAACAGCATTACATTTTTCTTGTTGAGGTGTTAAACAGTGTTAAATGTAGTTCAAAAAGTATGCAGATCCCCTGTGGTTAGAATGAGTATAATTAGGACCAACTTTTGTCCAGGGTCTGCTCTCAGTTCCTGGGAAGTATAATTTAAAGGTCTCTAATTTGAACTTTCTGCTACACTATTATACCCTCAAGTTTTCATGTTTCTCTGGTAGCATTTGGAGTTACATAATTGCAATTGAATTATATTTGATTTATCTCAACTGTGTCTAAGAGTTCCTCAAAGCCATTCTGCTGTGTAAAGTGAAGGGAAATATAAAAGGTTGCTTGCATTTTCTGCTTGTGAGGGACCCTGAAGTGCTCCTTGACACTGTTTGGATTCCAGAGCCCCTGATGAACGAACACCGAGATTGGAGAAGTGTACAATAGCAATCTGAAGATCCCCCCACAGGCTCTGCAAAGCCTTTTGACCTTGTGGAGCAGAAGAATGAGGTGTGTGTTTGTCTGTGTCTTTGTCTGTGTCTGTGTCTGTGTCTGTGTCTGTGTGTCTGTGTCTGTGTCTGTGTGTCTGTGTCTGTGTCTGTGTGCTGACCAAACTTCTAACCATAAATTAATTATTAATAAACGCCAGAGACAAAAAGTGTTGTCAAAGGCAAACAGTCTGAACTAATCTTGAGAGTTCATATTTTCCTCTGGTTTCTTCTTTCATTATTTGCTCTAGACACAGACTCGTAAAGAAGCTCCACTGTGGTATCTGGGGGATGAGAATGAAAAGAGGGCCGTGATGTTCCCCGGTCCCTCTCGACCTCGCACTATCTCAATTAAGCTTTGGCACTTTATTCGTCTGCAGATTTGCATATTTTATGAAATGCCCTCAGGAACTGCCTCTTCATTACAAGATGTGTTATTATACTATTATTAGGTTCAGAATCTGCCTGATAACGTAGTTTACACAGAAACACACAACTGCACTTTCATGTCTTCTTTTGAGTTGTGACTCATACAGGTCCTTGAAACTCTGACACCTCTGCTTCTGTGCCAAGTCGGTGACGAGAAGTCCAGTTTGAAACACATTTGAATTCACTCGTTTGGACAAATTTTTGCAAATTTTGTAATGTTCCAATTTTAATAATAATAATAACATTTTGCTTTTCACAGCTCTGCTGAGAGGAGTTTGGTGGTGTTTTATTATTAGTGTTTGCTGGCTGATTTTCATGCATACAAGTGCACCCTCCCCGTTGTGTTTTGACTGATTGTCCCGGGTGAGAATGCCAAAACACATCTTCATTTGGCTGCTTGAGTCGAGGGGCACAGTGTTGCGATTCCCCCACATCGTTGTTATTTACACAAGCTAACAAGGTTAGGACAGGATTTAGACTCCTGAATGTCATGGTGGTTTTAAAGAAGCAGAATTTAATAAGCTCCCCTGTCAGGTTGGGTTGCAGCAGTGCATTAATATGCATGAATATGTATAAGCATCTCTTCCTCACATTTAAAGGATTAACAGCTGAGTCTGTTACCTGTTTTAGAATTGCCGGAGGAGGAGTATATTCAGCTCTACCAGGGGGAGAATTATTTATCATCATTATTATCATGTGCTGGGGGGCACGCCGTACTGAGCTAATGTCGATACTTAAGGCAAAACTGGCCTAAAATGCTGTACCTCTATGGCCTACCATAATTACCTGATTTCAATTTACATATTATGATAATTTGCGAGTCATATGGCGCTTTGCTCATTCACGGCTTGGAATTAATAGGCTCTGAATGTCTGCGTGGTTTTGGGTGGAGTTGTGTGCTTTTGACCTACTTCTAGGAGTCTGTGTCACTGATGGCCCATTCAGCTGAGTCAGGTCTGCCCTCCCCACCTAAAAAACCTCCCTCCTCCTCCTCACTGTCCCCTTTATATGCCCTCATCATCCCCAGGCCAATATATTTCCATTTACTGTGTCTGACAGTGGGTATGAACACGGCTAAAAATAGCACTGGGTCATTTAATAAGGGCAGAAGTTATGAGAAGTTGAGAACAGTGGGTTTGTTGCTAGAAGGTTGCTGGTTCAAATCCCAGAGAAGGTCAAGAAAACAGAGCACACAACAGCAACTTCATATCTTTTTTTATAATACACTTTTAAATAAGGGTTTTTTTAAAATGCATTTTTCAAGTTGAGGTAACATCTTGAGCGTAAAGAGTCTCACATCTACAGGTCTCTCTACGATGATGGAACTAGGGATGGGAGTTTGGAAGAAACCTACCAACTCGATTATCTATAACATAAACAATCAATTAATTAATTGCTGCATGGATACATGGGCAACATGAAAAAAAAAAAAACAGTACTATGCAAAAGCCTGTTTTGATAACGGATGCTTTTATTTTGAAAGGACGAAAAGAGACTTGGTCCCGTCAATCGTCAAACTAACTCAACTGAGGTTAAACTATAATAATAACATCAGGGAGTTCAATGTTTTATGTTTTAGCCCCTGAAGAGGCATGAGGTTAGTTTTCACAGTAATCTTGCATATTTAAATGTGTTTTGTGTTTAAATAATTTTTGGATAAAATTGTATTCATGCTAACAAGGTTTGATACAGTAAGCTAGTTTTGTATTTCTGTGTGTTTTATAATTCTTATTGCAACTTTCAGTTTTCAAACTGTAGCTTTATCCAACTTAATTCTCAGCTCACTGGCTTGTTAACGAATGGACGCAGAACTGAACGCTCAGCCGTGTTTCAGTTCAGTGAGTACTGATACGCAGTCATAGATAAAATTAAAATTAAAAGATACACAGATCGATTAAAAATTCCACGTGTTCAACCAAATTCTTAATGACCCTTAATAGATTATCGATTAATTATTCCAATCCTAAACTGGAACCAATGACAATTATTAAAAGATTTAGGGATTAACTATCTTGCCTTATCTTGTCCCATAGTTTCAGCACATTATTCCACATGAACACCTCAGCATTTTCTGTGTCTTAAAACCTGTATCATGAAGAGTATCAGGTCTTTGATGATATGATTCAGCCAACATGGGGCCACATTGGCTGCATCAAGATCATATTGGATTTCAGCCAAACATCCAAGTCTATAAAAATGTGCAGAAGTGGAAAAAAAAGGAATATGTTGCTTTAAATAACTTGTAGTGCATTTTGTGTCAGCATTATGAAGACAAAATGTTGGAAATCAATGAATTC
The DNA here is from genome assembly GCF_030273125.1 of Centropristis striata. Lineage (NCBI taxonomy): Eukaryota > Metazoa > Chordata > Actinopteri > Perciformes > Serranidae > Centropristis > Centropristis striata. The sequence goes on from NC_081532.1 coordinate 12,308,502, forward strand.
ACTAAAGGGAAACTTGTATTAGCATAAACATGTTGAATACTTGTTTCTGATTGGCTGGAATGTGTGAATTAAAATGCACATAGAGTAGTTTAAATTCAAAAGATTCTTTGGGCATGTGTCCATAGCGGTTTCTCTAGCAGGGTGCTGGGGGGTCTTTTATCCCAGTGCTTACCAAAAAAAGAGGCTTCTTGCACTTTTTAAGATGAAGACCTACATGTTGGTTTTGTTTCTATGACAACAGTATCTTGACAACATACCAGCACTGAGTGTCCAGACAGTCTGCTCCTACAAATGAGCTTTTCCCTCGTTGTGATAGTTTCTGTCTGTCAAACAGCTCCTGACAGACGGACATGACCAGAAGAAGCTTCTTGCCTGAAAGGAGTGACATAAACAACACCAGTGCCTTTCTGAGAAGTTCAGAAATGTTCAACTAAAAGCGCTTGGAGCATCTACACAAAAAATTCCTAGTGAATCTGAAATGGACCCCTTGCTCCAGGCAGCCGCTTGCGATCACAGTTTTTTAAAAGTAAAATATAACTTGATTTTTCAGCCAGGCTTTAGTTTATACCTCATATTTTTTGTGTACCAGGTGAATAAGAACATTGGGGAAACATTTTTGGGGTTCTTTTAAATCAACTACAAGAAGACTAGGTAACACCCAGGTAGGTTAACTTTATAAATTACCTTCAATTTATTCAATGACAGTTGACCTTGTCCATTCATAAACTAAACATAAATTGTCAACAAAATGAAGACAAATTAAATTATAACTGACTGACTGACTGACTGACTCACTGATTGACTCACTGATTGACTCACTGACTGACTCACTGTCTCACTGACTGACTGACCGACTGACTGACTCACTCACTGACTGATTCACTGACTGACTGACTCACTCACTGATTGACTCACTGACTGACTCACTCACTCACTGACTGATTCACTGACTGACTCACTCACTCCCTCACTAACTGACTCACTGACTGACTCACTCACTGACTGATTCACTGACTGACTGATTCACTTACTGAATCGATGACTGACTCACTGACTGACTCACTGACTGACTCACTGACTGAGTGACTCACTCACTGACTGATTCACTGACTCACTGACAGACTCAACAACTGACTGATTGACTGACTGACTGACTCACTGACTCACTGACTCGATCCTAGCAGAAAATTTCACCTTAAAGCATCGGGATTAGGTAAATGGTAAATGGACTGCACTCTTTTTACCACAGTGCCACCTGTCAGTAAACCATTCATACAACGAAGCATCGGGGCAATTTGGGGTTCAGTATCTTGCCCCAGGACACTTTGACATGTAGACTGCTGTGTTCAGGGATAAAACCAAAGACCTTTCGATCGGTCTACCAACTGAGCCGCAGCTAAAGTCCAAGTCCACCACTCACTTCGTCCGCAGCAACACCACCTGTTGTTTACAGGCACTGTGCCCCCCTCCTTTAACAGAGGTCTAACTGATAGGTCCTCGCATACTGTCTGTATTAGATGGTCACATTTGCATTCAGAAAATCCAGGTGCATCTTTTTTTTGTCGTTGTTTCTCTACAGTTGATTTACATTCAGATTAATTTTGAAAACATTTCCTGGCAGAACACTAATGGTGTTTTCAACCTGAAACAGTCAACAAGCACAGGAACAGCACACTTCTTCTTCATAACCTTTTAATTTTCCGACATGTTCGACAAAATATGGGAGCTGTTATATTTTAAGACACTGCAGTCTGTGTCGCTCTTGTTGGTTGTTTGCATCTTCACTGTGCATTAAATTCCGTGGATTACATCTTACATAACATACCGCTCCAGGCCAACCGCTACACCTGGCAAAAGCTGTAAGTTTTCTTTCACTTTATATCTCTGGCTGCAGAAATCAAAGAAATCCACGGATCGAGCCACATGGTTTAAAACGTCCTTGAGCAGCTCTCAGCTACTTCAGCTGAGCTACAGAGTGGAGCAGGGTAGAAACCTTTGACCAATCTGGTCAATCTGCTGCTATGTTTAGCTGACTTGTAGTTACAGCATTAGGCCTTTGATGTAAATTAGCTTTTCACAGCATCATCACAGTTCCCATAAAAAGAAAAGCCTATTCAAAATAGATAAAATGTCACCGTGGACTATTTTAGCATATCATATATCATTTAGCTTTGGTGTTAATATTATGTCCACAAAATCAGGGGCGCAGATGTGATTTTTGAACTGGGCAGGATGAAGCTGTCAGCAAATGATTTCAACTCAATGAGTTGTTTTTTTCCACTCCAAGCCTTAAGCAAAATATGTTTTATTTAAACATTTTAGCCGAACTGTAGTGTTAACAACGAACACATAAATAAAAAGAAGCTTGTACATTAAATTCCCAGTGCAGCCATCAAAATTACTGACTTGAAGCTGACTCAATGAAGGACCCAAAACATCTCACATGACTATGAATCTGGGGGGGACATATCCCCCCGACACTAGTGCCTCCTGTGCACATGCACGAAATTAACATCAGCAGATATTCGCCTTCCGTTCAGATTTACTTGACCTGTTAGGTCACATCCAGTGTATTGATTTCTGTTTGGGTCCCCTCAGCAGTCGCTGATGAGTAACCTTACCCTAGCGGTTTTACATGTGGTTGCACATCCAACACTGAGTCAGCTTGTAATACAGAAGGATAGTCGTGGCAACTACCGGAGGGGACTATGTTCTAAAATATACAGTCATGGAAAAAATGATTAGACCATTGATTTCTTCAATTTCTTGTTCAGTTTAATGCCTGGTACAATTAAAGGTACATTTGTTGAGACAAATATAATGATGATGACAACAACAACAAAAATAGCTCATAAGAGTTTAATTTAAGAGCTGGTATCCAGCCATTTCCCATGGTTTTCTTGAAAATAACCAAAACCATTATCAGGAAAACCATGGAAAATGGCTGGATATCAGCTCTTAAATTCAACTCTTAAAGATATTTTTGTTGTTATCATTATATTGTCCAAACAAATGTACCTTTAGTTGTACCAGGCATTAAAATGAACAAGAAATTGAAGAAAACAAGGGTGGTCTAATAATTTTTCCCATGACTGTAGGTGTAGCAAGTAACAGTCTTCTCAGCCACTACTGGTGTGTTCTCCCTATAGAATTAACACTAATTACCTAAACTTTAGATTTAAAAGATGGCTGTTACATATTCACTTTTGCTTATATCTGTTATTATAATTACTAAGTCATTGGCCAATAATTTGTAATAACCTACCCGGGGACTACAGATGAAAATCATTAGCTAACTGGCACATTTACATGAAGGTGGAAACTGAAATGTTGATTAATGTGCCCTGTCTCTGGTAAATTAATAAATAAATAGATGTCATACAGCACTGTTCCACGTGAACAGGAGCCTTCTGCCATGTCAGAATATGGAGGTTCTGAATTTTTTATGTTGACGGCTGCACTTGTTGAGCAAGCAGTTTTTTTCCCACCCTGGAGAATTCACATCACACTCAAGTGGAAATCTGACTGAACCGTCATGTAGAATTAAAACTAAAGTTAATTAAGAGAATGAACAGCACGCAAAGCAAAAACCTCAGAGAGCCAGGGCTGTGATAGAGAAATCTGACACATCCACAAAAAAAATGGGGGGGAAACAAAAGCCTCGGCTGACATCAAATGAGCAAGTCAGATTTTTTTTTACAGCTCACCTGCTGTATCCTCACTCACAGATGTGTCAGTACTAGTTTAAACAGACCTCTCACCTTATGTCAGCCAGCTGGAGTTCGCTAAAGTTGCTGTTTTGCTGATGGTCAAGCCCCTTTGATCATGAGACATGGTGCGAGGTCCTGCGGCCCTCCAGTGACTCAGCAGATATGACTCAATGAGGCAGAGAGTAACCTGAGTCAGCTAAAAACAAAAAACCCCACTGTCATAACAATAAGAGCAGGATGGAAAATGAAGCATTTTAGCTGACCAAACCAGGAGAGAGAGTGATGACAGCAATGATCACGCATCCAGCGTGAAATGCTCAGTGCTCCTAAAAGATTGTTTTTCCCCCCTTTGGCCTTATATAGTAACATTATTGGTTGTGCCATATGTTAGCAAAATACATCAAACCTAGGAAACTAATACTTGGTCAAAGCCTGAAAGCATAACTCCTACGTCAGTAGTGCAGCCACTGTGTTCACACTCTCATTATTACCAACATTACCTAATAAGGACACATCTTCAAACGTTCAATATGCCGTGCCATAAACAGACCTTTATGGAGGATACAAAAAGATCAGCTGTCTGCCCAGAGGCGATCGAAGGGAATCGAGGGATGAACTGACTGTGTGAGACGGAGACGAGCGATGAGAAGAGAGTAAAAAGAGAGGGGTGGCTAAAGCACCTGGAGGTCAACAACAAAAGCTTCACAAGCAAAAATAGAGACAGCTGTGCCTCAGGATATCAGCTAATGAGCAGGGAATGTCTTTCTTTTCAAGAATCCAAGAGCACACGATATGACGACGAGGCGGTTGGATCGTGCGCTTGATGGTCTGTGGCAAATGATCCTTCATTATCGGAAAAAGAAAAAACAACATGAAGTCAAATCAAATGATTCAGTAAATGAGGGGTTGCATGACGAAAGTCTGGAATGTATTTGGGGAATGTTTAGTTCCCTAAAATTCATTAATCATTACCTCTAAAAGTACAAATGACTCGTGAAAAGCAGTTTCTGAGCTTTGAGTAATGCCTAATGTGCTTCACTGCCATGCCAGTAATTATTTTTGTGACAGCACACTGCAAGCAAGGGGTGGTTATCTCATCTCCTTGGAATTCAAATTTAGTCAAGCACGTCACTTTTCTTTCAATGGAACAATATTTTAACAATTTAAATGAGATTCCTGGGGTCACAAATCCACTGCAGTTACACTGTCTGTGAAGGGGCTTTATTTTATATTTTCAACATCCCATGAAAAGAATCACAGAAAAAAAAATCACTTTTCAACTTCTCTACCCGGTCTGTGGTTCTCAGACCCAAGCCCATTGGTTCCCATGTTTAATATCGCTCTCTCTCTCTCTATATATATATATATAAATAGGTCACAAGATAGTATTTTCATAATAAAAGTCTTAATTTCCCAAAACACATGGGTACACTAATAAGTGCATTTGTTGGGGACTATTTAAACAGCAGATTAATTCATATTTGGTGCTCTACTGAGTATTCAGGACAGCAGGACGGTGTATGTTAAAAGAAATTATAGTGTCTGTGTTCATGTTAATGAGGGAGCATGTCGCCCAGTGCAACAGTGTGACTCATTGATGTGTTATTTATAGTCATTGGGCAACAATTTAGCTGTATGGCACAGAGGAAGAAGATCTATCAGATTTGGATACACACACAATACTTGTTAGAAGGATTAATTCACAGTTGGTTTTGGTCTTTTTATGCATCAGAAACAGGTGGTTCTTAAAGGACCTTACAGGGTCCGACCACCTTATGTGAGTAAACTACAGGGCTTCACTTTGATCAGCTGGGGGCAGCAAGACGGGGCCTTGGCTTGTAGCATTTATTATTTCACCAACAAATAGCCTACACTGTACTGCATCATTCACAGGTATAACAGTGCACACAACTGGGAGTCAACTAAGGACCAGTTAAACCCTCAAAAAAGTATTCCATACAACAAGATTTGTTCTTGAATCAATAAAAAAAACCTTCAACAAGAGCAGTTAGCTTCCCGCCACTTGTGTTTGTTTTTTTTACCGTCTTACTACACCAGTTTGTTCATGCTCTTGTGTCTCCCTACATCAGGAAGAGATACCAAAGCATTATGCAAAGAGGAGAATCTAATAATAATTGTAATTGTGAATCAACTCAGAATAATAGAATTATTATTAAAGATTTTCAGGTGAATTGCTTTCATGCATTCCTCACTAATTCAGTTTGCCAGATCCCAACCAAAGATGGAAAGGTATTTGCTTTTTCCAGAATGGATTTCACTCATTATGCATAGGACTGTATGCTAATTGTCTTGGTCTAACAGAAGCTAATTATCTTGGTCTAACTTGATCTAGCTGTAATTAGATAATTGTCATTAAGAGGCCATTACTTATACTGCAGATAGCATGTAACTGGCATGATGAGGTAAAGTTTGAAAATATATAAAGATGTATGTGGTTACGTATAATAGCTACTCCGTCCGTCCGTCTGTCCATCCATCCATCCATCCATCCATCCATCCATCCATCCATCCATCCATCCATCCATCCAGGGCCGGGTCACGGGGGCAACAGGCCAAGCAAGGTTCAGACATCCCTCTCCCCAGCAACATTTTGCAGCCTTTCCTGAGGATCCCTGAGGCTTTCACAGCACCAGATCAGATATATAATCTCTCCAGTGTGTTTTAGTCTACCCTGGGGCCTTATACCAGTTGGACAGGCCCAGAAAACCCCAGAGTGGCCTAGGAGGCATCCTGATAGGTGCATGAACCACCTCAACTGGCCCCTTTTGACACAAAGGAGCAGCAGCTCTTCTCCAAGCTCCCTCTGTGTGATTGAGCATCTCAGCCCAGCCAACCTGGGAGGAAACTAGTTTGAACCGCTTATATCAGCAAACTCCTTCTTTGGTCACTACCCAAAGGTCATGACCATAGGTGAGGGTTGGAACACATGGACTGGTAAATCGAGAGCTTTGCTTTCTGGGTCAGCTTCCTATCCTAACTGTCTTGTAACACGCCCACATCACTGCTGACCAAACTGCCTCATGAACAGATGGACAGAGAGCTAGATTGTTTTTAATAAAATAAATGGTTAAAATGAACTGCGGTAATTCCATAAGGGCAGTGTCTTATATTTTAAGAGAGTCAGAGCTTGAGAATTCATGAAAAATGTAAATTATTGTTTCCACTCAATAATTAAATTAGGCTTTATAGTAATACAGTGGGAGCATTTCTCCTACATTATGTTCCTGGTAAATTGATTAAAACTCTGCTGCTCTATGGGAAATGTAAACTTTATGAATTGCACTGTGGAGAAACTGAGTACACCACAGTGACACCAGTTGTCGCTTTGCTGTAGATTCTTTTACACTTTTGCAAATGACTATGTGCAGCGCCATTTGTGTTGTGTCAGGACGACATCCTCAGGGTAGAAATTAATAGTGTGAACACAATGGATTGTCTTGTTGTGCAGCCCTTTGCACTTTGTTGTGTAACTAGGTAGGCTGCACACACAATGCCACCAGTTCTCATAAATTCCCAGCCGAGGGTGAAAGCGAACGTTGACGAGGACCGAGCCTTTATCTGAGAATGATAAATCCCCCTCCACTGCCACACAGAGGATCACTGAGGAACCTTGAGCTGATTTATTGAGCTCAGAAAAACAGGGAGAGTGAGGAAGCTGTCCTCTGGCTGGATATCGCTGCCATTCTTCATTTGGGTGACGTTTCACTCAACCCTTGAAGAGAGTCCCAGGGAATACTGCTCTTTCTGTTTTTAAGACCATTTTTATGACATTTCTGCTTCATAAGATGGTGTTTAGGGACAAAAACAGGAAAAGAAAAGAAGTATGACATGACAGAGGATAAGACATTGCAAATACATTGTATTTATTTTTCTCTTGTGGCCAATGTTGATAACAGCAAGTCATGCCAAAATATTTCCAGCCAACTTTTCAGTAAGTCTGTAGTAGATGTCAGAATTTAGTCCTCAATCCCAACTCAAAATACCAGGATCCATCTGCAAGTGTGGGACCTCTGACTTTTTGAGGATCTCACCATCAGTATGCAGACTGGTCTTATAAATGGTCCATACAAAAAGTAATGCACTGGAATTTGTAACTATCCCAAAAAATGTTGTCCAGTGCTAAAGCAATGTGATGCCCTATTGGGCGACAGAATTGGAGGCCAATGGCACTCCATGTTCTTTAACTTGATCATTGTACCTAACTCAGTGGTTTTGGTGCCCAACCTTAACCATATGTGTTTATGACATGCTGCTGTCTTTATGCAACGTGTTTTATAACCAACAAGTTGTCCAACCTAAATGGTAGAAGAGGTCGTGTGTCAGTACCACCCATTAAGTCACATGGTACATAGCACGGCTCGCGCTTTTAAGGCACATATGTGAATATCACGGCTTGCGGTTCATTAGCGCGTTCTAAAAATAGAAAACACATACAGTTGTGAAAAAGGCTGCATTTTCTGTGGATTTATGTTGTAAAACCACTGACCGAGGTGTTAATAGTTCAGATAAAGACCTGAATTCCGGAAGTGAAGTAGTTACAAGGGTGACGTGAATACCCCAAGTTATCTCAGAACGTTCAAAAACGTAATTCACGTAACTTATATAAACAACTTAACTTAAGTTAAAAATGGTTTACGTTTGTTTCCACATGGGATGCAAACTCCTCTCTCCTGGGTTTTGTGCATCAGCAAGTTGGCGGCGGACGCATTGCAGTGGTTGGTGAAATACGTCAATATTGCTTGTTTTTCGCTGCCTGTACACACAACATATATTGATGTTTTTGACGGGAGAACAGGCTGTTTATGATCATCAGGTTTTGCAGGATATCACACAACTGCGCCGCAAACGTTTTCTAAAAGAATCATACCAATCCGTTTATGAGAATAAGTTCAGATATGGCACCTAGAATAAAACGTCCAGAATATAAAACTACATTTTTTTCCCGTCAGCTTGGGGGAATGGTAAATTCACATGACTTTTCTTCAACTTTCCATATAATCGTTGTGAGAAAGCTCATGTTATTGTAATTTATTAACTTTGTGTTATTTAGCCTCCTTTTTCTGCTTATAGACTGCTTCACAAAAGAGACATTTTTTATGTTTTTTAGTTACAGTCTGAATATTCAGGTTGGTTGAACATACTGTTGTCACTTATTTGTCCACAGTATGTCAGCAGGGAGTAAACAGCACAGTCAAGAGAAAACAGAAAGAAGCTAAGAGAGCTCTCGTAGCATGTTAGTGTTTAGCTTCCCACATGTAGTAGTTCTCCAGCAAGCCACCAGGCCTTAAGAAATAAACATCAAGATAATATTAAATAATTATGCAAGCACGGGGACCATCATCTCCCACTGTAGCTCTATTAAACTGTGATGCAATGCAGACACAATAAATGTGAGAATAATTCTCACTTTGAGTTTTTCCCTTTTTGCTTTTGCTTTCTCCTCCTCCACATGCAACCCACAGCACAGTGAAACACATTCACACTTGTTCTCTGGAGGCTGTCAGACTAAAGCAGGTGAGGCAGGTTGAAGGACACTGGTTTCATGGCAAGACTCGACTACAACACTTCATCACAAAATCAGAGCCTCTGAAAAGGTACAAATCTAACAATGTGAGAGAACTTGAGGTTAGATATTCTTTTAAAGGCAGTTAAGTTTTACAGTTTCAAGTTTTACACAACCCTGTTCAGCCTTCATTGAAACCTGGCAACTGTCCAGTTCAGCCAGTCTGACACCAACCCAGACTCTAGACTAAATAATTCATTGTCTGTTGTATCATGGTCTGGGTAAATCCTTTGTTTTGGTTGGCTGGAGGTTGTTCATTAAAACTGTTTTTAGACATTACAGTGGAAAATAACTTCCTATGATTGGGGCGAACAGACAACCACGCAGTCTCTTCAGGATTGTAAGTGAATACTTGTTGCTGGGAGGCTTTGGCTTCTGCTAATGGTTAAAGTAACATATTGTGTGTTTTTCCCAGGTTACAAAGATGTTCCTTACAAATACTTTTCATTAAAATAACAGTTGTTATGTTGTGATTGCTGCCAGGTGGTTGTGGTATAGGCGGGATAATCCATGTCAAACTTGTTGTGGATTATCCTTTAAATTCAATCACTGTTCTAAATGAATATGGTCCGCCTCAAAGTTGCTAAGCAACCTGTGTAACCTTAGCAACATGCTAAAACATTATCAGTCACAGTACAAGTGTACAAGTGACATTTTTTTTGCTTTATACAAACAGAAATATGCAAATGATCTTATTTGAAAAATTTAGGAAGCTAAATAATTCAATCCCAGACGTGTTTGAGGATTGCTACTTTGTGTCAGGTTGTTCTCCATTATCCAGCTCATGTGTTGTGCAATTTATAGTTTCTTTTAGAAGTTGATTATTATGTGTTCAGGTCATGTTGGATAAGCATGAATACACCTTACAAGCATACCTATGTCACCCAAAGTGCATCTTGACCATCTTGAGTTTGAGATGTTATGGCAATTGCGGCTAATATAATTTTTCAATTTATAGTCTTTAGACTTATGATGACTCAAGTAACATCACTTTTCAATTTATTAGATGTTGCAAAGCCCCTTCTGATGCCCTAATATGCTTTGTTTGGCAGGCATCAGCTTTTGGTTTCCAAAACTGAATATATGGAAGCCATTTTTAGCCACTTTATAATTTCAGTAATCTGTAAAATTCTCCAAAGCAGTACTTTAAATTAGCCTTTACCAAATGTAATTAAGCAAACATTACCCAAGAATAAACAGCTGAGATTTAAAACATTTAAACACTGTTTGGGACATAATTAAACGGAACACTTTGAAGTAAAGTGATCACTAAGGAAACAGCATGTTTTGCTGTTTGCTGTTCCTATTTTATATATGTTGAAAAGTGGTTACCACAGACGCCAACCAAAAGCCAAGAAATTGGCCAATATCTCAAAATGTTTGTAAATGGCAGCCTACAAGTGTTATTGTCCGCACGTCGAAGTGCCCTTGAGAAAGACACTAAGCCTCAAGATGGTTGATGTGTTTATGAATGGGTGAATTACAGGCAAATTGTAAAGTGCTATGATAGATAGGTATGGTAGAAAGGTGCTATATAATTGCAGTACATTTACATGAATGCAGTATAAGGCTTAGGTGACACATCTAATCATAGAAGGCAGGTTGGCGGGTGGTAATTCCTTCAGACCCATATCTTGTTTTAGAGTTCCATCTTTCAAAAACGTACATCACTCATCTGCCGCCAGCTACATCAGCCGCCAGTCATGTAGCAGAGTTGCTAGTCGTCCTGCCAATCACTGCGGAACCAGTGAAGCTTCAACTGGCAATCATCCGTCTCAAAGTGGCCTTTGGACAGTATCAGAGTGATGTTGTTACACGCAGCGTGACGGCAGTGAACTGCTTGAATGGACACATGGACTGATAGATTGATTTGGTTTAATTTCATCATCAAAACCTCCACTAATGCATTTATCTTATCCTTGTAGTAATCACACCTTTTGTAGGTTATTTCATTATTCATGTATTCATTGAGGCTAAGAACAAGTCTGCTATTTTTAATGCCAAGCCACTGGTGTATGTTTGAATTCCCTTTTCACTTGCGTCCCTGAAACATCTAGGTTACACCCCTGGGTGATCTGCACTCAGCCAAGGTAGTGATGTGAGCTCTGAAGTTAGGGAACGATACATTGATTTGTTTGGCCTTACACGGTTTCTGCTACTCTGTACACTGTAGACCTGTCTCATTCCTTTTAGAATAAGGTGGCGGAGGGTAAGTGAGATGGTGAGCTTTTTTTGAGCCACATACAATTTTTTCTGCTGTCATAAAAGCAACTGTGTAGCAGCAGTTTTTACACAGTAAATTAAGTGTGTGAGTTTTTTTTGGCTCGGGGACCTGTTATAAAATCTATTGGGTATTCTAAAATATAGCTCATACAGCAAGTGCCAATGGAGAAATGAGCATTCTTTGAAAATTGATTGATTTTTGCCCAACAACACCAATTTAGTCGATTTGGACCACACATATATTCTGATGCATTCAGAGGACGATTGAGCAAGATGAGGAATAGGGAGAGACAGGCAACACGAGGCACCTCATGAACAGTTTAATTTGTGGCGTTTCAATTGAATCTACCTGCATCATTGGGTCAAGCCGGAGCGTCCAGGGATGACCTTCAGTGCTAAACGTATCTGACACCTTAATGGTTGAGGCAGACAGGGTTGTTTGTTTAGTCTCCACAAGGAAGACAATTGTTTTCAAATTGTCTCTGCACCTGCCTGCTGCATTGCTCCGGTCAGCTGATCGCTCTATGTGCCATCCACCAAGACAACTGCTGCTGTGACTGCTCTTCTCCAGCTGAGACGTGATTGGCCAAATACAGCTCCAGTAGGCTGTAGTTTAAACAACCTGTATTTTCACCATAGACTGTATAAATAATGGACGAAGTAACCGTGACGTCACCCATTGGTTTGTGCCCCTTTGAGGCATTGAGTTCAGCGTTACACTTGGCGCCATCTTGTGTCGCAATCTTGTTTTTCGGAAACGGGGAGCAGACCATATTTGGACTGTGGAGGAGCAAGAGGAATGTGATGACACTGACTACACGCCTCTCTACACCTCAACCTGACTGAGCGAAGCTGTTGTTAATTCATGTTAGCATTAAGTATAGCGGATGTTCATTTTGGCTAGCAAAAAAACAAAAACAAAATGTTTGTCCTTCTAAGAAAAATTAACAGTGACTCCTTGGAGTGTCTGTTAGTCCAACCAAACACTGAACAAGACATTTTTAATTAACAAAACATTTAAATAAACTGTCATTAAGTGAAAATACAGTGTGAAAGGCTCAAAGTGATGAGACCAAACCGGTACACGTCGTTTAAAAAAAAAATTAAAATATATATATATCTTTATTGACACAGTGCCGTGGATACGTATTGTTCTGCTTTTTTTCCATAGGTCTTTCCTGATGACGGCTCACCTTGTTAGTGACCTGTCAATCAAAGTTAGCCACGCCCCAGATCACACGATTCTTATCTTCTATTTTCTTTTAAATGGGGCCATTATTATCACTATTCATTTCATATTGTCTTGAAGAAGATTTTTTACTCGCAATTGAGACCATAGCGTTGTCCTAAAAAAAAATTATAATTATAAATTATAAAAATTATAATATAACCAGTGAGAAGTTTTCTCATTTGCATTGGAATGAATGGACCAAAATGCTTTTGCAACCTTAGTCAGCGCCCCGCGTTGTAATTTTGGGTCGAATGCAGCTTTAGGCCCCTCCTGGTTTGCCTCACTGCTCGGACCCAGAGGTTGCCGCCTGGTTTGCACATGGCACAAATGCAGTCCAGTGACAGCAGAGGCACATTTAACACCCAACATTCATAGTAATTTGCCTTAAAAAACCCCAATGCATTGAATAAAAAAAAAATTCCTCTCAGCCATCCTCTATGATCCATTAGAAGTGTATCGTGGTGTCTTTATCTGCAGAGTTTGAATGGAGATGCCCCTTCCAACGTAATCCCTAATTCTAATTCTATGGAAGCGACAGATGAGTTTGCCTCTGTGATTGCCGATCAATCAGCTGATCCACTTCATCAATACGTTGCTGTTGCTGCTGCCACTGCTGTTTTAATCCATGGGCTTACTGGGGCTATGCTGGTACGTCTTTGCTCCTTGCTGCTCCTCAGGACAACATTTGACACTGTGGGCACGTTTAGAGCTGTCATTGGGTGTAAACTAGATCTGGTCTATTTAACAAAGTATTTATTTATTACACAAAACACTTTAGAAGAGTAATCCAGAACAATAAATAGTTTGAAACAGCATGATAAGATTGTTGCTATCATTAGTACAGTATTTCTATTGCTTTACTTTGTCATGTGATATCCTACTTGAGTATATTTTTGTGGCAAATATTATTGGGACCACTACAAATGAACATCTAATATCCTGGAATCTACATTGAGATGAGATGAGATGAGATGAGATGAGATGAGATCTGACATTATTCATCCCCCAGTGGGGAAATGTAGTTGTCACAGCAGTTCAAGGCAGGGCCGGAGTGGGGACACTTTTCAGCCCGGGAATTTCAGGCCCAAGACCGGCCCACTTTTTCCATGGTAGTGGAAATTGGACAAATGAAGCAACAGTTCAGCTCTTACTATCCTGTAGTTTTTTTTATTAATACCATGGTTCAACAGATAATGTAAAGGTTAAATAATAATCCACTTAAGCTGAGAAGTTAACAAAAAATATTTCACTATTCCACAAGGATACAGTAGGTTGATAAATTAACAAAAGCATAAAATAAATAATGCATATTGGTTCATCATGGACTGTCATATACTGCTCTTTCTTACATTAAATAACTTTAATTCATATTGTTTACTCTGTTATCTTCTCTACCTGTCCCTGTAGTCATGGCCTCCTCATTGCAAATTTCGGGCTCATCATTTTCAGCAGGAGACTGGCTTATCTGCTGCTCAGAAGCTACAAAGAAAAAATAATTTCACTGCATAGCCTACACAGATCAAGTTTGAGTTTTGTTATCAATATTTTCATAATATTTGCAAAGTCTATGAATCGCCATATATCAGGTGATATAAAAAGGCTTATATTTTAATTCAATTCAATATTTTGCTTGCGAATAGGTTGACAACGCTTCAACGATATTAACCACGTTACAACGTTAGCCGAACAGTTACGTTGCATTAAGCCTATGTCTCTCTTTACCAGTTGCCACTTGTGTTTGTCCTCTCGAAAATAAATCTGTAAGCTTGGCACATTTGGCAGCATCCTCCTCCAATGCCTTTCTTTTCTTCAACCTGGCTTTTTCAGCCCCTCCTGGCCTCTTCCTCCCATCCATCCTCCCCGACGTGTATCGTTGAGATAGGGCTGGCCCAGCTATCGGTAGCCTACCTGAGAAAACTTTTTTGGAAAGACGGCTATGGACCCAACCAACTTTATTTGGGAGGGGAGAACTCCCTCACATGGTACAACCCATGCTGAGGCTGCGGTGTCAGAATGCAAAACGTGTTTTGCATTCTAAATTACTATTGGACTATCTTAATTTTTGTGGCTAATTATATTGAGAAAAAGCATACTTGTGTTTTTTGGTAACAACGGTTGCAAGCAAAAACTGCAGGCAATAACTTTGCATACAAATGCTTTAATATTTTTACCTTCTGACCCAGCTGCAGCCATGCAGACTGCTGCTTCTTAGAATGCTGTTATATGAAGATCAATAATGCCTGAGGACGCTTTCAGTCCCACATTTCTCTCAGATTGAATAGACATTAGAGAATCTCAACAAAGGTGGTCCTTGACCTACCAGTTCTGCTGTTCGTAGCTCTTACGTGAAGTGCGAATGCATTATGAAGTCAACTGTTGCATGATTGGCTGGAAGAGATGGGAGGTGGAGGTAATATATGCAGAATCCAGTGTTGGTCTCTTTAATTGCTCTTTGAAAAAAACCTCATAAAAAGTGGAGGATAAATGTCTAAACCCTGAGCTGTTTCTGTAACCCTAATGCCAGCTGAATCTACTTTAATTTGTTCTTTTCACTCACCGCCTGTAGCACAAATACTCATAGCGTGTCAGTGGGGGTTTGATAAGGTTATTCATCGATACCATTTACTCAGTCATTACTCCATTAGGGGCCACATGTATAAATTGCACACATTAGTGATTATAAAAAACACATGCAGTGAGACACATACTTTACACCAGGATCTCACCTTTATAAATTATCCAAGAGAGTAAATTAGCAATGAAGCATGAACATCAAAGAGAGAGTTATTACTTTTTTATTATAGTTAATATTTAAACTCTCCAAAGATTTTTTCTATCATAACATTTAGAACTCCATGTCATCTTCTACAAGATGGAATTCAGGCACATTGGTTTGGATATTACCGCTGTACCAATTGTACCATAAATCCATACAGTAAATCAGACATAATGAAGTGCAGTCAGTTAGAATGATATCATGGTTCCCATCAGTATACATGTAATAGCTTTGTGTATGAATAGAATGGCTGCTTTGGTACGGATGATGTGTGCCGGAACAGCAAGTGTGTTGTGCCAAGTGTCGGGAGCTTCAATCCACATTATATGCATGCATTGTATTATTCAGTGCTGTATTTGGGAATAGATTTAAAGAACATTATCAAAGGCAATGGCAAGAGCAGTATTTTGTACAGCTTTGTTCATTGAACCTGAAAACATTACCTGCAGTTGGCCAACAGTGAAAATTGTTGGAGGGATATTTGGAAAAATATCTGTATCCTATTTTTCCTCTTCTTTATTTGTGCTTTTTGTGTGGCTTTTGTGATGCTGAACCAATCATACTCAACCCAGAAATAAAATAAAGTGTTAGTGTTGATATGGTCTTCCCTGATGGTCTATATACTAGAGGTGGGAACCATTAGAGGCCCCACAATACGATTTTATCCTGATACTTGAGTCACGGTACAATATTAGTTGTGATTTTAAGCATTTTGCAACATGGTGAGTATTGCGATACAATATATCGCAATTTAACTGTTTTAACTGCATTTTGTCAATTCAAGAATTGTTATGTCAAATAAGAGAAAATCCTCAGTCTATTCATCTCACTTCAGTCTTTTCACTTCTACACAATGAGAGTCAAACCCACAGACTGACCAACAAAGTATTCAGTCAAACTGAACTGAACTGATAACAAACATGTACAACTGCAGCATTTTCTCAAACTTTCCTCAACCTTAAGCTTCACTGGTCAGAATTTTTTTTGAAGGAAACCTAAAAAATAGCCGAACTTTGCAGCATTATTTCAACAACTTCCCGATACGATACAGTATATCCAGTATATTCCGGCAAAAATAATGCAGTTGGAATGGTAAATTTCGATACTTGGTGGGCATGAATCAATATAATATCCCAATGCAAAATATTGCGATACTATGCTATGCAAGTTTGAGCAACCCCCCAATTCCAAAAAAAAATGGTGACGTTGTGTAAAAAGCAAGTAAAGTAAAGTAAAGCAATGCATCAATGCATCAAAGTTCAGAGTGTATATTTATAGAAACACGTCCAAACTTTTTTGGAAACAAGTTTGAGTAGTAGCAGCTAGCCAGAGAATTGCATAACAATGGTTCTCTCACAGAAACATACATCCATCCATAACACAGGTCCTTCTTCCAGAATTGACTCTCTTCTTCCCACCCCAAACACATCTGACCAATAAGCGGAGTGATGCATTTTGGTTTGCACTGATTTTTTTCTGTGTGGAAATAAACCGAACCAAGGGGAAAAACTCTGAAGTGTGCAAACTCATCAACTGAGTAAGACCAGAGCAAACAAACTATAGGTGTGAAAACGCTTGTAGACATTATACACAGAACAGGCAGTTCACTTTACAACTGGCTTATGATTTGTGAACTTCTGAACTGTACACTGCTTTTTTCCTTTGGCAGACAGACCAAAAGAAAGAGCTGTGTATTTGTGATATTTCATTTCTTGACCTACTTTTTAAAAAAAATGCTCATCATCTCATCCCCAATATTTAACTTTTATGATAGATTTAAACCAGTATCACAGAGATTTCCTGACACCCTCATCTATCTCGCTGTTATTTGTCTAACTCTAATCTCTCCCTCCTTCCATCTCATAGATGCAGTTTGCAAGCAGCCCCATCTGGCAAGGAGTCGTGGAGTGTCCCTAAGTGAACAGACGTCGAGTCGCAGTGAGTATACAGATATTTGCTCGCAGCGCTGTGTTTGAAACCAGTTCAACAGCAGTTTAATTTTGTGCAAGCTCAATTTCATTTCTACTATATTGCTGCCTTCAGGAGAGAGCAGCGCTGTCGACTGGCACCGACTGTATGTCCAAACCAGGTTGAACAGCAGCGGTTCAGAATACACTTAATGCTAATAGTGTGAGTGGTTTAGAATAAATCCTATGAGTATATTACGACATGGAACATGATCTCCTAAAAATATGGTTAACAATAACATTTTAAGGGAAACATATTATTTGTTTTAGATGTATCACAAACAAGTTCCCAATTAAAATCCCCAGAATTCCATGCTGGGAGGACATTGGGGTGGATGGATGAAATACGGGACTTTAGCCCTTTCTGTCCTGAGTGCATCCAAAAGTCTAAGTTGATTTATTTTAATTTATGTACACAGGATAATTCACTGAACAAACATACTTATATAATCATAGACTGTACATAAACTATGGACGTAGTCACTGTGACATCGCCCATTGGCTTGTGGAGTTGAGCTTGGCGTTACATTCGTTGCCATCTGAGGCAACCGACAGAGACCAGATTTGGACTGTGGAGGAGCAAGGGATGGCTTTATGGATGAATCTAGAAATAAGCTTTAGACACTAAAACAAAATGTACGTTACTTACCATAAAAATTTAAAAGCCGAATCCTTGGAGTGCCTTTTAGTACAACCGAATGCTTTTTTTTTTACATGAACAAAATGTTCAAATAAACTTTCATGAACTGAGAACACATTACATTACAAGGTAGCCATGCCACAAATCATACCCTGCTTTATCATCTATTTTCTTCTAAATGGGACCATTATTTACACAATTAACATCCTATTGTCTTGAAGAAGACTCGAAACTAACGATTGAGACAACAATGTTACCACGATTTTACTGAGGTAATAAAACAAGTGAGTAGTAGACTCATTTTGTATTGAGATAGATAGGACCGGACTTCTTTTACAACAGATGGTGTTGGACCCTGTTGGACTTTTGGAAAATTGCGGGCTTAAGGCACTTCTGCATCTGCTTACATCTGAACTATTGTTCGACAGTCTGCTCTGGTGCATCACAAAAAGAAATGTCTAAACTCCAGTTAACTCAAAATAGAGCAGCTTGTCTTGCACTTCAGTGCTCCATGAGGGAGAATGTGTTACAAATGCATGATA
Source organism: Centropristis striata (assembly GCF_030273125.1). Taxonomy (NCBI): domain Eukaryota; kingdom Metazoa; phylum Chordata; class Actinopteri; order Perciformes; family Serranidae; genus Centropristis; species Centropristis striata. The sequence goes on from NC_081532.1 coordinate 12,327,175, forward strand.
TTGTGGTTAATGTAAAAGACAGACTGACATGCAGTCTTATTTTGTTTATAAAGAATATATATACAGTTGGTAAACCTAACTGCTTATATTCACAACTAGTACCAACCAATAACAGACATAACAATGAGACAAGACAAGCAGTAAACGACGGATTCACATTACCTCTGCCAAGAACCAACACACTTAGGAGAACAGTCATGTATAGAGCAGTTGCAGAGTGGAACAGGCTTCCATCTGAGCTCTTATTACTGGAGAGCAGAAGTAGTTTAAAAAAAACAACAACTGAAAAAGATTACTTTAGAAAGGTGAATGTATAGGGTCTGGCTTCTTGTTTTTTTTTTGTTGCTTTGTTTGTTAGCTTTTGTTTTTCTGTTTCATAAGCATTGATTTTGTATGTTTTAAAAACGGTATAATTTATGCTAATAACTAATAATTTCTTTCATTGTAATCGGTATTCCACTTTTTGGTAAATTATTGAATTTAATATTGTAGTTTTTTTCTTATAACTGCCAGAGATTCTAGATTCTAATTGTAACTCTGTATGCTTTTACTATGTATTTAGATTGTGTCCTGTTTGAGCACCCCAGGAAGAATTACTCCCACAACGTAGTGGTGGCTAATGGGGATCCTAATAAATAAACAATAAACTTATGCATCTGCTTCACTGCTCAGACCAGGAGGTTGCCACCTTATTCTAACCCATACCAGCAAAAAACAAGTAGATACATTTTTTTATTCAACATAAACCATGTGTGTTTAAGACTGTGACTGTTTCTTTTGAAACATGATTGAAAATACAGTTTTGTTCAATTCAGTTTTGTTGTTTTGTCCATTCAATAACGGATGAATCAGTAACTTTCATTTGAATACATTTCAGGCACAATTGGGGGAAACAAAGAACTATTTTTAGTACAAAAAGGCAAATGAAGTAATAGTTTCTCAGTTTTTCATCTCTATAATGTCTTCGCTACTCATCATGAGTCACATTCAATCTCAAGACATGAACTCATAAGCCTGTTATGCACCGCCGCCTGCTGAGCTCTTCAATTAATTTTGGCATCTTTTGCAAAATCACATCCCTAAAATTAAATGTATTCAGATATGCAGTTAAAGTAGTGCACGCAGTGTTGAGCCAGCCTCCATTTCCTTCATGTTAACACAACAATCCCCCCCTACAAAATGAATCCAGCACAGAGAATTACCTACAGTGTCATTTTCTCTGCATGATCACACAAATTTTCCCATCGCAGGTTTCTGCAGAAAATGTATCAGTTTATCTTTGCCATGTAGTGGAACTTCTTCAGCAGTAATGCCGCTGTCAGCAGTGCAAACAAAAAGATGATTACAGGGCAGAATTATCTAGATTGCCTGTCTCTCTAAGCATCCAGAGATATCATAGCACCAAAGAACAGAGAAAGGTACTTGCCTCGCACACACTTGTTTATAAGATAATATCTTTTTACGATAAGTCCCCATTCCCAAGCCCCGCCCCAAACAATATAAATGTATATGAGGGAAAACTAGGCCAAGCCTGAATCAGAATTTCAATAGACTAGGTTTTTGTTTAGACTTGCAATTTTGGCACTAAGCACCACCACATCCAGAATATCAATCAAAAGCTGTTATTCTTATGTCTCTGGGATGTGTTTTGAGTGAGACACTTCTCTGCTCAGTGGAAGTGGCTCCGGTGAAAATATCTACAATAATGGCAACCAGAAGTAGATGTCACAGATTGTTATTTTTTCCCCTATATGTGAATTATTCCTCTAATATGAAACAGCAGCAACCCTGCCACCTCTCTCTCCCCCACACTACTATCAACACGTCGACATTTCCGAGTCCTCTGCGACCCTTCCATACATTAACCAGCTACATTAACTGCTGTTCTGCTTGCTGATTCACTTGCACAGTTTTATTGGAATGATGCTCAGAGATATTTGGCTGCAGAGGCCAAAAATAGAAAGAGGGTGATGATGGATCGTAAAGTATTTCATTTATTGGACGTAATGGAGCTCAGTTTATAGGTAGAATAGTGAACCATTGAAATGGTAGTGTCAGTGGCGTATTACAGTCATCATAAAGCCCCCTGCTTCCTACAGAGCACTGCATGAATGCAGGCGGGAAACTTAGTCAAGCGTCGGAAAAGGAATAATAAATGAGAACACTGTGAAACAAGGGGTCGGCAGAGTAATGAGTTCAAATTAAGGTATTCAGAGTCAGAACCCAGCTGCTCATTCTGTTGGAGTCACACACTGTCATTAAATTGCAGTGTGGTTTTACTTTCAAAATTAGTTTTTTTTAACATGTTAAAAAATTATGTTCAAGGTGCAAGAGCCACTTGCTTTCAAGAACCCACTTGGAGCGATGTTTCCTTTGGTTCCAGCCAGAATTTGACAGACATACTCGCCACCTATGGTTGTATAGAGGAGGTGATGGGTGCACGAAGATGAATGTTGAATTGGCAGGCTGCACAGGTTTGCCTGCAACCCCTCAGCAGCACATTTGAGCCCTTACAGCTGATTGACTCCTGGCTCAGCCTCATTAGTGAATTCGGAGAGGAAAGTTTCATCCAGGTGGGGTGGGGAGGGAGTTTCATAGAGCATGAAGGCCAAATACACCGCTTCCCATGACAATACCAAGGACACCATTCTGCTGACCGCAGAACCATGGCAGAGTCCTTGGCTCATCTAAAATGCTGTTTCACATAATGGGAGCAAGCTGAAAACAAATAAACCAACCTGATAATGAGGCTTTTCCTCAATTTCTGCGACATTTTTCCAATAAGAGTCATCTGGGCTTTTAATAGACAACAAACATCTGTGCTGCTGCAGAAACACAGAGTCTAATTTGTTTGGTAATTGTTGGCTGAACACAGAGCGGGCTAACCATGTTTTTTGTCAATAGCTATTAAAGTTCTTAGAAATATACTAAAATGGTTATTCATTACAGTATGCACTACTCTCATAATTCAGCTGCTGGTGTGAGGAGGAAGTTACAGTACTCAGTAGTGAATGCTTTTCATAGAAAAAAGTTTTGCCTTGGCGTCTGTAAAGATGGTAGTGTTGGTCTGCCTGATGGTTCAGAACAGGGCCTTGTGTCTGGCCTGCAGTCCTGCAGGCTTTATTTTAAATAAAGGATTTTTTTAATGGCTGACTCTTCTTGACCGAACATGGTCCTGCAATTGACCTATGGCTAAGCCACACCCCCTAAACGCGATGAGCCAATCACAGTGAGCATAGCTAACCCAATACACTCAGACATTCTCTGCTTCCACATCCATTGAAATGCGCTGGAGTTAGTCCGTTTTCAGTCATTTTTATGTGTTTTTTCTTGAGATTTTAAGTTTAAAATTGTCAAAAGGTGTGCATGGGGTACATGCAACTCTGACACAAGGTATCCCGAGAGGCTGGGAACGGGGTGTATTTTCTAACATTTTCTAAGCCACATCTCAACCCAGATAAGTGTCTTCTCTGGATCAAGTTATGCGGTAGACCACAACACCAATTTAACGTGGATAAAATGAACAAGCATGTCTACATCTGTTCTAAGGTAAGTCAACAACGTATTTGAGGCAACATATTGTCACTCTGCTAGAGATGTTCAGATGTTAGAGAGATGTTGTTCTTGGGCTTTGTACTGTATGAAAAAGGTTCAGCATCAGTTCATGAAATCCCTGCAGAACCTGAGGCAGCAGGACTGATATGTTTAGAAATCATTCTGAACCTAAATGACAGAATAGATTATTTATCAATACCACCCATGACGACCCAAATGAACGTTTTGCTGGTGCACAGCGGAGTGGAGTGCAATGTTCTTAAAATAGGACACATGTCATTAAACATACACGTACGGTTCGCGGTTGTTATAAAATGCTGCAGTTTTGTTGAATTTAGGCTACAAAGCCACTGATCTAGATAAAGGCCAAAAAACAACCTGGTTAAGTGTTATAAAAGACAGTTTGAAAAGTAAATAAATGTATGTAAGTGCCGGAAGTGAAATAGTAACAAAGGTGATGTAGGAAGTGACATAGTTATGTAAAAACATGATACACGAAATGCTTAAATTCCGTGATGTTTGAATCACACAATTTACTTTTGTTTGCACATGGGACACAAACCCTGTTCTCCTTCTCTCGCCATTTAAACTCTGAAATGCCGCAATTCGTTATCATTACAGTCACTAGAGGGCGACGGAGGACAGTCTAAAAAACGTAAATGTGGACTGATTTTGCTCTCTGTACAAACAACCTATGGAGTCGTTTTTAAGGGGAGAGCAGTCTGTTAGAAATCCATAGCCTCTGATCCAGATCACTCTGCTATTGCTGTGTTTACCTTCATTTAATGGCCTGAAAATGACACCACACTGCCACAGTATGACCATACAGACCGCTACACACACCACACTGCTCAGTTCTAACTGGTCATTCAGCTTTTTACGAAGAAGCCGCCTGGTTATTTAGGCTCGTTTCCAACATTCTTTTTAGAAAAAGTAAAGTTTTTCCTTCAAACACATGCTGTGCAAACACTGCTGTGTAATATTAAATACTAAAGTTTTTGACCATGTAGGTATGAGGTGAGATACATAAGAAATAGCATCGATCTGAATCATATAAATGTTTCAACCAAATCTTTGTTTTTTTATTTCTACTTTTTTATTAATTTTGTAAAAGTTTGTAAAAAGAAATGAAAGAAAGATTATAACTACAACAAGAAAGTAAAGATACATGAAATATAAAACGAGACCTTTTGGTGTTTTGTCTGATATCTGAAGTTAGATTCACCTGTAATGTATTCAGTCGGCTGCTTCACATTTTAGGAGCTTCACTCCATGTGGAGATTTGAGCCACGGTTTGGAAATTATGACATATTTTCTCACAAAATGACTGATAGTAGCACATGAAGAGAAATTACAGTGTTTTTCATGAGATAGTAGGTAACTGATGACCTTGGCTGACAAAACGCTTTTAAAAAATGAATAATTTGTTTTTTCAGGTGTTGAATGATGGACTTTGTGGCTTGATATTTCGTCTTTAATGCGAGGAAGCACTCAAAAAAAAAAACTTTAGCAATACTCAAATTTGTTATCGCCTGCTCAAGAAGAGAAGGGATGTGATTTAAGCTTGTGCTGGTTAAAACTGACATTTATAAAGATAACACTGATTCATGCAGTTCTGACAGAAAGGTTGACAGTCAAATAAATGACAGGTTTCTTTGCAAAATGAGATATGGATGACTTGAAAAACAGTTCTTGCTAGTTTAAAGCTAGAATTAGAATTGTGGAATATTGTTGAAGTTTTTAGCTGGTGTGCAGCACGTACTTTTAAAGTATGTAATCGTCTGTATTTTTGGAATAGCTGTGATCACTGTCATGACCCTTATGATTCGACAAGTCCCGTACAGCTTGAGGCCATTCAGTCGCTTGCTTGATCATCCGCAACCTCTATTTTTTTGGTTGTTAAATTGGAGCTTAATTGCGGGACCACAGCCAGCACAATAAAGGCAGAGAGGTGCTGACAGAGGTAGGAGGTAAAGTGGTGGATAGATTGGACACTGCTGGGGCCAGACTCGCACCGCTGAGAACAAAATAGAGGTCCTTCTAGTAATGCTGGTCGGGGAAAAATGGTGCTTGTGAACAGAGCGGGGAATGTTGATGTGTTGTGACTCCTTCTGTTGCTGCTGTTTTAATGTGGATCAAGGAAAAACCAAGCAATCTACAACAGATATTCATGCCAATAGGGTAACAAATGAAGTTATACTATAACACACAAAACAATACGGTAATAGACAAAGTTTTATGACAACAGATAGAACAATACAATAACAGAGAGAACAAAACATTACCATAACGGACAAAACTATAAAATAACAGAAAGAAAAAAACATCACTATATCAGACAAAACTATACAGTAACAGAGAGAAAAAAAAAACTGGATAGTATAAAAGACACATCTATATAATAACGGAGAGAAAAAAAACGTACTATACCTGACAAAACTATACAATAACAGAGAGAAAAAAAACATACTATAATAGACACAATTATATAATAATGGAGAGAAAAGAACTTACTATACCAGACAAAACTACACAATAACAGAAAGAAAAAAAACATCAATAAACCAGACAAAACTATACAGTAACAGAGAGGAAAAAAACATACTATAATAGACACAATTATATAATAACGTAGAGAAAAAAACTTTCTATACCAGACAAAACTACACAATAACAGAAAGAAAGAAAACATCAATAAACCAGACAAAACTATACAATAACAGAGAGAGAAAAAATTACTATAAAAGACAAATCTATATAATAACAGAGAGAAAAAACATGACTATGACAGACAAAGCTATACAATAACAGAGAGAATTTTTTTAAAACTATTATAGACAAATCTATATAGTAATGTAGAGAAAAAACAGTATAAAAGACACATCTATATGATAACAGAGAGAAAAAAAACTTACTACACAAAATGACTTTTTAGGTTTGGGGAAAGATCGTGGTTTTGGTTAGAATAAGTTCTTAATTAAGTTTAGAATTATCTCCTTCTTCGTCAACTACAATAAGAGTGTAAAACTTGTAAAATCTTAAATGGTATATCCATAAAGTTATACAGGAAGAGCACCATAAAACTTGCAATTGTTTTGAAAATATACTTAAGTGCCCATTCCCCCTGGAGACGATTTCAGTGGCAAAAATATCAAGATTTTTTTTGTGCATCATTGTGATTTTACAGTCAGAAGTGAAAAAAACAAAGAACACACCCGTGGCCTGCTGCTTTTCTCTGAGCTTGAGCATACACTGTTGTTAGTCTACTAATGACTGCTTTTGAGATCACAATGACCCTGATTCTGCTGATATGAAGACGGTCTGATTCCGCCCGTCTTTTCTGCTGCAGCACACCACATGTAGTCTTTTTTTCTACTGCTGTCAAAATAAGTTTTTCTCGAATTTACTGTTCAAGGTGCCTTACCACCGCCGTGGCCTGACTACAGCATTATTTTGCTGCGAGTTTTGTTTGGCAGCAGAGTGTAAACACTAAACCTGTTATTCTGAAGCGCGTGCTGTATAGTTAATGCCGATCTGTCTCTGTTAAAACATGATGTGGATTACAGTGTCTGTGCCTAATGAACTAGATTGAAATGTAAATGTGACTCACTTGAAAGCAGCTGTTTAATGATGAGTCTGTTTGTACTTCTGCTTTAACAAGGACGCTGAATTAAATGACCTTGTATTGAGGCGCCATGCTGGAGCCATGAGTCTGGATGCTGTTGGACATGATTTCCCTTTTCAACACTGCCAATTTTGTAACTTAGTATTTCAACACATTTTTCAGATCCTGCAGCTGGCTGACATTTAACAGCTTTATTGTCAAGACACAAAAAGCAACCATGTCAACTATGTCAATTAAAACCACAACAGAAGAGAAGCCTTTTATTACAACCAGAACCACAATCTTGAAGGTGGCTCTCTGTGAAAATAAAAGAGCAAATGCGTGGGCTGTTTGTCTCACTAATGTCACTCATTTTACTTTTAAAGCAGGTGCATTTTGGAAAATGTGCTCTTGAACTAAACCTGCCTTGCGTTAATGGAAGCTGTGCTGTTGGAGGTGGAGGGCTGCAGCCCTCCAGGGATCCTTGATAAAAAGCCATTAGTCTCCTGTGGGCAATACCTGGTACTTTACAGTATATAATGGACTTAACATGCCGGTCGTGTAGCTTTGTGTTCTGTATTTTATCTATCGTACTGGGATTAATCCCTAAAGGCTGATAGATGCTAAATGAATATTTATGACCCCAAACAGTGAGGGTGAGTACTGTACTGTAGACACACACACATATACAAACCACAAGCTCCATCTCACCACAGGTGTTCCTCAGTGTGTGTGTGGCTGTGCACCTTCAAACTGGCCGACATAATCAAATCCTCATAACATTCTTTTAACCAAAGCACTTTGCTGTAACATGGGTTTATAGATTTTCTCAGTGGTAAAATGACCCCTACGTCTGGCAGCGTTACACCACATTCATGAATGGACCCACCAGTGAGAGAAGACACAGTTTTTAACAGGCAAATCATGGATTTCATATTGCTTTTCATAACATTGTGTAATAATTACTATCATCCAATAGCACCTGGCCAGCAACTGATAATCAGATTGTTTCTTCACAGTCAAGAGTTTTTGATCCTACGCACTTACTTTGGCCTTTATTATACAGAAATTATTAAGGTGCTATATAAATAAAGTTATTAGTATTACTGTTGAGCTGCTACTTGTGAAGTAGGATCTCAGTTTTGGTTAAATTTGCTTTTAACAGCCTGACAACCAGTTGCAGGTAACTTACCTGTTAATTTTCAGGAAAGAACTAAAAATTATGTAAAATACAAGACATGCTTTTTTTTTTAGAGCCGGGGCTCTTAATGTTTTTTTTTTTTAACAAATAACAGTTTTAACACTTCAGTTACAGCTAAGCTAAGCTAAGTTAAATATCCCAACCCTTCACTTTCCTGTTATTAGGCCAACACACAGCCATTGTGGCCTCAAATTTCCAACAAATAACACATAGTTCAACTTGTCTGCTTTGCCTACCTTAACTTCTAGCTCACCCTTCTTCTCCTTATGTGTTTGTCAGTGCAATTAGTCATAGTAACTTTCAACGGCAGAACATACTCAGGATCGAGGTCCTGAACTGGCTCTTTGAATCCCCTGCAATCTACCACATTGATTTGCAGAATATCAGTTTCAATCATTCGGCACACCCACTGTGCATCACACTTTCTTCCTGTAGCTAGCAGTGCGTAAAGGGGGTATGTATGCAATTTCACCTAGAGACGCACATACATAACCTGTCAAAAGTGTCCTGGGTGGATAACTGATTAACACTTAGCAGTCACAAAACAGTATAAATGGTCCACTCCAATTTCCTGTCTTAAAGTTTTGTGCGAGCATCTGTTCAACCCAAAGATATTCAGGTTACCATCACATACACTGTTAGAAATAAGGTGCTGAATTTGTACCTTTAGGGGTACACTTGCTGTTATCCACCGAACATTGGCTTAGGAACATGTATGTACCTTTTTGGGGGTCCAACATGAGGTCCAATAATTAACCTTACCGGAAATAGTGGCACAGAAGGAGTCTATTGTTGTCACCCAAGGTACAATCTACATTAATGTATCTCTAGGGGCTATTAGAACTCAACTTACTCTCTGTCCTTACTTACTATGTATATGTTTCCATGTCAATGTGAAGGGTAAAACAGCTGGTGACAAGCCATTGTACCCCCTGAGTTACAAATTTAGCACATTATTTATGATAGTTGAAGACGAAGAAAATTGGCAAATCTTGACATTTGTGGAGCTGAAACCATAAAAGGCAAAGTGCTGCTTGGCATGAAGTTAGCTGAAGTTGTTAGAGGAAACTGTTGGTTCCTTATTTGCACCATGTTCTCCGAAGAGAGCTATCTAACTTTCGTCTAGAAAGCAAATAAGCATATTTCCTAAAATAATGTAGATGAGCCTCAATCTGTTTGCACGAAATTAGAGGATATGGATTTATCTTTTAAGGATTTCTGGGTGCTGATGTTGGCCGTCTGTTTTAAAAAGTGTCATTTGCAGCTGTAACCTCATAAACCAGAATCAGATTTTATTGGTTGAAGTCAGTTTGCTTACTTGTAGATGTTCTTGTTGACTTTCCTCTCGTGTGGGAATCCCAGCATGCCGCAGACCGCATGAGTGTTTTTGATCGTCCATCCCAGGTCGCAGATCTGAGCCCAGCCGTCTTTGTACTTCACCTCCACCACACCTTCCTTGTACAGTAGCTTGCATACGTGTGGCAAAAGTGCTGGAGGTGGTGTTATGCAATGCACCATCAGTCTTGTTGTAATTATAAATCATTGAAGATTGTGAATAATGAATGGTTGTAATGTTCTTATGCATTTGATCTGAAGTTCGGCTCTTTTTCACATCAGGTTGAAAGTTCTTGAGCGACAGGCTTTTCTGTGATAACAAACTGTTGAGCTTCGAGTCATTGGCTGTATTTCTTGGTCTGTTTATCTCCATAAATGAACCGTCTTTCTCTGACTTGTTGATTGTATTACTTCCAGTGTCAACACAGGGTTTATACTGTATCATTCTCCTGCTGCCGACTGAGCTGCACAGAGAATGTAGTTTCCACCATGAAAAGTGTTGGTGTCACACTCTGCCCATTGAGATATACACCACCACAGAGCAACCTGACAGTGCCTCAGATTTGTATTAAGTCTCTCTGATGACATTTTAAGAATGCTCGATGGCTTTCATGCAAACGCCGAAACTCTCCCACATGACTGTTTTGTGGTTTAGGGCACTACTGAAAATGATTTTGCTGCAATGCAGTCCAACCCTTTGAGCTAACTCTCTCCTTTTAACACGTTTGCTGGGGTTGCACGAAATTGCAAATCAGCGGCTGGTGACACTCTCTGTCATGTTTGCAATGAGGAGGATAGAGAGCAATAGAGAAGGGGGGGGGGGGGGGGGGGGGGGGGGGGGGGGAGGAAGCAGAAACAGAAACAGTATCTAACACCTGCAAATGGAAACTGTCACAGCTTGATAACAAACCTAGAGGAGGTTGAGCAGAATAAACACTAAGCTCTCTAATGTTGCTGCTTAATGAGGTTTTCAACGATACAATTCAGTGAGATGGAAAGAAGTGACTGGCACTTGTGAGTGTGATTCACAAGGCGAGCCAGCTCCCATGACCCTTGCGAGGATCTGTAAGTCTTAGTGGCCATACATTTCACTCCGCTCAATGACTGAGATCCTATAGAATATCATAAAAGGAGTCACCGCCACGGCTGGGCGCTCAGCTCTGTCTCTGATTTAGTGCAGGGAGATGGTCAGAGATACTGACGCAGCCTTGCATGACCAGAGGCAAATGAAACAGGAAACTGACCACCTCATCTTCTCAAGGGTGTCTGTGGAGGATGGGAGGGGGTTCAGGTGGAGTTGGCAGGGGTGGGAAGGTCGGGGGAGTTTATTTTACTTATGAGGAAACACTTGCCTGTACTATTCCTGTGCAAACAGAGATAAGAGAGAGGAATAAATCGTATTTTATCAATGCACCTGAACATGCATGCAGCTAAACACTGCAGTGCTAGATAGCTTGATAGCTTGCTATCTGTATAGCTACAATGTGCCTATTGATCGCCTTTACACAGATACAGATAAATCCAATGACAGCTTTGTGTGCTCAGCCGTCTGGTGTCACCGCCATTACTGCGGTGGCAAGTTGTAGTGCAGGGGTGTCAAAGTCATTTTAGTTCATGGGCAACATGCAATCCAATTTCAAGTGCAGGACCAATAAGAAGAGTAAAAAGAAGAAGACGCTTCAAAATTTTCACAAATATCTACAAAATCACAGTGTTTAGTCTTTTTGGTATTAGTATTATTATAGTATGTTTCTTCTTTATGATTCAAACAACTTATTGTTCAGAAAATCTTTTCATTTTCTATGTATTTCCACTCCTGTGTAGTAGTGTTGGCATTATAACACCACACTAAACAAGAGTGAAAGCTACTGAGGAATAGGGGTAAGAAGAAAAATCGATTCATGTGCATATCGCAATATTTATGGGGTGATTTTAAAAATGTTTTTTTTTCCCTCCCTCCGGAATCAATTATATTGCGTCATATCCGTGTCCAGAAAACCTTCAGTCCTGCTGTCAGTGTTGCCAGCTATATTAAATGACTTTTCAGACCCCTCTAGCGACTCTTTTTCAAAAAAGGGACTAGCGACAAATGTGACTTTTGCTGGTGTTACTGGAGACTTTAGGAGTCTTGATTTTGCTCTTCTTAATGAGTCACGGGTGCTGCCGGCGGCCCCTCCCCTGTCTGAAAGCACTCACAAGCGGCACAGTCCTCCTGCAGGAGTCTCTCCCATCTGCAGTCAGAGCCGGGATGTTAACCCCTCAGCGTCCAGTCTGCAAATCGCGCATGATTCCAGCATTATAGAGAAACGTCTCTCCGTGTGCGTCTGCATGTCTGGCAAGCCGAAAAAAATATTTGAACTATATCGATATATGCGATATGGTTTAATTCCATATCACATTTAAAAATATATCGATATATTTTTTATATTGATATATCGCCCAGCCGTACTCTATTTAGGCTACCTTATGACTCTTAAATGGTCCGGGACTACTTAACATATGCTTTAGAGGACAATTTCATATCATGAACAGGTAGAGCTGTTGCTTCAACCATCGCTGCTTAAAGGTATACAGATTCTGCAGCTATCTGTAGCTATAGTCACAGATGTAAAGGGATTAACTCAATAGAGATTGACAGGTATGAGTGATTTTCAATTGTTAACGTAAATTAATCTCATACCATTGCCAGATTTTTTTAAGAAAGCCCAATTTTGGGTCTAAATATTATGGTAAAAAATTATCAGGTGTGGTTCAGCCCATTATCATTCTGGGATTAAGGAACAACATGCTCCAGCTTGTTTGTATTTCCTTAAACCAATCACAGTTGTTGGCTGATGCTGAGCCCAGGAGACAGTGATTGTGCCCTTGCAAAAAAGATATCGGAAATAGAAAAAGGGGGAAGAATTCTGTCTGAAATAGGCGGCCTATGGCACGCTTATCCCAACAGCCTACCTCATATTTTCCCCTGTATGTGACATCTTAAGAAAACACCATCGTATTTCCCAGTTGACCTTGATCCTGTCAGTAATGCTTTTCCTCTGGCTCATGACTCACCTGCTTCCAAACATCTGCATGGAAAGCATTGGTGATGTTTGGAAGAGCATAGAGCAAGATGTGTGTGCAAAAGGTGGAGAAAGAGAAGACTGTGAAATCTCATTTGAACTGCAAATTAGATAACATCACAGAAAGGAAGTGTAGAAAAAACAGTTACACATGCCGGATGTCTAATAAAACATCTTGTACTTTTAAAATCTGGTAATACTGATAAATAAAAGCCATTTGAAAAGACATGCAGAACCTTGCTACTGAAGTGTGCTTTAACTGTAAGTAGTTTTAAGTGTTTCTCAAGGACACTTTGGTTAGCATGCCTCTTTTGGGGACCTAACCTGTGGTCTTTTAATTACGGCGACGTCTTTGTGAGCGCTAGGCTATCCTTTAACTCCTTGTGCCGTTCACGGTTCACAAGTCCATAATCCATTTAGGTGTGGGAGGCACAGGCTTCATTACAAATGAAATGGTCCGTGCATATCAGGAGGAGGAGAAGGGAGTGTCATATTAGCAAAGTGGACTTGAATATTATACGCTGTCACTTCTCTGCCTTGAGACGTACTTTGACATTGTCAGAGAAATCCTTCCTCTTCACGCTTCTGTCTATTATATGCAGCAATGCCACTTGAACCACAAATGCCAAAAGTGCAAAGGGATGATTTTCCAACAGTCTGACTATGACCAAATGCTGTTAAATTGCCATTTGGCCGATGCTTTTATCCAATGTGGTGCTTAAGCATTGGTTGGTAAAAGATCCCCAACTCACTTCACATTCACTTCAGGCATGTTTGGACGATTTATTCAAAGTCTGGTAGTTTTTCCTCCTTCAGCTTGAATCAGCTGGGCAGGTGAGGAGAATATCTATCAAACAGTGCAGGTCAATAGCTCTGACAATGTAATACAAACCAACAGAGGGAAACAATGCCAAAGTGCACTCAGTTTTATGGATATTAGAGTGTACATGTTGATATCTTATAACAAGCAGGTTCTGGGTGAACTGAGGGCAGCCTGGGCGGTTCCAACTCAAATTCAACTAATTCTTTTTGTCTCCTTAACCTCTTAAACTCATGCTTTCACTTGGATTTCCCTCATGCTTCAATAAAAACAGAAAAATGTATCCTCAGTGCACAACAGTGTCTCATATATTCTGTTTCTGCTTGTTACAGCACTTAATCGAAGCTACAGTATATAATGCTGACAGTGAGTCAAGTATTCACACCCAAGATACTGTGTTTTTATGGCTGCAGCATTACATCAAATTGAAATATTTCAGATGCCTTGTGCATAATCTTATGCACACTCTCCTGGAATTCAGCCTGACATATTTGTATCCCTGGAAAGCTGCGTATCTCTGCGAGAATTAGGATAAAGTCTGGCAGATTTTAGTGATGTAAACACAGAGAGCAAAGAGCACAATCAGGTCCCTCATGGTTGCAGGAACTAAAGTTGCAGTGACTGGATTCATATTTCTGCTTTGGCTGGGCGTTATTGGCTTAAACACCTGTCAATCAAGGCACCTTAAACATACTGTTCTCCTTTGTAAACCCTTGTATCCTTTAAATAATAATAATGAAAAGAGCCTCAGAATAAGTAAAATTAGACCTTAATGTGTGTAGTTACTTTTAAAGTCTGATTGGACTGTCATCAGTACAGATCCATTGTGGGTAATGTTTTGACAATGTGTGAAATAAAAAAGCTGATAGTCCAGCCTTAGTCTGACACTGGTATAGAGTAGGTGTTAAGTGATTATTTAAAGAGGTGTTCTTTAAGTTTGAAAATTACTTTAATTTACTTTAAAGGTCCCCTGTTGTGAAAAACATGTTTTTTTCTGGCCTATACATATACAGTCATGGAAAAAAATCATTAGATCCCCCTTGTTTTCTTCAACTTATTGCTCATTTTAAAGCCTGGTACAACTAAAGGTAGATTTGTTTGGACAAATATAATGATAACAAAGAAAAAATCTAATAAGAGTTTAATTAAACAGCTGATATCTACTAATGGTTGATAATGATTTTGGTTATGATCTCGAAAACCATGGAAAATGGCTAGATATCAGTTTTATATTAAACTCTTATGAGCTGTTTTTGTTGTTATCATTAAATTTGTCCAAACAAATGTACTTTCAGTTGAACCAGGCATTAAAATGAACAAGAAATTGAAGAAAGCCAACAAACCTGAGAGTGGGGAAAGCCGAAGCCCCTGCATTGTCTTCGTGGGTGGGCCATGGGGGCTTTAGGGCCTCGTTTAGATTTTCTTCCGGTTTGTAGGTATACAAGAGCTTTTAGCATTACCCCGCCTCCATGGTGTAATGCTATTGTAAGAGTTATGCACATTTAAGGACTTTAGACTCTTCATGGCAAAGACTTCCACTCAACTTGGACTAGAACTCCAATGACTTGTGACTTCACTTGGACTTGAGTCTTTTGACTTGAAAATACCTGATACCTTTCCCCAAGCCCAACAATTGAAAAGTATGTTATTTAGGAAGTATAACATGAATCAAGGGTTACACGGAGGTGTAGTGGTTAGCACTCTTTCCTCACGCATTTGTTGCCGGTTCGACTCCGGCCTGTGGCTCTTCTGTGTTCTCCCCGTGTCAGCGTGGACTGTCTCGCTGGGTTCTCCCACAGTCCAAAAGCATGCACTTAGGTTTAATTGGTGACTCTAAATTGCCCGTAGGTGTGAATGAGTGCATGATTTCTGTCTCTATGTGACAGCCCTGCGATTGCCTGGCATCCTGTCCAGGGTGTACCCCGCCTCTCCGGGATCGGTTCCAGCCCCCCTGCGACCCGAGTGCGGATAATCGGTTAAGGATAATGAATAAATTAACATGAATCAATTAATTTCCCTTAATTTGCTGACTCAATTAATAATAATGTTCATTCACAGCATGCCAACAATTTGTTTAGCCCATTCAATAGAAGAACAAAGATGTTTTATTCATGATTTCATGATAAAATGTAATGTTTGTTTAGGATTTTAAACTCAAAGTTTAGGACCTGGAGCTTGGGACTTGTATATTAGGCTTCTAGAGTAACTACGCTGCAATGAATTCCTCTGCATTGACCTCCGCAGCAGCACACCTAATGAAAATAAACACATTTTAATGTTTGCCATGCAATTTATGACAAATTATTATAAGGTTTCACTTTCGTGAGCACGTCTGTGGATGTAATTCAGTATGATGATGGTCAAAAGTTCATTATAGAAACAAATAGGTGAGATCAGTGTGGCGACACTGATAACAAGGTTCTTTTCCTCATCTCTATAATGAATGGAATAATCAGCTCAGTGAGGCTGCTGTCGAATGAACATCAGCACTAAACCATTTCTCATCCACACTTCTTCTCCCCCGATGGGCTCATTAGTGTGCTGCTGAAAGCTGCAACTACTGCTATACAACATATTTATTATTTATCATCTTTTTTCCCTATTCTTCCTTTTTTGCCCACTTATTTCGTTTGCACTACATTCTCTTGCACACTTCACACTCATGATCAAACTCTGAACTTCAGTGGCCTACTCTACTGAATGTGTCTCTGTCAAGCTGATATACTTTATAATGGTAAAATGTGGGTTGGTTTTCTGTGTGTGAAGATAATGGCATGTGGGGCGTTAATTGTTGAGATCCAGAAATCCTACTGTTTGATATTGTTAAAATATTTTCAGCAATTAGCATAAGACCCGTTGCCTTTCAGTTACCAGCGGGATCTTTGCTCTGCTGATGTGATCACACGTCAGAGCTAACCAACCAGAGAGCCTAATGGCTGAAGCTAGGATAAAAATACCTTCATCCTTAGTGTGAAATTGACGACATTTAAATGGTCGGAGCAAGTTTATGCGTCACATTAAAATCAACATCATCAGTACGGCTTGAGAAGAGAACATATGCTCATTACTACTGATGTCATTGGCATCAGTGGTGTGAAAGACACGCTACATATAGACTCCTCATTGACTAGCTGGAAGTTGCACATCTGTTTTACTGTAAAAAGAGAGAAAGTTAGAAAGGATAATATTCATAATACCATGACCATTTTGGTCGCTATAATCCTGATAAAAAATTCTCTATTCTGTACTGTATAATAGACTGTATTAAACAAGTGGTTGTAGTCACTGTGATGTCACCCATTGGTTTGTAGATTATTATCGAGACATTTTAGTTTGGCATTTCATTTCTTGAAGGGAGGAGCTGAGGAGGAGAAACCAAACGTATCAGCTAGTGCTAGTTTTAGCTTGCTATCTTGGTTTACTAAATGCATCGGTGATTCAAAATTAGCAGCCAACTCAATAAGAGCTCAACCAAATGCTGGATTTTGGCAGTTACAATTAACTAAGGACACACTGTGAAAGGATCAAAGTGCTAAGATGAAAACACACACGGTAGTCACGCCCCAAAGCTTCGTATAATTTACTCTAAATGGAACCATGATTTACGGAATGAACATAATGCTGTATTAAAGAAGACTTGAAACAACTTATTAGGGCCATAAATTAATTAGGAGAATATTTACTGAGATAATAAATCAATTGAGAAGCAGAGCAATTTTCTCATAGACTTCTATACAACTGGACTTTTTTTTGCAGCTAGTGGTTTGGCTTCTTGCCAAGGTTTCTTGCCGTCACTTTTTAAACCCAGTGGTTGCACAGGCACGGTGCATGGGCACGGCACTTTCTATCTATCCATCTATATATATATATATATATATATATATATATATATATATATATATATATATATATATATGTATATATATATATATATATATATATATATATATATATATATATATATATATATATGTATATGTATATATATATATGTATATGTATATGTATATATATAGTGTGTGTGTGTGTGTGTGTGTGTGTGTGTGTGTGTGTATATATTTTGGTTATATTTTCCTGTAATCTGCTTTCATTTGAGCATGTTTAAATCATCCAAATCAGTTAAACAGTTTAGAAATGTCCCCCCTTTCAATGAAGACACAACAACATAGATTCAATAAAGATAAAGCAATTGATTAATACAAACAAGGCCTCATATTTAATGCATTGTAGCATATCCATAGCAGTCAATCACTGACCAAGGCAGACAGGAGGCATCTTCGTTGCTGATCCTCTGCCAGGTCTGTACAGTCGGCATCTTTACTTCTTTATTCTTTAGGCAGCAAAGTTGGATTTTGGTCATATTTTTGAGTTTGCCGAAGTCTAGACTTGTTGCCAAGGGCATCTCATTGAACATGTTATAATTGTTCTTTCAAATTTTGTCATGAGCAGCTGCACATGAGCCCGTTGCACAAAGAACCAAGATTCACAGTATTTTCCTCAAAAATAACTATTTCTACTATAGAAATAGACTCTATATTTCTATATATATATCTATATATATATAGATATATATATATGAAAAAAAACATTTTGCAGCTAAAAAAAATACATGTATACAGACTCATAAACATCTGTAAAGCTTAATAGAGAATTAAAATAATTTACAAAAAATATAACAAAAAATATATAATATCTTGTGCTCTTGGTGTACACTGCTGCAGTGTACTAAACTTTGAGGAATATGGATTTTTGTGTGACACTGTTCACCCACTTTGACCACCTCTAAATATCCTGCACTCTAACTACAGTACCGGCTGTATTCCAGCATCTGATTTATAGTCATTGCTTCATCCAGTGTACACATGCTGGAATAGAATCCTTTGTTTGCTGTCTCAGGGCAAATTTTCAGTGAGAAAATATTTTCACAGTATTTGTAGACCCTTAAAACATTATGTTGAATATATGAATGTTTTAAGACTTCTTTGGTGAGCCATTTTCATCTGGCCCTTCAGAATCCATTCGACTGCAGTAATCCCCAAAACTTGTTAGAAACAATTCCTGATACATAATTCTGTACTCACACGCTTTTTATAGAGCATGGAGACAAGGCTGTGTTACTATTCATACATACAAAATTTAGAATTTGCACTGGAGGAAAGCGCAACACTCACACACAAGAGCTCTGTGAAGACCATTTGCTATTTAAGTTGACTATTCAAGGTTTTATTTTCTAGCCGTTATTGATGGTGAGATGTTGATTACTAGAATACGAAATCATGTGAGAATGAGAACATTGAGAAGCAGCGTTAGAAAAACAGGATCGTGACCAGACAGTTGATAGTTAGAAACCCTTGGAGCAGCAGGGAACTTAAACATATGGGAGGAAAATTAATGACTAATTCAACAACTAGCGTCGACATGCCCTTAACCCCACACTGCTCCAATGCAGCTGCTCTGTGCTCACCAGTATGACGCTGGGGTTGTACTGGGGAGCTCCCAGCTGTGAATGTAATTGTGTGCATGTGAAGCAGGGAGCTGCTGGAACAGAGCATGCATGCTCAATCAACTTTCTCTGGATAAATAATATGGAGAGAGATTAGTGCCAGCAGAGATTGTATTTGTATTGCATAAATTTGAATTTGTCACCCTCACATTAAGCTGTTGATTTAAAAAAAAATGCATTTGTTGAATAAATGAATTCTGAAAATTAATTTAAAGGAAAATTACAGCCAGTGGCTTTATGTTTGCGTTGATAACATTTAAATTAAACTTCACATCCCTGTATGATCTCTGTCTTTGTGTGATGTGTTCGGTTTTCTGTGTCTTTGACACAATGTAGACAGTGAACACATAGAAACAGTGTTCAGCACAAGACAGAAAGACATGGTTACAACTTGTAGAAAAAGTATCTGTATGACTTTTTAGACTTTTCACTTTAGATTATGTAACTTTGCATAAAAATGGCCACAAATGACAATTGAAGGAAAATGGTGAATTGACCCTTTTTCCCCCACAAAAAAATTAGCGTGTACGTTCTGTTTCTTTAATTGCAAGAAAACCCCTAAAAATAGGCGATACGTTCCTTTTCTTATGTGTCACATTCTGCATCATAAACACTTACTGCTTTCCAAACCCTGTTAACATTTAAGAGAAATGTTCCCTGTTATGCAGATGATACTCTTAAATCATAATAATATCACTGAGTATGACTCCTAAATTTAAAAACAAAAAGTCTAACATTACTGTTTGAATTCCCAAAACACTGCCAGTCAGCAGACCAATGCAACTTTTTTTAACAGGTTCCATTACACCAGAGTTCTGCTTTGCAACAGGACAAATTAAGTCTTCAACTGTTTTACAGAGTCAAGCTTACTGGTATCTACTGCTTCTTAGATAATTTATGATTTCTTATGAGTCATAACCAGACGGTTAGTCATTCAGAGAACATGATTTAACATAATTCAGTAATCATTTTTGCTCAATAAGCAAAAAACCCTGATGTTTCCCAGATGCTCGTTTGCCCTAATGACACAGTTTACACATTATTATAATAAATCATTTAAGCATTTATAATAGAGTTCTACTGAGTGATGCCGAAATAGGCAGGAGAACAATCGGTTATCGTTATAGACATAATACACTCAAATAGCAGTAAAAACAAGTGTGCCCAACTAGATGTCATTTTTCCATCACTGCCAGTCAGAGGAGCCACGACTACTGCAGAGCCATTTGTCCTGGGAATGAATACCAATTGTAACCATGAAAGAAAAAAAGGTAGGTGCTGCTCATGGTTTTTTCATTAGTGGGAAAGTTCTATATTGTGACAGTCAACCTACGACAACTTCTGCAGTGTTATTCGTATGATAACCGACAAAATGTAATATGTAACGAGTGATGTTTTCAACATGTGACCGCAACTCATTGTTGGTTGAGACATGACGCTGTTGTACCCTAAGTCATAATTGCTGTCTTAACATCACTGGGGCTGTTTTAAACACATTGTTAATGCTATAAAGTGGTAAGGTTTATGCAACAAAACCACTTTCTTAAGGTTAGGAGAGAAGAACAGGGTTAGGATTAAAAATTCTACTTCCAGACAAAACTTCAAACAAAAGGACATGAATACCGGTTTCCTGGTTGAAAGACCCATACACCAACCCTTCCACCCACTCAAGAGGCAACACTTATGACTTTATATTGGCCTCGTGAACATTTCTTGATTTTCGTGTTAACAAATGTTCACACACAGAAGGAACTTTTCTGCTGCTAACTGCCTGAACTCACTCTGATAACACTTTGATACTACTTCTGGATGCAGTGTCTTCACAGACACAAAACAAACACTGAAAGCAATCATTCTATGTTGTTATACTGTAACACATCTGCCTCTTTTAGCACTTTAGTTTACTCTAGTGGCATACAGTAGTCTTTAATAGAGGTGAGGTGGGCCTGTTTATACAGCCTAGTTGATGTAGAGCCAACGGCATTTCTTGCCCTTCCAGTAATATTGCCAGTTTGTTATTTTTGTTATCAGGAGTAGGTGCAAAAAAGCTTTTGTGGTTTGAGGTAGAAACTACCATGGTCCTGCGGTGGATACAGTCCTAGTATCTACATCCAGTCTGTTAGTTTAGCTTTTGAAATACAAGAATTTGGTGTTGGTTTTCTCTTTCAGACTAAAATTGTGAGATCAGCAGCACAAAATGTACTGATTCAACACAAGAACAGGTCGACCTTTAACAGAATGAAACTCTCACCAGTGCAAAAATGTATTATTGGTGGGGGCTAATATTTTCAAGATACCCGACAAGCGATCATGGATTTGTGACCTTCACTAGCATTTCTCTTTTCCCTCACACACCAATAGAGTCTTCTAATTAGCATGCCAGTTAATCCTGGAGAACAAAACAGGAGGTGAGAAAAGTAAAAGTTGTAGGAGGCAAAGTTTATGAGTTAAATGAAATGTTTCTTTGCCATTTGATTACATGTGTGCATGAAGCAAGCATGCTAGGCAGCCTTAGCAACTTCGTCATGACTGAATGTCACGTTGTGTCTGTTAAAGGAGTCATTTTTAAGGTTTTAGTCAGTTTAAAAGAAGTGGACGTAGCTTCCGAGTCTAAAAATTGTAAATGTAAAAAGAAGTCTTATTGTATAAAAGTCTATGAGAAAATGACCCTACTTCACCCTTGATTTATTATCTCAGCAGGAATTTTTTTAATGAGGTTATGGTCTTAATCGCAATTTTTTAAGTCTTTTTGAGTGCATCATGATGTTCATTTTGCTCCCATGTTTATCAAAATACATGGGACCAAAATAACAATAAAGCAGGATATGCTTTAAGGCTTGGCTACTTTCTGATTGGCAGATTGTTAACACAGTCACCCAATTTTTCACAGCAAGATGATATGGATGCACTTTGCTAACAATGCTAACTAGCGATAGCTGGTGACTTAGCATTTGCCATGCAGTACCAGGCCCAACAGGGCTGGTAACCACCCTCTTGTCCAAATATGGTCACTTCTGGCTCAAATAAAAAAGATGCCAAGAGCCAAACTTTCAATTACGTCAATGTAGCTATCCACTTGCTTTATGGAGTCGATGGGTTTGATACTTCAGCTCCAAGAATTAATGGGAATTCTTTTTTTCATAAATACAATAGATGGACTGGTGTATCTGTGTACAGTGAAACAAGCAAACATTTTTGTGAAGAAGCCAGTCTGTTTTTCTTGGTCACAATCAGATTTCATGCTGGACACAGTACAAAAAACAAAAGCTGGATAGTTGTCTTGTTTTGTAGATGGATAATCATGGTTGTATGTCCTATAACTGCCTCACAATTAAAACTACCATGTGTTTCGTTTGAGTCACTCATTCCTCAACACTATTGCCTAATGGGGCGGCTGCCGAGCGGTCGCCCACTGATCAGAAGGCCCATGGCAGTCTACAAATTAAAGTATTCTTGGGCAATATACTGAACTCATGCTTCTGATGATGCGTCATCAGAGAATGAATGGATTACTGGTACCATGTAGTGTAACCACTTATGAGTGTGTGTGAATGAGCGAATGATCATCTGTAATATTAAAGCGCTTTGAGTGCTTGCTGCAACTAGAAAAGCAATATTTATATTCCATTTAATGACTGCTCATTTAGTCATTTACTCCCACCAACATTTTCTGTAACATGTATTATGTCAATCTAGTAATACTTTGGGATTATTGAATTAGATTCTAAGTAATTGACGTGCGTTCAATTGAGTGCTGCCTTTGTATGAAACAAAACTCCTCCAATCTAGTGTTTAGGATTAGGTTACATTTGATACAAGTTGAAAGGTATCCAACTGTGTAACAAGAAACTCTCCAACCTCACACTGCACACCCTGTAGACTATAAAAAGACAATCTCAGTATGGTTTATTCAATCATTTCATTAATATAAGCATTACAGTATGATCTTCACAAAAGCCCATTACTTATCTCAAAATTGCTGTCCTCTTTTTATGATCAGTTCGATGCTATTCAGTTGTGTTACTAATGGAAATAATACAGTCAATGTATAACCTTATTGTTATATATGTTTGTTTCCCTCATACTGAATACTCATAATATTTGTTCTATAATCAATGGAACCAGATTAAATATATATTTTTGTTGCTTAAATGAAAGATTAATCATGTGGTGATCAGTTCAGCGTTGTTGTGTACATACATGTAATTGTTTTATTTTTACATTTATGTATTGTATGTTACATATGAATTGATGTTGTGATAATGCATTCTAATCAGACTGCACTCTGTGTGCGTGAGAGAGACATAGTGGGAGTGAGAGGTGTCATTGCGGGTGTGTGTGTGTGTGTGTGTGTGATTACTGACTCAGCTGGAGAGGGCAGACAATGACAATGATGATATTCAGTTATACTCATGGCAACTGAGGCCTTAATTTAGACATGCTGCAGTTACCAAGAACAAGGCTATTTAGTTTCACACGTTGGCAGTCTGTACTTTATTTTTGTACCATTTCCAGATTTGTCGTCTGCATGTGAACGTCATTTGGAAGACTACACTTGGAAGTAAAATGCTACCATAACCAATTTCAACAGCAACTCATATTTCAATGATCAAAAAGGCATTTAATTGCTCTAACTTATGAAACAAACATTCTTTCATTAATGCATGACCTATAACTTCCTTAAATCCAAATTAAAACCATTTGACACGTCATGAAAATAACAAGGCTCTTTTTTTTTTTTTGCATCTCGATAATGAATGGAATAATTAGGTCTGTGAGGCTACTGTCGAATGAATGTCAGCGTTAAACCATTTCTCATCTTGACTTCCTCTCCCCAGATGGCCTCATTGATTTATCCATTTCCACGCATCCTTGCTGTGCATCTGAAATATGCTGCTGCAAACACATCATGAAAACAGCCCCAAAATTGCCAAGGGCATATGGGTCTTTTAGTTTTTATGCCTCACACTTCTTTCTGGACACATCCGTCTCATCACCTGCCCACTGCGATGGCCAGATATGATTATAATTACACCACAGGCCTGTCTTGAAAAAGCCTGAACACGGCACAGCCTCGTTTGGCAGCCCATCTTCTTCTTCTTTTTTTTTCCTGCCAGTTTCTGGTTACAGCTCGAGCCTGCAATGAGAGCAGAAGCTGATGCTGCAGTACATTGGTACCACTGCAGGGGAGGGTTCTCATATTCAGCTTCATCTTCAAAGGGTTTTCATTGTTGTTGCAAAGGCTTGATGACATGCCCCGTGCTACATGGGCGAAGCAGAAATATGTTGCCTGTTGTGATCTCTAATCATTGTTTTAGCCAGCGGTCTTGAGCTTACACACTGTCTAAACTCAAGGATACACAGTTTCTCAAAGTGAAATACAAGAAAAGCTGAAATGAAAGAAAATGTAAAATACTTCTCTGCATGTAACAGCATAGCAACAAAATACGAAAAAAGTGGCCATTTATTCATTTATTTTTATTTTAGCTGTGCAGGTGGTAAAAAAGTTCACACTGCTTTTACGCGAAACCCAGTGGAACACTGCGCGGAGCAAGGCCATTATTTTCAATGGAGGGTGCAGCTGCACCTTCCGAGGCAGCTTTACGAGGCTTAGCAACACAAATCACTCTGGTTTTCTGCCTCGTTTTACAGCCAAAGGGAAACTAAAATAAACTGTAACCAGGGCCATTATCAGGATTTAAGAAAAACTTCCATAAACTATGCGTGTATGTGGTATGACAGAAGGACAACTACATGTACTTGTTGGTTGGATTAATCTAAAGCAATGCATTGTAAGCTTAGCATATCTATGTTTATGCAAGGCTTGCAGAATTAGTGACATCTAGTGACATTTTAAAATAGTTCTTAAAATGTGTCTTTGGTGCTTAAGTGCTGCCGTCTTGGGTACAAGTACTGAAACACATCACATTTTCACTGCATGATTATTGTGGACAAAATAGTTTATGACAATTATTATTGCAATACCTTTCCAAAATTAGAGAACAAAATGCTATTTGGCAACTTCATCTTTAACTTAATATGTTGTGTGCTTTGTCTCTTTTTTGGAAGATTAATTAAACTCAAAATACACTGGCTTTGTAAGACAGTATGTAACCAAAACTGCACAAAAGCAGAGAAAAAGAACATTTACAATTGGACAATGAAAAAGGCATAGTGAGAACGGAAACTGAAAATATTTGAGATGCGATACAATATGTCATATGATCATGATGTTAGGATAAAGTTTTGTGCGTTCTATCTCTGCATATAACTTATTACAAGATGCAAAGAGTTCAAAATGCAATGCTGCAAACAGTCAGGCAACATTTGCTGTACACAGATTACATTGTTTACGCTTTGCATAGAATTTTATCAGCTGAGACTCTCGCACCTAAAACACTAAGCTTGGACATCAAATGAGACATGCTGAGTTCCATTCTAGCCAGATCTCGTATCACTGCTCACAAGCGATGCGTCCCAGGCTTTAAAGGCTGTAATACACAGGAAATGTTTTGTAGCAGTATGGCTCAGTAATATTTCCCACAGCAGGGACAGGATTTGCAAATGGGACAAAATCAGTGTGACGGCCAAGAAAGTGCCATCAGTCCAGACCTTCAGTTGTTGCACCACAGGCTTTTATTTCTGCTATAATTCTGCCGAAGGGGAGGGAGTGTAAAGAGTTATGAACTGAACAGAGCGTCGCAATGAGCTATTAAAAAGCATACGTTAAAAATGGGTGGCTTGTTACCACAGCTTCAGTCCAACACCAGCAACACGGAATGCAAATGAACACATGATGTTGGGTAATTATCAGCTCTGAAAGGTCTTCAAGACCAAGTCAAGACTTAGAACATATTTCGTCTCTCTAAACCATGCAGGACTTCAGGATCTATGTGGGAACTTCGACAGCTGTGACTGGCCAGCTGTGGCTGCTTTCTCAAGTTTCAGATACCAATGGATATCATTTAGATTGAAGATAACACTAAAGAAGTAGGACTCTAGCTGAGCCCAATCAGCTCTTAATAACAGCACATAAACCTTGTGATTACACGTCAGTAGTTTATTCTGTAGTGAAACAAGGTGGGACCTGTGTTGTCAGCCCAATCTCCTGCCTTTTTAATCAATTCAATTCAATTCAACTTTATTTATAGAGCGCATTTCATGCACAAGGCAGACTCAATGTGCTTCACAATGGATATACATAAGTACAGTTTAAAAAACAAAACAAGACAACAGAAAACAAACAAACAAAAACAAACAAAATTAGAAAAAATCAATTACAAATTAATTGATGAGTGCAGACAAGCTATGCCATATTCACCATACACATTTACTTACTCACACATGTGCACCCACTCCGAAAAAACCACACATGCACACACGCACGCACACAGTTCAACCAAATGCTGTTGAAAAAAAGATAGGTTTATATAAATATATATAAATGGCTACTGATGTGGCATGTTTGACTGTGTCAGGCAGGGTGTTCCACTTTCTTGGGGCATAGACACTAAAAGCTGCTTCTCCTTCTTTGGATCTATAGGTGAGTTGGTTGGTTCAGTCCATAACTATTTCCTCCAAACCCTGTAGTGGCAACACTTTCCACCCTAGGAGGATAATATTTTGGCATGTTGGTATGTGTGTTTGTATTTATGCCGATCATCTAAAATTGGGCGTGGCAATGTGAGAGGCCTATGGCCACAGACTTGCGCAAGATTTTATGGAAAGGTTGATCATGAGCCAAAGGACAAGGAATTTACTATTTGTGCCAATAGGGCGCCACAGGAATGAGTTCTTCAACCAGGAATTAAGTTAGCATATTGGTACCATGGGGTCTATCCTCTCAAACTCATAGAGATTTTGAATGGGTTTTTGGTTGGATGCCTGAAATAAGGTCTGTGGTTAACACAAGCTTAAGAGATGTTTGTACAACAGAAAATATGTTAGTAAATATCCCCACTTGTGAATTTTGAAGTTTTTTGTGTCCTTAAAATGGCGGTTGCTACAAGTGGGTAAATGAGACTACAGTGGCTGTCAAGGACATTAAACGTCATCACACAGTGGGAGTGGCATCTAACAAAAAGGCTCTTTTGGGAGGCATCATTGAAATAGACCAATTATTTTTATACAAGCATTGACAATGCATGCGTGCCGGTTGCATGTGATCACAAACTAGCTAGCAAAAAATACCTTCTTTCTGACAGTAATGTTTCTTTATTTTACTGTCGAAATGGTGTACGTTGTATGTTGAGAATATGTTACACTCATGAAACATTTCTTGTAGACACCTGTGGGGGCATAATTTGTCTCAGCAGAAAGCTCCATTGGTCCATTTCATTGGTGAGATTCAGACCCGCCACTGTAGTTATGCCACCTCCACAACACATCCACACCCATCTGTTTTAGACACTTGGGAGGCATCATTCTAGCCTTTATTTCATTCATGCATCCTTTCATAACTCAGGTCAAGTGTAGGTTGTGTGTGTGTGTGTGTGTGTGGGTGTGTGAACATGCATAAACGTGTGGATGCATGCTTTAACGTGGTCGCTATCGCAAATTAGCACATTTTTCTCAAACTTTATTTCTCTAAACCAGTGCATATTTTACATGCAGATGTTCACCAAAAGCACTAAAATGTTTTAGTTATAGTGGTAAAACACAAGATGTGAGAGTTTACTCTGGGGCAGATTCTCTGCAGGTATGCTGGATTGTTGTGTAACACGTGTAGTGTTTCTCATACTAATAGAAAAGGTGTTCTGATGGAAAAGCAAGAGGAGACAAATCAGTGAAAATAGGTGTGATTCAGACAAATGTAAGATATCAGAAGCACAGCGAGCAGTGTGTGCTGCAGCTGGCCTTGTGACATTATCATGTAACTGTACCTTCATTTCCCAGTAAGTCTTTATGTACTGTGGCCTTGAAAGCTGTTCCAACCTTTGAATCAGCTCCATTGCTGGTCAATAACATCTCTTTCTCTCTGTCTTTGCCTCTCCCTTTAGTGCCTCTCACCATGTGTCTCAGCTAGACTGCGTATCAGCAGCCAGGCACAGAAAAAAACAACAGCTCAGGAGCAGGCATTAATTTGAATGCATTAACACCTCTTAATCAGCCCATGGTAAGATTTTTCTACTGCTTCATGACCAAGCCAGCAGGAACCTGTCCCACATCTTCTCCTGGCTTATGACATCAGCTTCGCAAATATTCTAAGGGCAAAGCTTTTTGAGTCACTAAGAGGGATACAGAGTAGGAGTGGATGTGGAGACGCAGGGGAGAAATCTCTGGAAGGATTCGATCCAAAGCAGGCAGGGGGATGTTTGATTCAAAGAAACGAGGTTGGGAATCAATATGCCATCTTTTTTGGCATGCACTGTAATTCAGGGGTGTTTGGAGAGGGGTGAGGCTAGGTTGTGTTTTCATAACCTTCTGGGTAACCCTTTTTTGTAAAGACCTGAATAAGTATTGCTCAGCCTTCCCACAGTAACTACAGCCAGTTTGCCCTTGAGCAAGGCAGTTAACTTCCAGCAGCTGCTGCTGTGGAGCTGTTTGGTGGAAGCGCTGCTGGACAACCGCCAGGATACAAATGCAAACCTCAGACTTTTATTCCCCCTCTGGTGTCACTGTAAAAAAAAACATTCCTTTGTGTTTCTTCTTGTTAAATCTGCACTCGGCAAGAATGTTATGAATATATTTGTTTTAACACAAACTTTAGCATAAAGACTTACAATACATTCATCCTGACTGCCCAGATGAAACTGCTATCTGGTCACGTTTCTATTCAATGGAAGTGGCTGAAATTTAGGATTGGAATACAAATTTCAGCAAAAGTACACAATGTGCTGAGAAAATTTATGTGACCAACTATAGACCTTTTTCTGCTCTCATATCCTTTGGTGCACAGTACTTGTGAGCATGCTGTGTGCAGTTTACTGGTATAAATTGTACGCTATTACAGGATTTCTGAAAATTAAAGTCCAGTTATTTTGTTCTAAGTGGGTTGATGTAAAAAATTTCAAGACCGGACCAGTATGACTTTTACCACTACGTGTCGCACTTGACTCAGCAGCTTCTTCTGAGTGGAACATAATGAGTCTGAGAAAGCGCATGAATTAAAGTACAGTGCCTCCAGTCCACTTGTGACAATAATGCATCTCTAAGCCATGACTTTTATTCATGCATTGTTTACGCATTGCCTCATCTCTGCTGTTTTATCAGCTCGAAATCCAAAAAGATGCTGTATGGGCGTAGTTTTAGTTTTCTTCGAGACCAACTCTGCTGTTTGTTTCCAATGTGAAACCTATGTTGACTTATTTTAATGAACTTACTCATGTGCAACTTTTATATCACTTATGTAACAAACATACTTGTTCCAACCCAGAACACATTTTCCTAAACCTAACCAAGGTCTTTTTTGCCTACATTTTTTTCACAACATTAACCATGTGTTTAGAACTGTGACCATAGTCCGTGAGAAAATATAATTCTCTCAAAACGTAAATGTATGCTGTCACTCCTTAAAGGGAAAGTCCACTTTTTAACCATGTAAACAAACAACTGTTGCTGTGCTGATGACATTCTCCAGCATACCGAGAAAATGTCAATGCATGACCAGTAACCCATATTTCTATTGTTTACTCAAATGATTTAGTTTGACATTATCAAAAAATGGTTACATCCAGACAAACCTGGTTGACATTTTTAATAGTAGTATTGAGTCTGCAACCACGGCAAATAAGCTGTTTTTGTGTCTCCTGCAGCATAAATCATGGCTTATAAATTTAAAAATATGTGTTTTCAAGAGAAAAGACCAAAACCAAAAGGTTTTATGATTATTTTTCTGTAAAAACATTGAAAATGTGGCATACTGTATATAAATCTCTTTTACATGCTATAACAAGAACCTCCAGTTATGAAACTGACAGTGTACATGTGTTGTGATCACTAAGTAATTAAAAGTGGGCTTCAGGCTAGAGACAAATCTCTGCAAATGTAATGAAAGTTTACAAAACACTTGGTGCAGTATCTTTCCTCTCAGCCTTCCCACTGTCTCAGTAGAAGCAAATCCTGAGAGGAGTACACTGCCCACTCTCCTCAGAAAAAAGAAAACACTGAACAGAAGTTTGTAAGTGTTCAGGGTTGTGCAGCTTATTCTTCAGAAACAGAGTATGATCCTTCCCACGTTTCACTGAGTGTCAGCCTTTTTTACATACTGCACAAACACGGTTTTGGATGAAAGTGTCCCTGAGATGCTGTAAAAACTCCCAAAATAAGCTCGAGGAGGCAAAACAACTCCCAACAGAGGAACCACTCAAAAATTAATTTCTCATCCAGAGTGTGAGTTTAACGACTTGAAAATAATTCAGGCTTTGACCAAAAAAAAAAAAAAAAAAAAAGCACCCATAACAGCTGTCGGTATGAAGAATTTAAATATTCTACATGATTTATGGAGTGCTGCTTCTACGGGTTTAATCCAATTATTCTGAGTGTATGGCAAACAAATTTCTTACAGATTAAAAGTAGGCTATGTCTCAAAATGGTAATCGTACAGCTTGTTTTGAGTGTCAATCAGGCCCGCCGTCCCCGAAACCCAGATGAAAATAGATTATTCTTTGTTCTGTTTTGAAAGGAGACCAGCATGAGCACATTAGACAGCAGGTAGCCTCAAACAGACCATGCTGGCTGCAAGATGGTCTCTTCATTTTTACCATTAAGAGACACACAGACACTGTGAGTCAGCCTGGATCTGTTTTCACTGCCTGCTCCTCCTGTGCTGCAACTGCCGCTGTAGGGCCCCTAAAATATTTTCTCAACTTCTTCCAAATCAATGATTCTCATGCAACTCGACTGTGGTAGTTTCTCTTTTTTGTGTGGGGAATAACCTACTTCCAGAGAAGTGTGGATACGCTCTACCCACCCATACAGACTATGCACCATTTTACGCAGGTTTATTGTTTCCATTTTATGGCAGTATGAAATAGGCTATCGATTTAACTTGTCCTATTTCAACTTTGGCGAAGATTGGATTTTTAAACGAGCTGGGCTGGGCATCTCCGGCCGGACCCGCCTGGGAGCAGAGGATCACAGGGACTGTGTGACTCGCAGGTCGGAGTGCGCAAAGCAACGCGCCCCTGTGATTCATCCGCAGTTTCCAGACGGTGCGCAGGTGGAAGAGGAGAGGAAGCAGCCGCTCAGGACGGACGGATGAAACGACCAGGGATGTTCAATACGCGCAAGATTTATTCCACCTAAGGAACAAACTGTTTTTTCTCCACCCCTCGGTGTTGCATTGATTTGGAACCACTGGCTTGATTTGGCGCAGCTGTAACCCATTTTTCCTCCATGACAAAAGTTTGACTGTTAAAAAATGATGCTCTGCTCCGCTCCTGTTTCTTCATGCAATGCTGTGGATTCCGGCGTCAGCGTAAGTGGCCAGTCATCACTTGAGAAATAGCTGCGATTCTTTCGGTCTTAATTTCGGTGCCAATTTCAACAAACAGAGGGCTTTATTCTCTCACATCATCACTCGCCCGGGATTGCATCCATTTGAATTAATGTCGCACTCCATAATGGACTTCCTCGGACTGTACTTCTTACAGCTGGCTCTCATTGGTAAGTTGAACAACACTTAAAATGTAATTCAGCGTAGTTGAACTTGTGCAAAATGAATGCGTTGTTCAGCGGATGCTCGCTGCAGCTCTTATTAGACCTGTCTGAGCGTCATGCTCATTAGTGTTCTTTAACGAGTCCTTATCCGCTTGCTTTTTGTCAAAGTTGCATAATGAGAGATTTTTTTCCTGCAAGATCATCCGGTTGTGATAATGTGAACGGATGCACTACAGGGTCCCGGGCAGAGCGGGGACACTGGTTTTAGAGGACCACACAGAAAGACCGCAAAATATGATGTGATGGGTGACTGACAGTAATGAAGCGCCGGATTCTCTTCACTCAAGAGATGCTTGCATGACTCTCCTCTGCCTCGTAGAGCATTTTTGTGGTACCCTGCAGGCAGCAGCCCCGTTCATATATACCCCCTGTATATCCACATGATTCCCTAAAAGCAGACGGATGTGTGAATAGATTATGGAAGGAAACACTAAAAAATGTTTTGCTAACGAAGCTGCTTCTGCTGCTGCTGGTTCCCAGTTTGACTGCAAAAACCCCCAATGCAGACAAGTGTGTGTCAGTAGTGTTTGCATGTATCAGCCTGTGTGCTTACTTGTTCGCGTGCACATGCGTGCGTACATGCAGTGTGCGCGCTTGTGCACCTGCCTTTGCAGGTGAATTGTGGTGTCTGTATGTGTATGCTGGAGGCGCAGCGGAGTGGAGGGGCAACCGGTGTGTGTGTGTGAGCGCGCGCATTTGTGCACGTATTTGTGCGTAAGAATCATAAAACTGCCCAAAGTGGTGTGCAGTATCAAATGAGACACTCAATTCATGAGCAGTGACCACCAGCACTGCACACACATGCACACGCACACACCCTCAGCTTTTTCTCTCCCCAAATCTATTAATCATGTTACCTGTACACTTCTCATTGTGCCAGCTGGTGCAAGTCATTTCTAATGTCAATGCTGTTTTCTGCTGGTCTAATTTAAAATTCATCTGTGGTAAAAACTCCAGACTTTTTCGGATTCTGCTGCACTCTGTTCTGCAAAATTCAGCCACCATGGAGAGAAAAAAACCTTCCTGCAGAGCAAGTGCGGGCTGGAAACAGGACGTACAGATGGAGGGATTTGTATTTTGTGAGATTTATAGCCTCGATGATGACAGTTCCACATCTCAGACTCCATTTCCCTTTGCTGCAGCTGTGATTGCAGCCACTCACGAGGCACGCTGGAAGCAGCCTTGCATGCTGGAAGTACCTTGAAAATCCTGGGGCTCCTAGTCAAGGTTCCACCACCTTGAACCCTCATCACACACTTGCCACACTTCCCCTAAAGGAAGTGATGCTATTATATCCCTGTGTCGCCCCTAACATTTAACATCATATGTAAAACGTGTGTCACCTTATTGTGCTGTCATTTTAGACATGAGCTGGGTGGGTAAGTGAAAGCAGGATGTGAGGAGGGGAGGGGGGGCAGTCAGTCCCAGTCTTCTCTTCGAAGATGTTCTCACCTCGTCAAAGACATGTGTCAAAACGCTGAGAGACTCTCAGCCAAGGCCTCATGATCCTGTCCATCAGCCACACAGGGAGACAGACGCAGAGGGGAGGAGGGGAGGGGGATCAAAGGAAGAGAAGCAGCTTTAGCCTGAAGGTTAGAGATGGGAAGACGGAGGTGGTCGGTTTGAATCCATGGGGGCAGGGGGAGGGGTATCACAGTGGGAGGAGCCAATGAGCCTTAAAGTGCTGTAAGAAATGTTAGGAGTGGAGTGCACCTGAGCAATTCATGTGGGAAAAAGTGGTAAATACAAATGGCAAGTTTGGGATTTGCTTCTGAATCTGAGCTGAAGAGATGAGACGATAAGATGCTGGACGACTTGAGTGGCCAATTCATGTAAGAAGTTTTTTCTTAATGTGCATTCATGTCCGGCATTTTGTTTGAATGTTTGCGACTGTCTGTTGCTAAAGTGTTTTTGTGATGCATTTTCAGTTTTGTCTCTTTTGACATGCAAAATAGCGCTGCCCCACTTAAATGTTACATAAAACATCAAACACCATAAAGAAACGCTTTGATTAATGGTTTGCATTTTGTTATGATGTCCCACTAAGAGCACTGGAAATGTTTGAAAATTCGTACTTACAACTTTCAATGTATCTTTCATAGAGTGCTTGAAGGCAGCATCAATTCCTTCAGCAGTTACTACCAAAGTGCCCTTGAGCACGCTTAGCAGCACCCCTTGATCTCCTGTGTTTGTGTGTGTGACTGGCTAAATTATCCATTTGGGGACCAACACAGCTTACAGTCTGTATGAGAACCTTTCGGTGTCAGAGGACATATAGGCTTTTAACTGTGTGTGTGTCTTTGCATGCAGCTCTCTTCCCCGTGCTCCTGTTGCAAATAAAATCACGCTGCTCCACAACTTGCCGGGCCAAACAAGGCTTTAAAATGCCCGTGGTGTTCAGGGCTGCAATAATATCCGTCAGGTCTAATGAATGTCTCTTTCTGATGAAGCGAGGTGTATAAAGTGGATGTATGCAAGATTAGCGTGCAGTGTTTCTGCATTTCGTTAACTCATGCAATGAAAAAAGAAGGGGTGGGGGATTGGGGGGGGGCAAGCCTCTATTTACTTCAGATTGAAATTAGCATATTTACTGCTCAGTCTTGTGATGCTTCAGTGATTATCTGCCCACACTGCTCTGAACATTTTGCAATCATTACTCTAATTAGTTGACCAGGTTTATCTGCATATTATTCTTCTCTAAGTGGTAGGTAGCAAATGAACGCAGCCTTCTCAGCCATTTGCAACATGGTGGAGGGTTTGTATGGTTTTAATATTGTGAATAGTGTTATATCCACTGCGGTAATTGGCTGGCAAGAAGTAATAATCATAAACATAAACGGCCCACTACTTGAGGGTGGTATGCATATTTCCCACAGCATGACTTTAAGGTGATTGGTTCGTCACAGGGGCAGCTATCGTAGAGAGTAGGTGTGAACAATTTGAGGATGCGTTAAACTGCAGGGGCTCTTCACAAAGGTGAACTACTGCTGCTGTAGATGAGATTAATTAGGATGAGAAGCCAGTATCACGTCTTATAAAGACACCCAGCTGCCTGAAACAGGCATCCACTGTTGATTTTATATCAGTCTGTTTTGGCGAACAAATAATTATGTGTAATTTGTTTCAAAATGGCAGTTCCATTCAGTTGGTAAAGAAGAGTGTGATGATCAAATTGAAGATTCTAAAATGATGTAATTACTTGTTGAATGGTGAAAAGAAATCTTCAAAGAGCAACGTTTCATTTTTACTATAAGAATATTGGATGTGATTAGTTTTTCCACAATCAGTCTTAAGGTCAGATGTGATTCAAATATCTTGATTTGTTTCTGATAAAACAAGAAAAATGCCTTCAGCATCAGTCATTTTATATTGTAGCTAGTCATGCTGTGGTTGTTGATTGTGTCAGGAAAGTGTTTCAAATCACTCATTGGAACTAAAGAGCCATTTTGATTTCATATTTTGAGGACTCCAGAGCAAAGTTACCTAAAAGTAATTACAGTGTTGAGACTACAGCATAGGGAATAAGCTGACTGATTACCATTCTTCACTAGGTAATTATTTACTGATTAACTTTCCAGTCCAGCTGAAAATATATTTTTAAAGTGGTCCTTCCGTACATGGAAATATTATTCACTGCAGTAGAAGAAAAGAATAACTTCTGATATTCTGCTAGGTTTTATTGTCCATGCCCTTTTCTCTCTTGGTTTGTCCTCATCTCCCTGGACCTTTCTGGTCTGCAACAAGTGATGGGTGATCTTTTTTATTTTATTTTTTGGTCGACTTAATAAGGCCTGGGATGATAACAAATTTTGCTGGACGATATATTGTCCCACAAATTATTGCCGATAAACGATATTATTGTCAACATGATAATATATCATAATAATGCACACCCTTTCAAATATAATACACTTTTATTTCTCAGTGTTTTTTACCATTGTAATTGTAATTTTAAGAATGTTTAAATATCCTAAATAAATAAAACAAACATTTTTTTTTTTTTTTAAAAGGGCAGCATTTATTTTGCGATGTAGCAAACTCCACTTTCTGTGAGCGCACAGCGTTTATATTTACTTTGTCGACCAGTGTTGATTGTCGGGACGAAGGCTCTGCATCTCCAGGTGCAGTTTTTTTCCCCAGCTGGGAAAACTGGGTCGGGTGGTTCTGCTTTAGATGGGCATGCAAGTTTGTTGTGGTGGCTTTTTTTGTTGCCACCACTTTTGAACAAATTCGGCATACAGGCTCGTCCGTTTGTTGATGGGCTCACCTTTTTCATTCGGTTTGAAACCGACATATTCCCACACCGGGGCTGTGGCATTTGGCTTTGCAATCATCTTTTTTTCTCGCGTTGCTCCGCACGAGGCTCACCTGCTGCACTCTGTGTGTAGCCAATGCTAGCGGCCCAGCCTTCCCCACAGAGACAAAGAGACTGGATGACTGACAGGAGGGTTCACTCCGCTCATTCTGCTATAGAACAAAAGCGCCCAGGTGCTGAGATCGAGAACAGAGTGAACCCTCTTGTCATCCAGCCTGCTTGGAGGCAACAGACGAGGAAAACAAACACGCATGCGCATGGCGATATATCGAGGCCGGCAAAATGATTGAGTTCATTTAATTTATCGTGCGATTAATTGATTTATTGATTATGGGCCCAGGCCTAGACTTAATCAAAGCTTTACTTGAACGTTGGGGGACTGACATTGTGGATTGTAGTGATTCATTCTGATCCATTTGACAACGCTAACCTTTTATAGTGGATTGATTGTTATAATTGATTCACGATAAAAACAGTTTATTTGTCAATGTAAAATGAGTCAGTAACACTCATTTAGTCAAGGTAGGCCACCAACTGAGAGAGCCACAGCAATCCCTGGTTTCGTGATTCCGATGAGTCAACACTGATATCTGATTGGTACCTGCTATCAGCAGACCCCCATTGAGGACCCCCCAGGATAATCAAGATGGTGTTCGAGCCCCCTAACCCCCAACAATGACAATGAGAGAAACTGAGAGCTGCAAACTGGTGCAAAAAGCTGTTTCTAGGTACCTCCACCCGCTGATTTTAAGTGATTATTGTGTTTGCTCTGATAAATGAAATATGCTTTTGTTTGTGATGACAATTCTGTTCAGTTTAAACAGCTAGTACCTAGGTGTTGTCCAATTTGCTCCAGGCACTGTTGGTTTTTTATTTGTTCCGTAACCATTTTTATGCCCCTGACCCGCAGGGAACAGAACCCTTTCTATGATCCAGGACCTCCTCATTTACAAATTAAATACTGAATATAACAGGTGCAACTCAACGGTAATGTAAAAAACAAAACATCCTGCAGTCTAAAATATGTTATTTCATATTTATTGTTATTTTATTTTTCTCTCTACAACCATCACCCCAGAAATTATATAATGACCCCCTTAGGGTTCTTGACCCCCAGCTTGAAAACAAATGGTCACAACCAACAATATAAAATGGGAAATACCATGCAGGACACTTCTCACACTGCTCATGGCATGCTCATGGCATTTTTATTTTAAAGCTTTGTTAATTGATTTGTGGCAACAAGGGGGCTGAATTAACGAGCTTAAAGAAACACAGTCCTGACACCTTGCTACCTGGTAAAGTAGGCATTGCTCCAAGGAGTGTAAAACACAAGTTTCATCTCAATACAATATTATATTGATTCTTTTTTAAACAGTGATACAATATTTGCTTGTATTACAACGTGTACCAAGATAGGATTTCGATTTAATTAAATTCAGGAGGCTGCGATCTGTATGAGACAATGTCATGTGCCCATTTAACACATCAGATCAGTTATATTATATAAACTCACAAAATCAATTAATATGATCGGACTATTTTATTACTGAGCCCATTAAGTTACTTGGTTGTGTTTAACCAACAAAAGGAAGTGGTTAAGGTGCGGCAAAAAGAACATGGTTTAGGTTAAAATAACTACTTCTGTATGTCACTACTGGACGTGGTTGCATAGGTGACGTAGAAGATGAAAAAGTTTCTTAACAAGTTCACTTTAAGTTTCAAACAGGACTAGAACAGCGGTCCGGCTGAGACAGAGTCTGGGGATTGTTTGACCCATCCACCATCCCTCCTCCTCACGATTAAAGGATCTGATCGGTATTTGTATCACCAACTTCCTTTCTGCTTCGCTCCCAATTACGTGGGTTTTCAAAAGGATTTTATTGCATTATTTTTTCATAGGTATACCTACAAAAAGTGGATAAGCACAGCCTGAATATTCGTTCTCTTTTTATTTTGGTTTCCTTTAACTCCCGCTAAAATATTTCCCTCTTACCCGCTACATGCTCCAACCTCCAGTTGTTAACGCTGTCTGCCAGCTTTCTGGCATTGGTCACGTAGCAGGAGGTACAGTTGGTTTATCAGAACATGTTTGCCAAAAAACAGCTGCCTCCTGCTGCAGAAAACTTGGTTTATTAGAGCACTGGGACTGAACTGTTCACTAAATGGGGCATATAACAAAAAAATTGTATTTCATGTGGGTTTACTTCTATCAAATTGAACCCATGTAATTGTTTAAATGGTCAATGTATCAGGTTTTGTCTTTTTAAAGTTTACTTTCAAAAGTTTTGATGTGGGCGATATGATCATATTATGTATTGGAGGGCGACACAGGACAGATATACCAGTGCAGAGGGACAATGACAGACACTCTACAGATCACAATTTCTCTCCACACAATCAGCTTCCTAATTAACAACCCCACACACAAACTCTCACACAGAGAACGGCCTCCCGTGTATCCAAACCGAACTCCTTCTGTCGCTCTCAGCAGTTACTCAGCCTCATCACTATGCTTTGTATGGGAATGAATAATTTGCTCCTTGCATGTTTGGTAACCTTGAATTGTGACAGATAATATTATGGGTTTTTGCAAGTATGCGTTTTATGCATTTATTCTGACAAATCTGAAGCCCACCCCCACACCACCACCCCCTGACACATGTATAATTCATACTCACCCTCCTCTCTCTCTCTCCGGCTCCCCATAGCTGGTGCAGCGTTGCACAGTTTCTTGATTTCTCTTATAGTGGATAGTTCTCTGTGCCTTTAAGTTCCTCTGACAGAGAGAAGGGAGAGAATAGTGTCGGAGAATTACAGGAGCAAACATAGCGGGAAGAGGAGGATGTGAATGTGAATTCGAATAAGCCGTGTGTGACAGCGAGAGAGGGGATTTATTTTTCCATGAGGCTGGAGCTGTCGTTGGGCATCTAACAGAGAGGAGATATGTATCCTCTGTAGAGCGTCTCACCAGAGCTGAGTTGCTCTTTAGATCCCTGGTGCGTCGTCTCAGTTTGGAGCTTCAGATTTACTGTGCTGCCCCTTTGAATTTTATTTATGCTTTCCTGTTTGTTGTTTATGCCAAACACCTGTTGTTCCACATCCCAAAAGCAAAGATGGTAGAGATGGCGCGCCCCAATGTGCACCTGGGATCTATTTGCAGATATCATTTTTGACACCCAATCCATCTTGTGTGATTGATTTATTGATTTAATTTGTCAACTGTCTCCTCGCTGAGATAATGCTTGGTCTAAAAAGATTCTAGGAACACTGCGTTTCTAGCTGTCATTATGACTCAACAAAAGAGTCCAAACATAAAGTCAGATCGCTGCGGGTGTTTTCATTGGTGACTCGCTGACATTTGTAGTTGGTTGTACTGGTTTTCTCACTGAGCGGTGTTATCTCTGCCAGGACAAGTATTACTGTATGTACAAAGAGCAAATGGAAGCAATTACAGGCCATCAGTAGTGGAGAAAAGAGCAAAATGGAGGCCCTAAGATAGAGATAAACATTCCCTGGAATAGAGGGAATCAAACTGCAACACTGATGCTGGTAGGAAGGATTTTGTGGGGTGAAACCAAAATGACAGTGCTCCTTATTATGTTAAAACCCTGTCATTTCCACTGGCTTTTGTTGAGGGACGATTATGCCACAGAGACAATTACCCTCCCTGTGCCTCTCTGAAAGGATATGGCATTTACTGCCACTGTATTCCATAGCCAGACGTTTAACTTTGTAATGAAAAGGCTGCAAAATGGTCCAGGCTGATTGTGAGAAAGCCTAAAAGGCTGCAATTAATCAGAAGAAAAAGTTTTGTGAGTGGGGGGAAAAGGTAGCACCGAGTTGGCTTGGCAGAGAGAATGACAAGTGGTAATGAAACAAGCTAGCAAGGCTTCAAGGCCCTTCATCAAGTGTTCACAGTACTTAAAGCCTCTAAGTGTGTCTGTCAGTGCGTATTTAAGTATAAAGAACAACTTTCAGTGTCTCATTGCGACTGGCGCGAACCATTATCCAGCCCCATACAATAAAACCTCTTATTACTTCGCCATTTTATTGAGAGAGCTGCTGGAGGTGACAATCATATTCTCATCTCGCACAGATGAAGCCGACATAAAAAATATCACTGATAATCACAAGGTCCTGGCTTCCATTCACATGATCCCATGTGTTATTCACACACACTGTTCCAGCGCCACACGCTCGTATCCCATAGGTCTGTCTCATTTTCAGTGCCTCTCCTGCAATGTTTTCTACATTTAAGACTTAAGCGTAAAGGATTACTTTTTGAGTCACAGATATAACACGCAGTTTTTGTAAACTAGCAGATCGTTTAACAGAACTTCATGTGCTTATAGACAAGATGTCCATAATCCTAAAAGGCTTTTCTGCCCTGTTGCTAAGAAATACGTGCCCAGGTGTACAGTGAAGTGCATTTTTTGTACCCACGTTACAAGGTTTTCCAACTATATACATTGTATTAATTGTTTATAGTATGTAATTCAATTCAATTCAAGTTTATTGTCATATACAAAACTGAAACTCTTACTTTGCTGTCTGTCAGATGCCAGAGAAGACAGAAATAAGAGAAATATAATTTTTTTTAAGGAAATAAAAAGAATAATGTGTGCAAATATACAAAGAAAAATATACATGTATGTAAATATACAGTTTCCCAGAGAGGGGCAGTTACAGGGATAAATAAAGTCTTTAAAGTGCAAGTTGTGCAGTATGCTGAGCAATCGTGCAAGTCAGACGTGAGGTAACAGTAAGTTGTTGACCAAGAGGTAATGCCAATATATTCATGAGTGCATAAGTCATAATAACTGGATAGCTTATACTGGTTAATAGCTAGTTCTTGAGCGTTCTTGAGCCTGGTGGTCCTGCATTCTTCTTATTTATATATATATATATATATATATATATATATATATATATATATATATATATTGGTGTTTGTTTATATATATATATATATATATATATATATATATATATATATAGGTTATAGGAGGTTATGTTTTTGATTCGGTCAAGAACTACTCATCAAGTTTTCACAAAATAATTTTTCACCTTTGTTAACATTGCAAGATAAGGCAATTGTGTTGCATTCATGTGCTGTTAGAATAGTCGAAAAAATGAGATTCCTGAACATTTTTCAAGACTCACTTTCACAAACACAGTGAAATACGACTTTCCATCTGGAAATGGGACCAACTGAGGAGCATCTGAATGCACCATTGGCCTTGGCGCAGGGCTGCTTTCTCTGAGTGAGCCACTTTAGTTATTTTGCTTTGTTTTCTTGTGTGTGCCTGGAGATGTTTCACCACTATCCATAATTAGTTTTAATTGTTTTGCAGCTGTTAGCAGCTCTTCCACATCCTTTATGTGTTGCATTGTGTTGCACTAACAGCACACTCAAAAATGAAGTGTTTTCATTATGTATACGGACTGTGTTGAGTATACTGTGCTTAATTTTGTCACTTTTCCAATGTAAGCACAAATCACCTGAAAGCCTGCTTAAAAGAAGTGTGTAGCACTGAATTGGGACACAGTTCATGTCTTTAACTTGAATAAAAACATGTCAACTGGACATGTTTAACAGCAGAGAGTTTATGATACAGAATGAGCCTGAACATTGTTATGCTTAAGTTCTTTATTCCATCAGTCTAAAGTGTATGTTTTAATGATAGTAACCCTAAATATGTTCAGTAAGCCCAGTATAACCAAGAAGAGATTTCTGCTGGCTCATGTTACTTGTTTTGTTGGCATGGAGGACATAAATTAATTAAACGGAAAGCTTCTCTTGACTTAATTATTACAGACATTGACTGGATAGAGTCATCAATCAATTAGCCAGGAAATACAGCATCATAGCATGTTGTGTTAGAAAATGGCATGGCCAAAATATTTGCCAGAAATAGACAGAAAACAGGCTGGAAATGTTTCTGTTGTCGTGAAACAGACTGCTTCTTAGAAGTTGACAGAAAAGCAATTTTTTGGTTTGGGCTCAAAACCGCCTTGTGAAAAAGGTTTTAAAAATCTGTTTCACTGTACGCCAGACAGATTATTATTGTAGCAGCGGGTTTGTCTTTGAGGATTATGAATGTGCTTCTGTTTGTAAACAACTTCAGCTTTTCTTAGAGTTTCTGTTTATTCTAATGAAAAGAGAGGCTTATTTCATGAAATAAAGGTTTTCATCAACGTGAAAGCCAAAAATATAAAAATGATAATTAGAGCTGAGACACAAACTGGGGCCAAGGGTTATCCATCATAGCTCACATTTAGGTTAGGTTATTCAAGGAGTAGCTCTTCTGCTTATTGGCTTAT
The DNA here is from genome assembly GCF_030273125.1 of Centropristis striata. Taxonomy (NCBI): domain Eukaryota; kingdom Metazoa; phylum Chordata; class Actinopteri; order Perciformes; family Serranidae; genus Centropristis; species Centropristis striata. Next base: position 12,369,557 of record NC_081532.1, read on the forward strand.
TTTTCGCTGACAATTCCCAGCAAATGGGAGCAGAGAGCAGAGGGGGAGCAGAGATTCACGTCCGGAGCAGGAGCCGAATCTAGATGACATCCAGCAGCCTCTTCTGTAGGGGCCCTGGGATCTGGGGAGCTAATTGGTTTCTAATCAGAGCTGCAATTTGTGCGGTGGCGTTCTGCTCAGCCTGTTGAGATAGAACCAGAGGAAGAGTGTGAAATCGAGGCTCAGGAATCGGGTTCGGTGCCAGGCTGTCAACTGACTAAGCCAACGGGAGGTGGAGGAGGATTGGGATGTGTAGAACGGGCCAAATCGCAGCAGGCGATCCACCCAGTCTGTCTCAGATATGTGCCAGATAACATTTATAAGGGCTAATGAAAGAGTTTGCGGCTCAACACTCTGACATGGTTTCTTCTCTGTAGTCAGTCATGGACCGCTCAGCTGATTATATCTTTGAGTCTTACATGTTCCATGTCAATAACTGGGCAGACGGTAAAATAAACAACCAGAAAAAAATTGGATGTTGTTCAAGATTTCATAAAGATACAAGATGCAAAAACAGTTTATTGGCAGTCATAATGGGGCAGTTTGTGTCTTGTCTCATTTCCCAGAATATTTATCACACAAAGTCTGATTTACTAAGCTACAGAAGCAATGATTTAGCATAAAAATTATATTAAACAAGTACCATATGTCATATATTATCAGTTTTTATTTTCCTGTGACCGTATGTTTACTCTTTCAAATCACACCGTTCTACTGAAAACAGCCTTTCAGTGATGTTCAGGACACTTTAAACCATATGGCTTTTTTCAGGGGAAGGATGGCTCCAGATATAAAAGTTCTGTTTTTCTTTAAATAGACAGCATATAGACTGTTAGCTGGTGTGTCAGGACAAATAATGAGAAACAGCAATGAAAAATCATGTTCTTTGGTGAAGTCTGTGAAGATTAGAACTGAAGAGAAGTCATCTAAGGACAAGCACTCCCAAGTTATGATAGAAATGTCCAATTAGCAAAGTTAAAATTCTGCCCAAATCGCCCTCGGCAACCCCGCACTAGACATTAAACTTTAACATTCAAACATTCAGCAGTTTACATGTATTCAATTTTTGATTCTGGGTAAGTTTGGGCTGAATTGAGGAGCTTGGTGTTTAATTCTTGATTGTAACAACAAACCATTGAGTTTGTAGTTGTGTTTGTTCAGTCACTTCTGATTCATTTCTCTGCCCGGTTTCCTTATGGTAACAGCCATTGTGATTCATGGTATTGTACTTTTTCACCAAATTCAACTAAAGAAAAGTTCTCAGAATCAAAGTTTCTTCCAGAAGCTACTTTGTGCGCATTTTAACTAAGTGGTTGACTAATCAGGACTTTGCCGGCGTGATTAACAATTCTGATATCATCATCCTATGCAGCGAGCTAGCTAGCTACCAAGTAGGATTGTCCCAAATACTTTGAAGCTTCAAAGCTTCAGTCATGACACTGACTTTCTAATTCTCAATCAACATTTGAAATCTGATCTTGGGTTTGGCAATAGAACAAATATATTGGCTATCACCGAATACATCACAAGTTGTTTTTTGAGGCAATTTTGGTCATTTTATTTAGCAAATTTTAATGGTCTGCCTCCGACAAATGAGCTGCCAGCAGAGCACTCTAACGGAGAATGGCCAATAGAGACAGCGGAGGAAAACGGTGTGAAAGAGGCAGCATACATTAAGATGAACTTGATTCATTTATAGCTATATTTATTTTGACCAAACCAGCGTTGGTGATTTTTGGAACAGTGGAAAGACTAAGACTCTTCTGAGTTTGAATGAGGTGTGTTTTACAATAAGTTAATGAGGCAATTTAGCTAGTCTCAGTTCGGTGAAAGAGAAACTCCTGTCAACGTATTTATTTATTTATTTATTTATTTATTTCAATAGAATGGAGTGAACTTGGTGGGTTATAAAATATGATGATGGTCATTTTAAATGTAAAATTCGGTCAAAACCTTTTTGCTGAAAAAGTGGACCCTAGAGCTGAGAAGTGATCATTTATTTGGTTATTTCTAGGACTTCATTTCATTTGACCTATTGTTAATACAAAAAATAATGATTGACAGCTTTTTTTCCTTCTTTGCTGATTTAATGAGATATCACTTGAGTCATTAGGATGATTGACAGGTTCAGAGACACAAACTCCATGAGATGAGTGGCAGTAAGACGGGACCTGGAGCTCTAAATATTGGAGAATGCTAAACCTGGTAAAGACGTTAGCAGTAAAGGAGTTGAGTGAGAGTTAAACTGGTGTTATAAACTCTGAATGAATACTTATGTCCTACAGGCCAGGATGGATTCCATGTGACTATCATATGCAGCTTTTTGCGGGTCTCCAGTTAAGCTCAGAATAAGACGGGGCAACCCTTTCCTATCTCCGCTCAGTGGATCATCTCCCTTTAGCTAAGCTGATAAATCCTGCCTTCAAGGTCTTTTTGTTCTGCCACATCTTGTCTTTTTTTCTTTTTTTTACATTTATGTCATATGGGATTTTAGGGGGGCTGTGATTGACATGCTACACACAATGTAATAAGAAATTAGTTGTTTTTCTTTCCCGTTTCATCTGGTACATGTTCACATTTCGCCAGTGGGATCACGGATTTGTGTTGCAGTATCTCTCTCATCTCTCCTCCAGAATCCGAGGCGTTAGATGTTGCAGAGTTTGAGCTCTTGACTCTCTTTACATTGCTTTTTGTGTTAACTATGAGGTCAACAAGCCTGCTGCTATCTATATAATACATGTAGTTAAATAAAACTTGCCTCCGAAACTGAGCGATTAAACAGATGAAACCTTGATCTTAAAGCACTGAACATGTTGTGTGCTCCTTTAAAAAAAAAAAAGGACTGAGACCTGAAGATTAGTCGAGCCAATAAAAAGTAAGGTAAGGGAGCTTAGTAACACAAGAATGAATGTAAATAGGATTCAGCAGCAATGAAAGGTACAAAGTGGTCTAATTAAATCCCTCTCGATGTGAATTCAATTTCCCCAGGCCTCACGGCATCCTGTCAGTGACAAAGAGAGCTGCCTCTCTTTTGTCTTCCTATGAGTAAATTCCAATTAGGTGGTGGGTGGATGTTGGTGAGCCAGTCAATCACAGTCAAAGCCTGTGTTTTAAAGATGATGACAGTGGCAATATATTGACCACGGCCCTTTCGGGGGTCCTCTTACTCGCAACAATAGACAGTTAACAGACCTATTGATTTTCTTTATTATGCTCGTTGAATGAGACAGCCGGTTCATTTAGAAACTGGCCACTTGCAACCACGCAGCGTTAATCACTTGTAGGGTTTCTTCAAAATATTGATAATAGTCATGCGACCCTTTGTGCTGTAGCAGCTTCTCCAGCCAATTAACACTGGCATCCACTGCTTAAGTGATTTTCATCTCTTTTGAAAATTGAAAATATTTCCCCCTGGTGTTATCCATTACAGATCTTTGAGGTATTACACTCTGCCAGCATTTATTTTTTTTAGTATCATTTGTGAGCAGTGTGGAGATGATAAAAGGGAGAAGCAACAAAAGCAAATACCGCTGTGGAGGAGGACAGTCAACTCCTACACCTGTCTTAATCCGATGGGGCCTTTGGAACAGAAGTAAAAAAAAGGTAGACTGCAGTTACACAGCATCACCACCTCAAACCACATATGCACACACACACACACACACACATACACACTTAGATATTTTCTTCAAATCAAATTACTGATGCCTGCTGCGGCGGCCAGTGTCGGCTGGGCCCCCGTCATCGTCTGCGTTTGCCTTCAGAGGGCCTCATTTATTTTGAGAAGAGTTTTTTTCTAAGACACGCTCTCTCATGTGGAACAGTGAATATAAGATATAAAACCCGTCTGCCTCGTGACTTTGGGCCATGGCGAGATCAAACAGCAGAGCGAAGGGGAAAAAGAACTGAGAGATAGAAGAGAGGAGAGGCAGGAAGCCAAAAGAAAGTGTGAGGGCAAATATTGGAAGTCTTTTCCAGACTGCTGGCTCCTCTTCGTCCCCTCGGTCACCAAACGTCTCATCTTTAGGTGTAATTTGCTGCTTTTAACTCCGTCCATCACCCTTCCCCCTCTCCGTGTGATCCTGGATCCTCGCCCTTCATGGCTTCAGGCCTTTCTACTGAAGTGTGACCCAACCCACTGCCATTGATCTAAGGTCACTCACCATCATGCCGGTGACCTTTCACAGATTTCAATTATTTGATAATCGGCTGCATCATCTATCCCCCAAGATGGTCAGGTATTACATTTCTCTCCAGCGCTCCAGTAGCAACATGAAAAACAGCTTTCGGTGTTTTCTTTGCTTCAAACGTTGCCAAAGCTCGGCCTCTTTTTGAGACTTTATCACTGCTTAATTGCGCTGCTGTCGAGGAGATGAAGGATTATGAGTAGATAACCTCTGAGGTCAGAGCCACTTGACTTACTCAGATACTACATGATGGTATCTGAGTAAGGTAATGGACACAGCCTCCCAAAAAGACACGAAAGGAAGTGAAGTAGAACTTGGATGGAGCAGCAGATTGGCTATCATCGGCCCATCCTACAAGACAGCAGATAAGGTTTAAGCCCCTCCTCCACTGTCGGCTGCTGTGACCTCTTGTCTGATCAGCAACCTGAACAAACCCAGGGTCGCATGTTCACACCGTGGAACGAGATGCCATCCGATCTTGATAACCACTAGATTGGATGAAAGCCATTGAGCCAGAGAAGAATGCTCTTCAGTGTATCCCAGCCTTCATGGGGTTCATGAGGTTTCAGCCCCCATCAATATCGTTTAAGGACTTACACAGTGTACCACTACTCCAGTGCTCTGGGAGCTGTATTGTTGTACACTCCTGAGCAGAGGGGGGCTAAGAGCCTGAAAGGCATTATAAGACCACGAGGCTGGCCTTAGACAGTGAGCCAAGAATCTGCCAGGGCCAGAGCCATGATAGATGATGAGGCGCGGCGAAGGTTTTATTGAGGCTGTGGCGCGGCTTGTCGTGACAACCAGAATGAATGAGATCCTTGGCATCTGTGGGCACTGTCACCTCCGGTCCCATTTTTATTATTACTTATTCACGTACAGCAATAATGTTGGTTCAATTTAGTCCGTTATCAATTTGCAAACTTGGCTGTTAAACTGTGAATTATGCACTTGGACAAAAAAAAGGATGGCGGCTAATCAACACGACTGTGCTGAGGATATTTATAACCTTCCCTGGCTCCCTGTAAGACTTTTCCACTTGCGGATGGAAGAAAGCATATGGAAATATGTGAACACACATCTTGACTGTAGCACTTCTCTGTTGATCCTCTTGATTAACTAAATGATAAATCCAGCCTCCTGCTATTTAGAGTTTGATGATATTTGCATCCGATGATTAGGGGTTCTTCTTCAGTCATTGTGATATGAACCATGAAGTGCCTGATTGTGTCTCAGTTTAAAGAGGTAGTCTGCTTGATTTGATCATTGTATGGCGGAGAAATATGTCATTATGGTGTGGTCTGTTTGTCTACAACAGTTTCTATTAATACTGCCCCATGTATTAGGTGAATATATATATATGTATATATATGCTTAGTCATCATTTAATCAGCCTCCTTTCCCTAAGTAGCAAGTGTTTTCTTATTTTATGTCCTTACCAGATGTCCTTACCCTTATTATTGTAGTGGAGTATGAATGTAAATGATCATTAAATAGAGAAGTTAAGGATTTTAAGTTTATTATGTAATTTTGTTATACATTTTTTGCCTTCAAGTCTTGGGACAGGAACCTAAAGAGAAACAGGAATCATGGTGAGAATGACGAGCAGCAAAGGTCCCTGAGCAGATTTAAACCTTCTCCTTTTGAGTTTCTCTATGTGGCAGCATGGTGGCTGCCTCCGCTCACTTTAACTACCCAGTTTATTGCGTGAAATGGTTTAGTGATGAACAGTCTATACACACACTGAAATTATGTTATTTTCTGGCCCAGAATCAAATCGAGGCAGAGGCTTTTTCGCCAGGGGAAACAGCTTCTTTTTTTTTTAGGAAAAACTAATTTTGACAGACGGCAGGAAACAGCTGCTTGACAGTGGGTGTTTCAAACAGCAAATGGAAACGCTTTCATCGACTCTGTATCAGTTAAATGTTCTGCCAGTCAGTGATAGCAATATCGGCGAATGTATTTAGATGAACTGTCTTCGCTGTTTTGTATGATGTAGTTCTACTTTATTTAGGCACTGTAATGATTTTTGTGTCTGGTGTCCGTGTGTGTTCGTGCTCGTACAGGTAGATGTGAATGTGTGAAGGATTTTCTTGTTCATGTCTGACATTTAGATGTTCAAGCAGTCGGCGCAGTGAAGCGTTGCTCTGCCATGTATTCCAAGCAGGACTGCTGAAATCTCCCCTCCCTGCCTTCTAAATCCACCAACCAGAGTCATGTCACACTGATCCCCAGCCCAGTCATTAGGGCCCATTGAGATGGGCTAGCATGTTCAGCTACGCTTGACTGGATGATTCCCATTTCTCCTTAACCCTCCCTCCCCTGCTGCTCTCTTCGGAGACAGGAGCTGCCAGGTTCATCTGTTTGCCTGTCTCCTTACTTGTTAGAAGCCTCTGTCAGCCTTGTTACTGAGCCTGCTGATCCGTGGCCATAAACCTGTGCAAAGGTGGAGAGGTATTAGCTAACCAGGGCTTTACACAGCTGTCCGACGAGTGGCTGAAAGCCCGACATCTCCCTCAAACTGTGGATACATTTATTACTAAAGCTGAGCGCTTATCAGCCTGAAATAGATCAACAAATCAGCATTTCCTCACTGTTTGAGTCTGCATTTTGAATTTTAAAAGCTGACTTCCACATGCAGACAGATGCTCACTCCCTTTAATTGACAATATTGGATTGTATCTGAATCATTTTGTGTAACAACCCCAAAGTAATGGTCTGTGTCTACATTGCTCAGTAAAAGCAATGAACTGGTAGCATCTCTCAGTCCCGTAATCTCCCACTGTCCTCTAGTACCATTTTATTGCATCCAGGTCTGCTGGCTTTAATATCCTGGTTTGTTAAATCAGTACATTTCACTGCTGGCTATGCTGATTTGTTTCTGGCGGTTGCTGTAATTACCCCTCATGGAATCAGTTTTGTTGGCGATGTTTACCAGACAAAACAGTGAAAAAACAATCCACCCGAGGAGATGAAGATGTATGTGACCCGCTGGGAAATCTTTACAATATCAACACCATTAATTACTAAAGCAAGGGTTCCTATTTGATGAGTGTGAGGCCAGCACATGCTAATCATGCTCTGCACATGTGACTTGATATTTAATGAGCCTTTTAAACAAGGAAAATATATGAATTCATCACAAATATGAAGTATTTTTTTTCTAATTATTCATGAGCTTCCCTTTTGAACATCTTTCATTTATTTTCTCTTTGATAAACCCATCTGGATGTTTCTTTACGACACACCATGTGTATGATTTAGTTGCGTCTGCCCACTGCACACTTGATCAAATAGATGTGTACCTGTAGCCGGCACACTTTTGTCTCTTTGCTTAAGGACTTTCATTAACAGCAAGTGATGTTTGCAGACATTGCGCCAGCTTCCTGTGTTTTGCTCCCTCGTCTCCCAGAACTCTCGCAAACAGAAAGCACACTCCTCATGACACCTGGTCTGAAAATAGCTGGTGTAAAACTCCTGTCATAAGCCAAGAGACGTGGCAGCAGTGGCTATATTGTTTGGAAACACAGAGTATGTGGTATGGGCAACTGTGAAGAATGCCGAAAAGCTCCGAAAAGTGTGAAGATGTTTTTAAGCGACGTGCTGTGTTTCTCATCTCAGGGTCTCTTGAGAAATCGCCCTGCTGGCCCTCATTCTTAATGCTCGTGTCTGTGAGAAATATGGATAGACAGAAATAGAGAAGAGGGGACACACGGAGGGAGAGTTCAGCATGGAGAAGTGGGAATGGAATGAGAGAGATGACTGTCAGAGGGATTATAAGGTGATGCCGGGGGTGAACAAGAGACGGAGCTACTGTGAGATGAAGAAGGAGAGAGTTGAGAGAATGTAGACAAGATTAATTAACTTATTTCCAACAACAGATCCTATTAAAGTTGCTGTCAGCACTACTGAACCACTCACTGACTCATAGTAGCTTAAACTGAATATTTTATGAGCTTTGTTTTTAGACTCTGACGTATGTTTTCTGGATGTATAAATATAAATATATATATATATACAGGAGGCTGTGCATTGTATGCACGCCGCTCAATGTTTGCTTTTATGCTATTCTCTGATCTCTGCAGCAGCAGTCAGATAACTGTTGCTATGCTATTATAGAGAGCGACAGATAGCGAAATGGCAGGTGGGTCTGTAAACACAGCATCTGAGTGATTCAGTATAGCAGGCATTTCTCCAGGTCTATGGTGCCAAAGAGCGATGGAGTCGGAGAGAAGGAGGAGGGGGCCTGTGGGGCGAGAGGCCGACTGCCGAGAGACAGCGATGAAAGATTGATCAGGGAGGCCGTTGCCTTTTCAAGGTGAGATCTCAGTTCTGAGGGAGGGAGGGACCTCATCCTCACCTTCTCACCTCCTCACTTCAGCCTTCGACTTTTTTTCTTTTTCTTTTTCTTATCGTTTTTCTGGAGCTCTGGGAGGGAGAAGGATCTCACAGAAGAGAATGAAGCTGAGCTGAGGCAGCAGGAAGTCTCAGATTAGGGGAGTGAACCGTTGTCTGTTTTCTTTCCCTGGTGGACAGTACTAACGCTCTAATGCTTTCCCACAGCAGTTTTTCAAACATTTTGCTCCCTGTGGAATATTTTGGTGAGTGGTTATCCCCCCCTTTCCCTTTTTCCCTCGCCTTTATTTTTTCGTTCAGAGCATAGCCGTGGCCCCGCTGAGGCTTTTTAAACATTTGTAGAACTCTATTATGTCTGTCAGCATCATCAAACACAACGGAAATAGCGCCTCTGGGCGTTAATCTTCACCTTCCTTCATATTTACCGCGGCACCATTTGATCTTTTACATCTTTCTTTATTCCCCACCACACAGCTGCTCGGTTAAAACCACGCGAGGTTTGATCCCGCTATGACAAAGCCTTTCTGACACTTAAAAAGGCTTCTCCCCACTGTTCAGCTCTCACATGCCTTCTAACAGGGAGCCGGGTAGTTAGCAATAAATGCTAATTTCACATAATTGATTTCCCACTCAGTTCCATTTAACAAAATGTAAAGGCCTTAATTGGAGCTCTGTGTCATTCTGCACACTGTTTTTCATTTCCCATTATATTCTCTGTAGGCTTTCATTGGGAGGAAAAGGAATATAGAGTATAGAGCAGCAGCAGGAACCTAAAGAAGGTTTTCTGTGATTAAAAGTTTGCAGGTTCGACTCCGTGGGTGGAGGTGGAGTACAAATCAGGGAGTCTTTACCTCCCATAAGGGCTGTCAAGGTGCCCTTAATCAAAGCACTTTGAGAAAAATTACCCCACAGACACTCTTACATAATCAGGGGCTTCCAGGAATTACGGTATGACAAACTGTCATTATTTGATCTTCTTTTCTTGCATCCCCCTTTTTCCCAACCTCAATCATCTTCTCTCTCACTTTAGTGAATGAATTACTACTTCCCCCACAATGCCTTTCAACATCCTCTGAGAATATTCTGGACTTACTGTTTCTAATTGTTGGTTGCATATGTCCTATGAAATTGATAATGATGATAATACTTAGGGGTGTCCTGACCCAATCTCAAAGGCTCATTATTAGCGCCAATCAAGGCATTTTTTATGGATCCCTATTGGCTGATTGAGCTGTAATGAGCTCGATCTAATCCTTTGGTTCACTTCAGCTTTCATAAAGGTGTTTTACAACAATGCAATGAGTGCAGCCATCATCAGCTCTCCAGCAAAACGCAGTGTGAGACTGTTAATTTCTTTGATTTAGCTTATCTATGTGCACTTCTTGCATTGCAGTAAAATGTAGCTTCATTGAGCATTCTTTGCTTGTTGCTGTCATTTATGATGCATGGTGTTTCACAACGGTTGGTGTGACTCAGCCCCTGTTCACAGGAGAGATAGACAGTGGCTATGAGCCACACTCACCACGCCAATCCAAGTGAAGCCCCGCAAGAAAAAAGCCAATAAATGTAATTTGATAATTCCTAATGGATTGATTTGAACAACTTTAATGTACTTACAATGTGTATGTACACACAGCTGTATAACCTAGGAAAGTAGAAGTATTGGATTGGGATTTATATTTGGTAGATATTCAAAATTAAATTACTTGGATTAGGGAAAAATTTTTTTGAAAATCTCTTGTAATAACTTTGATATCAAGAACAGAGCAAGTTTGTCCAGTTGAGAAGAAGTGGAAGATACCCCTTAAAATAACAACATGACTGTGTTATATTCTGGGTTATTAAGGCGACTGGTCATTAAAGAATCAATACTCCAATCTTTTGCATAAGACCGTTTTATATCAACTCCAAATTGTGATTCAAATAGTGATCTCAAGGAAGCAGCTTGCCGTTAGAAGTTTTTACAAGATGTTTAGAATTGCTGTCTATGACAAAAAGAAATGCTACTCCATAATGCAGTAATACAATTAGCCTGCAGAAGCTTGTTAAGTTTGCTTAAAAGTATTTTCAGCAAAATCACACCACATCTACAGTCTCTGCCGCTTTCCACCTTGTATTATTTTAGTTTTTGAGATTGGTAGAAGCAAACAGATGAGTCATTACTGAAGAAACCAAAATGTTATAACCACTGCTTCTCAAACTGCAACACTATTTAATTTCTTCTGCTCTTTCTGGAACATTGCGGTCCCGGTTACCTGTTATTTGTCGGTGAAGTATTTGCTTTGTGAAAACACATCTTGTGTACATGTACCGAGGCTATGGCTGATACAGGAAATTGCTAAGCATCCACAAAAACCAAACCAGCCATAAATTAAATTCAAAAAAAGATTCTTTCTTCCTACAGCCGTGACATTTGCAGCAACACCGTATGCTATTGTGTACAGTGGTAAGATTGGTTATTTTATTGCTTATTTCATGCTCCACGTGTTTGGTCACACATGATCATATTTGACTGTGTAAAGTTCATTCCAGCAAGCAAACATGCATGTTCCTCCAGACATGCATAGACCACCCCCAGAGGTACACAAACACACATTTATAGTAACACGCAGTCATACTAAAAGTCACATACTACATGCATGCATACATACTACATAAAGAATGAGAAAGACACGTGTTTAAATGGCTGCTAAAAGGAATCACGGTGTGACACTGGCAACAATAATGCTTTTAATTTTCACCCTGCAGAAGCCTCACACATGCTCTATTCATTCACAGACTAACAGGACATCCTTCATTGTACATAATGTCCTCTACTGTGCCAGAGTTGTAATGTTGGTGTTTTTTCTTTGTGTCACATAAATTGAAAGCTGGTATTGAGATGCATTTGTTAGGTTAGTTGTACGAGTTTCTTTTGTCCTTTGGTTCTGATCTGCGTAAAGAGAGAAAAATTTAAATCTGATATGTCGGATCAAAATAGTTTTGTCTCCTGTGCTTCTGACTCAATAACAGGTGAAGAAAGGTTTTTGCAAGGAAACTTTTTTGAAGTTCTTTAATTTTATTTGCATCTGTGAAATGTGGAAGAAACACAAGGCTTTTTTAGAGTGAATGAATCCTAATGGACAGAATAGGTCGTGTTTCAGTACTACCCATTACGTCGCACACTCGCGGTTGTAAAAAAAGGCAGCAGTTTTTGTGGATTTATGTCATAAAACCACTGACCTAGGTTTAGGACAAAACACTTCCTGGTAAGGCGCTATAAAAGACAGTTTAAACAGTAAATAAATGTATCTATATGTCGGAAGTGAAGTAGTTACAAGGGTCATGTGACTACTGCAAGTTACGGAAAAAACTTGATACACGTAAATTAAGTCAAGAAATGTTTACTTTTGGGGCGTCCCGCGGCTCACACCGGTAGAGCGCTTACCATGTAGGCTGAGTCCTTGCTGCGGCGGAGCCGCGTTCGAATCCGGCCTGAGCTCCCTTTGCCGCATGTCTTCCCCTCTATCACCCCCTTTCACTCTATCACTATCAATAAAGCAAAAAAAATGCCAAAAAAATTATCTTTAAAAAAAAAAAAGAAATGTTTACTTTTGATTTCACATGGGACTTGAATCCTGCTCTCCTAGGTGAAAGTCCGCCTTTTATTCGATCCATCCACCATCCCAGCCTCCTACCGAAGGCGGGAAACCCCTATTTTAAATTAATTTACCATCAATCACTACTACGTCAGCAAGATGGCAGCGTACGGTGTAATATGTAAATATAGCTTGTTTTTGGCTGCCTGTACACACAACCTATATTGACATTTTTTTTACATGTTTCACTTATTTTATTTTAAAAAAAATAGGATACTTAGATTATCCTGGTTAAAGCACAAACACTGGAGAGAAAAGGGTGAGGTCAGACTTAAAATATGGATCACCAGATTTTTTTCTTTTGCCTCTTAGAGTTTCCATATAAAACAAAGCTTTTGCCAAAATGCAAGTTTTCTGTCTGATACACATAATGACATAATGTGCTCATTTCAGAAAGAGCATTTTGCATCAGATACAGATGAAAAAGCACCATCACATAAGTCTTTGCAGAAAAGTCCAACAGATGCAAGCTTGGTGATTATCATGCCTCCGTATACTGCGAACATGCATGTCTCTGTATCCGAGAAAATGTCATGGTGGTGTAGAACCTGACATGAGGAAACAAACATTTCCTTTCCTCTTGAAAACTATTTTAATCAGAGCAGGTTTTTGTTTGAGTAAAACTGTGGGTGGTTGCAGCTACGAGAAGGGACAGCGGGGGGTAAACCCACCTAAACTTAAGTACACAGATTCTGTTCACACCCACAGGAGAAGATAATATTATTTTTAAGGCACGATTTATTCTGCAGAAGGCACGCAATGTCATCTTTTCCACATGGAGAAGATTTAATGGCCTCATTTTGATTAATTCAAGTCAACACGAAACAGTCAGCCTCCTTGTTTTGATTCATTTGTACCTTTTCTTTATCATTCTGCAAGTATAATTTAATAATTTGTGTAAACAAACATTCAATACATTCATGAATTAATAAACCATTATGTTGAGTTAGAGCCAACAGCGAGATTCAAACTGATTTTACTCACTCACTGTAATTTCTAGCATTTACTTCCTTTGTGTTTGGTAAAATAACCTGACACTTAGCTGGCCAAAGACATGATTAATTAAATGATAAACTTTAACTGTAAGCTTTTTAATTAAAAGCATGTCAAACGAACAGGAAATTATTACTGAAGTACTACCAATGTCCACTCTTTCATTCAAGGCCATTCAAGTTCTATTTAGAAGCAGGTAACAAGTCACCGAGCTATTAAGAGCTAAAGGATCAGACTTTTAGCAATATAAAGCCACAACTTTATGTTCAGTTTATCCTCCTGTGCAACTCAGGTGCACATTTTATATGATGAATGAAGTAGAAATCAGTGTCATTGTACTTTTAACTCATCTTCTGAATCGTTTATTCAAGAAAAATAGCTGATAGTAAGAATTTATTAAACAGATTAATAGTGGAATCAGATTACACCATACAAACAGACATTGCACTGTTTGCGGTGTCATCTGATTAGTACAAAACAAAATGACAATTATTGTTAGTAGTTGTGGATGGATGTATAAAGAGAACTAGATACAGTATTGGAGGCTGGTTCTGCTTATTGCCTATGAAAATTGCTGAGTGCTGCATAATGCCAAAAGAGTTCCGTGCATTAAAAATGACCAGGATCATCTGATGCTCTTCTTCTATTGGGGCTATAGGACTTGCGTACTAAAGACTTCTGGCTATTTGCGGTTTAATCATATGGCTCACCTAGACTTCGCAAATGCTATTGGACCGAATGGATCAAGTTCTGAAAGTAAAATTAGTCATTTTGCAGGTGGTGACATTTTCTTCCTGGGGGCTTGCTAGTTACGGTGACATCACCAGTCAGTGGAACCATAAAGTGTGTCCGAGTCAGAGATGGACAGCTGGCTAGCGAGTTACCAGTGCTATTAGCTTTCCTCTCTACAAAGTAGTAGGCGTAGTGACCCAGCAATGCTGCTTGCCATCAACCTGCCGCCAGGCCAATTTCCTGTAGCCAGTGCAGCACAAAGCTAATGGAATAGGCATGCTTAGCTAACTAGCAGACACAAGGCTAGTCTGTACCACCATTCTTTAATGCACTAGTTACAGAAAATGAGCCAAACAAAGTTGTCTTTCATCTGGCGATATTAATGTTGAGGTAAGAGTTTGTGGCGGAAACATTAAGTTGTAATATTCGACTCATTTGTTTCATACTTTTACACTGCTCATTTGTTTGCTACCACTACAATGGTAGCAGCGGCAATACTGCACATAAAAATGGCAGCCGCTCTGACCACCCTGATGCAGTGTTGCCAACTCCTCAGTAATGAAAGTAGTTATTGGCTGTCTGAAAAGTCGCTAGAAGTCACTTAATAACATCATCGCCTAATTTGCATAATTTGCCATGTGCATGTAATTGTAATGGACGCTGTAGGATAGAGGAATAACATCTTGGGGGAGACAAAAAGTGAGTAAAAAACACCCTAAATATGTTTAAAACTGCAATTGCACTGTCTTCTGTCACAATTCCAACCCTCCTCCTTTATCCTGCCTTGGGACCGGCAAAAGTGACCAAAAAGAGACACTCTGACTGTAAGCCAGCCAGCAGCGACTTCGCGCATGTGCGATTCATTTGCAGATTGGACGCTAAAGGGTTAACATCTCCTGCTCTGACTGCAGCTGGGAGAGACTGCTGCGCAAGGACTGGTGAGTGCTTTGGGACGGGGGAGGGGCCACGCAACAGATGCTGCTCGTTAAGGAGAGAACGAGTCTCCAATAACACCAGAAAAAAGTATTTATTCTTTGTCTTTAGTCGCTTTTTTTGAAAAAGACTCACTAGAGGGGTCTGAATAGCCGCTAAATATGGCGGCAAAGTCGCTAAGTTGGCAACACTGCCTTGATGTTTTATTTTGAATAGAAATGTCATCATGTAGACATGTAGTTTGTCATGGGGGAAGACAACTGATGAAGCCACTCAACATCCTGACAGAAAGACGAGGATCTCTTTCGTCTTCTCTTGCCTAGTTTGACAACTTCCACCACATGTCCTGTGAGCGCAGAGCACTCGTCATACAACTGTAAACATTGTGAAGCCAAACAGGAATGATGTTGTTTGAGCTGTCAGGTGGAACGAGTCAGTCCCTATCGCCAACTCACATGCAAGTTGTGGTAGACAGTAAGCTATGATTGGTTGGCATCCAAGGTGGAGCCAGATACACATGTCTCCCAAGTCATGGCAAGAATTTATGACTCAATAATCACCCAATGTGACACAATAAAAAAATATCAAGCAGTCCAATCCCCGGATAAGAAAAAAACCCTACATAAACCAAATTAATCTGCTCCATTATGTACACAGTTGCACAGTTTTAAGTAACATTTGTTTGACGATAACCAACTCACCCTTTGCAGTCAGCACTACCTTCAAACAAACAAACAAAAAGGAGTGAGACTGACTCCCACAAGCTGGACTCAGTCTGTCATAACAGAGTCTTTTCCAGCTTTATAAATGTGCTCGTCAGATGGCGGCGAGTTGAGTCATCTAAAGGACAAGTAATAAAGAGAGGGAGGAAGGTGTTGTGGTTCTTTGGAAGCTCCAAAGCATTATCTAGGGAGCTTATAGCCTGCAGTGTGTTTCATGGTCAGGATTACCCCGCCCATCTATAGGTATGCATGTCCAAATATTCTGTTTCAGAGATATAAGCTCTCTGTGTCTCTACTCAGTGCAGTATTTCCCTTCATCTCACTCCTCAAACATCCTTCCTCTTGTTAAAGTTGTTACACTTCTTCCCGTGTCTGTTTCTCTTTCTCCGTCTCCGTGCGGCATCACTATGGTTAGGTATATCGCATTTATTTATCTGAGTTTAAAGTTGCAACAATAAATCTGAAACTACGGCATCCAGAGTGTACTTTCTATTCGAGCCTGTGTTAAGATTTTATTCACTCTCTGTATCACTTCAGTCTATCAGAGCTTTCAGCATGTCTGAGGTTATATAGAGTGTACTCATCCTCCTATCTCTGTCCCTGAGGTTGTATCAGTTCACTCCTTTTCTTCTTCTGCTACATGTGTCCCTCTCTCTCTCTCTCTCTCTCTCTCTCTCTCTCTCTTCCCCTGAAGTTACAATATCTTCCCTCCTTTCTCTCTCCTACTCATTATCTTTTTCTCCCAACCTATAGCTGCCAATTCCCCTTCCATCACACTACAAGGGTTACAAACGTGTTAGCTTCTCCGCCATCCTGTGTTGAATTACCAAAAAAGAAAATAAGTAACACCTTACCTCAGCCCTCTAGTAGAGGTGTAAATGTGCAGGAAAACACTTCATCAGGAAATTTTGGAAAGGAGAACAGGGTAAAAGGATTTGATTTGAATCTGATTAAAATGATCAGTTCCTGTAATGTGGACAAAGCTGAAGTGGACTACCATATAGCAGCACATGGTGCTGTAAATAACCTTCGTCTGGACAAGCAGTTTCTTGCGATCTTTATTTTAATTTATTGTTAGGTGGCAACCTCATGTTCATAATGATGGGATGAAAGGAGGAAAACAGGTGACGTGGTACAAAGACTTTTGCCCAGAAGACCCCTTGTGATCCCTGTGAAAGTCAATGCAGACCTATATTCATTTACATAGATATACCTCACTTTACTGTCTAGGTACTTAACTTGCGTCACAAAGGTATAAAATACCTTTAAACATAACTATATAAATACCTTAAACCATAACTAATAACCATAACCATAACTAACCATAACTCAAACCATAACTGTATAAATACCTTAAAGTTCTGTAAAAATACCTATTTCAACATAAATCTTGAACTTTTCCATCAAAGAAACACAGACTTTCATCCACAAGAACACCGTTTGTGTAACACCAAATGTCAATGCAGATTTATATTAACTTTTATTAACTACATATGTAAGTTTACTTCCTACCTCACTTACATCACACAATTTAACATACCTTACATACATAACATAAGTTAACAAAAAATGTAGTTGTTTTAACCTAAAACCCGGATATTTTTCTAAAGCTAACCAAGTATTCTACAACATTAACCATTTGTTTAACCATTTCCCAACGTGCATCTGTTGCTGGTACTCTAGTAAATTGTGTTTACATACGAGTCAGAGAAACCTAGCTGGGGAAGTCAGGCCTCTAATCCTCTAAAAAATGGAGGCTGTTGCAAATTAAATGCAGGTAGAAAGTTGCACCTCTCATCAACTATAACTTTCTCTTTCTCTCTCTCTCTCTCTCTCTCTCTCTCTCTCTCTCTCTCTCTCTCTCTCTCATGCCCTTTCTGTCACTTGACCTCTCCGTCCATCTATTTTTCTTCCTTTCTCTCTCCTCCATCTTTTCCACCCCGTCCCTCCCTCTGTCCCCTCACAATGAGGATATTATTTACAGTAGTTTGAGTCCATATCTTTGACCCTCCTAGCGGTGATAAGGTTATGGACTTTCTGCTGGAGCTGGTGGCTGCTTGCCCACCATTTCCAAAACCACACACACGCACACACACACACACACACACACACACACACACACTAAGACACACGGACACACACGACTGCTTGTCCATTGGCTGTGAATCATGGTCTGACCTGGAGAGCAGGGGACAGACCTGTAATTAAGCCTTGGCGCTATCATTCCTCTTTTCACCTTTACTCTCCTCTACCTTAAACTTCTTTGTATCTCTTTCTCACTTTCTCACTTTCCCTCTCTCTGTGACCTTTCTCTCCACTTGCCCTTATTTTTTTTGCCAGTCTAATCACTTTTCACTCCATATTTCCTTACCGCTAAATCCTCTCCAAGATTTTTATTTATGTAAAATATATTTTAAAGTTTTATCAGGCTAAATCACAGACTGGGTGCTATTTAAATCAGAGAGAGTATAATATTTACATTTCTGCATAAGCAGGGAGATCTGTTGCATCAAATCAGCTGCTTCTAATTTCTTCATATGTTGCAATCAACAAATGTCTAGACTCCACAGCACCACGTGACAAATTGTGCTCAGCCAATTGTAACATTTGTAAAGGAGGGACTTAAAATTAACATAATGGGAAGCTCTGGAGCAACAGGAACATCCTGACAAAGACATTGTGCTCGTTCTGGAAAAAGGTTCACACTACATTGTATGGACACTTGTAGGATTCAAAGACGGCACACATTTGCAATTCTTTTAGCTCAGGAACAAAAAAAACACCTAAAACATCACCATAAATTACTAGATGAGGTTAATGAAGCCATGAAAATTACAAGAAATGAACACTGTTTAGCCGAATACTCTCACAGGTATAAGATGAAAGGGTGGTTGTCATTGACCCCAGGATGAAATTTTCTTCTGCAGTCTGTTAGTATTCAGATCCTTTCCTGAAGTAAAAGTACTAATACCACACTGTGAACTTACTCCACTACAAGTAAAAGTCCGACAATCAAAACTTACTTCAGTTAAACTACAAAAATATCAGCATCAAAATGTATGTAAAAGTCCTCGTAGTGTAGAATGGACCCACTCAAATTGTTATATATTCCAAATGTATTATTGGATTAGTATTATTGGTTCATTTATGTAAGCAGGGTTTAATGTTAAACTACTTAATATACTGTAATGAAGTTTAATTAAAAAAATAAAAATAAAAAAGTCTAATCACTTTAAATTGATCATGTTTTTCATCTTAAATCTTGACCTGAAAAAGTAAATAAAGCTGTCAGCTAAATGTAGTGGAGTAAACAGTACAATATTTGCCTCAAATTGTAGTGGAGTAGAAGTATAAAGTTACATTAAATAGAAATACTCAAGTAAAGTACAAGTAACTCAAAATTGAACTTAACTACAGTACTTGAGTTCATGCACTTAGTTACATTCCACCACTGGTTAGAACACACATACTTTATCATAAAGTCCCCTGCATAAGCTCACATGAAAGCAATGTGCATCAGTGACACAGAAACTGAAATTTTATCTTAATTCCTTGTGATAAGAAAAGTTTTATCCAAAATCCTACAGCACTAACTCAAGTATGATGTTTCATGGCTCCCCTGGGTCTGCATACAGTGTTTCTGAAGGCCCTGAAAACAGATTTTCTCAACCACTTATTAAGTTATTCTCTGAAAAATGCTCTAAGAAAACCTCATGAATTCTGTTACATGTGGCTGAATGCTCCGGAAACCTAGAAAGTGCTGTATATTTTCAGCCGAGATTTATTTTTTGGTGTCAAACTAGTTGTTTTTTCTTGTGTTGTCAGATCTCATTAAACCAGAACTATGCACCACATTGCTTTATCAGGACTGTAAACTGGACTGTGATTAAAACTCTCCCTACCTTACTTTTGATAATAGTTTATGTAGTAACAAATACATTAATCTACTACATCGATGTTTCGATTTATATTCCTATGATCCATTTACAGCGATCTGTGCTCGGCAAGTTGGCCTCGTGGACAACATATATCGATCTAACATCGTTTTAAAAGGTAATCAAATGATTGTATCGATACTAGGAAACAATCCATTGGATTTAAGCACATCAAACTTATATGCATGTTTTTTTTAGCACTTTTAATGATAAAGGCGTTAAACGTTACTCGATTCAGTCTGCCTGCCTGTGATGTCATCGCCATGTGCCAGCAGCAGTGCAAATATCAAAACATAGCATGATGGCAGATGCCAGAGGAGAAGCCAGCAAGCGGGAAATTATCAAGTCACCATTGCAGTCAAGTGTGTGGAAACACTTGGCTTTTGTAAAGACAGAGATGTTCTAAATAAGTTGCTCGCTGTTTTTAGGATATGTAAAAGTCAAGTAAAGTACCACGGCAACACGACAAATCTCTCCAACCACCTACTAAGGCGCCATGGGATTTTTTTGTAATATTTTTATGTTGAAAAACAAAAGCAGAAGTAGCAGATAAACCTACTGTTGCACTTGCTGTATTTATTGAAAATGTATTGGATATTGAAAATGAGAGCAGAAAAGGTAAACTTCCTGTTAATTCAACCTAAAGTGTTGGTTGCACATTCATTTATTTGGCATTAATTGTTGTTCATTTGTTTTTTTATATCCATAATTAATTTATAACTAAACTATAAATTACTAAAAGGAATCTAGGAAACTTCACCTGCACTGTCCAGTATCCAGGTATTTATTTCAGTCACACTGGTTGAATTTTGGCTAAAAAGTTACTTAATCAATTTCAAGTCACTGAATCGTTTCGGATCGTATCGTTCTAAATGAACCAATATGGTCCTTAATTCTTATTGGCAACCACAAATCATGAAACGAATCATTGCTCAAACGAATCGTTAACTTGACTCTCGTATTGACCATATACCTCTGTTTCTTTCCCCTTCAAGTCATATCAACTCTCCTTCTCAGTGGCCGGTATATCACAGAACCATGGCAAGGTCCCTCTGACCTCCCCTGTCATCATCGCCCGCCTGCAAGCATCACAACCTGCAATCAATACTCACACACTGCCTGCACCGTTTGTCACAATTTGTGTTGGTGTTGAGATCAGCAGTGAGTTTTACACAGCATGTCTATGTGTGCCCAGACACCAGCGGGGTGTTGTCTGGTAACAAGGCTGACTGCAGCTGGAGCACGGAAACCTTTTTGAAATAATAAAATCGTTGCAATGCCGTCAACTTAAATATGCTTTTAAATGTGTAAAGGAGCAGATTAAAGAGCGAGAATTGGATGGTGTTAAATGGCATTGGCTCGTTTGTACACTTTTGTCTTATGTGGAGACTTTAATGGGAAAATACAATAAACCAATAATGAAATTTTAATAAATTCTGGAGTCAGTATTTCCCCTTTGCACAGTGTAGCTCCATCTACAAGCAAGTGCATAATCTCCCCTCTTCCTTATTAAAAAAAAGTGACATAATTTACATATCAGAATGTCAACGGCGTATTTGCATATTTTTCATGAACACTGCACAATTAATGACTTCGCTGCAAGGCTGTAATAGGAAAGACACCCTGCTTAATATTGATAAGTATTAGACCATTATTCTCCCAAGCACAAGCAGTCGGTGATGCTTAATCATCAAGTCAATTCAAATGTTTACGTTTGCAGCTTGATGATGCGGCATGAGTGCACGCTTAATGCTTTTTCAATATGGTTCCTTGTGACTGATAGGGCTCTGGATTGGAGGATGACTGTGCTGATGGAAATTATTCAACACGTATCAAAGTTGGCAGAGATCAACAGGGAGGTTTGCATAAATAAGCCGTTCCCCGCGGCCCCCGGTGCCTACTCGGAGTCTGTTTGTAGGTGGACGGCTTGTGAGGGAGCTGGTGTGTGTTTGCGTGGGCAGGCGGGCCGCTCATTTGCATATTCACTTCACAAATTTAGAACGAGAGATGGCACCCGTGAACCTGCCTTCGGTCTTAATCGCACCTAGAAAGCGCATACACCGGCACGCATGCCAACACAAAAAGCTCACACACGCCGCATGCACACAGACACACATCTCCGCCACACTCAAACTCTCTCTCACTCGCATCCACATCTCACATTAGAGTCCTCAAGTGTGCTGTTTGATAAATCTTCCCCTTAAGTCTATTATCCATGGAATACTCTGGTGGTACAAAAAAGCTGCTTTGAAGTCTTCCACCCTCTTCCTGCTTATTCTTCAGTATGAAAACACAGACGACACTCTGCAACTCAGCTGCCTACTCGCCTCTGATGCACAATATTCTGCTTGAAGAGTTCATTTCCAAATTGCCAGATATGCATTTTGGAAACCGTTCCAAAGCATGTTATCTACTGGTGTACAGGGGGGAAAAAACATAATTTGTTTTAGTCTTTTGCAAACACTCATTTTGTCAGAGTGGGTGTTATCTTCTTTCTTTATTATACAGGAAACCTTGCTGAAGGAGGCCATCTTATTTACGTCGGGCCTGCATATAAAAGTTGGATCACTATGACCAACTATTTGCGATAATAAAACAATGCAAGAGTCCCCTTCAAAGTGAGACAACTAATAGGAGTAAAATATGGCTGTGCCTTTGAATATGTGCTCATTGATATAGAGGGAAAGCACATTATAGAAAGCATAGTTTTATCATAAAGCCTTTTGTTTCCAAGCAAAGTGAGCAACATTCTCAGAATTTACTCCAAATATGATCATCTCAAGAGGGGCCTCTTTGTTGCTCGGCCATAAAATAACTTTGGTTTGAGTTAAAATGGAAAGTTAAAAGTGTCGCTTTCAGCCACTGTACTGCTTCACAGCTGACAGAGAGCAGCACATAGATAGAAGCCCATTTCCCTCTCCTCTGTTGCTACCAGCCAGCATGATCCCTGGTTTCTCTGTTTAATGGAGGCTAACAGACACTTGGACAGAAACAGAGACACTGATATGATGAAAGGTTTTTTTACCACCCGGCACAGCACGACTGTGAATTTAAAGTTTAATGACATCTCCCTGGTGCCTTTTGTGGAGAATGCAGGAATGGTGGGCACCAAAGAGTACTTATTTGTCATTTTTGAATAATTAAAGACACAGTCTTGTTAGAAAAACCTTTTGTTGTCTTGTAACTGACTCTGAAGCAATCTGAGCCACCAGGCCTCTCATCGGCATCGGAGTGCATTAAGCAATTGCTCTCCTACTGCTGAAATTGAGTAAATCATTCATGCATGCTGATGTCTCTATGCAGGATTGGATGTGTAGTCTCATGGAGGAGAATAAAAAACACTTACCTGAGATAAATTAGAAAGCCTTTGGAAAACCATCAGAAGACTTTGAGGCGCAAATGAAGTGAAAGCGTCCTGTTGTTTGTTTTTCAGCTCTAAAATTTAGATGATCCTATCTATGAAGATGCCATCTGCGGGGTATAGATTGGTACAGTTACTGTAAATTATTTTAGACTCTTAATATCAGAATCTTTCAACTCAGCATGACTGGCTCAAGGCCAGTTGGCAATTTTATATAATTGTTTTTGTTGAAACTTTCACTATATCCTGACAATAGTACACGAGACAGATAATCTCTAAAAAAAATAATAATAATAATAAAAAATAAAAAGTTCCTCTGCTTCCTTTTTCTTCCGCCGAATAAAATTTTTACAAGAATCCACCGTGCCTGAAACAAAATGACCAATCAGAGCCTAGGACTGTTGAAGGCAACTGTCAACCATGTTGGTTGGTGCTTGTGGACTGTGGTCACATTGTTAAACTGGGCATCACTCAGGATTCTGTTCCTGAATTGCCTGAAATGTTTTCAAAAATACATTTAGTGTACTACTAAGCTGTAAAATGAGAGTTTGTGACATTTTGTACTTTTTTGATGAATACCCTGTATCTTATAACTTTAAACACAACCAGTATCAGTAACAGTATTAATTCTGATAAATGCCCCTTTTTAAAAATTGACTTGTTTTTAAGTGCAGCATTTGAGTAAATGTACTTAGTTACCATCCACCTCCACCAAGGCACTTTAATGCTTTGTGAAAAAATGTGTTTGATTTGTATCTGGAGCATGGAGTATAAATAGCAGACGTAGTCACCGTGACATCACCCATTACATTACATTACATTACATGTCATTTAGCAGACGCTTTTGTCCAAAGTGACTTACAATAAGTGCATTCAACCTGATGGTACTAGACATAGACCATAGGAATCGAGTAAGTACATAACTTTAAGAGCTAACTGTCATTGCTAAGGAGTGCTATATATTAAAGAAGAAAAGAAGAGAAAAGAATAAGAGTTTTTTTTTTTGTTTTGTTTTTTAATCTGTTAGGTGACCATGACTTAACCGAGGTATTGTTGGAAGAGATAGGTCTTCAGCCTGCGGCGGAAGATGTACAGGCTGTCTGAGGTCCTGATGTCGGTAGGGAGCTCGTTCCACCATTTGGGAGCCAAGACAGAGAAAAGTCTGGAAGTGGTTTTGAGGCGAGTTGACCCACGCAGGGTGTGAGTCGCCAGCTGTTTGGCTGATGCAGAGCGTAGAGGACGGGCAGGGGTGTAGAGTTTGACAAGGTCCTGGATGTAAGTAGGACCTGAACCGTTAGCAGCAGACCCATTGGTTTGTGAACTGCCTTTTTGAAGCATTGAGTTGCCATCATGCTGTAAGTCCGTTGTCGTTGTTTTTTGAAATCGGAAGAGACCAAATTTGGACTGGGGAGGAGCGAGGGGTGGATCTATGAGTTGATGTGCCTGAGATTCTTCTAAATGGGACCATTATTTACAGAATTTACATCATTTTGGTTTGGAGAAGACTTGAAACCATACTCTTGCCACAAACATTTTTAAAGAGGTAAGAAATCAGGTGAGAAATAGTCTCATTTTGTCTTGAGATAGATAGGACCGGACTTCTCTTAAAGCCAACAGTGTCAACCCCTGCTGGACTTTTTGAAAGGACGCAGGTTTCAGGCCCTTTTGCTTCACTACTCAGACCGGGAGGTTGCCGCCTGATCTGGAGTGAAGTTTTCACTTTTTTCAATGGATCTCTATAGAGGAAGAGAGATCTTAAAGATGACCTGTTACTTGTACTATATCTGAAGACGCTTTGGATTCAGCTTTCGGCCATGATTTCCTCAACAAACACAGACATTTACTTAAAAGGCTTTAAATATTCTATACTATTCATAGCTTTCTCATAACTACAAGGAACAGCAAGATCACTGATAGAACCTCCTCTGACACAAGCCTTTGAACTGGCACAGCTCCCTGCAGTGTCACCACCAACCTCATTAACCCCCTGCAGATATTATATAGACATTTTGGTCTATGAGGCAATAAAATTACCACCTACCGCTCCTTTAAAAAAGACTATGAGTCACATTTCATAAATGGCAGAGATCACCTTTTGCAATAAAACTGGTCAAGTGAAACCCAGTTAACCTCAGAGATTGTGGAAACACCTAATCTGTTCAGCTACTGGATCAAGTTTTGTCACCCCCACAGCTCGCTGAGTCAGATCTTCTCCCAAAAAAGTGCCACTTTTGTGCTACATTTTCTCCTTGAGCTCCCAGTATATCAAGAGCAGGAGTGTGAGGACAGGTTAGGGCCACAGCTCCATTCGACGACTTAGTCTGAGCCCTGGAAATCATTAAACTTTGAATAGAAGTCGCTATCAAAGCTCTGGCTCTCTGTCACATTGAGATAGTGCTCACACCAGATGAATGTAAGGATTTACAGTGAGAGCACTGAAGGTCACCCGCCAGAGACATCAACTCAGAGGAATACAGTGTCCCTGGGCAACTGCATATCCTGCTTTGTCTTGCTACTGCTCAATAATAAGAAGTGTATGATGTGAAGCTCATTCTCTGGGGAAACCTGCTTTGTCTTGTAGTTTCCCTGCAGATTCCGCTGTTGCTGCCAGCGCCCTTTTCCAAAAATATGCTGCATATGCAGGCGGGCATGCAGGTGATTTAGCAAACGAGATGAATGAGAAGCAAGATGGATATTTTATAGACAGACCGGGCAGGCAAACAGGCAAACTAGCAGGGAAATGATGAGAAGTCGAAGTCGAGAGGACACGTCAGAGTCGTTTTAGCTGACAGTTTTATCCACAATGACTTTCAGGGAGTTTTTCTCCCCCGAATAAGGCTTAAATTCCTCGATCAACAACATGACAAGCCATCAAAAGTAAGGACCTTAAGGGTCAGAGCAACAGTGCAGAGAATATAGATATAATAAATATTCCCGTGGCCCTCAGAAAGAGCTGCATAATAAAGTGGGAGAGAAGTGAGGGCCAAGTTATGAGGCAGAGGGAGATTTTTTTCCACCACACAAATGAAAGCAGATTTTCAGATAATATTAAAGTTATTCAAATTTCCATATCAATAGGACTGGACAAATATGTGGGACACATGGTCATGGTGGATTCAAACAGACATCTAGACAGGCTGATATACCTCGGGGCGGAAATGGAAAACAAACAGGTAGGCAGGTTTACGGACAAGCGAACAGACATACGACAAGACGGACATGCGGACGGACAGACAGAGGGGACGGACAGAGGGGGAGACAGTGCAGAGAAGAGCAGACAAAGGAGATAGATTGACAAACTTAAAGAGTGACAAGGCTCTGCGGAAAACACACACTCACACATACGCATAGAGAAAGATAGCAGACAAGCTGGTCTTTTCATGGCTCATTCTGCAGGGGATCAGGGAGGGAAACGGCCTCTCAGCAGATGGAATATTTATCACGTCTGGCGCTGGATTCACTACCCAGTCACAGCTGAGAAGCAGTGAGACGGCTGGGACAGATCTGGGCTGCACAACACACACTGAGCGGATTGGGACGTGCCGAGCATCATGTGCCCATGATGGTGATGAAGGTCTTGTCACCAACCTGTCACTCGCCAGCAGTACAGCCCACCCCGGCCCACAGCCAGGGAGACTACACGAAACAGCCCTCTAATGAATACAAGACAGCACTTAGTGGTTTACTGGCTGCTGGGTACAAGATTCAGGCGATTTTTTTTAAACAAATACTCATGGCCCATCCAGGAACCTGTGGGCATTGTCAGTGAGTTGTTAAAAAAAAATCCTGTATAGTGTGTTGACAGCCGAGGCAAAAAAAAATGTCAGCGTCGACATGTCTGATATCAAAACAACAAAAATGACCCACTAAAGTGAATAAACACAAACAAAACATCCCACTAATGGTATGTCAAGAATGTGGAAGTCTCAAGTTTCTGTGGATGTCATCAGAGCTACCAGCCGTATCCTCAGCTTGTGCACCGTGAAATAACACTTCTGTTATTCAAAATTGGAAAAGTTTTAAAGGCACATTTTCTTAGTAAAGCAGAGATGAACATATTAAAACTCTCCCATTGTTATTTGTTGACACTGTCGCATTGAGGAGCCTGAAGAAGATGCAGTCAGATGGAAGCTTTATAACCTCAAAGCCAACCCACGCTGACATTTTTTCTGAAGCATTGTTAGTTGTCTGTCTCGTTCAACAGATAAGGCTCCATTTTAATAAATGTGTCTATCCACACAGACTCCAAGAGACATCTTTTATATGCAGCCCACTGTGTTTTATAACACTCATATTTCCCTTTTGCACCCAGTTTCAACCCTATTATCACACAAATCCCCTTCTTTCTTTACATTATGAACTTCTAAGCTATATCCACAAAGACTGCTCACGGCCAGTGTTTCGCCACGAGCACATATAGCTTTGATGATGGGATTAAAAACAAGATTGTTCACTGATTGACCCCTCTAGAATTGTGGCATATACTGTAACTGCTAGTCTCCTTGAAACAGCTTTGTACTTGTGAAGAATTGTTTGCATATGTAGCTTTTGATTGCATACATGTTGGCTTTTGTCTGCATGGAAAAAAAACAATTCCAGGAAAAATTGTTGTTGTTAGTGTCTTTTTAACCATGCTGGAAGCAAGGTCCTCTCATCACCAGACTAATTCTCTGAATAGACCTACAACCAATCGGAGCAGTGTGAACTGCAGAATGACGCATGCAGGTTAGAGAAGTGCTTGGTCCATTTTGAAGAAGGAAAAAAAATGCCCACCGGGTCACAAACTTTATCATATTTTGGCTAAACACTCTAAAATGTGTTTCCAATAACATTTGGGCCAGAAAAAAGGCAACACAGTAACAGAGTCTTGATTTGTATTTGATCAGCGCTGCCTAGTTTGACAGTTTGTTTGAGTTATATTGCACTGGATGCCTGTCATCGTATCAAACAGCCCCATATTATTTAATCAGTTATGATTTGCCCAAAAAGGGCCAGAAGGGTTGTAAAACTTTCTTAGCAAATAAAACAAGCCTTGTTTCCATCATGTTCTCCAGAGAGCAATATCAGATTGTCGGTCAGTCCACAACTTTGGTCGAGACTGAAATATCTAAACAGCTATTGGATAGTTTGCCATTATATTTCTTTCCAGACCTCCATGATCTTTCAAGCATGGGGTCTCCATTGGTGATCCCCAATTATATGTGGTGAGATATCTCAACAAACATTGGACGGATTTCAATTATATTTGGTACACATGTACATGATACCCATAGAATGTATCCTTACGACTTTGGTAAACCTACTACGCAATATGCAGTGTATTTCATGTTGTATAAGCTTGTTTCCTGAATAGCTTTGGTATTATATGTTGCCTGAACACTGCATTCATTTACCTGTGCTGGGCGGTAGTGAACAACTTTGCTTCTGTATTTAACTCACCTTAGTTACTTCAGAAGACATTTACAAAAAGTTTAACCATTCTAAACCTTTCCCTGTATTGTCCCCGGGCACCTTTGAAGTCTCTTTAGCACAGTCAGTTCCTCTGGGCTGTATTTCTATGGCTACCTGTCCCCATTTATGCTTTGCTTCCTGTATTTTGTCACTTACTCTGTGATCCAAATGTTTTGTAACTGAGCACAAGACAGAGATTAGTGGTTTACTGATAGCATAGTGTCAGTTTCAGGCTGAAGCAGTGCACTTTTAGACAGATAAGGCTCCTCTAGACACACTTGTAGACCTCTTAATAACAATCTAGTGTCTGTTGATGCCTGTCAGCTTTACAGTTTTTAGTTCTTATCTTTTTACAGTCTGTTGGCAGCAGAGACTAGAAAATACATAAAACTCGACACGGCTGCCATCGCAGATGACTAATAAAACTACAAAATGTGCTTAGACTCGACCTGAGGAAAAGTATCAAACTATTCAAACTCACTGCTCCGGACAAAATGTAGAGATAAAGCTACCTGAAAGTTTACTGCAACATCACTGTGCTGTCTAATGCTTAGAGGCTCTTGGGAATTGGCAGTTTTGTTTGACATCATCGACTTGTGCTCGCAGGGTCTCACAGTCATTGACATAGTGTAACAAGATGTGATATTTCTCACATTGTCAGTATTTTCATAAAAACCGAAAAGTAATTACAATTTCTCACCACCGTATGATCTTTAACCTTTACTAAACAGCAAAAATCGAATGTTCAGAAAGCTGTGCTGCGGAGTTAAAAATCAGATCCGTCTCTTCCCATCCGTCAGTGCCTCTCGACAGCTTTTCAAAGGCGGAAAACAACCCTCTTGGAGATAAATTCTTCGCCATCTTAGGACTTAAGGATAAAGCAGCAGCGTTCTTGAGACACATTTTTCATGTAATGATTTCTTCCTCCAGAATCCGATTTAAACAAAGGAGTTTAGTGATCCATTTCCTGGTGTTAAGATAAGAAGAGCAGTTTAACAGGGTGGCTAACAGCTCTTGTAACTAGAGCTCATCTGCAGCCAGACAGCATCTCCTGCTACTTCCCTCCCTCCGCACTCACCTCTTTTTCTTCCTTGCTTCCTTTCTTCTCATTCCTCCAGGGCCGCAGGCTGGCAAAGGCTGCACTGGTCAGCCAAATCAGTCCAATTAGAAGGACTCATTTGGGGCTGTTGGAGGGGCTCAGGTGCTCTTCTGGGGTGGTAAATCTCAGTTAAACCCAGAGCCTACTGTTCTCCTCTTCACATTAATATCCCCCGCTCCCAGCCCCCACTGTTATGAAGGTGATAACATCCAGGGCTTCCCTTTTTGCTTCTGTTCTCTCTGCTTCCTACCTATTTCCTACAGAAATAGGGCATCTCCGTGCCGGCAGTCTACCTCTACCCAGAGGCGAGGAACACTGGTTAGTGAACTGAGTCCGGGCCAGCTCGTGTGTGTGTATTATCCATCATCCTGTCATGGCTTTTAATTCAACACAGTGCATACGCCTTTAAGAGGACTTGACCTGAATAAGTTGTTGTTTGTATTTTGATGTAAAGGTCAGTCCATTTACTAATGATGCATTGAGGGGCTGTGATTGGTGCTAGCCTTGCTGTCCATGGGTTCAGAGGGCAGGTGTGCCCTGGCAGGGTGCCCTGCTCACAGACAGCTGGGTTAAGCCAAACAGAAGCACAACAGAGCAGCAACCCGGCGCTCTTAAAACACGTGTATCGGGTTGGTGCAGAGAACACAAGGACCTCAAAGTGTGACTCCCCATAGTTTTTCCAACACTTTAAAATCAATAATTGAAACAAAAGAGCATCCAGCAGCACAAGATGAAAGTAATGAGAGCAGAATACAATCATTTTTGTGTGTTTGCACGTACAAATAGTTATGTACCATTCATGTATGTGGATGCATCTTTAGTGTGCTTTTGTGCATATGTAGTATGTATGTACATGTAAATCTGCAGCATATCAGATGCCCTATGCATTAGCATATGAAGAATAGAGATGCATGTTTTCATGAATATTTTATTGCAGTTTGTGATCACGTGTGTGCAAGTAGGATTTCAAGGATTGCTATGTGCCCATTGTGTAATCACAGGCAAGATGAGATAATCTATAGGGAGGTGAATTACAATAGAGGAGCAGAGGCATCAGGTACAGCTAACAAGGCCAGTGCTGCCAGCTACGCAGAATGTGCACCATCACACCTCCTCCGCAGGGAAATCGCCCTCCGTCACAAGACAACAGCTGCAGAAGAAAAACTGACAGCCTATTATGTCGGTGAAAGACATGTATCTCCTGTACCTGTGCACTCTGTGGCTCTCATGTAGTTCAAGATTCAGTGTAATGCCAACAAAAGGGAGTTACTAGGTACTGTGTTTGCACCAGGACTATAAAATACATGGTGTTGTGTTTTTCATTGAAGTATTTTCTTTAAAGAAAGGAGCAGTTTAATTGTATAGACTGTAAAACTAGATAATGTTTGAGCTGAATTTGAATAGTGTAGACTTTTTTAACTGAAGTGTTCCATTTCTCTCTTTTTATATTTTTTTGGCAATTTTACGGCTTTATTTGATAGTGGCAGAGTGAAAGGGGAGACAGAGGGGAAGACATGCAGGACAGGCCTCTGAGCTGGATTGGAACTGGGCCTGCTGCTACAAGGACTGAACCTTAATGGTGTGCAGTGAGCCACCAGGACGCTCCCTTTTCTGTCCTTCACTTCAGCTGAATTTGATGTATATATTTAACATCAGCACTGATAGATTTATAGATTTTGACCCATGTTGCTCTAGGGAAGTCAATGTCGATCACTGCTTTGGCTTAGACTTCAGCACATCCCACGATCTGAAAAATACGTCACTGAAAAGCTAATTAAAACACAGCCATCACATCAAAACAAACACAAACATGGATTTATTGATTGGTACATTTAAAAGCAAACATGACTAAAAAACTATTGATTTTTGTGTGTAATAATTCATCTCCATGCACTGATCTATTGCTGCTCCTACTCAATTGTTTACACTGTGGGTCCATTCACTACAGCTCTGAATAATAGAGTAAAGTGCGGCCGTGACTAATCTGACCAGAGGCTGAAATCTCTTCCCTCAGATCTTACCACCTACTGTGCAGACAGAAACATACATTTTAAATCTCAGATGCTCATTTTAATGTATTCTATTTACTGACATCCCTTGGAAAGTCCTGCCATTCTTGCACAGAAAATACAACATATGTACAGAAGAAGACCAAACAGTGTTGCAGCTGTTTGACCTTATTGGCTGTTTGAAAGCATGCAAATGTAAAAGTGGGCTATATAAACACGTAAAGTGATGTACAGAATGAGCTGAGGACTCTTTTAGAATCACACAGGAGCTTCTGTCAGTCCTTTACTTCATACAATTAGTTCAAATCATCTTTCTAACTTTGTCATTTCTCTGATAGCTCAGAGTTCACAAGTCATATGAAGTTTGCTCTTTTCCTGTTTGTTCCAAAATGTTGAATCTCTTTCTGCTTCATGTGAAGCTCCCCCTCTAGGGTTTTTTTATATATATATATCCTGCTCTTTCCTGCACAATTTAGAATAAAGTAAAGTTGAATAATTGGGCTCTGCTCTCCTCTTAAGGCTTTGCCATGAGCAGACATTCCAAACTTCTTTTGCAGGTGCTCAAAGGTATACAAAAAAATCACATCTGTACTCACAAGTGCAGCCCTATTGACAGCTTTGAATTTCATTTAAAGGGGAAAAATAAAAATCACACTCAAGTTCTCATGTCAATAACAGGCTCACACCTTCCTTCTAGTCGAGCATATGCTTGTCAATTAGAGTTGACGGCCCCAGGAATCATGCAGACTTACCGTATATGGTTTCACAACATCTGGCACTGCATATATACTTTATGGACTGCTTGGAATGAAAAATACAAAAATGGAGCACTGTTTTGTTGATGCTATCTTGGAGCTTCTCTTTTTTTCTTTAGATTGCAGCTCTCATGTTGTCAGGGAGCCACTGTTAGAGGTGATGATTGCTACTGTAGCAACAATACAAAGAGCCAACCGACTGTTCTGGTGAATACCACAATTTACGTCTGAAAGCTGCAGTAGCTTTAGGATGAGACCACTTTACATTTACAGTCTGTCTGTCTGCCGTTCAGTCCACTACTTTGGTCCAGAAAGATATATATTAACTGTGTGATGGATTGCTGTGAGGTTTTGAACAGACATTTATGAAACCCAGAGAATGAATCCTGCTGACTCTGATGGTCCCTTGACATTTCCTCCAGAACCTGCTTTTGGTCTTGACAGCTGGATTGCCGAGGCAATTTATACAGATGATGAAACCTAATGACTTTGGTGATCTCTTGACTTGACATGTAGTGCCACCAGCAGGTCAAATGGTCCCTAATTTACTTTCTTAGTAAACTGACTGCATTTGCACACATCTTTTTTTAGCCACAGCAACCCGCTCAAATCGCTTTTAAACTACATTCAACCATCCAAACATTTGTACACTGGTGGCCAAGGCTACCTTACAAAGGGTCGCCTGCTCATCTGTAGAGTAAAACATTCACACAACCCACACACTGATGGCCACAGCCACCAGGAGCAGTTTGGGGTTAAGGATCTTGCCCAAGGATGCTTCAACATGAAGGGAATCGAACCAACGACCTTTCGTTCTACTGTCTGAGTCACAGCTGCCCCACAGATCGTTTCTGGACAACTTTTCCTTGGTTGACATTTGTGCTTTGAGGGAAATGTCTGGACATTATTGGATGGATTGCCATGGAATTTGGTACACACATGAATGTCCCCCTCAGAACGAATTTCATTTCTTAGTTTGGTGATACTTTGACTTTTTATCTCGCACCATCATCTGGTCAGTGAAAATGACAGAAACGATTTTTGAGAAAACTTCATTTGACCTGTACTATGATAACTGGCTCATGATATTCTAACATGGTGAAAACTTTTACAAGAGCACATGCCTAAAATGTGGTAGATTTATAATGAAGTTTGTAGCACATATTTCATGTAAATTTCAGTGGGTTGCTTTAGATTTGCAGCATACAAAATGGAGACTCCTCGAAATGGATGTCATTTTCATGAATTCCTTTAAGGGTTTAGAGGCAAATTTGTAGTTTTTTTCTCCAGAAACATGCTGTACGCTCTTACAACAATGAGAAACAGATGTTTTTAATCAGTTGAGAGAAATTTAGTGCCCGCTTCAGGGCGCTGAATTTGGAAAATCAATTATTAGCTTTTGGCCTGTAGGTCAGGGCCAAGCATCTGGTCTCTACTGAGGTTCAGGGTAAATCCGTGTTTTTAAGCTTCTTTTTTCTGTGAAAATGTTGATGCATTCCAGCTTATTTGGGATTATCATGATACTGTTGAAAAAGCAAGGACAATTAATACGGTCATAAAAAAAGGATGAGTGATTCAATGCTTTTTTTATCTCACCGCAGCACTTAGGCACACTGGAGGGGATTAGTGCACTGCGAGCCTTATTTTAAGGGTGTGATTACATTTTCAAGGGCGAAAATCACATTATGAGAAGTGACTCAGGGAAAAGCCTTGTCCCCGATGTACCAGGCAATGGTGCAACGGAACTCTGTGAATATTTCGGAGGCCTTTGGCTGTGTAGAGATTTGTAATGTTTTGTCAGAAAAGCGTTTATCGATGGTGAAACACCCGGCCGATCACACATCTCCTTGCCCGCTGGAATTGTGGTTTTATCTCTTCCTGAGATCCTGCAGAGAAAAGCCTCTGTTATGTAAAGTGCGACCGCCCAGATATATCCGTGCCCACACACCATCCATCTAGTGTCCGCACACCTACCCAGCCATACCCATTTATCTACCCATCTATCCATCCATCCATTTTACTTTCTCTCACTCCTCTGATCTGCTGCCCAGTCATAATCAGCCAACCCTCAAAGGCAAGGCAGACTCTTTTATCTTAATCAACCATTCTCCACTTCACTATCACCGATACCATCTCCGGACCTCCTGCGTTAAATTAGATCCCTTATATTTTCACCCCCTGCCGACGCCACCGCCCGCTGTCAGACCGTTCGCTTTCAAACGCACTGCTTTGATGAGGCGAGATACCTGTATTTGAAAACAACATGCAATTTCCTGGTTAGTCAAGGTGGAAGATGTTTCGCAGCGGCCTGCTGAGTGAGTATTTATGCATTTTGTCAATCACTGCATGGCTTGATGGCCCAGTTTGAGACGGGACACAGTTCATGTGTAAAATTTTCTTGCTGTGCATGTTACTCGTTGCAGGGTTTGAGGGCAGGTCACTGTGTGTGTGTGTGTGTGTATTCTGGGTATGTGTGTTTGATTATCAGAGTGTGTGCTCATCTTTTACCACCCTTGTGAGAGCATAAATGTCTCCGACCTTCAGAGTGAGGGCATGTTTGCAGAGTGACTTCATATTTCTGGTAATTACATCTTTTGTTGGTGATAAGGATTTGGTTTTAATTAAAACTAGGATTGTGTTGAAGGGTAAATGCACAAAAAAAAACTTGGGTTTGAGATTAATAGTGTACGATACCTATTTATTTAGCACTTTATTCAACAAACTTTCCATACAAAACAGCAGAATGAGTAAGTATAAATGAAACAAAAATATTAAAGCTGAAATCTGTGACTGTCTCCATATATGGAGACAGTCACAGATTACCCTGAGGTGGTTTAGCATCAAGTGTCAGGCCTCTTATTTCACCTCTCCAGCGCTGGTATCCAGCTGTCTAGCAGAGTGAAATGTCACGGAGTAGGTAAGTTGAATGCAAATATGTAATTTTGGAGATACTGTCAGCTTGGAAAGGACAGACCTCAAATCCTGATCACCATTTCTAAATAATAGAGTGTCTCTGCCTGAAGTCAATGTGATGGCTTTAACACTATAAATTGAATTTTGGAACTAGTCAATATAAAAATTAACCAATTTAGGCTGCCATTGCAGTTTGGGGATATGATTTCAGTTAAAGCAATACTGTGACTAATGAAAATTATACTCAAAAACCATTGCTTGGTATAAAGTTGTACCTTTTATAAGTTTAGTAAACTCCTCAAAGATGTGGTTAGCTTAGGATCTTTTTTTAAACATGTATAAACTAGAAGGGCACTTAGAGAACACAGAACTTTACCAAGGCAATTCTCTGTCTCGAAAAGTTAAATTAAGTGAAAAATGATTAGTCCATCTAGTTTATCTCTATCTATTATGCTGTCTTAAAAGCCTCCAGACTACTTTGACAAAGAAAGTAATTTTACCTCGCAGAGAGTCCTGTGCAAGGTTAAATTACTGTTTTTTTTTAAATGGAGGCTGGTTGTTTTGTAGAAAGCATCATTTAAGTTTCCCCTGCACAAACAGGGCAGTCTAATGGCAAGTTAAGTGGTGAATATATTCCAAAATTGCATAAACTTTTTTTAATTTACTTTTTTTGGATGTCTAAAATACGTTTAACTGCTGCCCCCATCCACAGAAGAACATTACTTAACTCCTTTGCTTGTACTCCTCTTTTCTCCACACCTACCGGCCATCTACTTTAGGCAATACATTCACTATGGATAGGTACCTCATACAACCCCACTTAAAAAAAATCTGGACTATTCCTTTAAAGCAGAATGAAATGTGTTGTTTCCTTTTTTTCATTGGATGCTAACTGTCACTCCCTACTTCCAGTATTTGTGCTAAGCTAGGACAAACACATCATGGACCAATCTGAGCACAAAGATGAAATTTTCCCCTATAACTCGTGGTAAGACAGGAAACCAGAAAGTTTCACAAAATGTCAAAGTATTCCTTTAAGGTCTGAGAACAGACATGGTCAACAGGATTTTCGCTTTAAAGTAGCCTATGTGTGATCGTGCTTGTATATACACAGTATACAGGTGTCTCTGCGCCTGCCTGTATCTGTGTGTCTATGTCTAATCCGTGGCCTGGGAGAGCGACAGCGACACTGTACCTCTGAGAGTTTCAGGGAGATAATTGGGACCTTTTCCCAGGTGATTACCATTCAGAGGGAGTTAGGATCAAAGCGAGGGCGCCCTGGCAGCCGAGGAGAGAGGGCACGGCTGCCTTCAGTAATCTTTTCAGATAAAACGCTCTCCCTGCCTGCCTCCCCGCAGGGCTCCGACCGTCCCATACCTTAGCTGACTGTTCCTTGCTGTCACCAAGAGGCAGACCTCGGTTACACTTGCCAATTCGATTAGATTTTCAAAGATTAGATAAGGATTGCATGATATGGGACCAAATTTAGTCTTGAATCTGAATCAATTTGTTGGCCAATGGCCGTGTGGGAATTTGTCTTCGGAACAGCTCCTCAGGGATGAGGATCATGGGCACAAAGACACACAATGACCACAGTGACCATAAAACATCACTCTGACATGAAATAAGGACTGAAACACAAGTACAGCACAACTACTGTGACTAAAGTGAGTGAAATGATTAAGAATGTGTCGTCAAAAGTCTCGGCTGCTTGTGAAAACCTTAAAAAAATGAATAACATAATGTCAAAACTTCTATATGGGATGTAACTTGCTAGTTTTCTCAGTTCTTTAGATTTTTGGAAATAAGAGTTTTCTAGGGAAAGACTATGTATGTAGCGACCCAATTACAGTCACAGACGGGTATAAAAGTTATTCACACCTGTATGTGCGAGCATGTTGTGAATGTGTTGCTGATGAGTGAGATGCCGTCATTCCAAAATCGTACCTGCCATAATCACATGACACGATAAGGTTATTAGAGGAAATGTCATTTATAGAATGACGCAAGTGCTTCGAAATTTCCATTTACAGCCCTAAAGTCCCAAACCCACTGAAAGCGTGCAAGTGATGCTCTGACTGGGCGCTGCAGGCTTCACACCACAGAACCAGGCACAAGTTCCCCCCCATTAAATGTCTATGTGCAGTTCTACATTACATAAGGCAAGAGGGCAGCTGTTGAGCGTGTGCTGCGGCTTTCATCAGCAAGTTGGCTGAAGAACAGTAAAGCCACTGGGCACCAGCCATCTCATTTCATCTATTTATTTTTTTCTTTCAGGTGTGTGAAAATCACATAAAGCACAGGTAATCATAACTCTATGGTGTTAATATGTTTATTGATTGCTGTTGTTAGGTTTTAGTGGCTACAAATATGTTGTTAAAGTTTATGCTGAGGTGATGTCGATAAACATTGATGATTAGATGATATGGTATAAGTCTGTTAACGTAAGCTTTTAGTTGCACTATTTTTGGTTTCTGACTTGTGAAAACACAGCAGTTTAGATCCATTGTATAGCTGTTGGCAGTGCTAGTTGTTTTCCTTAGATAATTACTATTGCATTCTTTAGAAAGTGAACAGTTAACAGTTAGTGGATTGCTTTTAGGTCCGTCCCAACCATGGATGGATAATAGAAACTGAACTGGACTATTTATTGGACTGAAGAGGAGCCAACCTTGGATCTATTATCCAGTTCTTATAATACATCAATGGTCCAAACAGGTTTGGTTGCTGGGTGGTCATTTGATGCTCCAAAATCGTGTCAAAGCAGCTCAAGCACCTCATATGGCTTTTGGTGTACATAAAAAAATTGGTGTGTTTGAGTCTTAATAGCGTTGTGTTGGGTAAAAGGGACAAAGACAATGTCAGGACAGAAAGTGCTAGGAGACGTTGTACTGTCAGACATTAAACAGTCGCTTGTTCTTATCACTCTTCATACTGCAGGGCTTGAGCTCGGATTGTCTGGCCGGTGGTCAAATGGGCCCCTTTTACAGAACATCACTGCTCCTTTAAAGAGGACTGTGGAAACTGTGCAACCATTTGGTGCAAAAAAATCTTATTAAAATGATGCAAGAATTGCTTTAGACCATAAATATATTATACATTAGTATATATTATATATGAGATAACTATGAAAATCTGTACTGTATCTTTTTTATCTTGAGTTTTCCTGCTCGGAGCAACAGGTCTAAAATAAAATGATTTGAAGTGTAAAAAGTCAGGCTAGTGCCTCTGCAAACAATGAACATTACTTTATTGCATCTGACACACAAGACTTAATTCTGCAATTTTCCACGCTGGCACAAATTAATGACTAAAAGTTGTAGCCAACTGACAAATTTAAGCAGGATATTCATAGCAATGACCCAGAATTCAGTAATTAATCAAGACTTCGACAACAGAGACAAGGACAAGCAGCATCACTTCTTTAGCCTGTGCTTGCAGAGACGTCACAGATGGAAATAACGGCACAATGTTATTCAGCCTCAAAGGCATTTTGTCCTTTTAAAATTGAAAAGATGAGGACTCAAGTTTTTTTCAGCAGATGGTTACACATAAGATAACGCTGCAGTAGGAACATATCAACACCTAGAGGCCACCGGAACACTTCCAGTCTTCATGTCTTTGTCATTCTTATCCTCTTCCAGTGCGTCTGATCACGTACAGAAAGCAGACGGCGCTTTGAATGTAAATATGTGTGGACCCTATCTCAAGGCTTGCCCCATCGACGGACCTCTGACAGAACAAGGGAACCAGGCTGCATTATTCACAGCCTTAAATGAAACTGTACCCCCGCGAGAGAAGCAAACCCAGCAGAGAACACACACATTTGACCTGGCCTTCTGTTCAGGCAGTTTCCACATCTTTCGGCCCCTATAAATCCCTGCGTTACTGTAGAGATGCATACTGAACAACTACCCACATCCCAGTGGATGGCTTCAGGCAGCTCAGATTAGCATTGAGAACACTTTGCTTAGAAACATTGTGATGGATCAGTGTGAAACGAGACAAAGCATGAGCAGTTCCTGAAATGTGCTTGAGTGCCCTTGACGTGGTAGTTTCCCCTTGTGAAGGAGTAAACCTGATCTTACATGCAGATAGCTTGGCAGTATACAACTTCTCCTGTATAGATCCTGCCACCAACTTCAAAGCTTGTATTTTCATTGCTGCAACACAGAATGACATAAACACAGTCGGTGGTGTATATTAATATTCATCTTGTTGTGTTTGCAGCAGGATGGACGGGTATTGATTTCCTGTGATGCCATTTTAATACCAATAATAGCACACGAAAACAGAAACCTGGCACAAGAAAAGAGGCCGACTCACGCATGCAGGAACGTTAAGAGACTAGAGAACAAATAAAGCAGTAACAACTCTGCAAATCAAGATTTAGGAGCACATCGGGACAGATTCCTGTGTGGAGATTGAATTTTGGATGGAAGTTTTGTGAGTATAACAGATATTTTGAGCCTAGATTTGTGCAAGCAGTGAGGCTTTGCATGCAAACTGCAAGTGAAATCAGAGTGAAATCAATTTGATGTGACCAAACAGTTAAGTGACCCTGGCAGATGTGGGCATATGCTGTAAAGACTATAGTATATTCTGCAGTGGGATACTGCCATGTGAGGTCTGTGGATTACATTTTACTTGATCAATCAGACATTGTTTCTGGAAAAAGTTGTTGAGGCTTTCGATATAATATTTGTTGCTTTGATCCCCACAACTTTTATTTACTTCCATTAGTATGGAGGGCCAGCAGATGTCTCACAATTTGGACAAATATAACCAAAACTCAGCCAAGCTTTTAAAGCTGAACCTGTGCTTCTTTTACTTCATTACCTGCCATTATGCCTGTGCCTCTGCACATTGCCAATCTAAGCAAGTAAGCTAGTGAGCAAAGCCACCAAGTGAATTACTGGGTGTGGGTTTCAGTGTGCGGTGAGTAAGTAAGTGAGTGACCAAGGGAGTCAGTGAGTAAGTGAATGGATGAGAAAGTGCATAAATAACTGAGTCAGTCAGCATGTGACTGAATGCGTGAGAGAATGAACCGGCAACAAAGATATGTAGAATAATAATCCTCTCTCCATATTCCTCCACTGAGCCTGCAGGTTCTTGCCCGGGGCCAGGATATCCTGCTGCAGCACGGCCCTCTGGGAGACGAGGGCAGCAGCTCCAGTCCTGATGTGAATGCAGAGCTAGAGCTTTAGTCAATAAATCACCGGCCGTGACTGATGCGCTTGAACATTGAACCTAAGTGTTTGAAAACGTGGCACTTTTTCTATAGAGTCACATTCAGACAGTTCTGTCAGCGCTGATGGACTCAGAGACATACAGAGGCAGGGATAAGACAGGGTGCACACTATGCCCACTCGGCCAAACGGTTCATATCATTGAAACAAATCTCAACTTCTTACTTACAGCCTTGTTCCCCGCTTTCACATATAGAGACATTTACCTTGAAGACACATTGTAAAGTGCTAATATGTGCTGTCACGTCGGATTAGATGTACTAATTGGACAGATAATAGGCTACAGCAGATATTTGATAGTCGCCAGACATGTTATCCACCAAAAATATGATTACCATATTAAAAACATATTAATAATACAGTATAAAGTATTCCTGAGCTTGCTTTACCCTAAACCACTCAACGGGCCTGGACAACTTT
The DNA here is from genome assembly GCF_030273125.1 of Centropristis striata. Lineage (NCBI taxonomy): Eukaryota > Metazoa > Chordata > Actinopteri > Perciformes > Serranidae > Centropristis > Centropristis striata. The sequence goes on from NC_081532.1 coordinate 12,410,346, forward strand.
CTGCCTTTCAGAGGCTGTAGCAGGTTCAGTTCTAACCCTGCAAAAATAGTGATTTCATATGAAACTAGGAAATATACACAATAATAATGTAGTATTCCATTGGTAGTAACAATGTCATGATATCTTGTCAGGAAAGGGGCAAGAAAACAATTTTGGCAAAGGAAAACTGTCCCTTGACCTCTCACCTAAAGTTTTCTGAACGAAAATGGGTTTTCCCACGAGTTTCACAGAAATGCCCACTTTATGTTAATTCATGCAGTTTGGGCTAAACACCATGCAGTTTTTCTCATGCAGTAAAAATGTGCTATTTTCCCCTATTGCATTATATATTTCTATATTTCTCCCTATAGGGTCCCTAAACAGTCTTTGAATTGCATAAATATGGTATGACTGGAAAGCTGAGACACTTGTGGATTCAATGAGCTCAATTTTATTCATTTTTTTTATTCATGGTGTTAGTCCCCATAATAGCATTTCATAGTAGTGAGACCATTTTTTACACTAGACCCCACTGTATAAAATGACCTGTTTAGAGCATTAGGGAAATCACAACCTCATTAAATGCAATCTCTGAAAAATGCAATTATTGCAGAAATCTCTCAAATATAAAAAAAGTTTGATATCAAATCACAGCATGACATTTTTGATGGTGTTTCCCAAGGTCTAGATGTCTTAATGTAGTATTTTGAAGGTTTCTTTGGCCATTTTTGCACCAGATCTGTGTAACAAATGGTATCAAACCAAAAATTCTTGCAGCAATTTGTTTGACATAACTGAGCATGGGAATGGCCTTCCTATATATCTATATACTTTCTCCCAATTTTTATTATTTGATTTATGACTACAAGAACTAGACATACTGTGCTAAGCTGCATCTGATTATTAGGTTCCCAGCTTTCAGGTGATATACACTACCACTATGAAGCATCTACTGTTGACCTGCTGTCTCCCCCTTAACATCCTGTCCCCCACCCCTTTTTAAAAAAAACCTGTCCCAATCGTACAAGAATAAATATCTTTGGTAGATACTTATTTTTTTATTTTTTATTTATTGCCATTAATATCTCAAAATCTAACTATTATCTCCATTCTGATAGGTTAGTATTGGCATCACCAATTAAATTATTTTTAATAGAAACTGTCTGTATATGAACTGTGTGGGCCTCTCATCTCATCATCGAGCCAACATCTACTTTGGGCAACATGCTGTGTAATATATGAAGCTCCTTTAATCTTTAATGTATGTATTCATCACTGCATATGTACCGTATGTGTCCAGATGGCTTGTGCGTATCCGCAGAGCATCTCTACTCCCTGCAAAGTATGATCACTTCAGCCAAAGAATACTAAATGCTATTCAATATCATACAGGGAAAGATTTGAATTGCAAAGAGGAAGGATTTATAAATAAGAAGTGACAGTGACACTGACTGGGAATGACTTGAATGCTGAAACATTTGGATTTGTAATTACATCCTCTTTGCAATTCAAATAATTTTCTCTTGCACAGTCGATGACTTTCTGCAACCTTTTGAGCTTGGAGACCCATTTATGTCTGTTTCTGGACTCTTACTTTGGGCTGTTTGCACCATTTTTAGTGCAGAGGAGTAAAGTCTAATATACTTCAACACTTTGAAGCCAGGCTTGGAAGGAAGTTATTGATTGAACACCTACTTGCAACAAATTGAAACAGACCTAGCACTGCCTGCTAGCACTAATTCCTCTCCCACTCATCTGAACCAGATTTTGACTGAAATTTGAGCTGGTGAAAGAGAGGTGGTTGAGCAGCAACGTGTTCTCAGGTCTGGATACTGTGCTCAGGAGTTGCCAGAGACCAAACCTGAGCTAAAAGGAATGAATATGAGCCTTACTGCTTCACAAGGAGCTGCATGTACAGGACATTTGTGGTTGTTTCGTGATGTTTTGGAGGTGCACCATCCACCAGTAATGGTGGCTGCTCTCATCTCAGCTTACAGCACCAACAGTGCAATGGGCTGCACTATGGTTCTTCTATTTTTATTTTTTCTAACAGAACGTTGTTGCTGCAGGGAGATGTTCTTCTCGTATGGGCAGTATTGTGCCATCCCCAGCGTCCAGAGCTGTAGAGTCTAGTGCTGATTAGTTGTTTCATGTGGATTAATTGGAAAATGCAATTGCATTTACAGTAGTGTCCAATTTGGTCATGTATCCATCACTACCTCTGGAGGTGGTTTGACTGATTGATCATAATTGGTCCTCAAAACAGGTGCCTGTACTTCTGTCAAGCACGATCTTTTAATGCAAGGTGTAAATGGTCAATATGACAGCAGGATAACAATATGATCTGTATGTTTAAGTATAATTACATCTGCAACAAGCTCAGCTGCTACTTACGACTTAGGGCCAAGTATGAAAAAAAAAAAAAAAAAAACGACCCAGGGGAGGGGGGTAATATTTCGAGAAAAAAGTCGCAAATTCACAAGATTAAAGTGGCAAATCTACGAGAAAATAGTTGCAGATTTACAAGATTAAAAATGGCAAATTTGCAAGAAAAAATTTGCAGAATAATGAGAAAAAAATGGCAAATCTACAATCTCAACAATCTCAACAATCTGCCACATTTTCTAACAGATTTGCCACTTTAATCTCATAAATCTGCAACTTTTTTCTCGAAATGTTACCCCCCTTCCCCGGATCTGTTTTTTTTTTTTTCTTTTTTTTACATACTTGGCCCTTATACGCTGTCGTAGTTGCTGATTCCTCAAAACTGAAAAAAAGGTCAAACATAAAAAAAACTAGTCGTAAGGCCTGATTACCACCTACTTTCTTTGATTCAAAATGTTAATAATGATACATCATGATTCAGATGTCCATCACCTGTCCACAGAATCACCAGCTCTGAGTGCTTTCTCAGCACAGAGAGTTTGTCTGTATCTAGCATGCACTTGGGGTTGCAACTTCCAAATAAATGCTTCCTGTCTGCTGGATGTGTCAATAGCTAGATAGATAGTTGTTTGCCAACATGTCACATAACCATAGAAGATGATAGTATGTCAGCATTGTGATTATAGCTTGTTATCCTGTCCCAGCGTGACCAAAGAATCAATTAATGCAGAAAAAGAAATGCCTAAATGGGATGTCACATTGGAATCTGGTTCTTACCTTTTTAAATTAGATCTGTCAGTCCTCTAAATTCTTGGCAAACTGTGAAAGGCCACTAAATTATGGACTAGTTCGAAAGCCTCAACATGCTTAGAAAATCTGCTTGTGGAGAATGAATGATTGAAGCACTCCCATCAGTGTGCCCTTGAGCAAAGAATTGAACTCACTGTTGCACAAGTTGCAATTGTACTCCGGGCACCTGAGGCTTCAGTGTGTGCAGCTGTATGAGGGTGAAGCAGGAAGTTGTTGCAAATGAGCAGCCAGCAAAATCGCCCTAGAAGAAAATAAAAAGATTGAAAATTTTAGAAAAATAAATGGTTTACCCAGTTTTAGACAGAAACGGAGGATAATGTATGAGGGCACATGATGCCATTTATCATTGTTTACAAGACATGTCCTCCCCCCAAATCAAGATCTGATAAGTCGGTCCTGACCTGCAGGATACTTTATCACAGCCACTCGAGCTGGTTGATGTTTATGATGATACATGCCTGTGGGTATTTCTTATCCCTCATCATTACACTGGCCCTACAAGCCATCATTTATGAGATATTACCCTATTTAAACTGTAAGAAGCTGCCTGTAGTTATGAGCTGCTGAAAACCAACTCTCTGAATTCCTCCACATGCAGTTAAATACGGCTCACACAAACGGGACTCGCTCCAAATGACAGCATGAGTAGAGATCTCCGCCGTTCAGCCAATCGACAGAAAATTACTCAGTCAACAATTTTGGTACTCAATTAATTGTTCATCAAATGAAATGCTGGTGCAGCTTTTATTAGAACTGTTAGTTGGACAAAAGCCATTTGAAGCCATCTCTTTGGGCTTAATATACAGTCATGGAAACAATTATTAGACCACCAGTTTTCTTCAACTTCTTGTTCATTTTAATGCCTGGTACAACTTAAAGTACATTTGTTTGGACAAATATAATGATGACAACAAAAATAGCTCATAAGAGTTTAATTTAAGCTGATATGTAGCCATTTTTCCATTGTTCTCTTGATTTTACCCAAAATCATTATCAAGAAAACCATGGAAACCTACCTTTAGTTGTACCAGGCATTAGAATGAACAATACAACGAAACGTAGAAAACAAGGGTGGTCTAATATTTTTTTCCGTGACTGTAGACCGAATGATGAATCAATTAATCAGAAAAACAGTAAACAGATCAATTGGTTATTTAAATAATTGTATTCTAAATGTCCTAATAAGCAGTATAATGAATAAAGTATAAAGTACAGGATAAACAATGAAAGTTTCTTTGTGGCTTGAAAACCTTTTAACCTATTTTGTGGGGGGTTTAAGGAATATAAACAAGCAAAAGGCAGAAAAGAAGGAAAGACAGGATATAAAAAGACAAAAAAAAGGAAATTGTGAGAGAGACAAGGGGGGAAAGGAAAGGAGGAAAAAAAAGAAGGGGAAAAGGATGATTTTATCAGCAGCCATCACATAAAGGTATCGAAGTAAGACGTGCATGTCCCTCAGTAACACCTGTGCATTGTGTTTCATACACCTACATAGACACCTCCCACAGACATCCCACTTCCACTCATTAGCTACTGTACACACGCTTGCATCACACACACACACACACACACACACACACACTCCACGGCTGACAGACCCGTCGCCTGTGTCATTGTCATCATTGCAGTCCATGACAGGGCCACTTCTCTGTGTGATGAGTGTAAATCCTGCATCAGCACTGAGTCCTCTCGTGGGCCTACTGCTGCTGGCACGCCGTGTCACTCCTCATCATCTCCTCCAAACCGACAGCTTGCTGCTTTTCCTCATCCCACTGCCTATCTCCAACCTCCTGGCGGTTTTCTAGTCTGGCGTCGCTCTGTCGGTGTCCGGGGGAAAGTAGCTTTAATTACTCTCCTGGAATCACTTTTGTCGGTGTGTTAATCCTCTCTACCGGCTCTGGACGAATCAACAATCTCTAGTTTCCTCTGAATCAGCCGCTCCGTTTCTGTGACACTGGACTCACTCTAATGGGTGAAATAAATCAGATTGTTGGATAACACTTTGCATTAAAATAGCCTCATGAATTAATAGAAGTAACAATCAACACTTTGCTTTTGCTTATGAGTTTTGGATTCACACCCATCAAAGTCAATTTAACACTTTTAGATAGTTTTGAATATTTGCCCTGGAGCTGTATCAGTGGACAGACAACTTTCCAATCAACACCTGTCAACTCCAAATCATTTTTTTAGAAAAAACAACACTTGCTAATACTGGAAAGTTTGCCATCCATCACGGACATGTTTTATAAGTTTTAGGAACATGTGACTGCATCAACTAGTGCCCACATATATATGTATTTCATATATGTGTATGCTGCACGGTGGTATAGTGGTTAGCCCACTGCCTCACAGCAAGAGGGATGCGGATTCAACTCCGGCCTGCAGCTCTTCTATGTGGAGTTTGCATGTTCTCCCCGCATCAGCGTGGGTTCTCTCAAGGTACTCCAGCTTACTCCCACCGTCCAAAAACATGAATTTAGGTTTAATTGGTGACTCTAAATTGTCCGTAGGCGTGAATGAGAGCATGATTGTCTGTCTCTATGTGTAAGCCCTGTGATAGTCTGGCAACCTGTCCAGGGTGTACCCAGCCTCTCGCCCAATGTCAGCTGGGATCGGCTCCCCCATGACCCGAGTGCGGATAAGCTGTTTAGGAGAATGAATGAATGAATTAATGTATTACACCACTGTGTGTTGGTAGTCAGAAACAGAAAGTACTTTAATCATGGATAGATTACCATGACAGTTGGCCCAGAGATGACATGTAATGCCATTTGTTTCTGCACAATAGATCCAGCACCACCAGCAGGTCAAACTATAAACATATTCAGTTAAATATCTCAACAATTAATACAACCCTGATTCCCAAAAAGTTGGGACACTGTTTAAAACATGAATAAAACACAATGTGATTAATTGCTAATTGCTCAAAACAGTACAAAGACAATATATTTAATATTTTACCTTGTCATATCGTGTATTTTTGTAAATTTTTGCCGATTCTGACTTTTTTCTGAACTTTTATTCTGGAAAAAAAAGTTGCGACTGGTGCAACAAATGACACAGAAAGTTGTTTAATGCTCAAAAAACACTTGTTTGGAGCATTCCACATGTAAAAAGCTCAATTAGTAGCAATTAGCCAGCGAATAATCACCACCTATCTTATTTATGTGTGGGGTGTTGTTAGATTTCTTACAGACATTCACGGTTCCTATACCATGCATCCAGATGACTTTCCCTCTGACTTTTGTACTAGCGCCACCATGAGATTGACTTTTAACTGAAATATCACATTAACTATACTGCAGGGATTGTCATCAAACTTGAAAGAGAGATTCATGCCTGCTTTAGGATGATTTGTACTAGCTTTGGTGGTCCCTTAACTTAAATCTTTTCAACTATAGTGGTAGTGCTTCAATATAGTGGTCAGGACTGTGGCCTCTCAACAAGAAGGTTCTGGGTTTGAACCCACCAGCCGGCTGTGGCCTTCTACTGTATGTGTAGAGTTGCACTAATAAATCCAGATAATTTCTACAATATATATATATATTATATTTTCTATCAGACCTGCAGAATGAATACCCACAATTAGCAACAACAGTTGGTGTGAATGCTCTTATCTCAGGTCATTTTGTTTTCTGTTTCATTACCTTTACTGCCTCAACTGTTACTTTCTCTGCCTCCCTCTGTCCATATTCCCTAAAGAGTCTTCATCCACACCATCTTTGTTTTATTGTGAGCTGATGGACTAGTATTGCGTCAATGCTCAGATGTGTAATGGAAACCAGGTCGCTGAATTCTCTGTGGAACACACACACACACACACACACACACACACACACACACACACACACACACACACACGGTTTGGTCCCGTCTATATTTGTGGAAATTCATGGAGCACCTATTTTTAGTGCAGGACAGTCACTTTATTGGCACTGATTCTGTGGCAGTAGTGCTGAGTACCAGCTGCCATATCTGACTCTTAACAGAAGGTTTCCTTTATCATTTTTATTTTAAAGCTGAATGTTTGTGGGCTGCTTTCAAAAGGTAATCGATTAGAGACCATCTGCTACTGATCACTTATCGCTAGGATCAATCCACACTGTCATCTCTTTTACTCAGATTTGTAATCTAAAGACAAACAAAGAGGAATAATGACCAAAATACATAAAAAAAACACATTTGCATTTGTCTTTGGTTACAGTTTTCAATTAGAATGCCACACTGTATACACGCCTCTTTTATAGTTTCCTCTTAATAAATAAAAAATGTGTTTTCCTAGAACAGTAAGTTATATGTGTCATCTGTTCAGTTCAATCTTATATTTAGAAAATAACATATGGATAATAGTTTTTCTTCACAACCACCTACTATGATTGCAGATGTTAGGACACGTATGTATGTATGATTTAATGCTATGGAAACTACATTATTATATTAACTCATGTCCAGTACAAGCAGCTCCAGAGTGAGCTAATGGTCTATATTTCCCTGTTGTTTGTCAGGAGGTACTGGGACCTGCGTGATGTACAGTGTAATTCACTTAACAGTGTAGTCTTCCATGTCCCCATTGTTTGTTTAATTCCTCTTCCGTGCTGGATTCGTTCCCACTGGGGCCCTTTCTGTGTGCCATTTGTATGTTCTTTCTGTGTCTGCGTGGGTTTTACTCCTGATGCTCCAGTTTCCTCCCACTTCCCAAAGACATTTAGGTCAGGTGCACAGGAAACGGTAAATTACTCTTAGCTGTGGGTGTTAGTGTGCTCTATGTTTTTCTTTCTGCCCTCACTAAGCGTGTAGGTGGACAATCACTCAGAAAGCTCCACACTTTTACAACAAAGGTTGAAGACAGGGGTCAGCCTTTCAAGTTATTACTGGAAATACAGTGAATATGTCAAAACATTATTGGATAAAACATAACAATTTAAATGCAAGTGACTACAAAACATAAATAGGTTGAAATATTAAAAACAAGAGTTTGACCAAACTGTACTACATGTAAGTTATTTAGTGCAAGAATTTTGATTCATACAGATTCATGATTCAAGTACTGTCAGCAGTTAATCAACAGCCTTTACCCAAGGTTTAAAGGAATGCTGTGACACTAAACTTACAGCCTGGTGGATAAATTTGGCCTCTGGTGGTCCAGTAAACATTTATTTTTAATGTATGCTTAAAAAACATAAAAATAGCACTTCTTTATATATGTTAAAATAAAACAGAAAGTGTAGTGTGTGTACTTCGCATACTATTGGGTTCATACTTGGCAAAAACTCCAAGCTCTTTAGCTATGCCTCACTGTTGCTGTTCTTACAGGCGGGATAAACTAACTCCAGTGTCATGGGTTTTTAGTTACATTGCCACATTACTAGTTCATCTAGAACTGGCCACCAATCAGGATCAACTAATCTCAGTGGCTTTAGAAGCAGTTTTAGATAATGGATGGATGAATAGATGGATAGATGGATAGATAGCTCACATGTATTTATGTTTGTTTAAGTGTGTGTGTGTGTGTGTGTGTGTGTGTGTGTGTGTGTGTGTGTGTGTGTGTGTGTGTGTGTGTGTGTGTGTGTGTGTGTGTGTGTGTGTGTGTGTGTTTTCTTTCAAAGCAGTCCAGAAAGTAAGCTTTCAATAATTACTAATTACTTCATAAACAATTTAATAATTACGTTTGATCAATTGTCCTATTAGTCCCTCACAGATAAAATGTGGTCATCATTTTGTAGTACAGTTAAAGTAAAAGTTGGTAAGATCCTCTTTGATTTACTCTCTACGATCATATTCCCGCTGAGGGAAAAATTCTTGTGGGAACTGTCCTGGCAGTTAATAAACTAGGAAAATATGACATAAACAAAATATACCTCAATTAACTGCATCTGATAAAAAAAAATGACCCAATATATCAGATTAAAATGTTTGGAATCACATTACATGTAATCCTGTTTATTGCATTGAATAGATTACACACCAACCACAACACAAAAGAAGTACATTTGGCCTGCACGGCCCCTTATTACCCCCATTGACCCATCTCTTCAAATGCTAAATCCCATTGATATGTACAAGGAAGCATTGATTGCATTTGGTCTTGCCATCTAATCCCGCCGAGTACATGAGGCGTTAATGCTTAAATCAAAATCAATACATAACTTAATCATTCAAACTCGTCTCTAATTTGTTTGTCACAATCGATTGCCGTGGCCTGAGTGTGCTGTCTGCCTCTCTCGCTGTCAATTAAGTGTGATGCAAGCAGACTGTAGCTGCCAGGGAGGAAGGGATGGCGGGGGTTTATGACCGACCCTGCTGACATTATGATCTATCAAATGTTATGACCTTCGGGATATTAAGTAGAACTAATATGGAGGTAATAGTTGAAATGAAACGACGGCAATGATTTCTTATTCCACACACAGTCGTGCATGTTCAGGCGAGTGTAATTAGAACATGGATATTGCCCGTTTACACGGGTACATTCATATTACGAAGATATAGTTCCAACATAATATCCTACAGGCATTACAGTAGCTGCAATAAATTATGAATCTCATATACAGTACATGCATTCTGTATGAAGTCCTAACTGAGGATAGACTTAATCTGCAGGACCGTAAAATGAAGTGCCAATTTCTAAAGCGCTTAAAACCGCTTTAGGAGTGATATCAAATAAATTGTTCAATAGCTCATACAGAGCGGTTGATTCAGATTCAAAGTCAAAATCGTTTACATTAAATATAATTTTGCATTGGGGAACTTGTTTTCCCGATGGGCATTTTACTCACCTTTCAGTGGAAAGCAGCTCACGATGAGCATTTGGAATAAGCCTGCATTCTTAGATTACCCGCACAATAGGCAGCCGGTGTTAAAGATTGTTCAACTCAAAGCCACAGCATCTCAACAGAAGATGCAACAAATTTTATACGCACGGCACAACTCCCTATACAAAAATCCATCTTTATATTGACAGCCCAGATCCTTTCATCTTTGTTGTTCCCACATGAAAATCCTGTGTCAGCAGTGGCGAGGCGATAAGAACCTCAGGCAGTAATTATGGTTCACATAAAGCCATAGCATGAAACAACTCTTTTTTTCCTCTCTTCCTTCACACTGTATACAATGGTGCAATGGTGCAATGCTGAGAAAACAGCAGTAGATTCTCTCTTGAAACGCTTGCAACGTCTAGGAAATATCCCGGCTCAAGTGTTCATTTCATACTCATCTCTTATTAGTCCCTTTGAAACAAATTAAATGGAAACCTGCCTACGTTGTTGAGATTTACAGGTATCAAGGTAGTCTGTTTAAACAGCGTGGGTATCAGAAGACCTAATGCGGTGTCAGTGTTTTGAAGGCTTTTGAGGGATTTAAGTGGTTATAAGTTGCAGTGGCAGAAACAGAAAAGCTCCATGATGGTTCCAGTGGCGATTTTTACAAGATGATCTGTAGTCATACTGATATATTGCCTTAATGCCGCCACTTTGCAACTCCAATTTAGGTGATTTGGGTGATATAATTGAAGAAATACATTTTATGCTATTTGAAAAATGTCTACAGCCCAATGAGCACATTATCAGAGCACATTATAAATTGCAAATATTAATGTTTTTTCTGTTGATTAGAGGTGATGTCACTTCCAGTACTCACGTTGTTCCCTTAGCGTTTATGTGCATTATTTAACTTTTTAAACTGTCTGTATTAATGCCTTATCAGGAAGTTTTTTTTGCCCTAACCTTAAAGAAATAGTTTTTGTAGAGGACTCGTAAGGAAACTGTAGCCTTTTAAATAAACATTTCCACTTTGTTTTCAGTGAATGGCCATTAAATGGGCTTATAACGACCTTCTCAACCTGCCAGGAGGTGGTGCAGGCCCCTGTTGGCTGATTCTAATGGGAATGATAAATGCTGATAAGGCCCCATTAAATTGTGTGATAAAATTTGAAACAGGTGGCAGCAGCAAGCATCTCACTATTACAATCATAAATCATATTTGAAGATGCTACACATTATATCCAGCCACAAAAAAAGGCTTAAAAATCGGATTGGTCATATTTGTGTAAACTTGCAGGTTTTCAGAAAATTGCGTGCCGGCGCATTGGGAGTAGTTGTAAGTTTATGCACATTTTCAACTCATCTCGTTGTGAATCTTTTGCCTTTAGTCAACCTGAAAACAAAGCCCTTATTTTGAAAAGCTGACATTACTGAGTTTCAAGGTTATTACCCGACAGCGATGACATATACTACCCACTGAACTCTGACCCCATAGCCCCAAACTTCATTTACCCTTCTGCCGAATTCAAAGGCATGGAAAGGTCTCTCCAACTACTGGGTGGAAGTAATTTGCTTGAAATGTGGTCATAAATCCACAAAGTGCTGAAGCTTTATGAGGAATGCTGGGTTTATCGGCAAAGTCAGAAGTGATCTCTGTCTTTTATCTAAGCCACATACACACACAGACTGCACACTGTGAAGAGGCAGATTGTGTTGGAGCTCACTCACAGAGTTAAGAGAAATAAAAGCATCATCCGTGTGAAACCAGAAAAGAAGATCTTGTCGAGCATTAGCAGCAGCTGATTTGTTACTTACCAACAGTGCTACCCACTGAGATCTCTGAGCCCATATGACAAATGTGAACTTATAGGCCTTAAACTTTATTTAACCTTATTAAAAATTCATGTATCTTAAGCTGCTTTGATATATCTGTCTCCAAACTATTATCAGTATGGGAGGCGAAAAGAAGTTCTTACAGTACTGTGTCAACCCAACAGTTTGGCAGTAAAAGTACATTTGGGTGCATAAAAATACTGAGAATCACGTTCTGTGCCAGAGAGTTATCACCAGCCCACATGGAGAATTTGTTTCTAGTAATATACTTTTGAGGATGGAACAAAAACACATGAGCAAAATATTTAAAAGGTTGGTGTGGTATTTTTGTTTGAGTTTCCTAAATAGCACCACAATCCATGTCCTGAGATGAAACCTTTAAATCTCATCTCTGCCATTGTAAAAAGCACAGGAAATGAAAATATGACTAGACTCTGCACTCTTATTACAATTTAACATTTTAAGATGGTGTATGATATCAAAACATTTTAATCTGCAACCTCTGTTGAACCAAATGCCTTAAAGAAATTCATTCATTCATTATGTTTAACCCTTTTGATCTCTGTCTACATAATCAACCTTATAGCCATTTTATCATGTAACAATTTACAGTGTTGCTAATCCTTGGTAGGCAGAAATAAACATATTTTCTACATTGACAAAAGTTTAGTTTTACTTCTCGTTTTATAGGTCAGTTAATTGTGTTTATTTTCAAGGTTAGCTTATCATGTAGTTGTGAACAAGGTCTTTGGTGTGCATTCAGCAAAGTTTGGCATCTGAGTATTGATTTTAAGGTGTCAGTGAGCATTATATTTACAAGCACTGTTGTAAAAAAAATGTAATCCATAAAACAATTGGATTTTGTGAAAAGGATTACATGACTTTGGTTGTCTTTTGCTATAGAAAGGTTGTTGTATAGCATTACTTGTCATATGTCAGAAGTCCCTGAACGCACAAACAAGAAAATCAGCATGATTTTTCCATAATAGCTGACAGTCCCGTTTTGATTGTTATCAGCCTACTCAGTAGCTGTAATCAGCCTCATACGTATGGGTTAGACTTCTATATGATCATTTTCACACCAATGAATGACCGGTTACAGTTTTGTTAGGTTTAGACAGCAAAATTACATGGTTAGGTTTAGGAAAAAGGAGCTACTTCGTAAGAAAAACACTACATGGTTAGGTTTAGAGACAAAAGTCATGGTTTGGATTACCTCATCTTACTGAGCATACACACATGGGGACACTAATGTGATTAAAAAAAAAGACATGATATTTAAATGACTTAAAAAGTTACATTTGATTTCACACTTAGTGAAGGATTTTATGAAAATTCTGTGTTTAAGGAGCCATCCTCCATTCTAACCATCCTCCTTGCACGGACTCTGTCACTCCTTATACTATGATACTTCTTCCCTTGCTTCTGTAATAATAACTATGGCCATTTGAGGTTGGTGCCTAAAAATAGACATTAATATAGCATCCCATTTAATAGGCTGACAATGGTCTTGTAGGACATACAGTAGGTCAGAATTAATGTAAAATATATATGGTAGTAAGTGGACTGAAACATGCAGCCAACAGTTTTGCCCTTTAACTTATGTATGGGGCACCAACTCTTTTATTTTGACATAGAACTCATATGATTGAATCCAACAAAAACGATCCAGTCACAAGGTGACATCTCTGGCTGCATGTCCCTTAATTGGAGACAAATCTTCTCTGGGGCTCTTGCACTGATGTGTATTGCTGGAACCTTCACAGATAAAACATTTCGCCTCTTTCCTTTCTCTTCTAACAACCCCCTACCCCATCTGCATTCACAAGGTGATGGAGAGATATGGCGAGTGAAGTTAGGAGCGGGCTGGCAGAGGGAATGAGCAGCAGCCTTCGTCTTTGAGTGAAATCGATTGCTTGTACAAGTCGAGGGAAATGAGAGAGATCTGACCACCCTTGGATTGGCTGGAATCACTCACGGATAGAATCATAACAAGGGAGTGAGCTTACGGCCAGAGGGTGTGTTTGTGAGATAGATTGCTGAGGGGGCAGGTGTACGTGTATGATGGTGATGGTTAGATAGACTTTTTGAACATCAAATACCTGCTCCTATCTTTTCCTTTTCCTTTTTTTCTAGAGGTGTTGAATTACACAGCACTTCAAGTAATTTCAAAACTAGCCTGTGCATTTAAAGATACATATTTGCATTGCCATTAAAACTCATATCAGTAAACCTTTGCATCAGTATTTCTAACGCAGTGACATTAAAGATGTGAATATACAGTACTTTAAACAAATTGTTCATTGGGTGGTCAAAGTGTATCTGAACCTCAAAATCTCTTGGAAAGAAGGTTGCAGTGAATGGTTTGCAGTGAATTTCAGTTTGCATCTTGTCTCTGATGGACAGTCAGTGTTGATTCTTTTAACATGTTTCCAAAACCTTAACCGAGCTGTTTTTTACATTTACATTTACATTTACATTTAGTCATTTAGCAGACGCTTTTATCCAAAGCGACTTACAGGAAGAGTATTTTTAACTGAATCAATCCTTGAACAGAGAGGTGGCAGATCAAAAACATCTCCATATGAATCGTTTTACCAACAGTCAAATGGGTCATTTTGGACAGCATAGATTTCTGATAAGTAAGTAAGTTTCCTAAATGATTGAAATATTAAGATGGCAGATTTGAAAAACATCATTTATTACTCATTTTTGTATGGCCATGTGAATCATCTTGAAAAACTAAGATGAATGATGACTTCTTGGACTGTCTTCATTCTTGGGCTCAAAGTTTGGTTTGCTGCTGTGTTGAACTGCTTGAACTTTTAGTAAATGACTAAGCCCTTAAAGGGAAAGGTCAACCCAATAACAAAATACACATTTTCCCTCTTACCTGTGGTGCTATATATCAATCTAGATTGTTTTGGTGTGAGCTGCTGAATGTTGGGCGATATCGTCCGTAGAGAAGTCTGGCTTCTTTGGGATATAATGGAACTTGAAAGTCCTCATCTTGTGGTAGTCAAAGTGCAAAAAATATACATATGTTTGAATAGCAATGCCTCTTTCAAAAAAGAAAAGTCATGACCCAGTTTCTCAAAATATTCCACAGTCCTTCTTTCTACCAAATTAAACCTGCCAACCTTTATCACTGTGCAAAAGGAAGTGTGTCCAATACTGGGCAACTCCCATCAAAACAATCTAGACTGATAAATATCACATCAGGTATAAGGAAAGATATGGATTTTAGATTTTGAGGATGAACATTATTTTGAGGCATTGTTGAAAGGTTAATGGCTCAGCAGCCACCTCTTTGTTCTTTTCGTCTACACTCTCAAAATATTTTACAGATGCTGGTGCCAAGAGTGAGAACAGAGTTAGGTAAGAAAGCTTTAAGTTATGCTGCCCCTTTATCATGGAACAATTTGCAAAGGGACTTAAAACTATCTGAACTGATCACAATCGGTGAATTCAAATCGATTCTAAAGGACAAAACAATCGCTTCCCTTGGTCAGTGTGACTGCTCCTTATAAATTGGCTACTGAGGATCCTTCAGTGTTGTTATGATGGCTGTATTTGTATTTATTTGTCTTTCATATGTTTATGATAACTGTTTTTCAATGTTGTAACTTGTCTCTATTTATGCTGCTTTCTTGGCCAGGTCTCTCTTGGAAAAGAGATTTTTTTTTAATTTCAATGACTTTTACCCTGTTAAATAAAGGATATATATATACATATATATATATATAATATACACATATATATTTTTTTTTAGTTGTTTTCTTTTTTGTTTTCTTTTAACAGTTCACATCATGATTGTTTCTAAAGCGTTTGCTGTCTCTCAGTTAGCTTTAACCAGGCAGTAACATAAAGTCTGTAAAGGTTAAACACTTAGGGTCAGTGGCACTCATTATTCAGTCCCGATTAACAGTATAGTGGAGGGTTTACACAAGCTACCCACTTTTTTCCTGGTGGTTTACAGTATAACCACCTATCAGCCAAAACCACCAGTTCTATCTATCTAGTGGTGAAACCCGTTTCATCCACTGCCACTACACCACTACTGATTAAGGACTTGTTTTGTTACCGACTACTACGCTATTCCCTTTCAACTCTGCATGTTGTCCACAAACTTGATTATTTATTGTAGCTGGGAATACCTGCTATGACAAACTATAATCTTCACTGAAGAGGGCAACGTAATTGAATTGCAACTCTGTAGGTAACAAATTAGTGTCTGTGATTGGGGTTACTCTATGAAAGTAAATGAGGAGCGGAAACCTAAGAACAGTCACAAATGGTAGTTTGAACTGATTTTATGTACCATTCAAACAAGGCTAATGCTCGCAGAGCTCAATTTAAGGAACTATCAGAGCCGAAAGGACTTCCATCCCTGACCGGGTTAGTAGAGGGGCAGAGATTTAACAGGAGGAGACGGAGGTGGGGGTAGAGAGGGCTGCCGTGGTGGCTTCGCTGGAAATGGAGGCCATAGATCTGTTTGTTTGGGGATTAGGCTGGGATTAGGCCTCTAATTCCCTTCCCTCGTGTGCGTAATTGAAAAATGTGTCTGCCCATCGAAGGAAGATGAGAGGCCGCGGAGCCTGAGCCCCTCGCAGCGCTCGATTTTTAGGCTGACAAGCTCCGAGCAGAGAGAAGAGGAGGAACTTTTAACAATGAGTTTCAGTCAAACTAAAGTCCACAATTGAATTCCACTCAGCTGCGCAGAGTCGGTTTGTCCCTCTGTCTGTGTCTGTGAGGGATGAGCCCTCTGACTGCAGCAACAAAATGTCGAACAGCTGCATCCTACCAGCTTTTTGTTCCTCTGCCATGAGAAAAGAGTCGTTCTCATTGTAGTCTGTAATAGAGTGCCTGTCTCCTTGGATTCTTTGTGTTTTTCCCTGCAATCCTGTGTACTTTATTCCCTGCTGGCCCCTTCCAGACTAAGCACAGTCATCTGCTTGAAATTTCCTGTATGGTTTTTCAATGCATGACACCCTACAATGTGTTGTAACGGTGTAATTGTATGCCTAATGCAGAGATCTACACGAATCTGAGGCCCTGAGTCCACTCGAGGTATTGAAAATCCATTGTAATTGTGTTTTATATCCCCCTGCTCTTTAGATACATCTGGCACTGAATGATGGCATAGTGGGGTGGATGATGAAGCGACCAGAAATGTATTACTATAAATCAGATGAGACGGCGTAGAGCTGCAGGAGACTTGAGCAGAAAGGGTATCTTTTATTTGTCAAATGCACATGTAAAGATCTCCCTGCCTACAAGATGGGGGTAATATGTTTAAAATACAGCCATAAATCCACCCAGACTGTCCAGAATTTTGTGAGAAATGTCGGGTTTATCCACAATTTCTCTCTTTTATGTCAGTCCAAGTCAAATGCATCCTGGAATCATTTCTGTCTTTCATCTTAACTCTTGACAATACACACGAGCGCTTTGATGAGGCCGATCATGTCGGAGCTTACCGCAGATTGAGCCGTCACTTCTCTGCTGAAAGCTCGGTGTAGTCTGATAACAGATATCATTACACTCTGACATCCAGATGCTTCTCATCTCAGGGCCAAATAGACTCACTCGTCTCCAGTCTGAAAACTAAGGACAAGCGAAAAAACACAAACGTATTCTTTACAGAAGTCTTTCCAGTTTTTAGAGTTGTCTCACTGAAGAGAGTAGCCAGAGTTCCTGGGAAATTTTAGTTGAATATTTTGAAAATACTTAAGTTTAAAGATACAAAAATCTGTCTCGCTTGAATGATTAACACTTTCCTCACCTTTAACAACTATTCTCATGGGTCCTGTGAGCCGGCACCGCTCGATAACCAGAAGTAAGCCTCTTGCAGCTCCCTGTTATGAATTTATGGCTGGTAACTGTATGAATATAAAGTGGGTTGTTGATGAAAAAGAGTGTTTCTTCCCAGAAAACTCTCCCTGGACGAATAAAGGTTAAAAAACACTCGGACAGAATTTGGCTTAAACAGAATTAAAATGATCTTTTGATACTTTTGGGAATCCCAAACAAGAAGCACTATCGATCATATCATCTCCCCAGCGGAGCAGCTGAGATAAGGAAGGTGAAAGTGAGACATTTGATCTGTAGTTAATTATAAGTTAGGCTATTAAATGTTGCATTTGTATTCGGTCAGCCCTAATTAATTACATGTATTTGTCCACTGAACCGAACAAATTTAATTGAAATGCAGATTTGTAAAAAGTGAGTTTGTCAGAAATGGTAGGAATGTTTTCACCTTTTCAAAGAGCTTGAAAGGCATGTGATTAGATGAGAGCGAGTGATGACCTTTTTTGATTTTCCCTGTACACCTTAATTAAAATTCATCCTCCAAGGCCAAAGACTTCTCTCATTTGGATGATGTATTCCCTTGAATGGAAAGGCAGATTAAATGTGACCAATTCTGCATTTAGCAAAAGAACAGTCGCTGCTGTTCAAGTCGGCTGGGGCTGTAGGAAGGTAGCGGTGTTAGTGGATCGAGATTTATTATGGGCACTAATTTGATATGAACTCAAATTGGTGAGATCAGCTTCCAACTGAGCTGAGAAGCTTTTCAAGGTCAATGCAAAGCAGCAAACCAAGGATTTGGTGTCTTCATATTAACTGTATAAATTTGTTCTGATTTATTCTGTTATTACCCAGTATGTACCTGACATACTTGCAGATTAAACACAAAACCAAACCACAGATTCAAATAGGAAGAGAGTAAATATATGTATATGTAAAGTCAAAAAATGAAACAGAGCTAAAGCAACATGAGATTCAAACTAGATTTGATATCTTTCTTTTTGGGCTGTGTATTAGTAATAATCAGGTGATACAATATGTTTCATAATACAGGTTCTTCTCATGAACTGTTCATAGTTATTTTTCTGAAAAGCAATGCACTTAACATAGATACCCTGACAAAATTGTGTCCGTTTATGTTGCACACAGACCATGGATGTATTCAGGGCTGGAGAGGAGTTGGATCACACAAAACCAGGGCTATGACCCAGGAAACTAGTCTTCATATCCCTTTAGTAACTTCTTAACTCATCTTTATGTTCCAGATGTAACTAGTTTTTGACAAAAGTAATTATTTTTAGCCTTAACCTGTTTGTTTTTTTTACCCTGAACTTAAATCACTGGCTGTTTTTTTTTTTTTTTAACCTAACCATGAGTTGTTCTGTACGGAAGAGGATTAGGGCCAGGTAGGAGCAATTTCATTATAAGTCTAAATGCAGAGAATACAGCCAACTTTTTGAGTTTGGTAAAGTAGGCTGCAAACTACAACCTGAATTTTTTCTCAATATGTCTAGTATACAGTATGTCTAAATTAATCACATCAATTACATAAAAGCAGATTTCCTCAAAACAATAGTTGTGGTAGCTACTATCAAGAATAGCTCGTTTATGTGTAGGGGGATTTTAGTACTAATACACTCTTAAATATTGTGGTTATTGCTCATTTTATGACATGAATTTAAATCAGGTTGTAGCTTGCAGTCTACCTAACTGTTCGGATAGATGTGCTGATTCTCTAAAAAAAAAAAAAAACAATGTTCCTCTGATGAGTTATTGACAAGGGAAGAATGAATCTGTGAATATCTTTTTGTGAATAACTTTACCGAATACAATAAGGTTGACTTTATTCTTGTCATTTTTACTTTTTTTCTCGTTGTTTCCACTTTTTTCTTCAAATGCATCATAAAAAATGCATTATTTTTTTTCTCCTACCTGGCCCCATCCTTTTCTGTAGTTCTGTATGACAACATTTGCAACATATTTAAAACAGCAACCGTTATTCAATGCATTGTGATACATTGCAATGCTGTAAGCAAGGCTATATCGATATTCTATATTAATATTTTTGTGTTCTTATTTTAGCATAAATTATTCTGACCACCATCCCCTCAGCTGTCTTCCCTTTATTGAAATGACTGGAGGTTCCAGTGCAGCAGTGCAAAAGCCCTTTCAAGTGTATCAATGTTTTCTTATACTCCTAAAATCTATAAAAGGATTCATAATTTACTCGCTTGGGTTTTGCAGAAACAAGCCATAAACACAACATTATGACCTTACAGTTTCATGGTGAAAGTACATCCAATATTCATTCTTCTTCTCACTCTGTTTTGTTCACCAACTCCTGAAGGAAATATCTTCCTGTTTAGTGGATAAATGTTCCACTCTGTCCATCAGCTTGTGTGTCTATCATTTTCTGCTTGCCAGTTAGCGAGTGTTGATCTCATAGGGTTTTCACGGAAAAAAAGCTCCTTGCTGTGGATGGAAACACTGATGAGGGCTGTGAGATTGCACCAAAACGGTTTAAAACCAAAACAATGAGATGGAAATTGTTTTTAAAAAGTAGAAGTTGGATGGTAATTATCAGTGAGTTCATCACTACTTTCATATTATTATACATATTACTTTTCAGCCTTAAATGAATGCTGTGACATATAGATTTAGCTTCTGTATAGCATCTATGTATTACAGTTAAAGGTATTAAAAACTTTCACTCATTTCTATTCTTTATTATCATTTCTAATATTTACACCTGCCTGTGTGTAAGTATTCCAACTCTTAGTCAAGACACATTGAAAGAAATCTAAACATATATAACCACAAACTGGAGAATTGTACCTATAGTACTTATACCTGTCTTGGTCTCTACATTTAAACACCTGTAATTATTCCAACTACTGATCATTTAAACATTCACACAGCTGCCCTGCTGTTAAATACATAAACACCATATGCAATGTTTATTCATTTTAATGATTCGAAATATAATTGGTTTTTGTAAGAAAACGTATCATCTTGTTTTGTGCAATCTGCGAACGGGTTGATGATGTTGATTAAAATCCTGATTAAAACGGAAGACTGAGCAGTGTGTGTGTGTGTGTGTGTGTGTGTGTGTGTGTGTGTGTGTGTGTGTGTGTGTGTGTGTGTGTGTGTGTGTCTGTGTGTGTCTGTGTGTGTCTGTGTCTGTGTGTGTGTGTGTGTGTTTGTGTTTGTGAGAGTATGGATAATGTGTAGATGTTAAATAGGTGTTCCTGGTGTTTGTCTGTTGTTAATAAGATTTAACACAGGTGTTGCTGAGAACTGTGGGTTCTCTGATAAAATGTCCCCATGGGAACAGAGCACCTAAA
Source organism: Centropristis striata (assembly GCF_030273125.1). NCBI lineage: Eukaryota > Metazoa > Chordata > Actinopteri > Perciformes > Serranidae > Centropristis > Centropristis striata. The sequence goes on from NC_081532.1 coordinate 12,431,266, forward strand.
GCCATAAAAAAGGCTATTAAAGCCAGACTTTCAGCAGTCTACTCCAGCTTGGGGCTTTGTCCGTCATTACTGCCATTTCCTCTGGCCGCTACACCTCTTGATTGTCTCCGTGATAGTGAGATAGATAGTGTGACAGAAAGAATATCAACTACCTCCACTTTTTCTTTTCATTAATGTTCGCTGAATGAAGTTCACCAAATGTATTTTAAATTTTACTCTTATTTCTTCTTCTTTTTTCGAGTATTTTGGGGTATTTTTTGTTTTATTTGATAGGCAACAGTACAGGACTGACAGGAAATGAAGGGAATGAAGATCATCAGACAGATTTGGGCTGTAAATGCAATAAGTTACAAATACATCCAGTTTATTGAACCCCTGGGCCTCCAGGATTCAGATCAGTGTGAGCTTCACATTTTTTGCTATATTTTCTTTTTTAAATGCAATCATTCCTTCTTCTTCTTCTTCTTCTTCTTCTTCTTCTTCTTCTTCTTCTTCTTCTTCTTCTTCTTCTTCTTCTTCTTCTTCTTCTTCTTCTTCTTCTTCTTCTTCTTCTTCTTCTTCTTCTTCTTCTTCTTCTTCTTATTATTATTATTATTATTATTATTATTATTATGTGTAAAACATTAATAAAAAAGAGAATACATACATGTTTAGACTTAAAAGTGTATATTTACAAAAAACAAAATTTGTATTAGTTTCACCATTAAATACACTGTTTTTGTACATTCAATTTAATATATTTTTAAAAAACAGGACTTTCAAATGATCACATTCTGTATTATTTATTGTATTGAGAAAATGTTCCACCTCTTTTTAAATCAGGGTTTTAAGAAAAGTCTGGTGATATTCTCTCTTTTTTTATTTTTAAGAAATCAGGTGAAAAAAACTTTTGACAAATTGGTTCTACTGACAGTTACTGTCTGTTAATCCAAAGGTAGAGCTTTTTTTCCGCTGTGCCATAGGCTTCATTGTTGTCCCATCACCATTAAAAACACATTAATGAGACGCACCATTGCACCGGTGACATCTTCCCTCATTACCACGCACACACACATTGTAGTTTATTTGGACTGAGTCCCTCACACACCACCCTGCTTCTGTGAATACCTACCACAGCACTGAATGAGTATTACTCACTAGATTTTTTCAGCAAGAACCAACAGGCTTCTAGCTGAGAACTACAGACATGATAAGAAGTCAGAAAGTTAGATTAACACATTGTTAAATTACATTTCATCTAAGTTTCATAATTTCAGGATTAAATATTTTGAGTGCTGTTCTTTAACCCACAATGGCAAGCACATTGGTTCTGTAAACTGCTGAGAAACCCCCTTAATGTCAATACACCTAGGCCTCACATTCTCTGAATGCACTAAGTCATTTTATACAATGAAGTCAAGTATCAAAAAAATGCTCTCAGTACAATGAAATGCTACTATAGGGGACTAACATCATCACATATAAAAAGATTTGGGCTCATTAAATCCAAGAGTCTCAGCTTTGCACTGATACCCAATTTATGCAACTGTTACATTCTTTATAGACCCCAGTATGCAGAAATAGTCAAATAAATGGGTGAAAAGAACACATTTTACTGCACAAGAAAAACTGCATAGTTTTGAAGCAGACATTTCTGTAAAGGAGAGACTTGTGGGTACCAAACCCTCAGATCTTTGAAGGGTTCATTTAAACTAATCAATGGGTTAATACACCATCTAATCAAACTAGCTAATTCTGCGTTCCTTTAACCTACTTTTTTCAAACACAGTATACATAAATCTGTTTGCATTCATGAATACCCCAATCTAATTTCATGTAAATCTGCAGCTGACCTCTGCTCATCTTCATTAACTGAAATGTTTAAAATTCTCATGTTGTCTAAGAACAACAAGTATAATCCACTGAATTAAAAAAAGGAAAAACCCTCAGGGCCTTAAGTGCCAAATTTAGTACTTCAAACTGCCTCATTTTTAAGAAGCAGCTTCTCTAAATCTCTCCTCTTTGATACGGACGCCTTTTGAATACCTATATGTTGAAGGGAAGAGACTGAATGTTTAAATTCAATAAAATGTTGAAAAGGCAGTGCAATGCTTCACATTAGAGGAGAGTGCGTTGGTGTGTGCGTGACTGTATGTATCCCATACTCCAGCCCTCCCTGCAGGGTAGCTGCAGGTTTACACCGTGCATATCATGGCGTTATCAAGCTGACGACAATAGACACACTGCATGATTGTGGCTTCAGGGCGGCTGTAATTGGAATGGACAAGGTCAAGTGCGGCACTCCCAGTTCTGAAGAGAGCAGAGTGTGCTTTTCTCCTACCCTAACTATGACGCCGACACAATCTGACATCTGTTGATATAACACTGTGGCCATGCTGCCAGGCAAGTATGGGGCGATAGCGGGTCGTCGGCGTAGAAATCTTCACTCACCAAGAAATGAACCGGACGTGTTTATGTAGCAGGGGAACTGAGCAGAAGTGTGAGATGTCTAAGGTGAGAAAACATGTTTACTACTAGTGGGAAATCGGGGGAGCATATTTCATCAGAGATCATAACTTTGTAAACATGTTTACCCAACAGAACAGTTTGTGCTGGACTGATAAGGGTTTGTCCTCAAACCTAATGGAAGGCATCAGGGCGTCTTGGCAAGTTGGCACCGGGGCCCCTCAGAGTGACTTTTTCTGATCGCTAAGGGTGATGTGAAATTCGCATAAACAGCTAGTTCATGTTTACAGCAGAATAGTGTGCCAGGGTTAAGATAAGAGTTCACACGAGGTACGCAAGGATCTAATATTTCGCTGTCAGGATGATTAGTATTCTAAGAAAAGGTGGTGTGACGCTTGGGCTTAATGAATTTGCATTATTCATCAGGACTCTGTAGCAAACTTGCTGTGGGAAGCCCCTGTGTTTGTTTGGAGCCCATGGGAAAGGCTTCCCGAGGAGTTCCTGTTGAGGAGAAACTTTTTTGCTTGCATCTCCTAAAAATCAAAGTGCTGTCTCTTCAAAAAAATCCCTCAAACATGGATGCTCTTGTCCAAAACTGTGAACTTAGATGACGGCCAGTAGATCAGAGAGGCTGTCACATTGCTGAAAAGGCAAAGATTTCCTTGAGCAAAAAAACTAATCCTCTACCTGGAAGTCAGTATGGTTGATAGCATCAACTAATCGTTTTCAAGCAGTAATACTATTAATAACAAAATAAGAGCATACAATGTGCATGGTACCAAAGGGAAAATATTTATTTTTAAATCTGCAGCATTAAAAATCAACAAGAAAAAAAAAGGCTGCCGTTTCGTTGAATTTAGGCTACAAAACCACTGATCTAGGGTTAAGGCAAAAAAGTTCCCGGTTAGGCGTTATAAAAGACAGTTTAAATCGTAAATAAATGCACGTAAAAGCCGGAAGTGAAGGGTGACGTGAGCCACATAAAAGAACTCAAAATACATAAGTTCCATAAGAAAAGTAAGTTACGTAAAAAGTCGTTTACTTTTGTCATTACATGGGACACAAACCCGTTCTCCTGGGTGAAAGTCCACTGTTCCATCCTTCCTTTTTGCTGCATGTACTATATTGTGGTGTTTGAGGGGAGACCAGTCTCTTACAAATAGTTTGTTTTTTTTGCACATTTGATAAGACATCCAAAGCTACGATGTTTAACTCTCACAACTTTTCTGCAAAAATGATGGAATATCTAATGTTTGTACAGTTTCGGGAACTGAATAAAAGTAACCTGACAAAACAGATTGCTATTTCTCATTAGCAGAAGACTTGAAAAATAACCAATGTAACTTTTAATTTTGATGAGAATGCAAATGGTGATGTAGAAGTTTGGCTATTGAACAGTAGGCACTGGGCCCTGCGGCATCCTTTTAAACTGTACGGTATTTAATTTTGACAGCTGGCAAAAGAACTGAGAGAGACACATTTTTTTACCCCGTCAAAGAGGATTTTGTCACACGTTGTTTTTTGTTATTTTGGTGTTACAATATTTTAAAATATTTGGCAGCACAATATCTCACCTCCACCATGCACTGAGTGGGGAAGGATCTTTTGGGATTAAGTCAAAATTAATGTGTGTTGTCATGGTAATGAAAGAACATTAATGCAACAATGTTGCCTGTGTCTAGCTGATGTTTTTCTGGACAACAATGGAGCTCTTTGGCACAGAGGAATAAAATTCTTTTAATACACAGGCAGTTGTTAGTTGGATCAAATTCTTGTTTGGTTTTGGTCTTTTCGTTGCATTTCTTTAGATTAAGTTCAAATTATTGAGTTATGTGTTAATTTGTGTAAGAGAACACATTACAGATTTTAGTTTTAACCCCTTTACATCCCCCTTTTTAGAGGGGTTGTTGGATAGGATGTTCTGAGGTACAAAAAAGGTCAATGCACATAGAAGATGTGTAATTCACCTGAAAGCTGGGAGCATGAAGATTAATATGATCACTGTGTGTCAAGTTGTTGTTGGGTTGATACACAGATTTTGACCACTTGAGAATTTATAAAAATGTTTTTTTAAATACCTCCAAAATTCCACATTAAGGCACCAAGACCTTAAAGAACACCATATAAAAAAATCTGTTGTGATTTGGTTTCACAAATGTTTGACATTTTCAGAATTGCATTCTTCTGTGATTGGATGGTGAGCTTTTCTGTTCTGGAAATTGCTCAGAAATCACATTATTGTTAATATACCAAGAAAAGCCATAAATCATCTGAATGCCCTAGGTGTCTAGTTTGTGGGTGTTTCATAAGGCTGTGATTAACAGTTTCACACATCAAATTGGTCTCATTGATTCCACCGTCTCACCTTTCTATTCATACGCAAATTATGCAATTCACAGAGACTCCAGTATGCAGAGATATTCAAATACAATAGGTGATAATTACACATTTGCACTGCATGAGGAAAAATGAATAATTTTGCTTTAAACTGCAAGGGGTTAGCCAAAAGTGGGCATGTCTGGGAAGGGTAGACTTGGGTGTCCACATAGGATCAGTTTTCATTTAGATATCTGGAGGTCAGAGTTCAATGGACCAAATGGCAATGTCCGTTTTTCCCTCACCAAAATGTAGTCTAACTGCAGCTGTGGCTCAGTTGGTGGAGCAGTCACCCAATTGATTGGATGGTTGGTGGTTTGACCATGGCAGCCTACATGTCGAAGTATCCTTGAGCAAGATAGTGAACCCCAAATGGCTCCCGATGCTGCTTTCATCTGTGTTTGAATTAATACCCAATGGTGGCAGGTGGCACCAGTGTGCCCTGGTAGCCACTATATAAGTGCAGTCCATTTACCATTTATAATTGGAGTTTTATTAAGACCCATTCCCAAGAAGATGCACCACCTACAGCCTCTGAAAACAGAAAGTTGTTTGGACCTTCTAGCAGGCTGCAAAATGATTAAAAGACTCATCCTAACAACACTAACTGTAGCCCTGGTGGTCCAAACCTCTCGCCGTACAACACGGTGAAGCGATTGTTCAGATAAATAAACAGAGTTGAGTATAAGTGGGGGAAGAAACAACATGTACTGTAAACAGATTACACATGGTTTTCATCTTTTATTAATTTACCCACAGACCATATCGCAGTGGCGTTGTTGACTTTAACCTAATTGGCTCTCTCTGCAGTGTCAACACAAAAGGCTACAAATCATAACTTCTGTACCAGGGCATCGCTTCCTACCAAGCAACTGTATGTGTATTTGCTGTCCATTGAAGTTGTGATGTACATGATCTCAGGTCTGTAACAATACTATTCCAGCCGGAATCACAAAAATCCTCTGCTGTTTGTCTTGTGATGCATTAAATCTGTACATTTCTGGAGGCTGAGATTTGGGCTCCTTTTTTGTCTGATTCTCCTGAATTGTGACTCAGTGGAGCACGAAGCGCCGGATACCATGGCGGAACACAATCTTCTTATTGTCATATTGTAAACAGATGGAAAAAGGGAATGGAACATGACAAGGCATCAATAAGCACAAAACAGCCTATTTTAGTCTCGTTCATTCTGGTGTCTCGGCATGGTTTCTGCATTGCAGGACTCCATTGTGCTGCAGATGGGTGGAAATAAACAAGCAGGACCGCGGTTCTTTATAATGACTTTTCTCTCAGGAGATTATGAGCGGAGACACTCCACTGTGGTGCTATGTTAAGAAAAGCTTTTCTGCTAGGGAAGTGGATATGCCTCTGTTTTTGTTTTGTTTGTTTTTTTAACCAAGAGGTATTAAAGGTAATTATACCAGCAAGATAAACATAATTAGTACAGCATGAAACTCCATGCCTATACCCATGAATTTTCCATCACTAATTATCTTGGTATGGTTTAACAGTTTGTTGGCCCATTCTCAATAAGCATCTATGCCTTTGAGGTTAATGTCTATCTATTTCACATAACGATTCTTTATTTACACTTCACATCAGTTATCACTGAGCTAATGTGTCCTCAGAAAAACAACCACGAGAAGGCCATTTAACTTCATCATTTATTCATCAGTGTGCATCAAAGTTTACCGCAAGTGACGAAACTCTTTAGCCCTGAATCTTTGCTTATATTTTCCTCTCACTGCGGTGACCCTGGATGCTGCAAGGATTTCAAGTAGCAGTGCACTTGACAGTGTTTTGTTGCTGCCTTTTAGGCTTTACGTAGTTACAGAAAGTACGTGGCTGGTTTCCAAACTTCCCTCTCTATCTTCCTTTGCTGGTGACAGCCAACTATGTTCCTGCATGTCGGCAACTCCCTCACAGAGTCAAGTCAAGTCAAATCTATTTATAAAGTGCTTTTAACAACCAGGTTTGTCACAAAGTGCATCACAGAGGGAGGAAAATGACAAGAAAAAGAACAAGCGCATCACAGAAAAGATGATGGGACGGCGGGAGATAGTGGGAGATTTAGGGTTATGCATGGTGACATCAGCCAACAACAGCCTTTATATACATATAGGTGTATATATGTGTGTGTGCATGTGTAGGTCAGTAGCAGAATAAGGGGTAAAGTGAAAGTGATTATGGTGCATGCACAGGGTTTGCAGGTGCATTCCAAATATCTGAGCCACCACACCTGTCTCCATCTTGGAGGTCGTGTAGGCAAAATATTCAAATCAAAATCATCCTCACCTGCAGCTCTGCTTCAATTCTGTTTATTTCAATGGTATGCAAATTAATACAAGCAAAACTATAAACTGTACGTTTTCCATTGTTATTGTGCTATACATCACAATGACAAGCATTTGGTCGTTTCATCTCAGCGGCATTCAACAGAATTTAATAGAATTTGGATAAAACATATTTATTATAGCCATTCTCCATTATATAGCTGCGGCTTAGTACAGACTTTTCCTTTTATAATAATGATAGTTATTTTAACTCCCTTTGTTGACTGGGATATACAAGATATAATTTAGCCTGCTCGTATATTCATCACCTAACATTTTACCTTGAAAACATGAAACAACAACATGAACAATTGACCAAAAACTTTATTTTTTTCGTATATCACAGATGTGAAGTTAGTAGAAATTTCCATCAGAAAAAAAGCCCTTCACTGCCTATTGCTATTTCTGTTTGTCCCATCAGTCTGGGGACTCAAACCAGCAGCTTTCTAGTCACAAGACTCACAAGTCTCATATAGACTATGCCACCGTCCTAGGCAGGAGATATACTTGCTTTTTAGTTCTTTTTGATAGCATTTATTTCTAACTACACGCACAATCAGCGTAAATGACCCAAGATGGGCAAGGCAGCCATGCCCACACAAATGCGTAGTTAAAAGCAAATTTATCTCCAGACAGAGCACGTTTTAGCAGCCTGGGGACTTTTTTAATAGTCTTCAATGAGAGTAAGGGTTTTAGCTTGACTTACTTCACATCATCCTCATAACTACTTTAATTCGGGCATTTACGTACATTCATGTATGTTCTACACTGTCTTTTACAATGCCTAACCAGGAAGTTTTTTCTAACTCGAAAATTAAAGCAGTGGTTTTGTAGCCTAAATTCAACGAAAACTGCAGCCTTTTTTTAGGACAGCAAACCTTACATTTATGTATAATGAAGTGTAGGATCCACTCTGTATAAATGAAATGCTCAAATGGGTTATTTTGGGGTGCTTTTGACGGACAACGTTGTTTAGGTTGGAGATCTTGTGGGTTTTTCCGCTCTATGCGCCATGAGAAAAACAAAAAATAGAAGAGCGACCAACATCCTTTTCATTTTTTTCCATTGTCCAGTGAATTTAGATGCAAAACAGTACCCGACTCGTCCTAAAATAAGCCTTGAAACAACCATAGTCCAGGCGAAGCTCCAGGACTGACAGCTGGTGGTACTCTCCGTGATTTCTCCTCTTTGAGGGTGTCGTGTTCCTGCACAGATCTCTGTTCCCCTATGTCCAACAGTCTCTCACCTTGAATCAGAGCCAGGGCTCCCTATGTCCATTTTTAATGCTATCTAAAAAATGAAAAGGCCAAGATCTGTGAGTTTACTTCACAGCAAAACAATGGTTAGGCTAAGGACAAGTGGTTGCCTAGTAACAATAAAAAAAGACACAACAACCCGCACTGGGGCATCTTCCAACTTATCTCTTCAGTAGTTTTGGAGGAGATTCATATGATGTGTATTTGGTGCATACTTAACATATATAAAATGTGTTGTTTTACTGACACATACTGTATTTTTTACTGTAATGACAGATAAAGTTAATGTGACATGCTCAAACAGTCACATCAAGGAACCCCCAGTTTGCAGACTGGGTTGCTTTTACTTTCCTCCAGGGAAATGGAGCACTGCGGCATGAAGACCAGCAATTTAAGGTGAATACAGTCCACTTTTCTGGACATCCCTGGACGGCAGTTTTCATACTTACGGAAACAACATCTGGTCCAAATAAACCTCCCCAATCATTCAAAGTGTGAAAATACTCCAAAAGAATCACACAAGCTTCTATATTTGCCTTTTTCAGCTGTTGTGGAACTCTGTATAGCAGGGTTTATAAAATGCCTTTGAGGAAAATGACTGGGTAGAGTGACTTTAGGGACTGAGCAATGGTGAGACAAGAGAGAGAAAGGGGTGCAGGAGTTGTGCAGTGTGCTGACATCACCCGCTCGCAGCCTCGTCATTTCTTGCGGCTGGGAGAATGAAGACCGAGGGACAAAAGAAAAAAAGGTGTTCATACTGGTGTCTCAGTGCTGCGATGCTGCTGCCTCAGCCCCGTGTGTCACTCTGAGTGTCAGCTTGATTAATGAGCCCCAGGCTCCCAAGAGCCCCTCTCACAGGGACAACACAGATCAATACACAATGAAAGTTCGCTCCGGAGAACCCTGTTCACGGCCGCTGCAGGTTTGTTGGAGACGTCAGGTGATTGAAATGTTCAAACAATAGTTTTGCGTGTTATTACATCGGCTGCAGACTTCTGTAAGCATTTTGAAACAGCCCAAAGTTAAAGCAGCTATTGAGATTCTGCTTCTCAGGAGACAGAATACATACGCTGTTTGATATGAAACACGCGGTACAGTGCCTGGGTGCACACCTTTAAACTGAAGTGCCCTACGGCTCCAGCTTGGCGTGTTCTCAAGAAAAGATAGTGAGCCTTTAAGAAGCATGTCAGTGTGTGATTTAGCCCCTTTACTCTAACTGTCTGGCTGCATCTTTTTAATGAACTTTTTCATTTTCAGCTGTTTGTATTGATACCCCTCCCTGTAAAGACAAACCATCCAAGGTCTCGCCGGGGTTTTAATTGCTTTGGCAGGAGCACAAGTCTGTCTCCTGCACAGATTTGGGACCAGTCGGGGTCGATAGCTCACGGTCGATATTGTTTTGTGTCAAGGAGAGAATGGGGGGGTGACAATGTCGGTATTTACGAGCCCATATTGGAAAGGGATTTTAAACGGCAGAATGATTGTTGATATTGAACATCCGTGCATTCTAAATGGGACCATTTTTATTCCAGCTATTTCAGGGACAGAGAGTGCTGCCAGTTGACTTCTTGCTCACTGAAAAAAGCCTGTTTCGCTGCAGGCTATGGTCAATGGAATCTCCCTGCATCACATTTATTTTGAGCCTCCCTAAAAACCCACAGGGGTGAAACTGATCACATTTTCTGCATACAGTTCACTGAGTATCGTTAGCTGTGCCGTGCTTATACAAATTCAGGGGACTTGCTTCGATAATTTTCCCCTGAAATTTGCAGTGTGACAGAAAAGATTTAAGTTTCTGAACTGTGAACGCTCAGGTATTTGAAATCATTATGAAGCTCAAGCAGGCTGAAAATGTATCTGTTCAAGACGTCCATGCTCATATTTGTTCCTGCCTTGAAAAAACAAATCCATAGCTCCTATTTTGATTTCTGTCAGTGCTCGCAGCTTTATTGTCAAGGCTGCTTACAGCTGGTCGATGGAAACTTTGATCATGTAGGAATTTAATCTTATTCTGCTTTCAAAGTTGCTTTAAGTTGCTTTTACTTTGCTGAAGACAGGCTTTCATTAGCTGTGAGACTTAAGTGCCAGTCAACAGCTATATATATTTAAAGCACATGTTCTGCGTTAATAAAGAAAAAAAAAGATTACACTGTTTTTCTGTGCCACAGTGTGAAGATAACATTTATTAACACCCTTAAAGTGATGTGTTGACATTTGCTGCATTAAAGCTTTATTTCTTCATTTATTTTTATTAACTTTAACTGGGGGCTGAAATGTGATTGTTCTACATTGATGCCAGTGAAAAATTAGTCCGTTTTCAGATTAGCTGTTAAATATCCTGCCTTTTCTGATTGGATTAGCATAGAGAATGACATGAAACTATTGCTGAATCCAGTTTAGTTGTAAAGGAAAAGTCCTCTTGGTCAGTGTTGTTTTTTAATTTACTATATTTACTGTTTTGGCTGACTCTCGGCACTCTCATTAACCTAGTTTCCAGCTGTAGCCGTTTTAAGCAGGAAATCCTTAATAAATTCACTGTACACTATCTGCCCAGCATCAACATGAACAGAGCAGAGCATTAAGCAGCTAAAGAGTCGGATATTTCCCTTAAGAATTGGCATTAGACATAGACTCTGTGTTGTAACCCATACAGTAGGTTTCTGAAGAGCCACTGTAAAGCTCATTAATACCCATACCACCGTTCTATTTAGTATGCCAGAAAAAATATTAAGTATGCCCTTCAACATAGTATGTCAAAAAATTCCAGGATGTCCTACTGCATCCAGACACATTTTGCAGCATGCAAGCCAGCATGCTTCTCTGGCTATTCTGACCCACAATCCTTTGCACAGCATATATATGAACCAGAGGGTCAAAGTTAAAGGTGCAATGTTAAGATGAAGCAGTATGTCCCAATTGTATGCATACAGTATACACTAGTACGTACTTTGTATGAATATGTATGTGCTAAAAGTAAAAAGACATAAGTATGCAATCTGCATCTTAACTTAAGCTGTAATATAATTTAAACAGGTGAATTTTATATCAGTTTACCCTGTACTATTGTTATTAAGGAAATTAAATTCTAGAGACTAAAGCTGTTCTTGTACAATGCTGAAAACATGTTTATTTATGCTGTACAGATGGGCATTTTAACATGGCAGTCTATGGGGATTTACTCATGTTTGTAGCTGGCCTCAAGTGGCCATTCAAGGAAGTTTTTTGCACTGCACGCTGGCTTCATTTTTCAGCCCCAGCAGTTCCTGCATGGTGGTGACCTAAAAGGAGCTTGAATATTTTACTTAAACTCAGAAGGTCACCAAAAACATGACTCCAAAAAAATGCTAATGTCACTTCTTGTTTCCTAGATTTTATTATATTGGTAGCTGGTTCCAAACACAGGAGTCATAAAAACATTAGAAAGGGATTGAATGAATAAGTAAATAGAAAAGTAGTAAAAGTAGTAGTATATAGTCGCAGTAGTTGTTGTATTGGGTCTGAAATAAAGGATTATTATTATTATTATTATTATTATTATTATTTATGTTACTTATAAAATTTCTTAACATGGGTACGATCCAATTCATACAAGCCAATAAGATTTGCAATTAAATATTCTCAGAATAATAAACATTAAAACAATGTCTTCATTCTTTCTAACTGTCCGTCACTGAACAATGAACATTACCTCAGGTGTTTTGAAACTCTTTAGGACAACTTGAAAGAATAAGGCATGAATCCAGAACATCTTGTTCTACTTTTGCCAACACGAAAAAGCATCAAGTTAATTAAAAAAAAAAGAAAAATGCCTCTTTCTATTGCAAATTGCTTAGACAGTTACAGCCAAACAAAACCTTGCTGACAGAGAGTCCCCGGTGGCGAAAAGTACACATGCCCAATCATCTGGAATGGTAGCCTGTGTGACAGAGACACCAAGACACAGTCATGGCTGAAATTCCCCAACCTCGTCAATATTTTAGCACACAATTTATAATTATCCCCGCTACCTTTCAGAATGCCACCCCAGTGCTGCTCATCCTCATTACCACCACATTACATCATATAGGACTCTGTAGGAGTTGATGCATATATGTCACTTTAAGGACTGTGAACACACAAACACACACACAGTTTTTCTCTGAGCACTATCTGACCACAAAGTTTTCTTCTGCCCATTAACATCAAAGTTACATATCCCTGAATTATATAGACCTTTTGCTCGCCCATGGGGCTCCTTTGAATAAGCCCATGGCAAGGCCTCATAGTAAAAATATTAACTTTCAGCTTTATCCAGGTCAACGGCAGACAACATGCTTTTTTTAATGCCAGGGGGGGAAATAAATAAATAAATAAGTTTGGAGCACATTAAGAGCTTATTTCAGTAAAGTCTTTTGGGAGCATTTTATCAGACTTCCCTACTAACTCTTATAAATTGAGTGCATTAAATCAGTTATTTTACTTTGGAGCTAAAAGAGCAAAGGTTCTAATATCCTGAGCCTTTTTTCTCTGCTTTTTTTTCTGAAAGTTTTTCCTCGATTGCTACAGAAAATGTTTTGCCGGCCTTTAAAGATAAACTCTTATGAAGAACCACTGTTGTTCATATATTTCTTGCAATAAATGGAGAACATTTGTCACAGTGAACAGTCCAATATATTAAAGTCTTATTTTCCATTTCATGAAACAAAAGTAAATCCTTATACAGCAGCTCAGCTGGGCTTCAGTGTAACAGGATTGCAGCTTGTAGGAACCTTGTCAGTATGTTTTTATGTATGGTGTATATTATATATTAGGTCACACTGAATACAGATACATTATTCAGACATGAACAGATGATGCGTGGATCTGTCCAGTTGACACAAGTTGCGACAGATGTCATACTTCTTCTTAGAGTAATGAAACTGAAGCATGCAGCAGAACTCTGATGTTGACAATTACCATCCAGTAATGTGTTTAGGAATCATATAAAGAGATGCTCCTTATAACTTCAGCTCATATCTCAAAATCATCAGATTCAGACTTTTTCTTCATCATCAAAAGCAGACAGAACTGCTAATAGCTGAATAGCTGCAGCATGCTTTTTTATGATGCAGATTTTCAAAAATGAAAACATTTGATCAAGTTAATCCTCAATAATTGTTATTTCTATATCTTAAGATTTAATAGTGGGGCCTGAAAGTAGACAACTGAATTTAGGGACTGTCTTAAAATTGCATTCAAAATAGCTACTTGAACACAAAATAATGACTTCATCTACAATCAAGAAGCTTTCTTTTGTAGCTATTCAACAAAAAAATATCTCTGGGATGAACAACTTCAACTTTATTTAATCACTGTTGCATTAGACTCCTGCTGTGTTAGCCTCAGATAGATAAACCACACAGCCAGCCGACAACAACCCTAGAGGGTTTATCAACAGGACTGCCTCAGTGAGCAGAGCAAGGCAACCTGTGATTTTATTTGTCTTCATATGGAAGGAAGGTGCGCTTGTTTAACAGTTTGTACGGCCATTCTGTTGCTGCTCAACAAATGCACCTGTGACAAGTGATGTCTAAATGAAGCTTCATGCACCATTAGTTGTATTTGTTGACCCCATTAGATGGTGGTTTAAAGGAAAAAGCTCAAAGAATGGTGATTCAGTATGCTTTGAATAGTTTATGAAGCTTTATGTGGCCATCACTACCTGCAACTCAGTCTCATTAAAGAGGCTCCACCTTATGTCACAACTGCATGTTACAGTAAATCTGCAAAGCATTTTCTGACAGTTACACCACACGTCCTTTGTCTTCTGCATTTTATTTTAATGTATTATTAATAAGCTAAATAATTAAAGCCAATCAACCGATAAACATTACATTAATGACATGTGTCATAAGGTGAGTTTCCATTAGGGTAAAAAGTGGCCGCTAAGAAAGTTTCAGGCCACGCCCTCTCAAATGGTCGCTCACTCGGCATGTCTCCATAGCAAAAAAAAGGCCCCAGAAGGATTTACAAGACTCTGGAGGTGATGTGTGGTTTACATACATGACGTTACATACATGACAGATTAAACACGGGAAACACGACAAACGTAAACAATAAGGAAGAGATGCCGAGATGGAAGGAACAGAGCTTGCTGTGTTTCTTGTCGCTGTGTTCATGCACATGTCGACAATTACAATGGACGAATTATGGTTGTGACTACTCACTGCTTCATCAACTTTTAAAAATGGAGCGTGTTGTTGTGGCGTCGAGTACTACGTCACATCCTGCTGAGCGTTCCATCCAATCAGCAACCAGGCTTTTTTTTATGGGAGAAAAATCGCCCTGCTCTTCGACAGGGCCAAAAAAACGGCCGGTCAATTTAGGAGCGTTTCAGCGAGGCAGACCCGCCTCATTCGACTGTACACTGAAAAAAAAAGATAAATGATAGCTACTCAATAAAATTGAGGCAACAGATTGCATGCAATATTATTAATTAAATCTAACTATGTTACAAGTTCAGTTAATAAATACTTAACAGGAAGTGCTTATCAATTAAAAACAGACTAACTCTATTGTGTTGGATTCATTCAAAATTCTCTTGATTTAGAATTACAAACACATAAAGATTATATTTAATGTGATCAAAATAAGTAGATTCTATCTCAAACATTTTTATATTAAAGTTACTTAAACAACTGCCTCAAAATCAAGGACGCGTTTATATTTAATACATTTTATCAACTATATTAAGTAAAATTAAATGACTATGGAATAAGTTATTACAATGTAGTGGAAACGCAACTATAGAGATAGCAGCTTTGCAATTCACAACGAGTATGTCTTTTTTTTATTGCTGTTATGCAGATTTTACAACAGTGCAGACAGTGGTGTACAGATGAAGAGCTTGAATGTTAATGTCCCAACAGAGCATACATAGCCAACAAAAAAACGTCCCACACAACAAGAATCTAAACTGCAGACCTTGTTAAATCAGATTAAGTCAATCAAACAATCACAGCTTGGCTCTCTGGGATTTGATGATCGCCCCCGGCCTCCTTTGTCTGCTGACATACAGTGCAGAAGAGTCAGTAGTCACTAGTGTAGGAGAGGGTGAACAGGGTTCAATTTTCTCGCTTCATCTCACAACTGGTGCTCAACTCAATCTGTGATTCCCACAGGATCTTTGGTATTGCAGGGCTCCAGCTGACATTTCGGTCAAAATGGGTGCTTGATATAATCTGGCTCTAAAACCAGAATTTCACATGAGGCCGGAATAGGAATTTAAAAGCCTCAATCTCTATTTTCATTTATTATTTCCAATCTGGGTCTAATTTTCCTAGTTTTTGCCTTCACAGACTGAAATCATGATTTGAAAAGCTAAAGTATATTTCATATTTTGGGTTGAGTCTCGGCCGTCTGTGTCTGTTGGCAAAATACTAGCAAAAAGAGGCCCACTTTGAAAATATCCAGTTATGATTAAAACATGCACATGCAAAACTTTTTTTTCCATTCTTGATAATGGCAGAACTGCTCTGCATGCAGATGGGACCTCATAATTCCAAGCTCATGAATTGGTTCCACGAGGCATCTGCATACATAAACTAAAGCTGCATCCACAATGGAAAAGATAATCAAACTTTTATCTCTTTGCGGCACACAGAAGGCTATCTTTGCTGTTTAAACAGGAGGAAATCTGATTCTATAAGGCTTTTCACTGCTGGGTCAGGTCTGGGTTTCAGATGATTCCATGTGGTTTGTCCTTCTGTACTTGCCCATGAGAGGAACAGATCTGCATCACAAAGAGCTAAAATCACACCTTGTGCTCCTGCATGGATCTAACCAAAATTGGTTGTTTCATCACAGCCTTTTCCAGCAACCAACAAATAACAGGTGTTTTATATTTTACCATTTGTCCAATTGCTCCCATCTGTGCTGGATATAGAGGGCTTTTTGGTGAGAGGATTTTGATCTCAATGTAGCTTTCAGTGCAAACACAAAGGCATGGTAGCATGGAGCATAATGTTTCTTGTTCCACTAAAAGGACCCCATTATCCTTTGTATATGCGAAGGGGAAAGTAAGGATATGAAGTATAAAGAACAACAAGGTCCACTTAGGGTGAGCTGGATGGTTGGTGGATGGAAGGACTTTGACCCAGAACAGAGGTGTCATGTGTGAAACATCAACATTGTTATCATAGCTTAACTTCCATGTGTATCCTTTGCATAGCTACTTCACATCTAAGGTTACATCACCTACTTAACTACCCCATTTCGAGTAGTTACATCTTAATTTAATTGATTTTACTTTTTCAAGTACCTTTTTCTACGCCTAACCATGTTCTTTTTCCCCCAAACCTGAAGCAAAACGTTAAAACGTTAACAACATGTTTAAAAAAGCGACTGTTAGGTTTAGGTGTTAGGTGTTGATCTTGTGCCAGCAGTAAGGGCATTTAAAATGTTCTTGTGGGTTGTATTTAGGAGAAGGAACAAACAACATTAGTGTTTGTATGGTTTGGAGGACTTTCTGTCAAATATTTAAACCTGTTAAGTAAAGTCACCATTAAATGCTTGGTCAGATTCTTAGTCCTGGTTATTTGTTCTCAGATACTTGGTAGTGTTGATGTGTGACTTAATAGCCTAAACTCAGGACCTACCTTTTGCAAAACAATGACTTGTGATAACTGTTGTCATAGGTCAAACCAAATCAGAAATTTTTCGAAAAACGACCTCATAGGTCATTTTTACAGCAGCTTATAATGCTGCGTATTTACATTTGCCTGTCGCAGCCATTCTAATTATGAAGTGTGCCAAGGCAGATAAAGTCTAAAGAACAGTAGGGCCCACTCCAACTTGGGAGGGAGGGTTGGTAGAAATGTTGAACAAACACAAGACTTTCACCCAGGACATCAGCATGTTCGGTGTGAAACCAAAAGTCGTATGGTTTGAAGGATTTGCATTTTTCAGCTGCTGCATGTTATATATACGCCTGATTTTTTGCATACCTCTAGGTGATCTGCCACCATCAGGCTCATCTGCTGCTTTATTTTAGCAGTCATGTCAAGCTGCCTATGTGAAGCTTGAGAGCTCCAATGTACATGAAGCACACAACCTCTATGACTAAATGGATTTAAATAACCTCACATAACAACTGCCCCTGCCCCCTTAACTTTAAGCTAAACAGGCCCCTAATCAGCCAGAAAGTAAAAAGAGCTGTGGGTGTGCTGAGGTTTTAAATTAAAGCATAAGAGACTTCATAATGTCATCAAAGGTTTTCGCTTGATTAAAAGTCCTTCAACAAAGCAACTTTGCACTTAGTGGATCGATGACTCAACCCGGATCCTGACGAATGCTAAACGTCAGCGGTGCCAAGCTGCAGGAGGCTAGCTACGTCAGTTACACTGAAACCTATTACAACTGTTGCATGTATTCTTTTCCCTTCAACACTCCAGATCACTGTTTTTGATTGTTACATTTTTTATACATGTAAGTAAAAGACCACAGAAAATGTTCCTCTCTGCAGAAAACTTTTCATTTTTAATTGCTTTAGAGTATATTACAGTATTTAAAACAATCAACTCTCCTATAAAGTGAAACTTTAATAAGGCTTGTTTCCAGAAGTTAATTAAAAGTACCTCACCATAACTTTTGCTGTCTTTTTCTCTAAGAGTACACTTTTAATTTGGAAACAAAACTCCTCATACGCTCTCAGCAGCAGCAGCAGTAAGGTGGCACTGCATGCTGCTCCGCCTACACACATCCACGCCAAGCAAGAGCTCGCTTCCAATTCCTCTGCTGTGCTGTTTGTTGACTAAGTGTGGACCGCTTTCTCTCCTGCTAGTAAATAGTTAGAGTGCGCCACTCAGTCCAGGGGAGCTGTCACCTCGCCTGACAGAGTTTCATCATTATTGGAGTCATAAGAGACTTTTTTGTCACAACAGCCTCAGCAAATGCTGCTTCAGTGAATATCGTTAGCAGTACTTTCAGTTAAGAGTTTCACTGTCACTTAGTTTCACAACTGCTTTATAGAATTGTGTTTGTTATGGCTACGTATTTAAGGTGTCCTCACACATGGCAATCTTAATTATTTCAGCTTGCTGTTCTAAATGTCCTGAGGAGAATGATTTTGTTACATTTTTAAAAAACAAATGTAAATACAAAGTCACATTTTTCAGCTTGAGTTGGCAAACAAGAGTTATTTGAAGCAATAAGTAGCTTGTTTATTCGATAGGGCAGACTTCTTGTAACCTGTGGTTCCTGAAGGTTTGATTTTGGGGACAAAGGTGGTAAAATAGTTCAGATTATTTTATGATTTGTTACACCAGTTAGGAACTTAAGAACAAAGTAACTACTGCAGCAATAGTTAACGCCTGATTGTATTCCTTTATAATGTACTTTCTGCATTCTGGATTGAGATAAATCCTCACCCCTGATGGCTCAGGAAAGCCTTGGGCAAAAATATCCATCTCGATATAATAGCTGACTTACAAAAATACTCTGCTTCACATATTTAATGACAGGCTTTCTGAAAATAATCGTATTCAGCATTTCCCCCTGTCCCGGACCTTCTCACACTGGTCCAAAGCTCCTGTGCTTTTGACAGCAAACAGGGAGGTACGACATCAGTTGAAACAAAGGATTTCATTGGTCATACACATGTTTCTGCAGGTGTAACTTTGTTAAATTGAGGTTCATCCTCAGGTTTTATACATTTATGCTCAAGTATTTCAGATGGAAGTCCACTCTTGGTGTGAAACAGCATTTTTTCAGGCTATAAACATCACATATACATATCAAAAATGGTCACATATTGAATATAATCGTGAAAGGTCCAGCTGCTCTGAGGCCAACAGAAGTATTCTACTGAGTGCTTTCCCTATTTTTCTCAGGCTGCTCATGTACATTGCGTTATTTATTTCACGGATTTAGTCTGATATACTTGTTCTGTTGTTTCATAAAATCCTATTAGCCTTTCCCTACATCCACTTCTTCACAAGGCCATTTCAAGGGCTTTCACACCCCTCCAGTAACAAACGATTTGCGGGTGAAACGCGGGTGCAGATGGAGGCTCTCGGCATGTTCATGTGAGTGAACATGGAGAAGCTTCTCTGTGTGCTCCAAACCTGGCAGTCTACAGTCCGCACTTCAAATTGCTTCTGACACAAAGAGAGCCTAGCCAGTCATTTGTGTCTGACTTGATCTGTCTCTGCAGGGCTCGCATATTACTCGTGTGTCCATGTTTCAGTGTGTGTGCACGTAGTAGAACAGTAGGACAGAGTACTGGCTCGGTCCCGACTTGTATCAGGTCAGCTCACCCCTGTCGTGGTCTCCCACTTCCTCATTAAAAAGATGCCTCTGGCTCCAAACTCATGACCACAGAGCTGAAGTGAGAAACCTCTCCTCAAGTGACAAGGACCATATTAATAGTGTGATGCCCTCCGCTCACTAGGCCACATTAGCAGGAGGATACTGACATAAACAGTACCAGCAGTGGCAGAGGAACAGAGTCGAAAATGGACAAAATTCAATTTCAAAGTCACTCTTGCGCAGCGACATCAAACCCTGCCAAAGTACAAACTTATTTCATTGGATGTAGCCAAGAGATTCAAAATGATAATTTGCTCATGCAGAATGATATTGCTGTGAAAGTGTGACAGAGCATAAGGCAGCAGGAGAGAGAGAGAGAGACAGAAAGAGACAGGAGCGAATCTGTCAATACACATTATCATTTCTTCCTGATCTCATATGGAGCATAACGCTCTCCTAACTTAGATAAGGGGACGTTGAAACCCAGTGGTGCGTCCTTTAATCTGCTGCCTTACATAATGAAACATCAACTCACCTCCTTGCTCATCACGGGTCATCTCCCAAGGAGTATGTGACCACAGAGCTTTGCCAAACGCTAACATCAAAGCCCCGTCTATTTTTATCTTTTGGAACGACGCTGTTAATTAGCATGCATCCACAATCAGTAATTAATGCGGAGTAGATTCTTGGCCAGTGAGGGCATCTACAGCGGAGAACAAAAACGATAACATAACTCAGTAATGACTACGCCGTCACGAAGGCTTGAAACCATCTCACTGAACAAAGAGTTCCATTTGCCAGTTTCAAGGTTAGTTTTTCACTCTCAATGAAAAGTTTTTTTCCCAATCTAATTGTCTGCTGACCTGTGCCCTCCAGGTTAAAACATACATTTAGAGAGCTCTTTGTAAAAGTTATAATTGGGGGTCAGTGATGCATTCACAGTCCGGGCTTGCAATCAGCGTGTCCTCGTCCCCTAACCTTATCTGACCCGGGGACTTGTACAAGCAGAGGCAGACACACACTTAACAAAACAGACAGAGAGCTAAACCCAGGCAGTGACATGAACACACTCTCCTGCAGTCACACTTGATAAAGTTAAACACACACAAGCAGACAGATACATACATCTACTCACTCGTTTTAATGCACATGGGAGATTGGAGTTGTAAAGCCATTTCACACCAGGCGAGAATATCCATAACTTCAGAGAAGTTTATTTCCTGGTGTTCAATGGGATATTACAGACTTGTGTTTTTAAAAAAAACAGGACTCAAACCAAGAGCTTAACGATTTAACCACATGGGATCCAGCAGGAAAGAATCAAGCACCACTGTTTATATGCAGTGGTAGTTAGTAATGCTTTTTAAATAACAAGTGTTTAGGATTACGGTTTAAACTAATTAATTATTTGGCAGGTTATTATCCTAACAATACTCCATAAATTGATTTAATTACGAAGGATTTGGTGACTTTTTATATGGGATGTTTACTTCACTGGTTTCACTGGTAACCCAAGTCTGCTGGGTCTTGTTAAGAGCTGGAGGGTGTGTGAATGATATTAAAAGGATGGGGCTGAAGTAGCACTGTATGCAGTCAAGGGGCTAAGCTAGCTGTTAATGGCAAGTGTATGAAAATATGTATATGGAATCACTTTGTCTCCATGGATGGTACGAACCTCTTGTCAGACTGCGTGGAGTGCCAGATCTTGAGCTTTGCCTTGTAGGCCCAAGCAATTAGCAGCTTCGTGTAGAACCATCATCCATTATAGCATAGGCCTCAAGCACCTTGTTGCCTCTCTGCAGGATTACACGACTTAACTTGGGTAGTAACTGACTGCTGCTTGTTGGCCGACCTAGGTGTAAATCGCAAAGCCTTTTTAACTACTAAACAATCTCTTGGTTGTTTTTCTCCCCCAGCTCGTGCCACTTTCTATGTTTTGAGATTTGTGATTCCAACTTGTCTGCATTGCACTTTACTTTGCTTTGTTGTTTTATTGTAATTTTTTCTGTCTTCCACTATGTTTTTATCTCTTGCTTGTAAAGCACTGTGTAACTTTGTCAAGAAAAGTGCTATACAAATAAAGTTTATTATTATTATTATTATTATTATAAATATCTTTAGACTTCAGAGATACTGCTTGTTAAACTGTCCAGTGTCCTGTCCTATTTTCAGTGTCCTGGCCTGCCACCTGCATGTCTACGATTAGTTTGTAGGTTTAAAAATGGGTGAATAAGTAAATTACAGAATGCTTTGTGCTGAAAATAGTAAAAAAAATGAATCTTATCAGACAAGAGACGTGTTGGGTGACACAGTAGTGAAGTGATTAGCACTGTTGCCTCATAGCAAGACAGTCACAGGTTCGAATCCAGCTCTCGGCTCTTCTATGTGGAGTTTGCATGTTGTCTGCGTGGCTTTGCAGCCTGCCTCTCACCCAAGAGAAGACATGTGGACAAAGTTTTCCTTCAAGGACATAATAGACAGCTGAAAAGGTCAGAAATATATTGCAGTTTATGTAATTTAAATACTCACAAAATGTTTAAAATCATAATAATATTGTTGTGTGACTTAAGTCAGTTTGTAAATGAGTTACATATAGAGCATGTTACGTGTGCTTGGAGTTCATTTTGATGAAGCTGAAGTGAGTCATTTTAATTAATCAAATAAGTAATTTAACTCATTATTTTTGTCCATGGGGAATTTATTAAGTAATGCAATTACTTTTAAAATAAGTTGTATGTTAAAAGTGATTAATTACTTTTTTCCATGAAGTTTCCAACATTGTGTATGATTTTGTCAGGAGAGTTTCTGTCAGCTCCAGATTCAGCACCATGGACAGAGCACAAAGGAAAGAACAGCACAGAGCACAGAATGGATAACTGTGACTACATATCAATACCCAATAATCAATACAGTCTTGTTTCTAAGATTACGCATGTGTCACAATTGTTTCTATCTGATAGCATTGCTTTTCACTGCAGAGCGCTTGATAATCACCATGTACAGAGAAAATCTTCCGCCCAAATCACTGCTGTTACAGTGTGCTGATAAGTGACACATTAGATGAAAATACCCTTCTTAAGCACACTGCCAAATGTTTCTCAGGTTTTATTGGGTCATGGTATTTACTACGCTGCCCCCTGAGGTGTGGGAGTAGCATTTCCAGTCGGGCCTCAAACTGTGCCTCTGACATTTGGAAATAGGGCCATGATATAATTCCACCTCACACCAAAAGGACAGTCTTGTTACCACAACTTCTCACACACTTTTTTATTATGCAAGAAAGACAAGAATTGACCCTGATAATCACACTAACTTGCTAATTTGTTTCACTTAACTCATTCAGCCTGACATTGTGTTCCGCTGATTTCTTGTTGGGAGTTTTTGTCTTTTTTAGTTGAATAGGAAACAATGATATTGCTTTCTAAAAGCAGTTAACTTTATGTTAATGTTAAAGACATATGTATATGGGGTTACAACTACCTAGCAGAAGGTTTTAACAAGTTGTGAACTGTGTTCTTTGCTTTAAGCTACTATCTGTTGATAACTGAAGTATTGTAAAACATGTAAGATATATTCACTCCATTAATATAATCAAAGCTTCCATGAAAGCATGTCACCATCAGCTTAAACAGTGCAGTACTGTGGGCTGCACATGTGGCTGGAGAATGTACTGCATGTTTATTGATTTCCATTTTAATTGGGATGCTGACGAATTGTCTATACATGTGATGGACAAGTGTCCTGCTGAATGCAGTGCAGGGTTATGATACAATAAAATGGGAACACCGAAACAAAGCAATAAGACATGTGCTGCATTCCAAATTACATACTTTTTCCTTTTGACTTTTAGTGTGGACTCCAACTGTCCTAAAGTATCTACTGGTGTATATAGTATGCATAAATAATTGGGTCATCCTCATAAAATTGCACCTTGAACTTTGACCCTCTTGCACATTGTATTGTGTTGTATTGAGTATTGTGTGTCAGAAGGGTCAGAAAAGCATAGTGGCTTGCATCCCGCAACCCTTGGTGGTGCTATAGAAAAAGCTTTCCTGGAAAAGAAACATATAATTAGTATGCACTAAAAGCTAGTAGAGGAAGAAGCTCCTGATATATATATAAGAAATTATTTAGGTCAGCTATCTTTATGTCAAGAGAATCATATTAGCCTTGAGCTGTCTAGTTAAGCTTTGTCAGCTGACCTGGTGACCTTACAAGATAATTAATATGGCTATGATGAGTGGAAGAAAATGTTTAGAATCAGTTCTTCTTTCTTTGTCACACAAAGTTTTTCCAGTTGCAAATGTTCAGAGAAGCTTTGTTTCTGTCGCTCTGCCCACTTGGGATTAACTCAAGCAATACGATTATTTTTGCCCTCAGAAAGATATGTGTGTACGCAAATGTTTGTGTAAGACTGCATTCGCACATGGGTGCTGCAAATAGCAGGTACGCTGAGGCTGCTGACAGGAAGACACATATATTTACAGTTAAATAATGTAATTTTCAGCCAGCACTAGTAAACACAAAAAGATAGAAACAATCGCACATACACAGTTCTCCTTTTCTCTTAGCCACAAACACACACACACACACACGGGAACACCCAAACATACAGCATGAAAAATACCCTAGGGAAGGGAAATGAAGAGGTGAAGCTTCACCAGAGAGCATGTGTGTGCTGTGTTTGTTATTAATATGTAATACCTACACATGTGTGTGTACTGCAAGTAGAGAAACTGTGGTGTCAGTGTGTATTCATATGTCAATGTGTTCTTAATTGGGTAAGAAGGGGAGATAAGAGATGGTGCTGAAGAAGGAAGGACAGTGTAGCTATTTTGGCATTTGTATTTTGACACAGAGAGAAATAAGGAGCTTAAATCCCCAAAGCTTCCAACTGTTCTCCAATCAGACTGTATAGTACATTGTCTTGAGAGGACAGTGAGGAAAGAATGATGCAACAAAATAAAAATATCATTACAGTAATATAGCAAAAGAGTATGCCCGAAAAACAACAATACACCAGTAAAATGTGCCAAATGTCAGTGGAAACAGTTGTAACTATAAGGAAGCATGGAGAGGGGGAAGCTAAAAAGACAACAACAACAGCAGCAGGGTGTATACTGTATCTCTGCTTATCGATTACAATACAGATTCACACTGTTAGTGAAAGGAATATACTGTGTAAAGTATATTTTTTGTTTGTTTGTTTGTTTGTGGTTTTACTACAGACAGAATTTGGAGATATGTTGTCAGCCCCTTTTTAAACCACAGTGGTTAAAGCCAGAAGGTGTTAGGAGCTTATCACGATGGAAACCCAAGAACTTAGTGGTGAACAGCAGCAGTGATGGAGTCTGTCAGGCTGTAGATGGATGTTTTCCAGTTCTGGTTCGAGCAGGCAACTGTGTGCCCACTGCAGGGAAGGCAGTTTGGGAAGTGTATGTGCACAAGAGTTGGAGAATTTGAAAAAATGGAGGTGCAGGGTGGCTGGAGATCAGACAGGCTATTGAGGCTGACTCTCAGGTGGCGGCAAAGATTTGGAGAGAAAAAACAAGTTTTCTGTGACTCAAGAGGCAGGGATTGGGTTTTTTTTCATGTGGACAGGAAACTTTTGACCTGAAAATTGGATTGAATTGTTGAAAGGTGGAAGGACTTACGGAAATGGAAGAATTTAAGGGGTTAGCGATTATCTCTTTAAAGTCACAAAGCTCCTCAGTGGCAGAGTCATGGCCAAGTCTCCTCATTGTTGCATGGATGTTGGGAACTATGGAAGGCATAAAAGCAGCCCTTTTCAAGAAGGGGCAGTGAAGGTTTTCTGCTAGGTCATGAAGATTCACAGTATCTATGGCTTTATTGGGATATTTGTGGCAAAGAGTTGGAAATGCGATTTCAGATTTTGTCCTATGAAATATTCAACTACATTTTAAACATTCTATTTTCTTGCCCAACTCTCCAACAGAGAATTGAACTTATGAACTGATGGGTATTGGTCGTCAAAGCTCAAGGTCACTGTGGCCTCACAAAATACATTTTGGGCCATAACTTGAGAATTCATACACTAATTATGATACAATTTCGCACAAATATCTAAAAAGGATGAAATGGTGAAAATGTATCATCATCATTTTTGCAAAAACCCTTTTCTGCCTGTCATGTCACTACTCAGGACATTTGGTCAGATACTTAATGGGTGACACTCATCTTGGGTACCCACCTTGAAACTGTTGACTGTATAGATCTTCTGTGCTGCTAGGATGAAGATGTAAAGTATTCAGTTTTTAAGAAGCTTCTTTGCAGCAGCATCCACATTTGAAGCCTTGACTGTCATGGCTACATATGAGTCTGGTCAGACATGCATGTTAACTGCAACCTGGCTGGTTGGCGGATGCACTACTTGTTGTTGGGAGTCAGGAGGAGTCAGGCACTGCCAAGATGCCGACAGCAGGAGACACCCACATTGAGCTTCGACTCGACTCATCGGAAACCTGTTGGTGGCATCAGAGAGGCTACATCCATATTTTATACAGTCTGTGCTCCATAGTTAAGTGTTTTGTGGACCTAAAAACCTCCATCACCATGTTCACCAAGTTGAGCTCAGTTGGGATAAATGCTTTTTGAGCAAAAGATGTTGAACAAACCCTTTCCTGCAAGTACTTTTGTTACTGTATATATATTTTATTCAAGGACGACAAGAAAAAAGGGTAAGCCTTGCTACTAACCGCAACCAAAATCTGAAGTCTTTTCTGAACTGTTTATTTTTAGAAGATCATCTGTTTTAGGTGGCCCATTTGTAGCCATGAGGTTGAGAACACTATTTTATTTTGTATAGACAAGTGTTTACCTCGGTGTGGGGTTTCCCCTAACAGTTCTGCTGTTACCATTACTTATTTAGGATGATATTGTACAGCCCTGGGTCTTTGTAACAAGTTTTCAAGTGATGTTACCAACTACTCCTGAGTGTTGTATGTACATTTTCAATAGGCTAGTGTCAAACCCAGATTTCTTGTGCAATATGTCTTATTTTGGTGTATTATAGAGCTTAAGTGTCAGGGATCATTCGATCTTTCAGATGTTTCTCTGTGAGGAAACAAATAACAAAGAATACCCTAACCCTATGCTCCACCCAAATATGTAATGAGAAGACTTCAAGGCACAAGTGAGTTCCCAGTTTGATGGCTTATTTGCAGATGATGTCACCTTAATTTGGTCTAATCACACTACAATTTCTAATGTGTATTGGTGTGGTTTGCTGCCAAGTGGAAGAGATTCCCTTTAACAATGTTTCAGGCATGCCCTACTGGGACGAAAACCAGCCAGGACCCACTGGTGTAATTACATGTTCCCGTAGGCCCAAGAGCACTTTGGGATCCCGCAAGGAACACTGGACAGACAGATGTTTGCACAGGTTGACTGCCCACTGTTCTTTCCCCTTTAAAAAAAAGTATTTTAGATTAAAAAACATACTAAAAGTAATAATTGTTCCTGAAGAGTATTCATTCAAACAAGTGAAAGTAAATGTCAGCTCACCATTTTTTTATATTTTACATTTTAGCTGGCACTCTTATCAGCCGGCTTGCAGTGGGAATAAGGTTCAGTTCCAACATCCCAGACATTACAAGCAATCAACAGCAAAGACTGCAAGTGTCAAATCCACTCTGCTCAAACAAGAGTAAGGATTTAAAGGTCAGAATGACAGCACCCAGACAATAGATGATACAAATAGCCTTGTTTCTCTAACTGAGAAAATTGGCAACAATTACATCAGGACTGACATTGGCTTCTTTTATCAAGTCCCTGGATTTACAGGCACAACAAAAAAATATCAAAACCGAGAAAACTTCCTATCCCCCGTCTCTTTCCTCCCAGCAGAGCGTTTTACTCACAAACTGATGACATTTCAAGTCTATTTTTCTACCAGCGTTGTGGTCTGCAACAGTTATTAGGTCTCCTTTTTTCGTCCCAGTCCATCTCAACATTGACAAATAGGAGGCGTAAACATCGGTTCTTCTCTCTTCTATGTACGCCTGAGCAGCACATTAAAACAACTAAAGACAGGAATAACATAAGGAGAGAAGGGGATAATAGGATGTCTTGTTGACAACCAGTTGTTCTGTGGTTGGGATCATTGTCATCTTGTTCGACACCCTCCTCTTACTTCCTGGCACTGTACAGCCTGGGTGCAGCTGGCAGGGTGGATGAGCTTCTGTATGCTGTCAGCTATGCGCTCTAATGGGCTCATACTTTAGGACAGAAGATGTGTTCAAGGCCAGGTCGATCTCACTTATGTGAGTTAGCCTCAATTAAACCCTCAGAACACAGTCTAATAATGCTGTACAGTTTCTGTCCTCGCTTGTCCACTAGAAACTGCAGTTCACACTTTCTTGTATGCTAGTAGCATGACTTTTTGGATCGCAATGTCAGCCTGTTGGTCAGTCCGCCACTGAGATATCTTCACAGCCGTTGTGAATGAAATTTTCTACAGGTATTAACGGTGGCCAGAGGATGAATCCTATGAACTTATTTGTCCCCTGACCTTCCTCTAGTGACACAGTGAGGGTGACCGTTTGTTTTTTAAATTTAAATTTGGTTTTCCATAGGATTAAAGTTTAATGATCCCACGTCTTTCTGCTTAATTTAAATGCCTCTTCTGGCTAGCTATCTGGCTAGGAGCTTATGTTTTGTTTGTGTAGTCTGTCAGCAGAGTTACAGAAAAACTTCCAGCCTAATTGAGTTTTGGGACGGATACACACATTTATTTTCACTTTTGTTTACATTGCGAGGCATTTCTGCTGCATTCATGTGCTGTCAGAATAAATGTTTGAAAAAAAGTGTGGCTTACCTGATCAGTTTTATATTAGACTATGTATTATTTAAAACCAATAATTTTTAGCATTTGTGCTCCATTCATGTTTTGTTTTCTGAAATCTGAAAAAAACATTTCCTGATTATATTTGGTGGCTCATCGAATCAATTTCATTTGCTTTATGTTTTCACTTGAATACTGGAAATAGCTTTTAACATGTTTTATAAATGCTCTGAGCAATAAAATACAAAAATGACCAAATAAAAGTGAAATCAGACAACTTGGGAAATGGGGCCATCTGAGCTGAATGCAGATGCACCACTGGCCTTGGTGGAGGTCTATGCTCTTGGAGTGCCATTCTAGTTTCAGAAACTTTGGTTTAACACCAAATACTACCAACATTTTTCACATTCCTTCAAAATTTACTTTTGCAAATAACATGTCTGCATGCTAACATGCTAAAGTGCTAACATACTACACTGATATGGTTAACATTGTATTCAATATACATGTCACAAAGTCATTGTGAGCATGCTGACTGAAGATGAGATAAACTTTATTTATCAAGGTGCTGCTGTGCAGCAACTGCAATACAAGTCGTGAAAATTGCAAATATTAACAATTAACAAGCCAAAATCAGATGAACAGTATGGATCATGAAAACAGCTTAACGATAGGGATCAGTCTAGCTGGTGTTGCATATAGTGGAAGAGTACAGGGTTAAAACAGAATGTACATGATTATGTCCATGATATTGCACCTAATGCCCCATTATTGCACATTATGTCCCATAATGGGAGAGAGAGAGATGCAAAGCACTAAAGTGCCTCCCAGAGACTCTTAGTAAAATAATTGTCCACTTTTCTGGAAACGAATCTTGTGACCAGTGACAGGAAAACATATACAGCAGCACACTAAAACATCACACAGAAATGCATCAAACACCCTTCATCCTCACAGTATCAAACATTATGTTCTTCCAGAATTAAAGAACGTTTCATCTTTGTACTAAAATTGCAGCTTCTGTCACCTTGTCATCCTGTGTGTGTGTGTGTGTGTGTGTGTGTGTGTGTGTTTGGACTTAACTGTAACAAGAGGCTAATTTAAAATGCTAATGTGAAACCCTGAAGGAAATGGGAACAAAAGGGTTCTCAAATGTGTTCTTTTTACATTTTAAGTGACTAAATTCACTCCTTGATGTTACGAGGTGGTCATCATGGCGGATATGGGAGGGAAAGGATGTTATTCACCACACTTAGAGGTCTTCTGAAGAGGGCTTCAACCCTCCAGTGGTTGACCAATGTGTTTGAAGCAAACTTTCAGTAGCCTGAGGACTCTTTCTATTCAGCACAGAAGAAACAGCCCCACACTG
Source organism: Centropristis striata (assembly GCF_030273125.1). NCBI lineage: Eukaryota > Metazoa > Chordata > Actinopteri > Perciformes > Serranidae > Centropristis > Centropristis striata. The sequence continues at coordinate 12,461,113 of NC_081532.1, forward strand.
GGTAGCCATACGTCTGAACACTTGGTGGTAGTTTTGTAGAAAAAGACCCCCCCCCCCCAAGGATCTGAGTCTTGAAGGTGGATTCATTGTATTGTTGGACTCAGTTCTCGTCACCTGTACCTGAACCTTTCACCTCTTTATAGAGCACCCTCAATTTGAAGTGGCCCTCCAAAAAATAACTCTGACAGATGGCAGTAGAATAACTTAACCATTGACCATTTTATTTTATTTCTACATCTGTTTAGGAGCTTATCAGATCAGGTGGCAACACTCTTTTTTTCCCCACAAGCTGTTTTATTTTGGGGCATCCTGATATTTCACATAAATGCACTTAACTTACATTAATAAATACCTTTATTGAAGTATGAGTAGCTGTGGCATATTAGTAGCTCTATGGAGATTGCTCTTCGGCTGTAGATAGATGCAGGTTACACTCAACATTCAACCTGGTGACTCTAGATTTCTGAAAACTCTTGCAACACAGTTTAGACCAGGGATAGGCAACCTGCAGCTCCGGAGGAACGTGTGGCTCTTTGTGCCATCTGCAATGGCTCCCTGTGGCTGCAACAAAAAAATTAAACCAAATGAAATGAATTTTCTTTTTGTTTACATTAAAATTTTCATTGATTGTTGGTGTAGGCCCAAAGGACTTTGTATTCTTCAATTATAAAAATGTGTTGCTTATATGCGGCAATCGATTTTATGTTATTTTTACATTTTAGTCAACTAAAATGTGCACCAGATGTTAAGTAGTATATGGCTCGGCATCTTAATCTCTAAATTTTGCCAACATCAACTTTAGTTTTAAATTTCCCTTCAATTCCAAATCTCCTGAGATATTTCTTCAGTGTCCAGCCTCTCATTTGCACTTGGATCCTGGCTGCATTCTGACAAAATCATACAAAAAATGCTCATTATGACCCATTAGTTGTTGGTAGGGTAATTTAGACTCAGTATAGGCTGTTTCATCTTCATTGTAAGGCAAGCAAGCATGTGGAAACACATCCAACATGCTAAATTCGACGGCATCACCAAGATGTGTCGTTCACCAGGATGATAAATATTTAAATGTAACCATGGTGCAACTCACTGAAATACAACTCCTAGTGCACAAGGTTTTTTTTTTGCAGTTTCATGCATTTTTGATAGCACAAGAGATGCTTTTCAGTTTTATTGCCTCTTGTGACCTGTTGCCTTCTAGGAAATATTTTATACAGTGTTCATAGAGTGTAATACAGAGGTATTTGAAATGTTCCTTGTATTTACAGTGAAAATAGTTTACCAAAGTTGCCAGCGGGCAAAGTGCCCAGACAATCCCCAGAAAAGTTTTGTCTGTCTCTGGCAATTGCACTACTGTCTTTTCATAATTAATTTTTAAAAAATGGATCCTCCCTGAGATATGCTGAACTCACCAGGGTAAGAACCGGTCCTTGACTTCTGTGTACTGTGGTGATATAAAAGTCCTGCATTCATTTTTTTTGCATTAAGTAAAATTTGATTAAGATTAAGTAAGTTGTCAGTATTTTATAGCAATGTAACAACAGTAAAATACATGTATATGTTTATATTTCCTATTTTGGTGGTTTACATGCAGAAAGAAAGGAACAAAAAGATGTGAGGAAATATCAGAAATACATTTCTGTTTTATTTTTTTCTGAAATGTTCCATATTTCCATTGATAATTACCTCAAATTGAATGCACAATCTGAATCTGCAATTAAACTACAACCATTAGATAAATGTGTCAGAGAAAAAAGTATTAAATAAAACAACCTCAACTTAACATCGTGGGACTTTCAAGGTGAAATTAAAAGTGCAGCATTTCATTCTAAAATGTAGTCTTCAAGAAATTAAATGCTCAATCTCTATATTTATTTTGTTCCTTTTTACTTCAAAGGATTCATGAGAAGATGTGAAAGTCCCAGTAAAAGGCAAACGCTATTCGTCTTCTGTTAAATGTTATTATAATTTCATGCAGTAACTCTAATTTATATTCACATTAAGGGCGTCTTCATTATCATAATATCTAATTTAGATTTTTTTTTCCCGAGCTTCTGATTGAAGTCTTGCGCCTTTGTCTTTTATTTCTTTTCAAATAACTAATCTAACTTCAGTGTAATAATCATTTCATTCACCCATCATATCATTCACTCCTCTGAGGAGCTCAGTCTAAAATCAATTTATTATCTTTCACAACATAAATGTGTCTGCAGAAAGTATGATCTCTACTTCAAAAGAGTAAATTTATTTTCTTTGGCAAAAGAGGGTTTTTGAAATTGTAAAAATAGTTTTTCATAAAAAGTTTCAGGTCTAGAGACATACATGCCCACACGCACTTTCAATTCTGAGAAGACAAAGAAAATAGCAGTTGCGCAGTTATTGAGGAGCAGCTGCGGAATGATATTGACTTTCTTCGGGATGGATTAGTCACTGAGGAATCTGGGAAGGAAATTAGTATTCGGCATCACGGCCAGAGTCGTCTCTTGGTTCTCCTCTAAATTTCATCATGTTTTGCTGAATCAATGATGTAGACGAAAAGGACCCGATCACAGCATATTCTGAGAACCAATTATTGTCCAAAGAACTCTTGCTGCAAACTAAATTTATAGCAAAGTGTCTAAATATTATTTTCACCATTGTGTGACTGTGTGGATTTACACAAGCACATTTGTTCTTTCACAGTGTGTGCATGCATTTAGAGGAAGAATATCTTTTTCTTTTGGCAACACTGCTGGGGAGGAGAGAGGGCTTTATTAGTAGCTGTGAAAACTGAGACACAGCAGACACAGTGAGTCACGTTAGTTAAAAAGTGTTCAGGGAGGCACAGTTAGCTAATAAGGACCTACAGTGTACAGTAACAAAAGCGCGGTCCCTCGGTAGAGCTGTCAAAGATTTAGCAAACAATCTAACAGCCTGTTATCACTAATAGGATTCATCAAACTGTCTATAGCACGTCGCTCAGACATACTGGCACTGATAGAGAGAAAGATGGTTTTCATCCAGTCAATATATCATACACATAGAAAAATATGTACAGTGCATCAGCTCCCACTGAGAAAACAAATTCCATTCATTATGAGTGAGATTTGATCTTTTGTTCAGTCAGTGGTGCAAACTTGGAGTTGGAACTAAAAGTCGCTGCATCGACTTCAAGATTTGACTGAAAGGATTTTGCTGAACGCTGCATTGTTTTTGTTTTTGGCCGTCTTGGGAATAGTCTCTTGAAATCTTTGAAGGAAGTTGTTCCACTGTGTTGGAGGAAAAAATGCACATCAAGTCCAGTTTATTTGTATAACAAAATAGCACATTTGCTGGAGCAGATGATTACTTTCAGTATCACTCTATTGATATTTTCTGATTTACTCATATTTTTCACCTAAAGTCACAAAACTTTTTTACAAAACACTCACTGCCAACATATCTAATTGTTTTTTCTCTAACATTTCCCCTATGTTTTTGTTTTCACAATCTGCTTATTAAGCATGATTAATGTTATTTATGGTCAGTCACTAGTGCAGAACCCATTCAAAGCGAACCTGATTTGCTTGGCCGTTTATGATCAGCTGTGACACAGGGTGATACATGAAAAGATGTTAAAAATCCCAGTGATGTTATACTTTTTATCAGCACTCATTGAATGCCAACCACATTACTTGCTCCAAACTAACTCTTGTATTCTTGTTTGTAAAAGTAGAATTTTTGGCCGAGCTGCTAAATTGGCAGCATTTGAGTTTCAGCCCTACAAAGCAAAAGTTGCTCTCAAAGAAAAGAAAACGAAATAAAACTTCAAACCTCAGGAGCTTAGAATAAAAAGAAATAATAAGTAAAATTGACAAAACCTTGAAAGGCTTTTCCTTTACAGTCAGTTGTGTAAGACCGTGTACAAAATACATGGACAAATAATAAGGAGAAAGTTATGAATATGAATTAAGGACAAAAGGGGTAATAGATGTTTAAAAATCCCACAACAGCTTTATAATAAAACCCACACTCCCAAAAGCTTACTGTATGCAAACAATATATCATATCATATCACCATATCATTGACATCAGTGTCTCCTCCCAGCTTTATCATCATCATTCATTTTATGAACTCAGCTATCGATAATTAAATCTTATTGAGCCTTCTTTAACAAGAGTGCAGCTCTTATGGATTTTAAAGGAAGCTTTCTCTTGCTGGCTGATAGCTGGCGGCTGATGGCAGTGACTGATGCCTGCTGGCTGTAGAGGAGCTTGGGGTTTAGGTAGGAGGCACAGAGACGTGAGGAGCCACCCGATGAGTTCTACACCTGGTTCCTATAAGTGGAGAAGCAAACGGCGACAGATAGAGGATGGTAAAGGTAGTAATTTTGTGCTGGTTGAAAAGTAGGTTGGGGCTTCATGTAGTGTAGTGATTAGCACTCTTTCCTCACACCAAGAGGGTCGCCGGTTCAACTCCCGCCTGCAGCTCTTTTGGGTAACGCTTTATAATAAGGTCCTTAATAACCATTAATTAACAAGTAATAAGGCATTGTTCTCGCTTTAGATCCGGTAGTTGCAAAAAGCATAGTTAACTTATAGTTAACTTATAATAGATGAGCAATAAAGTATATTTTAATAGCAATAAGCAAACAAAATAAGATTAATAAAGGCATGGCAAAGACATAATGGGTGGGTCCTGGGTGTTTGTAATGCCATTATTAACACTTATATAAGCTTATAAACACACAATAATGTTAATAAGCATCTTGTAAGGACTTACAAGGGCCTTATTACTTGTTAATTAATGGTTATTACAAGGACCTTAATATAAAGCATTACCCTCTTTTGTTCTCCCCGTGTCAGCGCGGGTACTCCGGCTCCCTCCACTGTAAAAAAAATCTGTTTAATTTACAGTAAAATACCGGCAGCTGTGGTTGCCAGAACTTCACCGTAAAAAATACAGTGAGTGGCTTTTCTACTGTAAATTTGAATGTTAATATCAGCAAAAACTGTAATTCAGACTGAATAGTCCCTTTATTTTAGGGTAATTGTGTCCTTGTGACATTTTGGTATTTCTCATTTAATTGTGTTTTCTGCAGTCTAAAAGTTTTGTACTATTCCTTGATTTATGGTCATTAAAAGCATCTACTACGCTGATATTTAATTTTTACACCCTATTGCTGATGCAATTTGAGTGTTTTACTGTAGTTTCTACAAACAGTTTTACAGTGTCCCACAGTCCAAAAATATGCAGGTTATAATGAGTGAATGAAAAGTAGGTTAAGTCTTCTATCTTGCAGCTATAAATTAATATGTTTACATGCTTACAGGATCAGGGTTTCATTCAAGTCATGTCCCACAAGTCTGTCAACAAAAAGAATCTTTCAGTGAGTGCTAATTTGGACAGTCTCGTGGTTTGTCTGTCAAAAGTGTCACAAATCCGTCTTTGTTGTTTCTGTGTTTAGCTGCAAGATTGAAGCTCGTACTGCACAAGATCAAAGGAAGTAAAAGTGAATTTTGTTTTTAAGGTGAAAATATTTCTTTAATTTTAGAATCTGCTCCTTGAACCACACCGGGTGTGTTTGCGTGAGAGTCACGGTTGAAACAAAAAAGAAGTGGAGAGGAAGAGGAAAACAGACAGATGAGTGGAAAGGATGACGCGAGCGAAGAGGAAATCAGAGATAAACACAAAGAGGAATAGAAACAAAAAAGCGCAGAGAGAAAGCTCAAACAGATTATTTACCTCAGTGGGATAAACAGGAAGGCATATAGGATGGAACGAATTTGAATGACAAGGCAACTGATTTCTCCTAATTGGTTTTGACTCTCTCTCTTTGAACTGCCGGTGCGCCGCAGCTCTGTTTCCAGGCAAACAGTTATCTCTCGCAATCTGGAGTGCTGCTTAATTTCTCAGACAAATATCAAACCTCTCTCCACACTGGATTAGTTGCAATTTAATAAGATTTGCACTGTTGCTGCTCACCAGGGGCTTTTTCTTTTGCCTTGGAAGCCGAAGGGAAGCCAAACCTTGCTTTAAGGTTCTTCTGCGCTCCACCTTCTGTATCAGAACACCCACACACACCACCCACACATCTGCCCCCACCTGCAGTCCCACATGCTTGCATAAGAGAAGCGAAAAGACTCTAAATATGTTTAAATATTGTTTCTCTTCAACGGAGGGAAGAACACCACCACAGGGAGAGATAACATCATGTATTTCCAATGCAAATCTGGATTTTAAGAGTTTTTTCTGAGTATCTTGACATAAGGCTGATTCGTCTGCTTTTTTTTCAAGGTACTACCACTTGATACAAGAAAACCCACAAGTGGAGCTGATTTGCATTGAAAACGAATGACATTATCTCACCCTGTAGATTGTCTCCCCCTCCATTTGCTTTACATAAAATAAATCAGACTTTAAGACTCCATAGTGGAAGAAATGACTTGTTCAGGGGGATATTTCTCTTGGCACACTAAGTGCCGCCTGTCAAGACCTCAGCGAAGATGAGCTCTCCACTTGAGTGGCAGATGCTTTCTCTCAAAAGCATCCACTAACATCCCAAACCCATAGCAACGCGCTTCCTGCCTCTCTGTCTGTCTAGACTTTTATTGACAGCTTGTCTCTAGATTAGCCGACTCCTTGGAAAAGGTTAAGAAGCCTCCTGCTGGGCGGTTAACCCTCTTTCTTCCACAACCAGATCAAGCTTCAGCTCAAGATGTAGGCTTGATTCAGATATGCTGTACCCTTTTCTGTTTTATCTGATCAAATCTACAGACACGTAACCTTCCAAGTTCCTCCGAGTTGTAGTCTGAGCCAAACAAAGACGTAGAATTTCTGACAGTTCTGTCAGTCTTCCGGTGGAGAACGAACGAGCTCCTGCCTTTATTGGGATACCGCTTTCGCTCCTTATCACTTGACTGAGCCGTGATGGAATCAAATTTGATTAAGATTTAATTACTGAGCCGACTCGCTGCACAGAACGTCTCACGGAGTAGTCGGTGACACAGAAATGCTTTTGGACATGATCTCTGGGATTCTGTCAAGCAGCGGAAAACCAATTCTACTTGTTTAAATCTAATCACTTTCATTTTAGATATGTTAAATTATTTCTAAAATACTTAGCAGGCTGCACTGTTCTATATTATATTTCCCTTTCAAGTTGAAGAACCATCTTCTTCCACCCTGTCTGACAGTATTTCATATATATTCTGTCTCAGCTTGTTCCAGCTCTTTACCAGAGCTGTGTGTTTACACTGGGTGACATATCCAAACCCAAAACTCCATATTTTTATGGCTGCACCTTCCCTCAAAAGGAAAAATTCTACATGTCTTGTGCATCTTTTTTTTCCCAACCTGACATATTTGTTGTTTGGAAACTTTGGGATTTCACTGGAATAGAAAATAAAGTTTTGTGGGTTAGAACAAAGTTTGGCTGCACAGTAGGAGTTTGCATTAGCTGATCTATAATCAAACTCAAGGGATGGCTATGTCGGCCCGACTGCTTTGGTCCAGATGGATTGAAATATCTCAGCAATTGTTTGTATTGATTGCTAAGACATTCATATGTATATCCATGACACCCAATGAATCAGAATTACTTTTCCTCTAGTGCAACCAACACGTTGACATTTGTGGTTTTAAGTGAAATTTCTCAACAACTATTGGATGCAATAGATTGGATTGGCATGTAATTTGGTGCAGACATTCGTGCCCCCTTCAGGAGAACCTCTGCTCCTTGCTTATGGAGCTATTTCCTCCTGAACTCCACTTAAAGCTACTCCAGACGTTATGTTAGATCCACCTAATATCGTTCCACACTCAACTCAGATTTAACCTAGCTCCCCTCAAATCCCTTACTCTTGCTCCAAAAAAAGAAAGTCCTTTGTGGACTCCATTGTGTAGGTTGGAGCAGAGGATTTCTGACAGAAAATTGTATTGGTGCACACAGTGAATGAAAAACTATTCAGCTCCATTACTTAAGTAAAAGTACTAATACCACACTGTGAAATAACTCCACTACAAGTAAAAGTCCTGCATTCAAAACTTACTTAAGTAAAAGTACAAAAGTATCAGCATCAAAATATACTTAAAGTATCAAAAGTAAAAGTACTTGTCATGCAGAATGGACCCACTCAGATCGTTTCATATTCTAAATATATTATTTGATTATTATTATTGATGCATTTATGTAAACAGCATTTTAATTTCCTCAAGATAGGACTCATTTCAACTACTCAATATACTGTTATGAGGTTTAATTAAAAAAACAACATCTTATTACTTTAAATTTATCACGATTTTCATGTCAAAAAGGAACTAAAGCTGTCAGTTAAATTTAACGATGCAAAAAGTACAATATTCACCTTAAAATGTGGTGAAGTAGAAGTATAAAATTACATAAAATGGAAATACTCAAGTAAAGTACAAGTACCTCAACATTTTATTTAAGTAGAGTACTTAAATAAATGTACTTATGTATTCCACCACAAGGTGCACAATACCTCCTGGGTCAGGCTCAGGCATGTTTTAAACACCAGAGTGGTATTTGAACAATCCATCCTCCAATTGCCCACTAGAACACACTCCACTCAAAATTTGTATTACAAATTGGAATAAATGTGGTGAACCCATTTATATCCCTTTCGATCACTATCTAGTGCAGTCCTCAGGCTGAAATTTATTTATTTATTTATACTTTATGACCAAATGCCTGTAAAGATAATGATATTCCCATTAGCCTCAGTTGTATTTTGTTTTTTTTGCTAATCGGCAAATGTTAGCGTGCTAATCAACTAAAAGGATAGTTAAAGTGGTGAACGTTATAGCTGCTAATCATCAGCATATTAGCATTTGGCTCACACCAGTGCTGTGGACTATCAGTTTTGTTATTTTAAACTTGGAACATTGCAATATGGGCCTCAGTCATCTATCAGATGTTGTGCCTGTTCTTTGCTCTTAATAAAGTAAACTTTCATACGTGTTATCCTAAACCAGATACTTGGATGGATTAAACAACACTGCATAATTTTTAAGAGCGAGTCAAAGAGCAGTTAGACAGCTGGGAATAAATAAGTATTTACTGTCCTCGGGGGAATAAAGCCTGCATGTTATTAGTGCCACATGAAACAAGACAACAGTAAACAAGTTGTTCCCCCACAAATGATGGCCCTTTCTGGGCCAATCTGTAACAAATATGACACTTTATTTTTGACTAGAGCTGAAACACCTCAGTGTAATTTTGAACATGTCAGGATGTATTCGTGAGATGCATCGTCCCCCCAAGATTCATCAAAACCCAGTCAGTTATGTCAGATGTATTCTGTGTGACAACTGTATGAATTCATGAATAATATAGCACCCCCCTCGGGTTTGAATGAATGTAATTTTAAAATGCTGGCATACAGTAGTGAGATGGAACACTGACCAAGTTTGATCGCTTCTGACAAGGGATGTAAAACATGTAATCCAGTTATTAAATCCAACACAATTTACATTATTTTAGTAATGATTCACTGGATCATAAGCACTCACATTAATTCACCAATTTGTTTTGATTTGCTTGAAAATTTTTACACGAGTTCACTTCAATGAGAAGTAATACAATGAAAACAGTTGTGTAATGTCATCTTTGGCTCAGGGGGGTTTCACAACAAGCCTGGCAAACTAACTCTGATGAGGTCATAATGATGTCATCAGCGTTATCTGCATTCAGCAGACACAGTGGAACAAAGGGTTGAAAATGAGTTACATGATGGGTAATCTCTATAAACAGATATCTGCATATGAATGCAGACTGGAAAAGATGTTGGTACCAGAAGCTTTCTGGTTTCTGTTTGTAGTCTGAGTAGTATTAATCACATTTGACTGGTATCTGGATGCATGCAGGGGAACAGTCCATATGGAGAGCAGAAGAGGCTGAATGCATTGGACTAAATGCAATCTAGGAAACGTTTTTTTATGTATCTGCATTCGTATACAGATATATGTTTTACAGAGATCATCTGATTAGCTTCTCATGTCTCAAGTTGCTAATAAGGAAAGGACTGGACCGGAGCACCAGAGAAGAAGTCTTGGGCCGGTTGTCTGCTGGTGACACCGAAACCCCTGAAATGTTGGCCGTTGACTCTAGCTTGTGTCCTGATGATAGCTGATGGGTTCTAAGATTGCATGATGGAAAGTGTAGGATCCAGAAGTCTGAGTTTGCCCAATATAAGAGAAAGGGGAGAAAAAAAGTAAAATCTCTGCTCCTGCTGCATCTTTCGTTATTCTGTCTTTCACAAGTCTCACAACTTTTGACATTTAATGCACATGCAATTCTAAGATCATACTTTCACAAAGCCAACAAATAAGTGAGCCTAACCAACAGTTCATAGTGCTACTGGTATGAGAGTAACATATGCTGAATAAGAATGTCCAGAGATCTCAGCTTCTGCCTGAAAATGTCAACAACCTTAAAAAAAAAAAAGAAGAAGAAGAAGAAAAAAAATGTCCATTCCAAGATAGAAACACAGGCCAATACTTAGTTTGTTTTTTTCTAAATTTTGTAGGTGGAGTTGTGGGTGCATTAACGCTTAAAAACTAAAATACACTTAATAAAGAAATTACAAAAGAAAATATATTTGTTGTTTTTTTGTCAAACAAAGGAATCTTCTTCTGTCATAATTTGTCCTTAATCTCACTTTGTAAAAATGAGATTGAGGACAAAAAATCATGAGAAAATGGTATTGTGAACCTAGTATCATGAGATGTATCGAACTGTGATTTGAGTGTATCATTACATCCCTAGTATATGGACAGTTTTTCTTTTAAATGAAAAGAAACATCCTAATGCTATCTTTATACATTTTAATCATTTCAAACCCAATTCACTGTCTCACTGGCTTTTGGGGAAAAAAATCTATCTCTTTTATTATATTATCTTTATTGGCCAGGAATTTTTCAATAATGCAGTAATAAGAAAAAAAACAGTTTGTAATTTAACTCATATTTACTCTATTATTCATTCAGTCCTACTGCTGAGAAATATTTGCAGCTATGTTTCGATTTCACCTTTTTGAGTCTTGTATCATTCATTTTTTTCTTGCAGTTTTGCTCCTTCTACTCTCAAAATATTTAGTTTATCCCATTGGTTTTAAAGTAACCTTGAGGGACCCCCGGGGGTTCTTGAGGGCATTCTAGGGACTCCCCTGAAAAAAGAAGAATACATTATTTTCATTTTAATTCCATCCATAAGTAACACAATCACAGAATGTATGACTATTTTGGGTTGGATCAGATGGTGATCCTGAGACAAAATCCTATCAAATGGGGGTCATTTTTATAACTTGTGTCAATTCAGGTGTCCTTTACAAGAAAACGTTTTTTTTTTAATGTCTTCAACAAATGTTATGTTCATCCAAGGTTTCACTGCATAAGTGTAGAGTAAACCAGTCCACAGACCAGTCTCCTGCTTAGATCTCATCATGTGGAACCACAACATGACGCTAACCTGTCCTCTGTCTTGTCCTGCAGGAGTCCCACGTATGGTTCTCTCTGCAGGCGGGAGGGACTGCCTGCGTGCCGGAGACACCTGCTCCAGCGACGACACCTGCAGCCCGCGACTGCGCACCCTCAGGCAATGCGTGGCGGGGGACGGCAGCGTGAAGCTGGGGCCCGGGGCGCGAAACCAGTGTGAGAATGCCATGACGGCGTTGCTGTCCACTCCGCTGCACGGCTGCCAATGTAAACGAGGCATGAAGAAGGAGAAGAACTGCCTGAGTATCTACTGGAGTCTGCATCAGTCGGTGCTGCACGGTAAGACTGGCATTACTACACACGCAATCTGATGGTTCTGCTCCCAGGAGGTGGGCGGCAGCAGGTACAGTATGTTGTTGGGATTATCAAGCGTGTGCCGCCCATTACACATGAATTAGGCTTCCGCCTCCAGAGAGATCAGCAGTAAATTCCCGGCCGAAATAAAAAGAGTGATTATTGTGTCAGAAATAGTTAAAACTAAGGCTCTGATTCCTTTTGTTCCACCCACACTCATTGTATTGTATCATTTTTGTGCTTTGCATTACCATTGTCATTTCCTACATTGAATCCCATTATTTGTGGCCCATTACATTCAAATTTAGACATTTAAAATATGTTTGCATGTTAAAAAAAACTGAAATGAGTGCAACAGTACATAAAAGGCTCTTAATATCCTGCGAGTTAAGTGGAAATATAAAAGATATGGAGATAATAAACTAATAAAAGAAGCAATAAAGTCATACATCAGCTATTATTATTTTCACGCTAGAGTGCGTGTGCCACTACATAATATAAACGGTTCATTAAAAATGTCTGAAACAACTGAAGCAAGCACTCCTTTAAGATGGGTGATATTAAGTTTTTAGCAGAATTTGTCAATCGCCTAATACTTAAATGTCTGTCATATTCCTTCTGGTTAGCTGTGGCAGCTGTTCCTCCAAAGTAAAAATTGATTTGGTGATTTGCAGCCTAAAAGACTTCCAGATGCTGTGATTAAAACTGGGTTAAATTTGGTTACAAAATAACAAAAAAAAAAAAAAAACATCTCAAACTTTGATTAACAAATCTTTAAATTATACTGATGCTGCTGCTCTTTGTATTTGTATTAAACTTTGATCAAGACTGTTCTCTTTTTAAATGTGCTGCATTAATGAACCCATGCATGCTTGCATTGATTGTGTGGCCTGTTGAAGATCCTTCAGTAAACTCCTGCTGATTGTTGTTTTATAGTAATAGTTAAAACACAGGTAATTCATTTTCAGCCTCATATGACCTGCACTTGTTGCTGTGTAGTTAATAACTTAAGAGTTGAAGTGATTTTTAATTAAGTTAAGACTGAATTTTACTGACACTGCATGTCATGTTGTTTTCTTTTTTCTTTTCTTTTCTTTTCTTTTCTTTTCTTTTCTTTTTAACCAATTTTAATATAATATGAAGTAAGAAGGTTTCAGTATCTTTTTATTTTAGTTATTTTAGTTAGTTTTGCTCATAAGTTGTGTTTTGACATTACCATCTAAAGGGCACACCAAAAGCATGGAGGCAGGATGTATTATTCCATTTTATGTATTTATTTTATACTACCTGTGCCATGCAAAGGACCCCCATGCATTAGCCTCTGGCTGGGATCCCCGTTTGCAATTTTTAATAAAAAATCTTGTCCATTATGATGGCTGATATCAAAAATTAAACCTAGAGCTATATTTTCTTATTTGTATTAATAATTAATAATCAGTTTTTCTTCTATTATAAACATTCCTTGTTATTTTTGTCTTAATATTAAGCAGTAATACTAGCAGTAAACATATTTTCTTTTAGAATTTTCCCCTTTCGTTGGGCCTATTTATTTATTAATGACATTCAGTGGCTTTTCTTGTAAACATTCTGTCCTTTCAACATTCAACAATAATATTAGCAGTAAACAAAACATTTTTAAAATTTTCTCTTATTATTCATTCATTGCACTCAGTGTGTCTTTCTTCACAACAGAAACTGTCACATCAAATCTTCCCCACATTCAAAAATTGTGCCTTTACATTCAGCCCCCCTTTTTCAGGAGTGTATGGTGGGGGACATGGTATTTTTAGGGGAAGATAGCAGGTCAGAAATAGATGCCACATTGAAGTGGTGTACATCATTTAAAAGCTGGGAACCTGCCATGTTTTTCCCTTGTTATTTCTACTTTTATATGAGCAGTATCTTCACTGTAGCGTTAAAAATGAGCTGGCTTCAACCTCTGAAAGACAGAAAGTCAGCCAAGGAACTTAGTAACTTTGTGCGTAACTTTTATGATGTGTAGTTAAGTGCTTGCCTCAGTGTTTCAGGACACAAGAAAAAAAAAGAAAAGAAGAGCAGCATTATTTGGAGTCATCATGAACTAACCTCTCTGCTCTGTGTTGGCAGGACTCAGCCTGGTGGAAGATTACCCGTATGAACCGGAGGAGAGGGGCTCTGACTACGTTCGCTTGGCCTCCATCGCTGCAGGTGAGTAGGAGAGAGTGCTTCTCTGCTTCTGCTTTTAGTTACTTCACCTGAGCAGGGAGAAAAAAAGTTACTTCGACAATCAAAAGCATCCAGTTTTTCCACAAAAGTGTGTCCCAACCAAACTATGTGTCAAAGAAAAAGCAAATCGAGATGTTATCCTGCATCATTGTGACGGAGACGACAGAGGTATATGCAGCAGGTGGGTTTGCAAAGTGTTTGATGAGCAACAACCCACACTTTGCTTGTATCTTGCCTCTGAGCCTGTGGGCAAGCCGCAGGGCTGGTATGTGCTGCTGGTAGCCCCCGAGGCACAGATTAATTACCTATTTACTTTAATGCATCTGGAAGCAGCAAAACTGGGGGGGTGAGGAAAAAGAGAGACAGAGAGTGTTAAGAACAGGAGAAAACAGGGAAGAAAAAAGGTCACAGTAAGAAGTGAGAGGGAGACAGAGACAGAAGAAGTAAGAAAAGAAAAATGGAAGACAGACAGAGCTGGTTTGTTTACTCAAACAACACTATAGTTTTTTCCTGTTGGAGGTTTGGAAAAGAGAGAGAGTGGCTGCACACAAATGAGGAGTTACTTTTTTTTCTACTGGAGAGGACATAAAGTCAAGTGTTTTGTTTTCTCCGACGGCAATTATACTCCGGATGAGTGAAGCTGAGATGGAGAGTCGGCGAAACTTAAATAATGACTTAAATGAAGTGATTAGTATGGAAGGCATTCATGCATATGCCATACAGTAAAATGATAAATGTTCTATACACACGGAAAAAAAAAGTTTAAACAAGTGTATAATGATAGCTCAAAGGGAGGACACAGCTTAATTTAGACATTTGAATACAGTGTTTTACCAGCAGAAAGCATTTTTTTGGTTTAAAACATGACACAATATTAATAATAGGATGTTATGAATGGTTATGAATAGTAAGTGTACTTTTATATTGGAAATGTTAATATTTATCAATGAAATCATCTATATTTTTGAACTAATAATGTATTAAATGTGTTTTTCCCCCTAAAACATATATATTTTATTTGTAACACTGGGCTGATTAGGTGAAAAAGCTTTCTGTTTATTTTTTCAGAACCCGATAGGCAGTGATGTTTATTATATTTACCACGGGATCATGGGGATCTTCACAACATTAAACTTGCACAAGATATTTTTTTATGTTGGCAGCTCCTAATGGCAATGAGGGATCAGTGTCAAATACAATTTTTATGACTTCAAACGTGAAGTAATGCAGGCTGACATTAGCAAACTGCACTTCCTTTTTTATATACCGCAGGGGTAAGAAAGGCAAATGATTTAACAGTGGTTTGAGGCCAGTCCTGGAGACAGTTTGCATAATAGCCCTCAAGGTAAATTGAGGTTATGTTCAGGTTGTGTAACAGTCATACTCTTCTGCTCACCAGTATCATCGCATGGGGCATGGCAACTCTACTAAGCACAGCTTTTTTAATAGAGTCCATTAAACTTCAACAACACAATGTTATATTTTCCCACAGCTCTTTAAAACTGCATGTGCACACAGGGCAGTTAAAGAATGATTCTGGTTTATTGGATCTGATTGTCACAGTTTGTGACAGTCAGTTTTGTTTGACGATGATTCTTTCTGATTATGGTGCAACTGTACCCACCAACAGTATCATAGAGATCTGGGAATGCAGCGGTGTGGCTAAAGTGAAGCTGTTGTTTAACCACCTGGCTAACCAGACTAACATAGAAGATAGCTACAGCGATCATAACCCAAACTGTTGTATACAGTGGTGGAAATGGTCAGATTTTACAAGTGGAAGCCTCCCACATCACACCTACAAACCATTTAGGCTATGCAACTTTTCAACTGCATTGGAATTCTGATAATAACAAGAAATAAATTACTTTTTAAATGAGGTGGTTAAAGCGGCAAAAGTTCCATTTTTCAGTTCGCCAGCTTATAAAATCGTATTTATATGTTCTGTATCCTGTTGGTAGTACATTACACCACACAGCAGCTTTTAGACATTTTTCTGTTGGTAACAGACAGAATTATGAAGAAGAAAAAGAATGTCATTCAAAAACACTGAAAAATTCATGTAAAATCCATATATATGATGTATATACATACATCTAAACAAAAACATTGGCTATTTTTTAAACTTAAAGGGAACGATTTTCATCCCGACTCCAAACATCTATCACTAGTAGAGACTTCTGACTTCCTGTACGTTTAATTGTCGTGCATGCACAGCTTTGTTTTTCTGGAGCAAGGGAACTTTTCTTTTTTTAAAATCTATATTTATAGTTCTTATCTATGCACTGAAACCCCAAAGCAAATTCCTTGTATGTGAAAGCCTACTTTGCAAGCAACCAGATTCCGTTTTACTTGCAAATGAAGAGGTTTAGATAATCTTTCTAAACTGTTGCCATATTTACGACCCGTCTGATCCTCTTTAGACTTCATTGTAGCATTGTTGCCGTATTCCCAGCAACAACATAGTGTCATTATGGACATAAACAATGGCAAAAGTGATGTAAATTGGGCCCATGTTTAGTAAACCAGAAATAGCCTGCAGTTGAACAGGTCTACAAAATCATATGCAATTAACTTAGAATAGGCATGTTTTAAACGGGCAGTACATGAATATTTTACAAACCTGTCAAAGAGCAGTTGGTTGGTTCCACAATTCTGGTATAATGAGAAATACATGAGGATTTATTTGGCGGCGAGAGGCTTCATCAGCATTGTGTGAACTTGGTTGGCAAGAGTTTGAATGTAACGGACAATAATTTATATGTAAAGTTTCATACTGCGGCTTTAAATATACAATTTCATTATTGAATATGTTCCAAAAAACATAACAGTAAGTATTGGCATCACAACAATCTCTCCTCTTAATCCCATTTTTTACCGTATACATGTACTAGCCCACGACAGAGGTACACTACAGCTTCTCTCCAGCCTCTTGCATTTTCATGGATGTTTCCACATCTCAGCCAGCTATTTTTCTAAGCCACCATGAATCTCAGCGGTACATTGTGGTGATATCAGCTCAGCACCATTCATGATTTCCACAAAATCTTCATGCATGCCGGAACGTTCACACTCATCTCCTTAACCAATTCATTATGTCATCGCTGAAAGCAATCGCACCTTTGTTCTTCTCACTGTCTATTATTTATACTGACTTCTTATTCCTGTTCAGTTTTACTGGGAACTATTTCTTCTACAGAAACCAATGATAAATTATCTTCTGAAAATGGCTATAGGCAAATCTATTTACATTCAAATTTTTACTTTATGTTTGAAATATTAAAGCTAGAGAGTGTGACTATATTCAAGCCTTTGTCAAACTAGTTCACACAATGCTGATTATACTTTATTTTTGCAAGCAGGTACTCCCAAACATACTTACAGTCAGAATCATGTGCAGTATGTTTGGCACATTGATGGTAGCATAAAGTTTATTATTGATTCTGCTTATTGGTCCAATTCTTTTATCGATTTCCTTTTTTTTCTGTGTGGATAAAAGTAGACCTACACAGAGTTTCAGCCTCTACGCAACTGTTTTATTATTTCAGTTTGAACACAGTGTAGATTAACACCGCCGGTGTCTGCTGTGTTTGGAACCACTGTCACTCGTACATATAGCATCGAATACCACACATGGTATTCCAGGAATTTAAGTTCATGTACTGTAGAAAAGATATTTCGGTGTGACAGTGTTGACATTCTTTCTTGAAATGCTCATTTTGTAGAAATGATATACAATGATTTTTTTCCATAACATGAAGCATCCCTTAGACAGTTTGTAGATGCATGAGATTAACGTCATATATCATTTTATATACATATATATATATATATAGTAGTAAAAGTAACTAAAAATATTTGCGTCAATATGTGTTGGAGTAGAAGTATAGTTACATTAAATGGAAATACTTAAGTAAAGTACAAGTCCCTCAAAATTGTACTTGAGTACAGTACTTGAGTAAATGTACTTAGTAACATTCCACCACTGACTGTCGGAATAACTTGCCAGCATCAATTAAAGGAATTGATAATTGATTCCAGTGGATTAAACAATCTGCAATCAATTCTTGACTGCAAACATTTCTCGATTTCTATCGCTATGCTTGAATTGCATGATGATGATGATGATGATGATGACATGATATCTGTTATAGTTGATTATATTAATTATAATCAAGCAGCGGTTTGCTGATAAATAAGTGAGATCACAGATAAACCATTCTCACCTGTAAATGAATGGATAAATGTACACAAAAAACATAAGAGAAAGTAAATAATTTAAATTCAGTGGAGATCCACTTTAACATGCATGATAATGTTTTTGTGACCTCATACATAAGCTGCTTGTTAAAATGACACTGCTTGTTTTAGGCCGCTATGAATTACAGCAGCACCAGACCTGCACTGTACAGCCTCCTCGTAAATTTCACTTCAGCGACTCCACGGGAGGTCAAAGTTGATATCCATGCCATGCATCTCGACAAGTCGACTGCCAAAACAACAAAGACGTGATTAATGGATGTTTTTCCGCCCTCATAGCATCTCTCTCTCAAACAGAGTAATGACCCTTTTCAAAGACGCAAGCCAGAGCCACGGCTCATCATATTCTGAGGAGTATTCAAACAACAGAGCACTTCACCCTTTACCAATTCATCGGTTAACTAAAGTGAAGGCAGTGATATTAAGAAAGTGCCTGTGTTTAAACACATTAGGTTTTCTGCACCAAGAAAGAAGCTTTTTAATGCATCATTGGCCTCCAAGAGCGATTGAAATTGTTTTTCCTTCCTGGGATTTTCTACTTCATGCACCTTGGGTGTAAAACAAATACCAACAGTTTTGTTTTTCTTTAGTTCAACATGTTGGTCACAAGCTTTTATAAAGCAACAGAAAACCAGGATCCGAATTATTACAATGAGGGTAAAGAGCAGAGCATTCATTTGTGGGTATTTACATCCAGATTAAGTGAACAAAGACTCGTAAAGGAAGTTTTGAATATGAAATACTCACCTGGGCTTGAAAAGTTGCACTGAAGGGTTTGCAGCTGGCACAAGATAAGACTGCTAAAGTAGTTACAATAGAGTCCAATCCAGTGTCATGGCATCAGTAAAGTTCCATAGTTTAAAACTTAACTCCTTGCATTTGCTTTAGAAACAGTTATTGATTTGGTGAGGTGCATGCTGGGTGCGGGAGACAATATATCGACTCTTTGGACCACAATACAATATTTGCTGAATCCCTGTCAGTGGTCATCCCTCTTACAAGATCAAAATACAAACATCTGAAAACCACCCTTGTTATGTTATACACAAAAAAGTTTTTAACAGTGATTTCCTCTATGTTGGATGAACTACATATCCATGTTTTTATAGTGACAAATACAGCAAAGGTTGTGTGCAAAATGATTATTATAATTAAATTTCATAGATATATAATATTAAAGGGATAGTATGGTTTTTTGAAAAGTGGGGTTCTATGAGGCACTTACCATTACATACAGTAGATGGTGGTCAGCATGCCCCTAGTTTGCGGAAGCAGGCTGGAGCACCAAAATGAAAGCTAAGCAATGTGCTGCTGTGGACGGGACTGATGAAAAAGGATCACCTAAATAAATAAATAATTTTAGGTGTATTCTATATTTAGAATATTTTCACCACTTTACCTTGCTGTCAGACAGCTCTGTTTACATTGGGAACCTGAAATGATGCTCCTTTCAAAGCCACCAGACTCCTTTGACAAAAACAGTAATTTTACCTCACGGGACACAGGCATTGCTGGTCTACAGCTGCTTTATTCCCTTAGTTTCTTTGTGTGATTGTGTGACTTTGGTGTTTTAAAGTGTTAGTTTGGATTCGCTAAAGACACACAAACACAAAAAAGCAGATGGAGGCATCAATAGACCAGCAACTCCCATGTGAAGTAAAATTACTGTTTTTGTCAAAGGACTGCACCAGCACTCGTAAAGGGCTGTCTGAAAGCAAGGTAAATATTCAAAATACAGGGTACACTTACACTGATATTGCTTTTTTTCTTAGGTGGCAAAAATACATTGCAGGTGATAGACTAACTGTGGATAAGTAACCCATAAACCTCACTTCAAACAATCAGGACTATCCCTATAATTTTAATCCCCGGTTGACAAATATCAAAATAACCTGCACCACTGCGTCATTTCACATTCACTGTGCTGGTTTTATTTGAGCCAAAACAGAATGTGTCACTGTCCAAATAATCACAGACTGCACTGTAGATTACATATGCGCTGATGAATATTACAGAAGTTGCAGGCCTGCAACTGGAAAACACACTAGAGCATGAGTGCATTCAGCCTCGGGCAGTTCTGAGGTGTAAATGTGTGTAAGGCATGAATGTGAAGCAGGATGTTTCTGGATAAAAGCATGCATGCTCAGCAAGTCTCCCCTCTATAAATAATGGCTTAAAAAACATAATAACAAGGATTTCACAAGAAAGGCTTATGTGCATATTCTGTTTCTTACGCATGTGGTCACTGGATGCGATTTGTAATCCCAACCTGGAGTTCCATCAGGTCCTCCAAACCTCCCCCCGCCTGCTTAGCAGTTAAGTTGGGAATAACCTATGCTTTGTGATGGGTTGTTAGCTCACTCCCCAAGGCCATTCATATTTTATATGACAGCTTGGTGAGAGCCGAACTCACCAGGAGACACAACTACAGGCAGTTTACAAACTAATGAGCGGCGCTATCTGCCAAAGGAACTGAACGTCATCATGGCCTTATTGACTGTGAGGTCGCTTGGGAAAAAAAAACACACATGATGATGGATTGGGAAATAATGCAGCCAAAAAAAGATGGTTATGAGAGGGGCTTTCCGCTGCCTCCACAGAGGTGGCTCATTACCGCAGAAGTCAGAGGGAGCCTGGGCACTGAGGGAGGCAGAGATGGACAAAGTTGAGGAAGAACGGATGAAGGAGAAGAGAGAGCGAGCTGGAGGAAGGGAAGAGACAGATGGAGTGGGGGGTAATGGCAGCACTGAGAGTGGCAGGCACACAGCGAAGGAGGAAGATGCTGAGGGAAGGAGGGAGTCAGGTGAGTGAGGGATGGACCCAGCTGTAGGGAGAGGGAGTGTTGGAAAGATGGATAGATGGATGGAAGGGAAGGAGCAGTAATTACAGGCCTTGTTGTGCGGTTGGAGAGATGGAGGAGACGCTTTTTCAGCTCTGCCACTCTGCATTAACCCAGCAGAATGAAATATTCAGCCATTAGGCCTCGGCTGAAACACATCCAGTGCCTGGGCTCATGCAACATTTAAACACCATTCATGTTCTATTCATTGCAAGGGGCCTATTACATATAATCATCATTTTGGTTTAGTTTGTACTTCAAGACACACATTTTTTTTAAATCTGTAAATGCAACACTGCACCTGAGTGTAGAGGTGAGAGTGGCAAGTCAATGCCGACTCCAATTAGGCCTCAAAATCATTGGTAAACATTGCCTGGGATTTGATTTTCTCAAACCACACAGAAGGATGAAAGGCTGCAATCTGCTTTCCATTTGTGTCCTCTCCTTCTAGAGTCTGAAGTTACAACGGTGAACCGCTGCCTGGATGCTGCCAAGGCGTGTAACATAGATGAGACGTGTCAGAAGCTTCGTACGGAATACGTCTCGTCCTGCATCCAGCCGTCAGCCCGCTCGGGGCCATGTAACAGACCAAAGTGCAACAAGGCGCTGAGGAAGTTCTTTGACCGCGTTCCTCCCGACTACACCCACGAGCTGCTGTTCTGTCCCTGCACCGACACGGCCTGCGCAGAGCGCCGCCGGCAAACCATTGTGCCGTCCTGCTCCTACGAAGACAAGGACAAGCCCAACTGCCTGGCTCAGCTGCGGATCTGCAAAGCAGACTACGTGTGCAGGTAGAATTAGAAAAGTTGTCTTACATGCTGCCTGCTGCCAGGAACATTTTCCACTTCATTTCCTTAGTTGGCATCACTCGACTCACTGAACAGCAACTGTGGCTTCTGTTAAAGGGCTACAAATATGTTTTAATTCAATTACTGTAAATTATGCACACATTACAATAATGCTGAACCCTGTTCAGAACATACCATCTCTATTAGATATTTCTTTGACATTTTTTGGTGTTCCTGTCTTGTCTTAGTACAGTATAAAAATTGACTTGACTGTTGAATAGGTTGGTAAGGTGAAGAAATAAGTAACCCTTGACAGCCAACACTGATTGATTTGGAAAGTCTTGGTGTGTTCAAGGGCCGCTCCAAAGCTCTGATGTCCAAGATTTAAAGGTGAGATCGATTTTTTTTAAGGTTAGAGGGAGAAAGTAGACTCCCACATAAATGGAGAAACACGCTTTGATTCACAATATCAGCTTATCTGTTTTTTTCCATGTTGAACTTGTTAGCAAACACCTGCCCCAGGTTACTGATACATTCAACTTCCTGTTTGATCTGCCAACTCCTGAGAAAACTATCCGCTCTCTTTGTCTTGTTAGATGTTTGACCAGCTTCACCAGCCACTTGTTTGCTCAGCCCCTCTGCTGTTCCACACAGGACAGAGTCTACAATTGACTTGTGCCAGTTTGAAGAGTAGTCTGTGGGAGCTGGAGCCACTCAACTACACAGAACGAAAAAACAACAATGAGCAGACATTTTTTAACTACAGGAAATCCTTTAATTATCATGCGACATGTTAAGTTAACAAAAACATCATGTGAGTGGTAATTCTTAAACTAAAGCTGCAGTAATTGATTTTTGGCCACTACCTGGTAAACAGACAAAAGCAGCAGAAACATAATGCTAGTGCAGGGCTTCTGTTCTTCCGATGATTGTAAGTGCTCCTTTTTGCTCTGTCTGGGTCTCCTCCATATAATATTTCTGGCTATGGAGTATAAGTTTTGGCTCTTTTCTTTAGCTGTTAGCCCTGTCTTTGTCTGTCTGAACCTGGGCAGGTAGTGGACAGATTTTTTGGATGAAAACAAGAGCCCAACAGATATGGGATTTTTGAGACCAATCCCATACTGAAAATGCATTGATAACCAATATGGTGCCCGATATAGAATTATTTTGAGCTGGAATAAAAATAGACCTTTTTTATGTTAATTGTGCACCGATTTTTCACCACTCTGCAAAGGTACGCAGTGAGCTACTTTCTCAAACATTAAAACTTTATTTAAAAGTCTTTATCATTGTTATACATTATTATTATAAATTATACAACCAATGTATTTATTTGTCAACATTTTAGACCACCCTTGTTTTCTCCTTGCTTTCTTGTTCATTTAAAGGTACATTTGTTTGGACAACAAAAATAGCTCATAAGAGTTTAATTTAAGTTGATATCTAGTAATTTCCCATGGTTTTATTGATAATGATTTTGGTTATTCTTTATTTAACAATTATTTTTGTTGTTATCATTATATTTGTCCAAACAAATGTACCTTTAGTTGTACCATACATTAAAATTAACAAGAAATATTTTTTCCATGACTGTATATATGGTTACTAATAAAAAAAATAGGAATACAAATAAATAGATAAATAAACATAATTACTCTTCAGTGTCAGTTAATTGCTGACTATTAAAATAAAATAAAATATTAGCTAACAACATTTCTAAATCACACCAAACAATGATTTGTGCATTATATATTATTTTAAAAAAGTTTTCATAACTGTATATATCAGACAGCATATACACAGAAATACCTTTGATAGGCCGATATCAGCCAATAATATATGTCAACTGATATATCTGTCAGGCTCTAATAACAGCTGCCAATGAGTGCACTAAGAAAGAATCATAACAGTAAAGTGTTGTAAAACCAAATCAATGAGCTAAAAGAGGCGAAAAAGATCTGCAGAGCTAAGCTGAAAATTCTCTCTCTCTCTTTACATTACGCATTAATATAAACAAACAAACTGAACCTGAAACATAACCTCCTCGGTGGAGGTAATAAGTACTTTTTCACGGTTAATGCGGCGGTATCTTCACCACTGCTGTGTTCAATAAGAAGGGCTTTGTTGATGTGGTGGCCTTGCACAATGTCTTTCCCTCAGGACAATAAATGGCATTGTGTGTCTTGGAAGATAGGTCTGGCTGGTATGATATGTTCATTTAGATTTAATTACTCAGCTGTGTTTAATTAATTCAATTGTTACACTCATTAACTGTGTTTAATTAGTTCAATTAAATTCCGCATTCATTTCACTCAATGCAGAATTTAATGGCAGCTAGGCAAGAAGCAGCCGTGTGAAATAGCCATTATTAGAGCGGCTATTATCACCCGGGATTCACACATGACTTTGCTGCCAAAGTGCTCAGAAAATAGTTATCAGTGTACGGCCAAGACATCATCAGGCTCAGTAAATTGCTGAAAACTGACCCTCTGTACAAGAGAAGTTATCTGAATAAGCACATTTATTCTTCATTAAATCTTTGTGAATGTGAGACACTAATGAAAACAAAGATTTAATTCAAATTCAAATTGATTGTCAACATCCAATCAGAAAACTAACAATGTCTTATGAAGTCGTTAAGATTCAGAGGGTGTTTTTCTCGCAATCATTGGAGACTGAAAACATGGACTTCTCATACCCATCCAGTCAGCCTCCTCTCTCTGACAGCAAATGGTGCCCAGCGTTTAATCTAGTTCCTCTTCAAATGTCAGGAAGACAAAGGGCTTCATCTGTCACGGCTATCGATCAGGCATTATTCTCCACCGCCGCCCCGATGGATGGAGCATCTCAAGGCCCCTGCGCGGGCCGCCAATCCCGCACCAGTCAGCTGGCATTAACCGGCAGCCTGCAGAGGATGCCTTCACTTAGCGCACAGCCTATGAGTTTTACGCACATCATTACAATGACATGACAAACGAGGGGAGAGAGCGGGGAGTCGTGGTGCCCTGAGGGGATCCCGTTGCAAATGCCAGTCGACGGGGGGCGATGATGTGATATGATGGCCACGATAGCCTTGTACGATGATGATGATGAGGCTAGATGTCTGTGCGGCTGGCAGGAAAGGTGAAGGAGGGAAGGCAGAGCGGCTGTGGGAGGAAATATTTATATGGACGATCCATATTTGTCTAATCTCCTCGCGGCCAGGCCTGCCAGACAGCGCCCACGGTATTTAGAGAGCAGAGCCAAGGCCTATCTTTGCCCCTCATTGACTCTTTACAGCCTGGCAGCCTTCCAGAAGACAATTCTCTGAGAAAAGTGGGGAGGAAAGAAAAAGAGGGATGAATGTCGCCAGGGGTGACTGGAGCAGGGGTTGAAGTGCTGCAGAGCGAGCTCTTGAAGGGTGGAGGGAGTTGATGTGGGAGTAGAGGTAGGTAGATGAGCGCTGTGGGTTTCAGATCCACATCCTGCTGTTCCCAAAAAGCACCGGTGCCGGCCACCCCTCAGTGACACGATGTGTGCAGCAGCCAAGCACGAGTAAATGATGGATGGCATGTTATTGCTCCCACAGGTCTCGCTGGGCACAGTTCCAGTATGATTGCCAACCTTCCGAGCAGAGCGCCACCGGCTGCAAGCAGGATAACTACGGAGCATGTCTACTTGCTTACACCGGCCTGATAGGTAAGAACTAAATCTTTCTGTGCCAGCTCCAGCTCACACTCCTCCTGTGATGGATCAGGAACAAAAAGGTTTGAGAGGGAGGAAGGCGGAGAGCAGACAAGTGCACTGAACAGGGCTCAAAAGAATGAATCAACGATTGTGATGAGAAGCGCGGTTCAACAATCGATGGAACGCTGATTAATGTGGCTGCAGCATGCCCGGCCAAGTCGTTGGCATTATAAGTAGTGCAATTACAACTATTGACCGCTGTTTTGAGAGAATTATCCCTGACGTGACGATGAGTGGGAGCAGGCAGAGGCGTAAAACACAGCTTATTGTACTTTAGATAAAAACTTAACAAAAGATCACATAATACACAAAAGGTTGTTAAAAACCACTCAGTCTAAACATGTCATTATGAGACAACAATACCGCACTGAACCGCTGCAAAAAGAGGGAAAGAAAAGGTTGCTTAGTTGGTTTTCATTCGTGGGACTGAGGGACACAGATAAAGAAAGACAGAGACAGAAAGGTGTGCAGCAGTGATTGGCCATTCTAGACAACTGAAGTAGAAGTGCGACTCTGAGGTGTTGTTGTTTGGAAGTCTGGGACCCAGAAAATCAATGGAGGTAAATCAAAACTTTTTCGCCACACTGCCTGAAAGTGCAGCAATTCTATTTCCCACCTCTTTTAAAAATACAAGCTACAAGGCTATATTACCCTTCCTGGAGAATGACTTCCCAATCACTTTCTGCTGAAAAGCTCCAAAGGCAGAGAAGAATAAAAAGAATACATCTGAGAGACCTCTGTGATAGTGGCTGGACTTTATACTGCGGGTCGCTGCACTCATCAAAGTCCACTAAGCTGCCTAAACCCAGTGGATATGCATGTTAGGGAACTAAAAGAAAAGCCAAACAACTGCTACTTCTTGTTTGGATTGTATCTGTTGTAGCATCTAATAAGAGTGATCAAGAGGAAGATGATGTATAAGCTAACAGCTATTATTAAACTATGTCTCTTTTTTGTGCATATAGATGATAAATACATCCACAAAGAATGTCACATTTCGAAATAATTGCCTGTCACTAAAGATCAGAGATTTTTTTTTTCTCAGCAAAAACTTGTTTCCAATACCTATTCATATACAGTATACAGTGCATCTTTCTGTCAGCAGCTGAGATTGAAGCAGTCAACATTTGATCACAAGGCTGCCTGCTTAACTAACCTGCCTGTCTTTATCTCTGTCTCTATTCACTCCCCTTTCATCTGTTCCTCTCTTTAAATTCCTCTCAGTTTCTCTCACAACAAACACATTTGCATGCGCACTAATAACTCAACCTAACCTGATTACAGCAACGCCGTGATGATAGAAATTGCCATGTGAACGGCTTTATTTGATTATCGTAATCAGGCTAAGGTCATAATCAGGCTAAGCATAACAAGATTAAATCAGCCAGAATTCTGCTCAAATGTTCAATTTGTTAGAACGTTAAACTCCCCAGTCAGTCAGTCTTTCGACTTCCTGCTAAAACTGCTCTTTTATGGGGAAAAAAATCATAGCTTAAATGGCACACGACAGCAGGTAGGACAGGTTGAATAACAAAAAGACAGCAAAAAGTAAGATATTCAGCTCAGTTTAAGCAAATAAAAGAGACCCCTTCTTATTCATGTGATCTCCTGGTCAGATTCAATCATTGTGTTGTAAACCAAGTGATGTGAGATGTTGTATGACTTCAGTATGCCTGAAAATAAACAGAAGTGTGTTGTTTCCCCCTCTCCTCCTCTCTACAGGAAGCACAATAACTCCCAACTACCTTGACAACTCCACATCCAACACGGGACCCTGGTGCTCCTGCGCAGCGAGCGGCAACCACAGGGAACAATGCAGCGACTTCCTCACTTCCTTCCACGACAACGTCTGCCTGAGTGAGTGACAGCTGACCTCTGGCAACACAGCAACAATGACAAAGAGCGAACAAAGGCTGTAGTTGTGAACAAAATAATCGATGATACTTCCACACCTCAAAAGTCCTTTGAAGTGCCCTAACACTAAAGCAAGTTGGTCTCAACCTAGTTTTTGCAGTTTTTTAAAGTTTGATATTTGCTGCTCTCAGGACACCCGTCTATACCGTAGATCTGTTTTGTGGCAGTGATGTTTTGGTGCACAGATGAAAAGAACCACTGTTTACCCATTGTTTCCGGAAAAAACTTGAAGAGGAATTATTTTTAAGGCTTTCAAAAGTCTGATTTTTTGAGACCCATTATGCTTCAATTTTACGGTTGCAGGCAAAAATAACAACGACAAAATCATTTAAACCATTTTCATCCATCTTCATTTTGCAAAATTAAAATGTACTCTGAATAGTTGCTCTCTAAAATATTGATACCATCCTCAACTTGTTCTGTAAATATAGAGATCCATTTATCTTGTTTTAGCATTTAGACTAGAAACGGGAGAGACTGCTCACTCGCCTTTGTCCAGTTTTACTGACTAAACATGCAATGTTTTTTTGTTTTTTAAAAATCTTTCAGTTTTTTGAAGTAGACATTTCCTCCAGCTAAACTGTTAAACTTGCTAATTGCCTACCAGTTCCAGCTATGTATTCAACTCACTGACATGAAAGTGATATTGATCTTCTCATGTAACTCTGAGCAAGAAATCCAATGGAATAAATGGGTGACACTTCCTTTGCAGCCCATGTCTAAAATGTAATAAAAACATACTTATAATGCATTATAATCTGCTTCTAGCACCATATAACTGTAGTAATAAACACTCATTAAAATACATAATGTCTTATCATAATAATAGCACATTATGAAGTATTGTATAATGATTTATACAGTTAAGTATCATTTTTGTATTTATATTAGTATATTTTACAACTGCTAGTCTCTCTTTTGCAAGCATAATAAACATACTTCTGATGCATTATATTGTTAGAATTAGCATAACCCCATAATCACATAATAACAATCATTTTAAAATGCATTATTAAATCTTTTATTTTATAATACACTATCATCCTTGCCAAAAAAAATGTCAGTGTATGACTAGCAATTACAAATAAGTCCAACCAAATATAACGGATTAAAAACAATAAATCTTTATTTTATTCAAATGATTAATTAAACAATATAAATCACGTCTAAAGTCCTGTTCATTGTTAAGAACAACGCTGTCCTGCCATCACTAATGGACCACCACTTTGTTGAATCTCTCAGTATCCTTGGGGAGTGAGGACTCTTGTGCCACATCAGTGCCACAGTAAAGACTCTCCCTCTCCATGTGTTTACTTCAGTCTGTATTAATTTATTTCTCTGCACAAATAAGACTTGCAGACAAACAACCCCCTGAGTGATGGCAGCGGTGACAGAGCAGTGACAGTAATAGCTGGTGGCACGCAGTAATGGGCTACCACATATAATATCTGTTTGTTTAGATTATGCTGGGAAATTTATCACCGCAGAAATAAACTATTTATGATAATAAAAAACATGTCTTTTTAAGTGGCACGGTAATGATAAAATAAAGACGTCTGTGACCAATTAACTGTAGCTGATGTTACGCAAGGATTCTCCAGCATCCTCTGTCGTCTTTTACCTTTTGTCGTGGCTTTTATTCCCCCAACAACAACAACAACAACAACAACAGAAAAACAGCTAGGATGATGGGAGATCATCCCTCTGAGTGAGTGATAGCACCAGTGACAGAAGAATGACACCAGTGACAAAGTAATACAAGCTGTGGCTGCTGGTGTCACAGCAGACACTGGAGTTTATTCTGGGTTATTATTTTTTCTAACAACGGAAGAAGACAAGTTCTTACAAAGCTGTCGGCATGAATAACACCAGTGACAGACCAATGACACCAGTGACAGTACAAAGCAAACTGCAGCTGCTGTCATGTGGTGACAAAACAGGATGTCAGTGTTAGCTAAGTATGTACACCGCTAAGTTCAATTATGACAAAAACAACAAAGTATCAACTTCTCGTCAGACAAGAAGCCTCTTACCTCTGCTTCCACCGGACACGGCCGCATTGCGTTCTTTCTCTAGAAACCATCTGCTGCCAGTCTAACCAGTGTGCCAAGGTCCACCAGACACGTGACCGGAGCATCTCGCCTACTCCTCCACTATCTTTACACGCCGGGTCTATTTTAGCCAGACCAGTTTTCACATCTGAAGTGTGAAATTCATGGAAACACTTGCCCACAAATTACATTAGTCATTTGAGAGAAAACAGTTGCTACATTATTCTTCTTTCTGTATGTTGTCCAAGTTTCTGATTGAAAGTATACATATATACAGAACCTTTATTACTTATGATCATAGACTGTATATAAATAATGGACGTAGTCACCGTCACCCATTGGTTTGTGGACTGCCCGTTTGAGGTATCGAGTTCAGCGTAACACTCGTCGCAATCTTTCTTTTCGTTTGTCGCCATCTTGTTTTCGGAAACGGTGAGCAGACCATATTTGGACTGTAGAGGAGTGAGAGGGATCTGACTACTCGCCTCTCTACCCCGGCAACCTGACTGAGAAAAGTCGCTTCATGTTAGCATTAACTGGGATGCTCATTTTGGCTAGCAAATAACAAAAACAAAATGTACAACATACATTAATACGTTAAGAAAAATGAACAGCGATTTCAAGGCACTTCCCTGTTTGCCTCACTGCTCAGACCCGGAGGTTGCCGCTTGTGTATGATATAATAATAATGCTACTGTAGGTTCTTGTAGTCTGAATGAATACATTCTAAAACCACCTGTGCATCAGCATGTGTCACATGATCAGTTAGTGTTATATTGAGGTGTTGTTGTGGGTAATGCATTTCTTCCTTACAGTTTGAGTATGATGTTTTTAGATGGACAGGTTTAGCAAAGTGGAGTAAAGACGGTATCAGATTGGTATCGGAATCGTCAGATATTTAAGATTGCCATAACAGTATTGGACCTGAAAAAGTGTTGCCCCTAGTTTTGTCCCCAAACAGCAATAATGCACATCATATTTAGATACATGAAAGTTATTGAAAATCAATCCAAATTTATTTGCAAATCATATCAGCAATGTTTACTAAGTAACAGAAATGACAGCATCCAGTAATTACTGGGGAGGCATTCTGTAAATGTGTTTTTTTAATTACTGTGTAATTTATTTAAGTCTTCATCAAGCACAACTTATTCCCTAGCCTGTTCTCTTCTTCCCTTGTTTTTCCCCACTATAAGTATTTATTCAAATATTGTGTTGATGCCCCATTTTAAACTGCTAAATAATTCCAATGTAATTTGCAGGCAGTAATCTAAAGCAAGACTAACTTCACTCCTGTTTGTATATAAATGTTAAAGTCTATCCGTCAGTTGACAAGTTAAATAATTAACAAGCAGGAGACTGAATGCTGTAGTTTATCTTTTACACTCAGAGATACAAAATAGAAAGCTGTGTCAGGTAATCAAAAAAGTAAATTACAAAATGTTGCCACATCGATCATAAATGAGAACATTTATTGATATGCTTATTAAACAAAACAACTCTACAAAACAATTCTAAACAATATGGTCTCTTAAAAACAGATTGCTTAAAGACTCTGCCACGGCACAACCAGTGGATATTCTGGGTTACAGAGCAGACGGCACGATATCTGGTTCAAATCCAGTTTGGAACAGCTTTTACCGTGCATGTTGTAAACACCACAGTAGAGATACAGTATTTTTCAGGCAAAATATGTTCTGTGTATGGAGGTAGAAAATGATTCAGCATCAACCAGCTTGGTGGTTAATCCAGTAATAAGCGTAATAATCCAGTAAGAAGCAGCATCAAAGATGGAGACAAAAGCATAAAAACATCCATCTGGAGGAGTACCACCAAAAGAAGAGAAGCTGCGCATGAGAAGAAGATTCGTGAAGAACAAACGGACTAAAAATTCAATATTACTCATTTAAAGCATTATCTTCTTCTCCAGTGACAAAACTCTCTTTACAGTAAATCACTTGTATTAATTGTGCTCCACAAAGGGATCCCCACTTGACTTGCTGTAATGGGTTTTAATGAGTTACATTTTCAGTTATTTTTAAACTTGCAGCTGCAGAATCCCCAAAAAAAGAGCAGCAGTAATCCCTCACAGAAACTTGACTGTTTTTTTTCCTCAAATAATTTGAAGCCTAATAACATTTTTTCCCAGTGGACAGGTGTGTTTTTAGTCACCCTGCAACCTCACATTAGGTACATATACTATACAAAAGGAGATCACTTGTTGTTTTCCAGTAGTAGTTTACTTTTCCTTGGTTGGCCATGACCTGTCCTACCCTGCCTCTGATTGGTTTGTACTTGTCGTCATTGGTTTGGTTTGGTTTGGTTTGGTTTGGTTTGGTTTGATTTAGGCATAAGGAAAGAGTGAGATTGGTTAATGACATTGGGCATGAAATGCAATATAAGGAAAATATATAGAGAATATGGAAATATGGCATACAGACTATGGCTCAGGAAATTAAAAACAAGCTTTACTGTAAATAGTACTTACAGAGTACAGTAAGTAACAATAAGCACATTATTGGAACCTGATTCATACCACAAAATGACACTGAATCACAGGTATTAGAAAGGATTACAACGACTTACTGGATATAGACTGTGTCATAAGTCTATCATTTGTCGCGCCTCTCACATGGCTTTCTCCTTCTCTTCTACTATCTACGCTATCTATTTTGCAGCACGGATGTATAAAGAGATTTGGTTAGAACATTGCAGAGAACTTCCCTGTTCATTCCAATGAAAGTTGCTCAATGTGGCATGAAGCCAGAAACAGTTTGACTTCCATGTATAAAATTATCCAGATTATCCGCATCTGTGAGCCCATACAGCAAGCGCACTAACATTTCCTTCAGCTCCGCCTCCCAGCCGCTCTGTCTCTGGCTCATTTAGATAATCGGTAAAGGAAAATAAGTCTGGATTCAACTATTTGTCAACAACTTTCAGCACAAAACTATTTAAATAGGGGCTATTTAAGTGTTTGTACGTCGGCTTGTACAATCCCGGAAGCAATTCCACTGTTTGACCACTATGTCAGATTGGCTTCAAAGCTCAGTGCTGACCCTGGAGGCTTGTTTTGCAGGGACACGGTTGCTGCCTGGTCTTAGTGCTGCCTAAGACGATTGTGATTGGTTTAAAGAAGTACAAACAAGCCAGAGCATTTCCCCCGACAGCCAAATGATAATAGGTGCAGCCACAACATTCTCCATCACTGACACAGGGCTCTGGGTATGCAAGACTACTGTAAAATCTAGTAGCTGCTCCAAAAACGGGGCAAAAAAATGAAATCACAAAAATTAATTAATAATCTTAGTTGTAAATTACAAGTATATCATCAGGGACAAAAACAACTATGTTTAAGATATTTTTATACCATTTATAACATGCTGTATCCAATAGTAGCTGCCACCTGCCATGCATCGCTCGATGAGATAATGACATTTGTTAATATGCTTCTGTTCTCTAAGTACCCGACTGTGGATAACGATTACAATCTACATTGTCCTGTAGTGACTTAACCTCCTGGCGTTGTCACATTTTTTTTTTTCAACTGGTTGATGGATGTCTTGTTTTTCAATGAAACTCCTCATGTGCATCCTGCAGCCAGGACTTCGACTTGCCAAGGCTGCTCCTCTGCTGTTTACTGCGAGCTCCTTAGAGACCCAGAAAAACAAACCTCAGACTGACTGGCCTCATTTCCCTGTGTCTGAGCAAAGAAAGGCTCCTCTCCTCCTGCCTGAGCAAATGGCTGAAGCCAAACAGCGCATACGTGATAATAAGGATGAACAAGTTTCTAATGGGAAAGGCGATTCATGGACCAGCGGTGCACGTCGCGCTCTCATCTCAATTGGAGTTCAGTCTAGTTTGCCAGGCACAGTTCTATTTTGGGGAGAAAGTGCGCATAATGATTTGGCAAGGAGAGTTTGGATTCGAGCCAATAATTGGGAAAATGAATCCGCCCTGGGAGAGATCCTGAATGTTTTTCTTTCCCTCATGTTCCTTGTGTAATCACAGTGTACAGAGAATGAAGAGTTATTCATTTTGACTAGAGCCAAAAGACTCTCCGCTCCTTCGGTGATGGTTCTGTTTCACAAGTGGACAGCACCATCGTCAATTAAATAGATCCTCCTGGTCTCTTTTGGTGCTTACCTTTTTATGCGACTGAATTCAGCTTCATTCTGCGTTCAGGGCCCTCCTGTGCTGTTGTGCTGGGGCCTGCTTGCTGAGACAGGACTTCAGATGGCCTTTGATGACTTTGTAATTGAACGTAATTTGGTTTCCTGCCTCCGAACTAATGAGGTGGACAGAGAGAATAGTGGCAGGGAAGAATACAGTCGTTTGCTGACAGGGGAGGGAGAAACTGCTGAAAAAAGTCCCTCTCTGGAGTGAGCGCGTTCAGGTTTTAAAAACAGCTGTCACCCTACCTTACCTCCTCATCACAGCGATAATAACCGCATCACTATGCAGAACAGCGGCTGTGGACTTCTTCGTTCTCTGAAAGCTGAGTGTGTCAGGGAAAAAATGAGAGGACAGATGGAGGTGAAGCTCATTTATTTCTGCAATTATTCTAATTTTTCTGGGAGTTAAATTTGTAGTGTAACAGGAAAAAGTGAGGGTAACCAGCAGTATGTCAGGAAGGTTGGGGACAGGAAGAGGGCCGTGTGCACAGGATGTGCTCTGCAGTGTTGCTTCAGGGAACCTATGAAGTAAAAGCCCTCAGGGGGAAACTTAAAAGTCAAAGAGATGCGAGATGGTGGTGCTTAAACAGCCGCGTCCAAACATTTACAAAGGAGGTGTCACAACTGCTTACCACTGAAAATATCAATTGGCACTCCATCTCTGCGTGACGACGGGTGGCGAGGCACGGTAGCGGGCAGCTGGAGTTGCACCCCTCGCTTCGCTCATCCGCCAGCGTGCCTGGGGAGCGCAGCACACTGTAGCACTAACTGCACACTTTGAGAATGACAGCACAGTTTCCCACCTGTTCTACCAACACTAATGGCTCACAGCACCATTAGCATGCTGGTCCACAGCCTTTCCTGCA
This sequence comes from Centropristis striata, assembly GCF_030273125.1. Lineage (NCBI taxonomy): Eukaryota > Metazoa > Chordata > Actinopteri > Perciformes > Serranidae > Centropristis > Centropristis striata. Next base: position 12,495,707 of record NC_081532.1, read on the forward strand.
AGGTGCTGATGTATACACACCGTCAGCCGGGCTCAATCTGTTTCCCTCACTATTGACTCGTTGCTGTTGTGTTGCAACTCGCAGATTCCCTAATTAGCTGCAGAGCTGGCAACGAGTGTGCCCACCTCCACCTCTGTCTAGTATTTGAGGCTCAGTGTTGCACCAGTGGAGAGAGTCGAGTCAAGACTCTGCATTGATTGCTGCAGAATTTTGTTTGCAAAGGCAATGGACGGATCAATTTGTTATGATCCTGTGAGAAATCAATGTTTGTGTGTCACACCCCGATACTCCACTGAAGGCTTTGAAATCCCATCACTAATAACCAGTGAGTCGCTGCTGAAATCTGAGGGGTTTTTGCTGGGGACAGATGGAATATTGGTGCGATTTTCATTTCCAAGCACCCACATCCATCTTACAGTAGAAGCTCTGGATATTAATTGATGGATCTCTCATTCATGTCTTCATTTGAGCATATTTTAATTGAAGTGACTTTCATGCAAACGTAATTGCTGCAGAGTAGCCCATTAGCCGAATGAAAATGAGTGCTTATAGAATATTAATTCATCATATGATCATAATTCATTCTGGTTGTGATAAATCCAAGAACTCTATGTAATGTGTGTCCTTTGGGGTGTATATAAAACCATATAAATCCTCCAGGCTGTAAATTATACATAGTACAGAATGTACACACTATAATATTCCTTCCAGTCACAGCCTACTCACGGTAAGTGGCCCATTTAAATATTCACCATCATCATTATATCAAACCATTACAGACATCTGAGAGATGAGAAATTGAAAGGCTGACTGACGTTTACAATCCAATTTTAGGGAACTAAGTCAAAGTCCAATGTCCCAACGTTTCCTTTTTGGAAATTGGGGCTAAAATTTTGAGAATCAGGGCTTGTATGTCACTCACTCTACAGAATTATTTCCAGTGCTGACAGCAAAGGCGTAATTATCTGTTTCAGTCAGGTGAGGATTCAAACCTGAAACATCGAAAGCATCTGTTGATTTAATAGAATTACATCCATCTGTTCATTTAACACCTGTGGAAGAGAGGAAAAGATCTCTAAAGATTCCAAGTCCTCCAGTCATTGTAAATATGCAACTGTTCAACAATTTGCATTAATACACACACTAACATCCCATCCATCCTTAAGCAGGTGCACATACCTGTTTGTTTTTTTTCAACTAGTCATAGCCAGAACCAGCTGAAAACACATTCGCACCAGGTGGCAAACCAGGAAGTGCCTTAAGCCTGCTTTCTACTGAAAATTCCAGTAGGGGGTGCTAAATTTGGCTGCAGAAAGAGTTCTGTCCATTCATTTCAATGCAAAATGAGAAAACTTCTCACTTGATTTATTACCTCAGAATTTTTTTAGGACAACACTATAGTCTCAATTGCTAGTAAAAAAATATTCTTCAAGACAGTTTGATGTTAATAGTGTAAATAATGGCCCCATTCAGAAGAAAATAGAAGATAAAGAATAATATGGGCGTGGCTACCTTTGATTGACAGGTCACTAACAAGGCAAGCCGTCATCAGGAGAGAAGCGGAACAATGCGTATCCACAGCAACGTGTCAATAAAGTTATATATAACGTTATATAGATATAAAAAAGGACATTTACTGGTTTGGGCTCATAACTTTACCCAATCACACTGTATTTTCAGTTAATGACAGTTTATTTGAATGTTTTGTTGATTAATAATGTCATGTTCAGCGTATGGTTGAACTAATAGACACTCCAAGGAGTCACTGCTCAGTTTTCTGAGGTAAGTAACATAATTTTTGTTTTTATTTTTTACTAGCCAAAATGAACATCCCAGTGAATGCTCCAATTAATGCTAACATGAATTAGCAGCGACTTCGCTCAGTCGGGTTGCCGTTTAGAGAGGCGTGTAGTCAATGTCGTCAGATCCCTCTCACTCCTCCACTGTCCAAATATGGTCTGCTCCCCGTATCAGAAACAAGATGGCGCATGGCGGCCATCTTGCCACAGGCAGCTCGCCCACTCACAACATTAAAGTCTACGGTGCATGTATTATTTAAATTACCATAGATTGCTGCACACTGTTTGGTTTGTTATAAATCTCAGAGTTGTAGTTATGTTCCTGCATACTCAAGATTTCAAACATGGACTTTCATAAATAAACATTAAGCAAATAGGTAGAGCAATAGCTATAGGCCTACACACACAAGGTAGTTATATTAAATAATTTATATATAAAGTAATTGGTATTGCTTAAGTGGTTAATGTAGTTTAAAATGAGACATGAAGATGTAATGAAGTTGGAATGTAGATGGAGCAGTAAATCGAGAACTTTGCCTTCCGGCTCAGCTCCTTCTTCACCATGACGCCCGCATCACTGCTGACGCTGCACCAAACTGCCTGTCCATCTCACGCTCCATTCTACCCTCACTCAGGTGACTCGTTGTGAATGTTCCACTGTGTGCACCAACTTGTCATTAAGTTTGTATGTTTGCCATTTGGCGTTGGACAGGTAGTGTATACTAGATCTATCAGAACTTGTTTAGTGCTAATAAAGAATTCCCAGGCTGAAAAACAAAGCAAACCTGCAAACCTGGCTGTAATCCATAAGCTATGAGCTAACAAATTAAGGTGATATGTCATTCTTGTGTCCACAGCTTGGTTCCATTGCACAACTGGACAAAAAAATCAGTTAAAGGGCTCTGTAGAGGAGAGGGAACAGCACAATTGCATGATGATTCATTATGTGCCATCCCTTAAATATTGAACATGGTCATTTGATAAATTGTTTATAAAGAAAATATTAAAAAGTGTAGCTTTAAGTTAGTCATTAGGCAGAATGGCCTTTTCATTGTAAATGTTTTAATAAGGGGAGACTCCCTGAGAGGAACTACTGTTTTTTGGGATCTCATATTTGTATTTACTTGCCTGTTGCTTACACAGTGAATAGATTTTTTTTTAATGGTGTTTGCAGATGTGTTCGACCAATCACCTTATACTTATTACTCAAGGTTCCTCCTTTGCTGGTGTTAATGGCGCTGTAAGAACTATAATCGTTCCTAGTTCTTGTGGGGCAGAATCATTGAATTGTTAATCTATAACACTGCGTCATATTGAATGCTTGGTATGTAACATCTTAATCTAAAAAGGTATGTAATGGTCACATAAGTGTCAGGGAGTAAAAAGAACTATATATTTCCCTCTAAAACCAAGTGGAGATATGATGAAGTAATAATATATGAGGAAATACTCAAGTAAAGAATAAGTGCTTGAAATTGTATTGAAGTGCAGTACTTGCGTGAATGTACTCTGATGTTTGACCTCCGTATATGAGCTTGATAGTAGCTGTAGAACCAAAATGCAGCAATGGCACCTTCAACTTGTCTCTGCTTTTCATCCATGACACTACTTGACATTGACTTCTGTCAAACAGGCTCTAAAAGTTTTAAACTATAATATAATAGAGTTGGAATAAAAATGAAATGGGCTTTAGATGTGTTTCGAACTGAAAGACAGGTTGTGATTTCACACAACTTTGCCGGTAGTGGCAGCAGGAGACGACATAACTGTAATTTGAGGGCTTTTGTTCAACATAATTGTTCGCTGTTGTTGCTGGCTGGCAAATCAAAATCTATTTAACATCACCATTGTTGTGATGAGTTGTTATGACTCAGTTGTTGCACTGCTGGAGCTAGACAAGTGTTTGGTTTGGCATTTGTTCATATTTCCTGCAGGCTGGGCTGGATATTCACTACGAAAGACCAGTGATGTCAGCCTTAGTTAGTGGACATGGAGTAAACTTATTCCCAAGTGCAGCCGCTGCATGCATGTCCTTTTTCTTCTCATCAATCAGTAAACTCCCTTGTTCAACCCCTTCACACTTTTCACAACTTTATTGTGCGACCTAATGAAAAAGTTTTACAACCAACCTAATTTCCAACATGTATTTCAATGAAATATTAGCATTTTATAACAGTGTGATTAATTCCCACTTTCCTCGTTTGTTGCAGCAGTAGAAGACTCTCAGCAGGTATTAGTGGTTTGTGTGTCGGGGTTTCTCTGCCTGGCTGCGACCCTCCGCAGTGCTCAAATTTTACTAAAGAGGGAATCCGGCTGGGTTGAGAGGGTCTGAGAATGTGTGTCCTTGGTTTTCACTGAGTGAATGAAAGCACTGCAAAATGTGAAAATCCTGCAGCATAATTCAGATAATTTTGACCTTACTTTAAAATCAATCACTGTGGATAACATCAAACTTTGTGTGCATAATTTTCATCTATATTATAAATTGCAGAAGGCATGAATTAAAACAAAGTATGAAGGACCTTGTGCTTCAGGGCTGCATCCAGTATCAGGTTCACTGCCCTGTTAGTTCAGGCTCCTCAATATACTATATACTACTATATGAACTCACACACACATTGATCAAATTAAGCTCTGAGAACATCAATTAACAAAATGCTTTGCAAGTCTTTGACAAAAATAGATTAAATTAAATGTCTCCCCTGTCTGAGAGGCTATTTAAGATCTACATAGCACTTGCTATCAGACGCTATTAAAATATACACCATCACACTCTCACATAGTATGTTGCAAAAAAAGTCATAAGTATGTCATAAAATTATAATTATAGTAAAATGTTAATAAAAAGGCAGTATTTGATGTAATAAAATTGTGTTTAAAAAGTCATACTATAGTCTACCATTGAAATGTAATATAAAACCATCCCATAGTATGTATAAAAGGTCATAATATAGCATGGATATATTGGATACTATGTCATAAGTGTATGGTTCAGGTGTCGTCCAACATAGTAATAACTTCCATTTCACACAAAAAATACGCTTCATATCATACATTTTATTAAATTCCTTCCCAGTATTCATAACCTATATTGTATAAACCTGGACGGACATGAATGTGAACTGCATTTAGGCTGGTTGGCGGAGGCGTATAGCCACGAGGCGGTAATTCTAGTTTCCATATAATTCCCGACTGTATGTGTTAGTGAATGTGCAGTTAAATTCGGAGGCCTTAGTGAAAAAAACAGCAGGAAGGTCAGAAGTTCACCTCTTTGTTCTCCTGCTTCCCTACAGCTCAGAGATTCAAAAAATTTAACTCACTGCTGTTCATTATTATTGTTCATTATTTTATTTTGCATTATATCTGACTTGCAGCAGCTCTTGTTTTTTGTCATTATATCAAAATTTCAAGCTGCCACACTTTGGCTACATTTTATACATAGTAAAGTAAATTCCACTCCTTTCTCTCTTGTGTAATGTATTGTTCAATACTGCAGTATTTCTTGCTGTAGGAATAACATATTTAAACGTATCCCCCTGGCATATAAATAACATATGTTACACATTTGTAGGCAGTTTCTTACACTGTTGGCCCAGAAAGGCAACAAGATGTATACATTTAAAACAACTTCCATTAACAGGAATACTGCTTTCTGTAGATGGAGTTTTCTCTGCTGTTTCAGGGAAACTTCATATTTTTCTTTCACTATGAGTCATGAGTACATACTTAAATTTTCATTTTTTGTAAATGGTAGCCTTTTGTCTGTTTTTGTACCAGTTAGTGATATTTGCCAACAATAGGTGTAATTTTATTTAAAAAATGGTGTCAAATGCAGCTTGAAATGCATCCATTCATTCAGTAGCCTGATGACTCACCCTGTATAGTTGATTTGTACTCACATGCCATGACCACATTGTAATTACAGTCCCCACAGTGTGTAATTATAAAGTGACCAATCACATTACAAAGAGCCATACAGGATTAAAAAAAAGTAGCTAGAGGTGATGGCTGATGTGAAAATGAGCAAAGTTTTCTCATTTCTCAGAACAATGTCCATCTATTAAGCAGCCCTTTAAACACAACGTCTCTGCTGCTCCTATGTTCTAGAAAATGCCATCCTGGCCTTCGGGAATGGATCGGATGTGAAAACGGGCGCCAGCCAGCCCGGTATGCCCAGTCCAGCGACGGACAACCAGAGCCCGCACTTGGCAACCACCGCCCCGGGTGTCTCCATGGAAACAGAGCAGAACATTCTGAGAGCACAGATACCTACTCAGGTGAGACGAGACGGAAGGTGTGATGTACAACCTTTTCCAAACAGAGAGCCACTAATGGAGACGGCCTCACTCAGAATTGGGTCGCATGACTGCAGATAACTCAGGGTGTTTGTTTTATCCTTCAGGGAATAAAACATCATTTACATCGTCTGCATAATTCACACAGGGTGCGGTAAGAAGTCGGTCACACAACAACCGACATGAAGAGAACTGGGGCTGTGTCCACTGTGTCCATTGTTGTTTAAATTTAAACATTTACAATTGAAGTCAAGAACTAGTGCAACAGCGCTCAGTTTCAATGACCTACTTTTTGCAGGGAAATGTTGCTAAAAGATGCAATATTCCGCTTTTGCTGCTAATATGACAGGCGTGAAAATTACAATTATGTAATTCTGCACTTGTCAGTCAGGACCAAAATTAAAAATAATGATCCACGAGTTTCCTAAATGTCAGTTTCCTCCTCATTAGAGTTTTACTGATATAGATTTCTGAGACACAAATTGATATTTGCAAGTTAAACAAACAAACAAAAACAAAAAACGACCTTATTAGACTATTATCCTTTTGTACAACAATCAATAATCTACATTTATATATGGGTATACCTGCATATACCCTCCACTACACCACTGTGTGCAAGTCAAAATAAATTAAAGCAGCTAGAAGGAAATTTCTTTTGACTTTGGCAGTGCCTATAGACAAAAAACAGGCGTTTCTCCGAGCACCAGACTCCCTGATAAGAAAACGGCTAATTTTACTGCAGCAGGGTCTGACAGTCTGCCCCTTGGTCTTGGTTCTGGTTCTTCTGTGCCTCCCTCCCTCCAGAAGTACCAGCAAAATGGCATGGGCCTCCAGCAGCTTGATGTCTGTGTTGGCTCCCAGATAGCAGTCCGAGCTGTGGGGAGAAGCCACTGCTGCTGAACAGGTCTCTCTACTTCTGGGTCTGTCTATGACAGGCTGGTCACTGCTGGAGGCCCTGCTGGTATCTGAGCTAAAGGAGTTTCTGGAGAACTTTGTCTGAATCGGACCCGATTGCCCCGACCGGCCAATTTCCCACTGATGGTCTTGTTTGTAGGTCATAAAGAGGCATCACTATTAAAATGAGACTGTTTTAAAACCAATTAAAAAGTACTAATAGTTGCTTTAAATACATTTAAAACATGTTTGTACTACTGTTACTATTTGTGTATGTGCTGTCTTACAATACACTCTATGACAAGCTAGTATTGGCTGATAAAGTCAATCTGTTGGTCAGGCTCTACTGCTCACCATAGACTAACCTATTGAGTGTTCATCATGTGGAGGATTTTAGCTGAAGGAAGCTTTGAAGCTTTAAGATTGGATGTAACTTTATTGATCTCAGTGGGGTCATTACATCTCTGCTGCAGTAAAAAGATTCAGCACACAAAGTAGAGCATAAAACAAACAGCATAATAAGAATAAAATGAATTTAGACAATTAAAACAAGCAGCCAAACTGGCTGTAAACAAAATGTGTCTTATAAGCTTATGCTATTGGTTGTTTGAACACATGGCGAGACCTTTATGGCGGGGAAAATACAGTACAGAACCCTTAAAACTGTCTTATATTCATAACTACTTCACCAACAGTATAAACAGGTTGTGTAAACATCATTAATGTAGTCCATACAATGAAGTAGTACAGTAAACAACATTTAAACTCTGTTTAACATAAATTTTAATGTGGACAGGCTGTTTTGCAATAAGCATACACACACTGTTTCAGATTTTAATAATGAGGAGACATTTATAAATAATATAATTTACTCCAGGCTAAGGATATTAGCTTCATGTAATTGTACCCTAATGGGAAACCCTCTCAAAAAAATGCTGTAGATAACAAAATTGACAATCCGCCAACAGATATAAATAAACTTCACAGGCCAAATGTAGAACTAGGCCACTTACTTATTTCCACCGGGAAAGCTGAAGAAAAGGACCAAAAGTCCAAATTACATATTCCCGCCTCAGATCCTTTGAACTCCTCATCCCACGCATGATTTGTTTCAACAGTCTCTATCACCCTCTGATTGCATTTGACTTATTATTAGTACAGACATAAACAGGCATGGGGTACTTTGTTGAACATGGACATTTTGTCACCTGATAGTCGAGTGTCAACTTGGGATCCAATAAAGTGTCACTGAGGCGACACCAGTCAGAGTTAATTAAACCAGTAAATTAGCTCTGGACAGCTGCCTCGGAGTCATATCATCAGACATACGAGTTTTCAACCTACGTCCTGCCACATTTAAATAACTGTCGCTGATAAATCAACAAAAATTTAATTAACACAGGAAAGGCTACTGTGGACAAGCCAGGTCTGAGTCAAATGCACAGCTACACGTATATGAATATGAAAGACAGGCGAGTGAACTGTTAGCAGTTCACTTTCAGGTTAAAATTATTTTCACTCTTTTTGTCATTGATCAGTTATAATAATTTCCCACTTCAAGTGTTTTGTTTGTTCTTTGATTTTTAGTTCCATTTGTACTTAAATTCCTGATATTTCTCACAAGGATGGTTTGATTTAAGCCATGAGAGTCCCTCAAAGTAGTAAGTGGTGCTTCAAATCCAGCTTGTCGAGAAGTATGGTGTCAGAAATGACAGAAAAACACCATTATGGGATGTCCAAAAATGACCCTCATAAAAAAAGTCATACTATAGCATGTTGATTTTTGATTTTTTCGATTTTGAATGCTTAAAAATGCTAGAAATGGCCCAATTATACCCTGTTTGTACATGTGGTAGTATAGATTGTCCAAAAATAGGGAAAAAAAACACCAAATTATGGGATGTCCAAAAATGACCCCCTCAAAAAAAGTCATACTATATCAAGTCGATTTTTGTCAATTTTTAAAATGCCTAAAATTCCTTAAAATGGGTCAATTATAGTCTGGTTCTTTTTGTGATCAAATTTTTTATTTACTTTCACAACTCAAGAAAGCCATACAAAGCATCAAAAATACACCATGATATAAAATATGAACAATGGCAGACTTTCACAATCAAATATACAACACACCTAAAACATAGGAACATGTCCTAGACTGTACTAAACACACAAATTATGATTATGTTGTGACAAAAATGAAGATTACTAGGGCAGGGGCACACAGACACAAGTTAAAGTAAGAAAGCTAAAAATAATAACATTAATAAAATACAATGAAATAAAATAAAATAATACAATAATACCAGCCCACATAGAACATGAATGAAACCATATAAATAAGGGACTAAGCATCTTGTCAATGATGGGCTTAATTTAACACTCAACCTTATAGCATGTCTTTAAGGATTCAGCAAATCTGCAAGAATGTGCTCTAAGTAACCCCATTAACTCGAGCTGTTAGGAGCTCCATTAGATAAAACATCCAAAAATGAGAGGGTCCAAGATTTAACTGTAAGATTATGAGGTGGCTTCCAGCGGGTCGCTGGTCGATCATTTTCTTGACTGCTGTCAGTCTGGAAAAAATTGTGCGTTTATTAAGTTTAGAAAGATTCAGAGGGGACAAATCATTCAAAATTAAAACTGATGTAGAAACACGCACTGTGACTTCCATCAAAATAGATAGTTGGGATCTATTTTGTCATACTGTACTTTATCCAAAATGCCTAAAAATGCTTTATAATAGTATGTTGATCATGGTAAAAGTATGGTATGTCCAGACCTATAGAAAAAAAACATTATTATAGTATTTCCAAAAAAAGAAAAGAAAAAGAGCAATACTATAGTATGTTCAAAAATTCTGTTTTTTGACCAAAAATGGCTACAAATGTTTTAGAATAGCTTGTTGACCATGATAATAGTATATATAACTATTATTATTATTATTATTATTATTTATAAGGCTTATTAGAGATATAAAGCTTATTAGAGAACACTGGATTATTATAATAGGTGATATGTGATGATTGAAACAAAAGATGTGACATAATTTCACCAGGTGATATATCATTTGGTCTTGATAAAAAGTCTTTGGCGCTTAGGTTCTATGGGTAGATTTGTAATGGCGAGGCATCTGCCCTGTCCAGCAGTGAGGTAAGTCTCCCTGTGGTCCAGTCATTGGTGGTGGCGCTGGATGAAGATAATGCATGTCGGCAGAGTGACGGAGTGATGAGCTGATGAATCTGCGAAGACTTGGCGGTGATGGGGAGGTGGAGGGACGCACATAACAGCAGCATGAACTACGACGGCACAGAGGGAATTATGTTTCAAAAGAGGCAGCAGCAAGATGATAGGTTAACAAAGTGTGTTGCTGAGCTGTTGGATATATGGTCATTTGATTATGGACAGCCCCAGACAATGACAGCAAGGAAATATAAGTAAACACGTGTGAGGAGTGAATGCAGAATAGATGACAATACTACGACAAACTACATCTGAGCATGCAAAGAGATAGTGTTCCTGACTGAACTTTTACTAGAGCTTCATTCAGTATAGGGTTTTTACATTTTTTAGCCATTCTCAAATTTTAAAAAACCCAATTCAGCACCAATTGCGTGTAACAAATTGTATCAACCCAAAAATTGCTGCATCAACTTATGGGACATTTTTGAGCAAGGAAATGGACTTCAGAAAGCCATACGTAAATGTTCTGAACCCTTATACACTTTAATAGGCTGACTTAAATTATCAGAGATTTATGACCAGAAGAACTCAACACACTGTGCAGAGCTGCATCCTAAATTAATCTTCAGATCCCCAGATGATGTACAACACATGTGGCATTTATTGTTGACCTGCTATCTCCCCTTAAACATTCTCTGCCCACAACCACCAATTCTCAATAAAAGGGGGCCAAATGATAGGAAAGGGCAAAACCGGAATGGGGAGAGGTGAGGGGGTAAAGAAAACAAAAGATGCATACATTGTAGTGCGAAGGATGGAGGGAGAAGAAGAATTTAGAGATAGAGCTCATCTTATTGAAGACTTTATACTGAATATATTCGTGGAGAAAAGTAACTTTAGCTGTGAAATTGCATCTGGCTGATAAGTGGCAATGTCCTTGCCATCACTTTTCTTACTTTTCAACTGTTGATGTGGAAAAAAATTGGCCATTATACCCATAAAGTTGCTCATCAAATTTCTCCCCAGTTTTCCCCGCACTGCTCATGCCCAGGAAAATGTTTCCTGGCGTGATTTGTCTATTTATTTTATCAAAATAAATGGAAGACTACCAATAACACTTGCAATATTTTGCTTTAGGTAAACGAGAATGACAGATTGTGGGGCGACGAGGGAGACTCCACTCTTCCCTCTCCAGGCCTGTCGGACCGCGGAGCCGAGCCCGTCCGCCTGTCCCTGCTGCTGGGCCTCGGTTGGCTGCTCCTGCTGCTGCTCTCCGACCAATAAGAGGCCTCGGCCACCTGGCCTCCACGGACTAAACTCCAGACCTGGGGGGGAGGGTCGGTGTGAGAGAAAGAAAGAGCCATTTCTATGTGTCAAATGACAGCGGGGGAAAGGGTCGACTCTGTTCTGCCTCCTCCCCTCTCCCTCTCTGTCACAGAAATCACACTTTATCTCTTTTTGTGAATCATGAGTCAGAGCAGATGTGTTGTGCAGCCCATGCCCTTGAGAAGACCGCCGGAGAGGGTGCCGCTACCGCACCAGGGGGAGGGGGGGGGGGGGGGATCTAGGAAGTACACACCTCATTACTTGCTTCACGCCTGCCCCACATACAAACTGTTTCACATGACACACACACGCAGACTTTGCTCATATGAAAATAATGCCCAAGCTACAACGGAAGGAGCCCGTGGGTTCAGAAGGTGTACAGTGAAGAGACACTGAAGATGCAGTGTGGGAAAACTAAAAAAAATATATATAAAAAATACTTTTTTTGTCCCTGAACATTCCTTGATGTAAAAGAAAAATATTAAATGTTAAGACTTTTGTCTCAGATAAACTGTGATGAAGTGTAACACGAGATTTAAGGTGGATGTGTGTCACTCTGCTCATTCAGCTTTGCTTTTTATTTTAATGCCACATTTTGATTTTAATCAGACATAATTTTCTTACCCAGAATGCTAGATGGAAGCACATAATATAAATATATAGTTATAATCCAGTCAGATCACAATGAATTCTTTGACTGTTTGTTGTTGTGTTTTAAGTTGCAGTATGAAGAGTTCATTTCCAAATACAGAATATATATAGAAAAAATTAAGTTGTAAATTGAAATTTAAATAATATTAAGATCTCCCAAAGTCTGTAAAAGTGTTTTATTTTGTCAATCAAGGACCTACATTATTTTAGCCTTTAATTGTTTTATTTTTAAGGCTCTAAATCATTTTGTATGACTAGATGTTCCTTTTTGCAAATGGTGGATACCTCACTTTGGAAGGGGACTCTTCATATATTCATTCATTAAGCTTTTAAGTGTGGGGGCCTGAAAAACATTTGGGTTATTTCTTTTTCAGAATTGTAAAAAAAATAACGAAAAAAAAAATTGTGGTTTTGGTGACGCAACAAAAGATGGATACAAGTTTATATTTTTTAAGTATATGTGGACTTTGCCGCAGAGAAAACAGACATTTATCGACAAGTTTGTGACCAATCATGCTTTGCCGTTGCGGGAGGACTGGTGGGAAAACAGACGGTGCAGGTTTTGATGCATGAACGGATGCATCTGTCTTTCGTGGGACTTGTGAGATGAAGGTGGTGATCCATGTTGGCCCGCTACTAGATGGGACTCTTTGCTCAACGTGGGACACCGGAGGATTTACAATATGTACTGTCAAAGCACAACTCTGCTTTGTGAAGCGGACATGTCTACGAAAAAAGTGTTGAGATGGAGATTGGTTAGCTGCAAACGCTCTTAACAAGGAATGTGTCATCTTCAATACTGCCATTCAATTCAGTTATCTGAAGAAACAGCCCGTTTGTTTCGCTGCATTATTAAATGACACAACATATGCTGATTTTAACACCAGGACAGAGAACGTGTTGGCCCAGCTACAAGCAGACCTGATGAAAATGACACATTTCTAGCTCAAGTTGGACCTAAAAAAGCTCACAATATAAGCTCATAATATTGTCATAACAGCACAATACTTGTTGGATTTTGCCTGCCAAATTCTTCAGGAAGGAAAAAAAACTGTTAATTCTTCCTCACTGATGTCCATGTATTCTTGAAATGGGACCCCAAATGGGTTTTAACAGGGTTGTAAGGACCTAAAAGTAATTCAACACATAAACGTCTGTTTTAAAGGGGCGGTACACTCAAATCACAAGTGTTTTCTCACTTACCCTCTGTGGTACTGGGACCTGCAGATATCATTGGTTTTATTTGCCCAGGTTTTGTCATTCTCTGCTGCCATCCAAATACAATAAAGATCATTGAAATTTTTCTTTGGAAAGACGTTCTAGTGATCTTACTATTATACTGAAGCATCTGTTAAAGGGGTATTTCAATTTCAAGTGGGGTTATAAGAGGTACTTATTCATAGTACATTACCTACAATAGATGGTTGTCACAATGCTGACAGTTTCTAGTTTCCAGCAGGCAGGAGTACCAACACGCAACGTACCACTGTGAAAGGGGTGAAGCAAGTGTAGTCTACGCTGTATTTATAGTATTCTACCACCTTACCAAGGTGTCAGACAGCCCTGTTTAAATTTACGCCAGATAAGCCATTATCTATGCTCTCTGCACGGCCACCAGACTCCCCTAACAAGGAGTTATTTTACCTCACAGAGTACAGGAGCTGCTGGTCTTACTGTCTTACTCTTAATTACTGTTTTTGTCAAAGGAATCTGGTGGCTTTGCAAAGAGCCTAGATAACGGCTTCAGTTCCCTGTCGGAGAGCAAGGTAAATGGTGAAAATATTGTAAATATAGTGTACATTTAAACTGATTTACAGTGTACATTGCTGAGCTCCCGTGCTGCTACTCCTACCTGCCTGTTTCACCAAACTAGGGCCCACCCAACTGACAAGAAGAGTAGGCTAAGTATACAACCTCACTTCAAAACAATCTGAATTATCCCTTTAAGTAGGCAAAGCAGTTTCCGCTGAAGCTGTGTATTTAGTTCTGTATCACTTGATTTCTGTCATCCCTCAATATTTCTATTTTACTGCAATGGTACTTGGTGTTTGTCTCAAACAAACATAAATTGGTGTATTATTTACTCATTTATAACTTGTGTGGCCACTAACTGTAGAAAAAGGAGGTTGTTATGGCCAATGTATCAGTGAACAGTTGCCAATTTACACATCGAGCAACATGGTTTTTCACTTGGCCACCCAAAAAAAGTCAGATGTTTGCCTTGTTTTGCTCACTACTTACTCTTGAGAGAAATTTCTCTTTATCAGCTAAATGCTCCACTGTGTTCACCAGCTAATAGCTCACTGTGTCAGCAAATTGGTGTAAGGCAGGTAGTGGTGAGTGGATTTATAGGACAAAAAAACAGTTACAGCTCTAAGACACTAAGGAGAGAGTTGACGGTGAATAAAAAAGTTAAAAATCTAGAGAGAGCTGAGGGGAACTGCACAATCAGGTGATACTGTTATTATCTGTGTACTTATTTTCCTATTAGCATTACAGTAGTAATTAGTGGCATTAGTATTTTTTTAAATAATTTTATTCTTTGGATTGTTTTGTATAATGTCTGCAAAGACTCCTATTTTCTATTACAGAAAAAGATCCCTACTGTCCACAGTACAGGGTGGGAAAAAGGCAGATATCTCCAAGCCTGGGCACATAAAATCAAAATGCTCTGCATGGCTAGATAGATTACCACTAGATGCGAGTGAGAAATATGTGTGTGCTTTGGGCGAAAACATTCTTTAAATTTTAAAAAAGAAAAAAAAATCACCAAAACTGCAGTTATGCGGTTTTCTGGCGATAACAGTGTGTGAGTGATACCTCTGGTTTTCACAAAGCTTCTGTCTCTTATCATGATGTGACACCAGCCGAGCTCTGTCGCTCCGTTTTGATTTGTCCTGTGATTTATCAGTCAGCAGGCGTTGCACCGTGTCCTCTGGTGCCGTGAGGTGACTGACCAACCTGCTCCCTGTTCGTCTGCACCGGCTGAATCCCAGATGTGACATGTGTCACTTCCTGCAAATAAAGACGACACTGTAAATGGAGGTGAATTCTGACTAGTTCTCTTGTGCAGAGGGGAGGCGGGGTTTTTTCACCCTTCAAATCTTCGGTCTCATGACAAGATGTGACTCTTGACCCCGATCCAGATTCATCTAAGTTCAGCATCACGTCTCTGTATTTCAGAGGAAGTATTTGCCCTTTTCCTCCCTCAAGCAGCGCCCCTGGCATTAAGTTAAAAATTCAATTTTCATCACACACAGGGCGTGATCTGTAAAGATGTTATAGTATAGTGTATATACTATGCAGTGTATACCATATATATGATGTCTATAACATTCATACCTTGGGTAATAATAAAAGGGATTCATCCAAAGTTTTGCTTTTGATATGTCAGACAAAAAGAGAAAAATCACTGACAGGCTGATTCTGACAACTAAACAAAGCACAACTTTGAGCATCAGAAACTTTAATAAATGAGACCCCTGGTGTAAACAAAAAGATGAAATTTGTGTTTCTTCTACTGTATACCTTGAGGCTGTGGTGCTAGGGCGCATCTGTGAGGCAGCTAAGGTAAAGCACATCTCAGCTGGAAAATGGCTTCAACAATAAGGTACTGTATATTCACCAAAAAATACCTCCTATTGTAGTCATAGTTATGGAAAAAAAATACCTGAAAGTATCCTTGGGTAAAAGAATCACTGCATCATCATCATCTCACACAAATTGTTCGTTTTGACTAAACAAAGAAGCCCAGGCAGTCACCCAATCACAAAGTGAGGCTCCAGCTGCCTGTGTGCCACCTGTGCTTTGCATATGGCTGCTGTAATTGATGCCAGTCTCCATGTTTTGGGTCAACAGCTAAGTGGGACAGACCTCCTGCTGCCCCACATACTGTATCTGTTGGGTCCATGGCTGCTGCTGCTACTGATGCTGCTTCTGGTTCAGGCTGATGACGAACAGTTTATAATCTGACCACCAACAGGAATCTGAGTCGATGTGAGACCGGAAACTTTAAAATATCTATAACAAGGGTTCTTAACCTTTTCTGCCCTGTGACATTTTTAGATCCCTGAATTATTTTCTCAACCGATTAATGATTCATCAAGTTTCAGAGGGAGTGCCAAATGAGCTTTATAAATACT
The DNA here is from genome assembly GCF_030273125.1 of Centropristis striata. Classification (NCBI taxonomy): domain Eukaryota; kingdom Metazoa; phylum Chordata; class Actinopteri; order Perciformes; family Serranidae; genus Centropristis; species Centropristis striata. Next base: position 12,511,997 of record NC_081532.1, read on the forward strand.
AAAGAGAAAGCTTTTAAAACATTTCTTATCTCGTCTTTTTATGAAAAACATGTTGAAACTAACCTAAAAAGTCCTTGCACTGACAACCCAGAGAATGGACAAGAAAAACTTCAGTTAAGAAGACCCACCCTCATCATTTCTGCGTTAAGTGTTACTTATGACAATGACATGGAGTAAAAAAAAGTGGTGAATAAATGGCGCCTGTGTGCAAGTTTTCTGTTCAACATGTGTGGCTTATCCTAGCAGCAGCACTTCCAATATGATGCCACATTTATGAAGACACTGGTGTGTCCGTTGACAGCATGAGGTGGAGAGAACTTCCCCTGCAGCATTTAAACAGCCTCTCCATGCAGATTCAGACTGGGCAAAATCCACAGCTAAGGCATTGGCGGGGTTAGAGCTAAAGATGCAAGATCCCAGCATATGATTAAAATGCTTGAGCCGCACCATCATATCCCTTCACACCATCACTTCAGCAACACAGTAGCCTCATTTCACAACTGTACCAACAGATGTCAGGGAAATGTCAATATGTAGATATTTTTTATTTGTCCAGGGATATTCATAAAACATTTGGCGCTTTAGTGTCAGACTTCCGAAGCAGACAATGTCGCATACTCAATAGAGTGGTAGGGTAAGTTTAAAAAGTCCTGTTATCAAGGTGAGAACCAGCACTGTTTTGGCCACATCCACCCGAAATGTAATTTCTGATACCTCAGAAAGTAATATTTTATTCTTATCAATGTAAATTTATACATGATCACTCTTAATGCATTGAGGAGAAGTTTTGTGGATCATTGTAATACAGTATATGCATATACTATAATGTGTCATGGAGAAAATGACACCATATTTTGCAAAAAGTATCAAAACTTGAATGGTTTGAATGAAGGAATAACTTATTTATGTTTCTATGCTGTTAAATGTTTGTTTACATCAGTAATGTGTGGAGACACAAGAGTAAAATTGATCTATATGTGCAGCTGTGGTCGAAACAAATGCTTATTTTTATCCAAGTACAATCTTGGTAAATATGTGAAACAGAAATGGGCAAACAAAATCGAACTATATGACATTAAGAGAAGCAGACAACTTCATTACTTACAAGAAATGGAAGTAGATATGAAATATGCTCACTGAAATGTAAGGCACATCTGAGCAGCAGTAAACATAATTGTGTTTCTGCATTGTCCTTTAGAGCCTCCTCCACCTTTTACCACATTAACTTCAAGGTAAAAAATATCATGATACAAACAAACAAGACCATGACTGATGTGAGCAGTACCCTACTGGCCCCAAGACAACACATAACCTGCTACATCATAACTGCATAGTGGTTGTGTTGTTTTAGCTTTTTATTGTACATTTCTATTGTTTGTGGCCTTTATCCTCCTCTGTTTTTTTTCCTCAAAAGACATTTGGAATGAGGCCAGTGTGGAAGAACAAGCAGCAGCACTGTCTGAGGTTCAGAGAGCAAGAACTGCCTGTAGAAATGACCACAAGAAAATGACAAGAAATCAGTTTTTCTGCCAGACTTGTTTTCTTGGCTGCAAGGAAAAACACTCACTGAATGTTCAACCTTACCTGCAACATGGTGACAAGAAAACTGGTATAAATGCTCATAAAAATGTACATTCTCACCATATGTCACTTAATAACAACAGGTGACACTAGCAAAAAAAAAGTGAGAGCAGCTGCTGTTATCATTATATTAGCATCATTTACACTAAATGAGGAAAAACAGAGAATGCCAAGGGAATGTTTCTAGAGCTGAAACAGCACTGAACACTTACGGTGTCACAGAAATGTTCAAGAGGAGGAAGGAGTTGGGAACTGTGAGAAACTTTCTCTAGATAGCAACACAGTAAACCTGAAAAGCCTGAATGCACTAATAGATCAACGTCTCATTATTTCCTGCTGGCAAACTGACATTTAAGAGATTACTGTCACATGTCTGCACCAGTAAGTTTGATCAATTCCTTTTAGAAAAAGGTGGAAAATGCTAACAAAAACAGCTCAGATGTTCATACTTATTAACAGCTAAGATGATATTATGGTATTGCATAATTTCAGCACATACTTAGAGTTGTGGTATTGAGTATTTCTCAGATAACTCACACATTCTTACATAATTTAAACCAACAAGGTGGATACATTTCTTTTATTTGACTAAATTTGATGAACTGCTCCTTTAAAGTTCATGTTTCTGAGCCCCCGAAGCTCACTTTGTTAATTATTTGAGCACCACAATGGGCTTATTTCTCTGAGTAGCAATCTGGAAAAAAAAATACTAATAACATTTTTACAAGCTGCAGTCTGGGGGGAACTTTTACTTCTGCAACAATAAAGCAGATGATTGGGTTAAGATTTTTAATTAAAGGCCAATATCGAACCAAAAGCAGGGTCAGAATTACCATTTTCACTGGTGGTACATAAAACACTTAGACATCAATTTATTAGGACGATCATCTCAGGAATACAATAAAAAAAATGTTTAAAAGTCTTTAGCAGTGGGAAGCCGGTTCTTACTCTCCTTGGTTGGCAACGCACAATGGGCCTCATGCATGAATGTGTTCTGATTTCTCTCTGATATTTGTTTCTGCACAGAGCACTAAGAGCAAAATAAGAAAATCCTACATGGGATTCATGAAACGTGTGCAGACAGCCAAGTCTGTTCTGACACACCTGAGCATGCTGATGACCTGTGTTTGATCAGAAATTGGATGCACGTGCCTGGCAATTTGGAATTAGCATAAGGAAGCCCAATTAACCCATGTAGGGCAGCATATGTAAGTGCATTGTGCACACAAACCAACAAGTCACTGACATTTGACAGATAATGTTGAACTCCGGAAGAAAAAAATGCCCCCAAGCAGCAAAAGAATAAAAACAAACCAAAAAATTCTGCAGAGTCAAAAACTTCACTTCATCTTTCCATGATGAAAAGATGACACAATCATTATTGGTGGCAATGGCATACTATGAATAAAAATGCCAGGACATGCCACAAGCTTGTACAATTCTGCTATCTATCTAAGAACTCAACTACAACTAGAACTGCAAGCAGTACTGAACGGGCCCTCGCAGTACACGCGTGTCGGGGCATGCTGCCGTCGGGGTGTGTGCGTTACAGGGGCCAGTCTATACCACCCCTATGAATTTCATTGCCTTAAGTGTTATAGTGTACCAAGTTTTGTATAATAATGCACAAACTATCCCTTTAATCCTCATACAGTGTCTGAAGGAGGACTCTTAACTGATATGTATAAGTTAGAAGAGGCAGGTAGCAATGGTGGAAAGTAACTATGTACATTTATGTACATTTTATGTAACTTTATACTTCTACTCCATTACATTTTGAGGCAAATATTGTACTTTTTACTCCTCTACATTTAGCTATTATTACCCATTTTTATAAATTAAACCTCTTAAAAGTTTATTAGGTAGTTAAAATGAGCGGAGTACTTTTTTATTTTTTGGTTTTTATTATTTTAATTTTTTAATTTTTAATTTTTAATTTTTAATTTTTAATTTTTAATTTTTAATTTTTAATTTTAATTTTATTTTTTTGCGCATGCGCGGCCCCGCAACGTTTCTGCGCATGCGCTGCCCCACTGTTTACTGCGCATGCGCGGGTTCCGCTGTTTACTGCGCATGCGCAGAAGCGCAGACAAAGTAACAATAAAAAATAAAAAATAAAAAATAAAAAATAAATGTAGAGGAGTAAAAAGTACAATATTTGCCTCAAAATGTAGTGGAGTAGAAGTATAAAGTTACATAAAATCTTCATAAAAGTATCTCAAAATTGTACTTTAAGTCCAGTACTTGAGTAAATGTACATAGTTACTTTCCACCATTGCTACCTGCCTCTTCTAACTTAAACATATCAGTTAAGAGTCCTCCTTCAGACACTGTATGAGGATTAAAGGGATAGTTTGTGCATTATTATACAAAACTTATTGTCAATACAATACAATTATTGTCAGTGCCCTCCTAAGGATAACCCTTTAAGGTTTTATTGAGGTGGCACTGTGGTGGCAGTCTAATTTCATATTTGGTAGCGTGGCCACACTATAACACTTAAGGCAATGAAATTCATAGGGGTGGTATAGACTGGCCCCTGTAATGCACACAACCTGTCAATGAAAAATAAAAACTCACTCAACCAAATAGTAAAGTGGTCTAGCAGACTGATTGGTGAGCCACAGCTCAACGTGGAGACCTTGTACACAAAACAATTACAACGCATTACTGGTTCAATTTTAAATGACAGTTCCCATCCATTGCAAACAGAGTTTCAGCTCCTCCCCTCTGGGCGTAGGTTTTCAATCCCTAGGTGTAGAACAAAAAGACACAAAAACAGTTTTGTCCCTGCTATGCTTTGCACAGGTGTTTATTTATTGTTGCCTTTATGTATGTATTTACTATTTCTATATATACATTTTAACCTTTATCTATGTTTTTACAGCCTAAACAAGTTTTATTTTATTTTGCTGTTTTATTTTGTTTATTTTTCTGTCTTCTTTTTTTTTTTGCTATTCGTATTTTAGTTCACATCAATATCTAAGTATAGTCTGGACCTGTAAGAACTTTTAATAATTTTTAATTTAATTTTTTTTTTTATTTATTTAACTTGCCATTTCTTAACTCCCACTGTCTTAAGTTGAATGATGTGTGATATGTGCCTCTTTTGTATGTGTGTGTGTATGAGGACTCTATACTGCAAACAAAATCTACCTCTGGGTACAAATAAAGTAAATAACATAGATAAAAAGATAAAAAACATGATAATGATAATGAATTTCATTGCCTTAAGTCTTATGGTCTGGGCACAGTGCCAAATATTAAATTAGACTGCCGCCAGAGCGCCACCTAGGGGCCGATCAATAAAACCTTCAAGTGTTATCCTCAGGAGGGCATTGACAATAAGTATACCAAGTTTGGTGTTAATCCGACCAACCAATTTGGAGATATAAAATACTTCAATTGTCAGTCTGTTGCATACTGATATGATATCTCAACTCATAACTTTTAAAATACAACATTAAACAGTACACTCAATCAGTAATGCATTACATTAAACACACTACAACGCCAGCTATCGTGGTCAATTAAATAACTTAGTTGCTTCACAACCAGTCTGGGAAAAAGGTTTGAGGTCTCTTACTTAAGTAAAAGTACTAATATCACACTGTATAGTATAAGTATAAAGTATAAAGTTACATAAAATGGAAGTACCTCAAAATTGCACTTTACTACAGTACTTGAATAAATGTACTTAGTTACATTCCACCACTATTCACCACACACTACTCCTCATGTGAAGTGAATACTATGCCAGCCCTTAAAACTCTCCTGCATAGCTGTGATCGATCCAAACTGCACCAAGCATTTGTTAGCTTTACACCTTGCAGACAGAACTGACAAAGCATGAATTCAGACGTTTTACACATCATCTTGCATCATTTTGCCGTTATCTCTGTGCTCATTACAGCAAAATCATCTTATTTTGGGTTCATATGACTGTGCCTGCAAGGAACTGCAGTTATCAAGAAACAGTTTGTGAAGAAGGCTGTAAAATCCCTCCTAATGATATTATTAATCTAGGCATAATGACGTTTGGTCAATAGGAACAATAGTAACAGGTAGTTATTAGGCAATGGTTGGTGATTGGAAGCAATGGCGGCGTCATTTACAATGGTCATCTGGTGGCAGTGACTTGATTAGCGGGAATGGGAAACTGCAGTCAAACTCCATGTATGTATGTGCGCCGCCTTAATGAAAAACAACTTGCTGCAACCATTACCTGCACCTGAGGTGAGCCAGTTACCAGAAATGCCTTTGCTCTGTAACTAAGGTGCATACAAAACAGTCACTTAAACAGGCCTATCAAAAATTGCTCAGCTTTATAACCAGAACTCACCACGATTTGACTTGCCGGTAACATTAATGCAAATGACTGCAGCCATCACACTAGCCTGTGAAGAGAGCTTCAGCTAACAAGACTGGGACTGGGGTCCATCTATCTTTCTGGTGATCTTTGAAAAACCATGGAGGTCATTTCCCGGAAAGCTCAAAGTCTCCTCTAGCCATCTGAGTGAAAAAAATGTTCAATCTACTGCACAGTCAAAAAAAAAAGTAGGTTCAACACATTTCTGAAATTGCAAACAGTAACTGGAAATGGCACGACATCTCCTGTGGCAGAAAACGGCAAAAATGAACCACTGTGTATGAAAACTTCAGAAAGCGTAGAAAAATTTAAACGAAGATTGACTGACTCTAGTTTGGATTTTTGTCACCCTAAGACTTAAAGCTCATGAACACACCGAAGCCAAAGTTTACCAGGAGTTGTAATAAAAACCAAACAAAGACAGTATGGATACAGTCCACTTTAATTTTACACAAAGGCCTAATGAATTATCTTCCTTTGCAGATGAAGTTGTCATGTTATCATATAATTATATGCAACTGAATTGACCTTGTGATGAGATAATTGCATCATCTACTATTTTCAAAGTCAAGAAGTAACTTTTAATCTCAATTCTAAAGCCAACATGAATGAGAACTCCCTGAAAAAACACCATCTAATGTGGCATATCACACCATGTGACCTTGTAGTGGGATTACTCTAACTCTCAAAATAGTTTTATATGCCAAACATCTCAGCTCCTCAAAAGCAAATTATTCAGAGAAAAATACAATGCAGAGTTATTGCAGACATATTATGGCTATTTTGCGCTGTCAGAAACATCTTGCAGGATGTCTGTAATTTAAGAAGACACCTGTTTTTGTTTTTGAGTACCTCCTGCACATCAGCAAACAGGTTTTCTTTCCCAATATGGATTTATTGCAGATTAATTATGAGTGAAACCCTTCAACAAAACAAGTACTGAGGGGAAAAACATCATCATAAGTCAGAATCTGACAGCTCAGTATATAGGATGAAGCGGGGGCGGCTAGATTGGAACAACTCCTCAGAGAAATGTTGACTAATTGTGATAATGTGTCTAATGCTGTCAGCAAGACGTGAGCGAGAGAAAAAAACAACAAACTGCAACAAGGAAACACAAATGCAGCATTTCTGTGAATTACATTTCACCGTGTAACCTTTGTTCAGCAAATTTAAAATACGACGGGGGAAATTTTTTACAGACGTTATTGCCCCTGACAGCTCTGCTGAAAAACCCGGCGAATCAAAGCTGAGGAGAGATAATTATATTAGACTGTTTGGTGAAAGCAATAAAGACTAGATGACCTGAAAATGGGTAGACGAATGTAAAGTCTGCAAACAATCTCAGCCTACTCGGAATTAGACTCGAGGGGGTGTTGGGGGTGGTTTCATAAACAGCATCGCCATAATGTGAAGGAGGGGGAAAAAATGAGAAAATAAGAGCCTCATTATCAGCCAACTGCTTCTGAGCAGCAAGCTGTCAAAATGATCAGGATGGATTTAGTCAAAGACTTGAAATCAAAGGGCAGCACCTAATCATCTGTTTACACCGTAGAAGAGTTCCTGAGGCGGGGAGAGAGAAAAAACAGGGTCGGAGAAAGAAAGGTGACAGACAGACAGACAGACAGACAGACAGACAGACAGACAGAAAGACAGAAAGAAAGAAAGAAAGAAAGAAAGAAAGAAAGAAAGAAAGAAAGAAAGAGAGAAAGAAAGAAAGAAGGGGGTCATACAAGGTAGTCGATGTGAGAGGAGAAAAGAAGACTGAAAGAAAGTGAAGGACAGGTGATGGATGGAGACAGGAGTAGAAAATGAGGAGAAAAGAGAAAAGTGGGAGAAGAAGACAAGAAGAAAAGTTGGAGGGGGAAATAAGGAAGGAGGGAGGAGGGCGAGAGAGGGATGGATGATGTGAGAGGTAAAGCTGGGAGATGAAGAAAGTTGGATGAAAGAAGAAGTGGAGAGAAGATGGAGGAAGAAAGAGGGATGGGGTTGTGGTTGAGAAATGGAAGAGAAGAGATTTACTGGGAAAAGGCAGCAAATAGAGAGGGATGAGGGATGAAAGGAGAGGACAGATGGAAGTGAGGGAAGAAGAGGAGAAGATGAAGTTGTAGGAGGGAAGGAGAGATGGAGGGAGAAAAAGAAACCGAGAGGCAGATGAAAATGCGTCAGAGATGAAGAATGGGAAGAGGAGAAAAGAGGGGAGAGGTGAGAAAGAGATAAAGGAGATGGTGAAGGAGATAAATATTGAAGGATGAGGTGAGTGGGAGAAGAGGAAGTAGGAGACAAGAATGGAGGGAGGGAGGAAGGAAGGAAGGAAGAGAAAAGGGTGTCAGACAAAGCATGAGAAAGTGAGAGATTAGGAGAAGAGAGGAAAGAGAAGAGAGGAAATGAGAGCTCAGAGGCAAAAGAGAAAGATCAGAAGTGAAAGGAGGGGAAGAGAGTGGGAGAGAGAAACAAAAACGACATGGAAAGAGGGAGAAGGAGGGAGGGAGGGAGAGGTGGGAGACATAGAGATTAAAGGGAGAGAAAGAATGAAAGAGAGATGCAGGATGACTGGTGATGAATAATTGCTGGTGAGAACACAGCAACTCACCGACACTCAGCCTCTCCTGCCGCCGCTTAGCTGGAGGGCTCGGAAACATCAACAGCAGCATTAAAAATAGCAGCGATTATTTGAAAACAGGCCTGGGGAAAAGTGTATTTACAAATAATAATTTTCAACATTTGTTTCATCCTACTGGGAGCTGCAGACGGGTGTGGTTTGTCACAATATGACAATACAACATACTAAAAACTTTTTGTCTCTTGCTTTTGATCCGGGGTGAGACGTCGTGACTCCTGCTGAGTTAAAAAGGTTTGTGACCCTGCAAACTTTCCTCTAGTGCCACAAACAAAAAATATCAACAGAATGTGTTTCACTGAAATTTATGAGCAAAATCATGCTCCCCAGATGTACAAAACCTCTGGATAAAGTGCCATCTGCCTTCAGTTAAACTTTTTTAAAGTAAAATATTGAACAATAAACTAATAAAACTCTAAATGGATATTTATGATCCCCAAAGGACAAATCATAATTCTTTTGGTGGCCTCATTTTCTTTTTCCATGTTCCCCAGAGGATGAACCATTTTACTTTAGTTATTCCAGAACCCATGAAATTAAGTGTGGGGTGCCCCAAGGGTCAATTTTAGGTCCAGTACTTTTTAATCTGTATATTATATTATAATTCCCCTTGGAGACGTCATCAGGAGACACGGCATCAGCTTCCACAGCTTCTACGCTGATGACACACAGTTGTACATAGCAGTGTCTCCTGATGACACAGGGCCTATTGATTCCCTTTTAAACTGTATTTTAGATATCAAGTCATGGATGGCAGAGAACTTCCTACAGCTCAACCAGGACAAAACAGAGGTTTTAGTTATTGGTCCTGAAGGCAAGGGAGATCAAAACTACAAGGTTTTAAACCTTCACAATCTGTTAAGAACCTGTGCGTCATTTTTTACTCTGAGCTAAGTTTTATTCCTCACATTAAAAATGTAACAAACATAGGTTTTTACCGTCTTAAGAATATAGCCAGAGTCCGTCCGTTTCTCTCTCAGGATAACACGGAGGTGCTGATGCATGCTTTTATCTCCTGCAGGTTAGACTATTGTAACGCCCTGCTCTCTGGTCTTCCCCAAAAGACCATCTATAACTTACAATTACTCCAAAACTCAGCTGCATGTGTGCTGAAGAGGACCAGAAGGCGGGAGCACATACCACCGGTTTTAGAATCGCTGCATTGGCTCCCTGAGTGTTCCAGGATCGATTTTAAGATGCTTTTATTAGTTTTTAAGTGTCTTAACGGTCTTGGGCCATCTTATTTATCTGACCTGCTTTTACCATATCAACCCTCGCGGATCCTGAGGTCCTCTGGCACCGGCCTTTTAATTGTTCCAACCCACGGGGAGGCTGCATTCAGCCATTATGGTCCGAAGCTTTGGAACAGCCTGCCAGAGGGCATCAGGACCGCAGACACTGTTGGTGTTTTTAAAAGGAGGCTCAAGACTCACCTTTTTAGTTTGGCTTATAGCTGACTTCGTTTACCCAGTCTTTTCATCTATTTATTTAGTTAGTTAGTTAGTTAGTTAGTTATTCAGTTATTTATTTATCTATTAATCTATTTATCTTTATTTTATTGTGTCTGAGCTAAGTCTAAATTTTATTTTATTTATTTTACTTTTAGATATTTATTCATTTATTTTTAGCTGAGTCTTTATTTATTTATCTACTTTTTAGTGTTTTAGCTCCAGTGCTTCCTCATGGGGAAGCACTGGCTGGGTGGATTGGGGAAGCTCTGCCCTGTGTGCGGAGTCCCCCCTGGTCTGCCCGGGTAGGGGGATCTGCACCATGTGCATAGTCTACCCCCGGTCTATCTGGGTCGGGGGTCTCTGTGGTGGCGGCGCTCCCTGCGGCCGTGGGCTGAGATCCCTCTCAGTGTGGATGAGCCCCCCATAGGTGGCTTTCCTGTCATGGTTCCTCAGTGCCCTGCCATGTTACTTCAGTGATAGTTTGTGTAGTGTGTGTGTGTGTGTGTGTGTGTGTGTGTGTGTGTGTGGATGCGTGGGTCTGTGTGTGTGTATTTGTGTTTGTGGTGGTGGGGGGGTTAAGTGTTGCATCTCTGTTTTTATATTCTGTACAGCACTTTGTGTTGCATTCATTGTATGAAAAGTGCTTTATAAATAAAGTTTGATTTATAAATAAAGTTTGATTCATAATAAGGATGCTGTGGGGATGATGCATTTTGTGGGACAAACTGGTTTTCCCAACCAAAAGCCAATGGGGTTTTTCCAAAGGGATTTTGGATTATTGCAGAAAATAAGATGTCTGGTGAACCAGACGTCTAGCCACTAATTATATATATTTTTTTTCTTAAGTTGTCTTAGTTTAGCATGCTCAGATTTATAAATTATGATGATAATGTTCATTTTGCAGATGTTTGGTCAAAAACAAACACAAACTTTGTCCAGTAAATCCAATTGTTTAACACTTGTAGTATTGGACAAAGTTCTTTTTTGACCAGATGATGGCTTTAAATGAAAAGTCACAGAATCACCAAAACCAGCAAAAATATAAATAAAAGCAACCTGTTTTGAACATGGACCAAATGTCATTGGAATCCATTTGATGGTTGTCAACATATTCCCTCAAATCCAAAAATGTCAATCTCAAGGTGATGCTAGATACTAGAGTTAAGGCATCGAATTCATAAGGATACATCCTCTGTGGACTATGAATGTCTGTACAAACGTTTAAGGCAAGTTATTCAATATTTGTCAAATTCTTTAAGTTGGGTCGAAGTGGTGAAGCGACTGCCTGACATGGCTAGTGCTGGTAGTGTGGTTAAACGAAACCTCTGGATAAAGTGTCATCTGGTGCTGACTTCAGTTAACAACTTTTTAAAGTAAAATATTGAACAGTTTGCTTGATATGTATGATCTCCTAAGGACAAACCATTATGATTTTGGTAGCCTCATATCCTTTCCCAATGTTCCCCAGAGGATGAATCATTTTACTTTAGACACTTAATAAGGGGGCTGTAGGGATGATGCATTTTGTGGGAGAACCTGGTTTTCACAACAAAAATCCAATAGGATTTTTCCAAGGGGGTATGAATGTTTTAAGTTGTCTAAGCTTAGCTTGCTCGGATTTATTAATTATCAGATGAGAATGTTCGTTTTGCAGATGTTTGGTCAAAAATAAACAAACTTTTTCATATTTTTTTTACTAGACGATGATTCTAGTTAAAAAGGATCACTAGAACCAAAGTAAAAGCAACCTGTTTAAACCTGAACAGCTGGACAAAATTTAATTGGAATCCATTTAATGGTTGTCAAATGTTGATGATGTTGGTGACACTAGAGCAACAGTTAAGGCATCAAAGTCATTAGGATACATCCTCTGTGGACTATGAATGTCTGTACAAACGTTTATGGCAAGTCATTTAATATCTGTCAAGATCCTTTAGTTTGGGTCGAAGTGACTGGCTGACATTGCCACTGCTAGTAGTGGGGTTAAAATCCAACCCTGAGGACCCCAGAGGATGAACCCTTTTAATAATAATTCATGTTATCTAGGTCATCTTCATCTGCAGGTGAAATGGTTAACTTTGTGATTAAAAAAGGAACAATAACTTGGCTGTAGACATTCAAGGCCCCCAAAGGATTCATTTTTAATTTTGGTGACTTTTACCTTGAGCAGCAACATGGGACCAAAATGTCCACTTCTATACAATGTACCTCTAAATGCAATAACCAGATAGCTGTGAAAATCTGTGAGCATTTTCACTCCCTAAAGGATGAACTCTTGCCATTTTGGACACCCCATAAAGTTTCCTCTGCTGCCAAACACGAGCCAAATAAAAACTTTAACAAAGCAGATTGCAGGGCAATTTTATGAGCACCACTTATGCTCCTCAGTGGATTTATGCATTTGATTTTAAAGACTCCCTGAATGCCATCCAATGTTTCGCATTGTGATGTGAACATTGCAGCCTCTAGGGGCTGCTAACGGGGCTTGTTTTTGTAGTTACACCATCAAAGAAAATCTTTTCAAATTCCAGTGTACTTACTTGAAAGACATCTTAGCAGACACTGTGCATATTACGAAGCACCCTCCCTCTGGCAATCACTGACAGACTGAAAGGAGAACTACAGGGGAGGCTTGAGATTGGGTAAAATATAGTTATCAACACAAACAGCGATTGATGGATTTTCACATTTAATAATAGACAAAAATGTTCTGTCATTCTTTTATGTACATCAGTAATTACAAGTTCAGTATGCTATTATCCTCAAGTTTTACATGTAGTTTCATCAGCTTCTAGTAATGCTTGTTCATCTTTACACTGCTGTCTTACATACAAAATATGCTATGTACTGCAGTCACATTTATAAAAGCCTGGAGAGGTTTGCAATAAATGATTTTTTAAAACCATTCAACAAATGTCATTCACAATACTTTCTCATTATTTACAAAAAAACAGCAACTGCTAAATTATACATATTAACAAACTACTTCCTCAGTATATATAATGCCACTATACAGAAAGAGAGAAAGAAAGAAAGAAAGAAAGAGGGTAATGCCTGATTTTACAATGACCTTATTCCGTCGCTTTAACCTGTGTATTAAAGCATTTTAAATACATATTAATGCTGCCAGTGTTTGAGAAAAAAAAACTCTACTTGTATTGTGAATATTAGGAAGCTTTTCAGTAAGTAATCACACTTTATAATAAATATGTATTTGCTGTACATGTCTATCAGTTAATGCAGAGATTAATAGTCTGAAATAAGGCCACTGTAAAGATAAAGTGTTACCCGATAAAGTTTGAGGCTTGGAAAGCGGGGCGAGATAGAGGGAGTGGCTCTTCTCTTTTAATCCAAACAAATATAACAGGTATTTTATGGGTTGGGTGGCTCGATGGCAGACAGTGTACAGGGTTCCTACACATTTGCAAACTTCAACACTTCCTCGAAGATGCTTTGAGTAGCTCGGGGCCACTTCACACCCGGGCAGCTCCAAATGGCAAGGAGAGGTAATCATGTGGAAAATCTGAACTTTAGGACCCAGGAATCCTGTAATGCATCGTCAGTACAGTGCACACAGCTAAGCAACAGGGCTGGGCTTTGGTGTGTAAGAACAAAGGGAGAAAATCAAAGAAAAACCTTAGTGAGCCCGGCTTTCTTTGGACAGGATGGTTTGTATTGTGCTCTTAAGTTTTGATTTGTCACATCTATGGGGTCTCAGTTAGGAAGGCAGGGACATGCCTCTCTCTTGCAGGGGGAAAAGGTGCATTTTAACGTACTAATTATGGATTTCTTAACACCAGCCACACCCACACAGGACTTTCCAGTTATACCAGTTTCTGATGTTCAGAAGTGAGCTGAACCGTGAGCAACCAAGAGCGTTCAAAACCTCGCTGGTACCGTGTTTCTCCGCAACACAGCTTAGCAGAATAAAAGCCATTGATCCCGTGTTAGAGGTCAGCTAATTTGCAGACACCACAGTAAGAGGCTGTAGCATGCAGCTCCTCCACCAACAGCTCACTGTGGCTGTCTGTGCTTCTACTATCACACCCTGCAATGTTTAAAATTGATCAAAACAGCATCTTGTTGTTTAGATCAACTTCTGTTGCAGAACAGGACTGACAAACTATTAAAACTTAGTGACCAAAGTGCTGCATTTCATACGGTGCTTCACAAACTGAGTATTTGCATTCTCAGGAACTTAAGGTGCCACTTGGAGTTTTTGACCACTATGAATCAATGATCATGAATGGGTTAATATACATTTCTGCCAATGCCTTCACACTCAGTATTCCATGCAGTAATTATGTAGTATTGATGGATGATGATCCACAGTACTGAACTTTTGCAAGGATCTGCACCAAACAAAAATTTTCTCAAGTCTGTACAATATGATTTGTAGGCTGAGACATCTACACAGCACCATAATGCAGAATGGTATTTTGACATGTTTTGCCTTTAACAAATAATGTGCCTCCGGCAATTTGGATATTGCACTCATATATATTGTACATAATGGGATTTTGATTTGAATAGCTCAGGATGAAACGCAGCAAAGAGCCAGCAAAGCAAACAAAGAACAAGACTGAACATGGATGTGTAGAATAAAAGTTAAAAAACTTGGATCCAACATGTTTGTTAGAGCTCAAGAATCCATAAACCGCATTTCAATAAGTAGCACTTAACACAACGGGGATATGCCGAAAAATAAGTTTGATATCTGAAACTATGAACAGTAAAACTCAACTCCAAAGTCCTAGTCACAGAGATCTAGTCACCAGCGCAATGACACAAGATGAGCCGTCAATTTAGCAAAATCAGGACTTGAGGGAGGAAACGTTCGTCTGTGGCTCCTATCAGACAGGACATTATATTCATCATCATCAAGGTTAATATGACAGCTTGTCGTCATTACCATTTTAAGTCATATTGTCCTGCCCTATCATAGGGGTGTAATTCACAGGTAGAACAAAACTAAAAGGACACTGAGTGAGATGTCAATCGAGCACCGTCCGTCGACGCCCACACACCTGAAAAGATGTCTAATCAGCCAAAAATAGATGAAAACGCCTGTGTGGGAGGACCTGGGGTGAAAAGTCTTGAATAACTGTTGAAACTGCAACTTTCCCCCCCTACATATTTCTAATCACTTTAGAAGCTTTGAGACTTTGCAGACCTGTGTAGGAACCCAATGTGAGACAGCAGATTTGGGTCAAATAGTATTTACACATAACAGAGTTTGTTTTTCATCACTTTGCCAGTGCTGCAATGTGAAACGGGTGAGGATGGCCACACAGGGACCACTAAATGAAATAGTGTTGAATGGATCAAAGCATAGAGGTCAAGATGGATTTGTGGACACTATCAGACCCAGGACCTGCTTGTCTGAACCATCAAGCAGAAAAAGATGGTTTGTGACGCTCTGGGCAGCCCGCGCTCCTTACATCTTTCTCAACACATCTTCTATGAGACAAACCAGCTCTTACACGGTCCGAACCCGTGACCTCTCAGTGACTGTGCTGTCTGTATTAAACACTGAGCCGGCCCGTCACCCGGGGCCAGAGAGGGACTGATGACAACAGGCTGCTGGGACGCACAAACGGCCCCCAGTGAGCTCCAGTTTACAGATTTACCGTGGCTGCACAGACAGTATTTCATTTTACATACATTTACAAAAAAACACAATCGTCATTCTTTGTGAAATTATTACTACAGTACATTTGAATCAGCCATAGAAGAGTTTCTTTGCAGAAAGAGATCTCTGCTTTGTGTGAAATTAAATCAAACTTGCAACAGAAGATGACAGCGGTTATAAATTTTACCACTGAATATTTGTTAACTGTGCATAAAAAGTTTTTTTAAAGGTTTATTTTTTTAAAAGGAGAGAGAGAGTTGTGGGATTAAATATTTCTCCTAACGAAAATCAAATATATGAGATGTTGGCTGATCTCAGAGCTGCTCATGTTGAAGTGGGAGGGCTGCTGATGGTGCATAGGACAGAGATGTAGTACATGTACACTTCAGGCATTACAGTGTTCGGAGCACATCACCTATTTGATGACTTTGCAGGTTCAGTTGCTCATCTCTCTTTTGTCTTCATAAGGTCAGGGTCACAATTTTACTCCAAATAAATATTTGTAGTGTTTTAAAGCTGTTTGAAACATCCCACAGATCAAGCCCTGCCAATTTCCCAAGCGATTAAAATAGAAAGGGAAAAAATATGTAAAAACAGTTTGACTCTGGATTAAAATTTGACTAAAGTCAGTGGAAGTACCAATTCTGCCCAGGCTGAAGGCTAACGTTGACTTCCCCAGGCTACAGAGACTTATACATCCCAAAATGTTCCATTCCGGCAAGATTTTTTGAAATGAGTAGCACCTCCAAATGGTTGGTTACCCGCCAAACAGATTGGTCGTGGAGACAAGTAAAAAAAAACTTCTGCAAACCTGAGAATAAGCAGAGTGAGGAGGACAGCCCGAGTTTGATAAAATATTTTTGTAATCATGAGGACAAACTGACCAGATTTCTCACATTCAGCTGATGACTGACGATTATTTTCTATCATCAGCTCTCTGCGGAAGCGACAGCTCGTAGCTTTCAAACATTAATCTGCCATGATGGCTACAAAAGGTTGCTCTATTGGAAAAAAAGAGCAGAAAAAAAAGATTGATAATGAAGAGTAAAAGAGAAGTGCTTTTATTCCTGTATGAACAGACCTGACTCCTTAACACTCACTGGGGTCGCTGAGTGGAGTTGTGAGCACATCCAGCTCTCTATAATTACAGAATGTCAACTTTGTTCATGCTTTCTGCTCTGACCTTTTCCCAGTGCTAAAAGTGTGCCCTTTAACCAGACGGTGAGCAGTTCTAGTGTGCTGAACACGTGTGAGAGCCTGGAACTAAATACGACGCATTCTTTAGGGCAGAATGTGACTTATTAAATTGTTCTATTACTGTACCTCTACGAGGGCGGGAAGTTAATAACTTCATGAGGCAGGAGGAAATATATTTCCTATATCCATGTGTGCTTCTGCCTTCAGTCAAAGACCGGCAGGTGTTATAGTATGCAACTTATATAGTGCAAAGATGACCATCATGGATAATTTAAGCCTGCTCTCATACTCAGCGCTGAAGGAAAAAGGACAAAGAGACAGATCTGACATCATGAAAAAAAGAAAATTACTTGTGATTTCAAAGCAAAAACTCTGTTTCAAACGAGCAGCCAGACTTTCTTACTTTTGTCTTTTTGCCTTGTGTTTTTTCATTCAGTTTTTTCCCCCTCATTTTCCCCAGTTGACAAAAAGAAATAATGTTTCTTTAAAAATGGACCAGTGATTTCAGATAAGTACTGTGAAAAAGAGCAGGTAGAGCAGATATAAAAGGAAGGAAAAATAGAAGAGAGCAACCTCACGCATGGAGCACAAAAACGGAGTAAGCCCAAGAGACCGGGCAACAAGATAATTTCAAAAAGGCAATTTTAAGAAAAAGCGATGAATACTCTTCTTTCTAATGTTTTTTTTTTATTTTTTTTAATCAATACCCAACTTCTCTCGAGAGATGTGGCCAATTCAAAAGTCCCATTTAACAAAGGTTCAAATGAGGAAAAAAGACACTGTCACTTGGATTGATGCTGTTCACTCTTCTAACGTTACATGTGTGCTTCGTGTTCTGAGTTGTCGGTCCGGAACGGTTTATATGTTGACATTAGAAGCTCCACTGTAGCTGCGTCAATGTGAAGACAAACATCACTGCGGCGGGGGCTAATTGGGGAGCCGGAGATAGCTCTGGGACACGGAACAATTGCCATCGAGCAGCAGGGGGGAGAGCAATGGGATATCTGGCACCTAGGGGCGGGACATGCGTTGCATTTGGGTACACAGGAGCAGCAATTAGAGCCTATAGATTTCTTATGCAACGATCACCGAGGATGCTGAACCTTTGCTCCGGCTCGCCTCACACAGATCAGCCTAATCACTTCAGTCAATCAGAGTCGGACGATCTATAGGAAGCCTGTTTCACATGAGCTCGAGGTGCAGCACTGCCAAAGGGACAATCGTTAAACACTAGAGGGTTCTCTCACCACCAACTGTTTTGCTGTGTGTGTGTGTAACAGCCCTGTGAGTGCACCTGTGTGTGCAGAGCCACTGGCTGTCATTGCAACTGGAGGAGTAATTAGCTGGAAAAGTTTCAATCGGCGCTGGCTTACTGTCCAGCCAGCCAGCGTGGATGGGATGTCGCTGTGGTCTTGTTTTGTACTCGGCCACGCTGCCAAAGAGGCTGAGAAGGTGGGTGGCTCTGCAGCCAGATGGCCACAAAGACTGAGGGAGACGGTTGGAGAGCAAAGCTACGGACAGGCCACAGAGAAGACAGCGTTAGAAGACACAGAGGACGATTAGAAATGTCACAGACTCTTTAGATGGGCTTTGGCTGCACGGCCAGCCTCCTACAGTGGATCACTGAACATGCTGTTAGCTTGCTCCGAGGCCAAACTGTACAGGACACCAGTGACAGTAGCCCTCAGTGCTGAGCTGTGAACATGACAGCAGGCGACAATGGGCTACAAATGGGTACAAGGACCTGGAAAGTTGTTTTTTTGGAAGTGTGTGTGTGTGTGTGTGTGTGTGTGTGTGTGTGTGAGTGTGTGTGTGTGTTTTGTGTGTGCATGCACAGCTGAAAATGTCCAGTTTGTTCCTGCCTTCAAAATAAAACAATACAAACAAAACAAACAAACAAAAACCCCAATAACTTAAGTAAATGAAAACAAAGGGTTGCAAAGTCTCGGATTTTTCAAAAACTACGAGACGAGGATCTCTTCTAGCAGCAAGCCGTGGCCGCCTCAACTCTAACGAGGCGGGTGTCGACAAATGTAAAATGTTTTTGAGGGGAAGGGGTGAAGTCAGCACCTGCTCTGTCCCTCCCTCCCTCCACTGCTCCCCCTCTTTGTGTCCAGTTTCTGTCATTCAGTTCGTGGGGACCCACAGTTCCCTTAGGAGGAGAGGGAGGGGGAGCCCGCTGAGGCTCCAGTCCGCCGGACGACTCGGCCCCTCACCAAAATGTTCCAGTCCTGCATCCCAGCATGCACCTCTCCCTGCCATAGCGGAGCTGGCAGGAGTCTCTGAAGGAGGGGGCCGAAGCGAGGGGGCTGATGGGAGAGCATTGTATGGTGAGGCGGTAGAGGAGGACAGGGGGCGTGGTCAGATACAGGTGGATGGCTGTGCGGTGGGCTGCTGTTTGCGGTTCCTCAGACCTCCAGACTTCTCCTTGTAGCCCACACACATCTGCTGAGAGACGTCCACCAGCGCACTGGCCACTGCCAGACCTGCACACACACACAGAAATAATACAGTTAGGTGAAGATGATGCAGGGATGTATACGCCATTGGATTTTTTATTTTGTAATCTATAGATACCAGGCTGTGTTTCACTGTAAGGAGGTCACTCAACAGGGTTAGGGTGTCGGAGTGTAGAACTTTTGACTCCCCCTTTACGTAATTACACAAACACTGCATGTCCCGCGCACCCAGGAGCACCAACCTTGCAACTGAACGCTTTCTTTCTTTTTTACTTTAATCCTTTTTTCTGAACGCCAAGATTCTATTTTTATCTGGCGCAACCACTCTGGAAACTTTCTTGGATGCTTTTTAGGATTTTTCACCATAATTTCCGCCACGCTCCATCGCTATGGTCTCTCCTACTTTTCCTCCCCCTTTCAGCTTTGGCTGGTTGATGTAAAATTACATTATTTCAGTGCAGCAGCTCGGAAATGTAACCAAAAACAACAGCCATCACAACTATTGTGTACTAAAAAATACAGAGAGCTTTTCCTGGTGGCAATAAGCTTAATCAGAATTGTGTGAAGTTGTTTGGCCAGGGCTCAAATGTAACAGGGTTCATTTATATGATTTTCTGCCTTTGGTAAAGTATTTTAAGATGCTGTTTGTGTTTGTAGGTTGCTCTATAAATAAACCTGCCATGCCAAAAGTATTAGCATTCCCTCTGTTTCCTCTTTCGCAAGGTTTGATGTGTCAATAATGACAAAAAAAACACATACAATTTTGAAGAAATGTAGCATGCAAACTGAGTTTTGTCGCTTTTCCAATATAAACTCCATATACCCAAAGCCTATTTATAACTAATGTGTAGTGTAATATTGGGACACATCCACACACACACACACACAGGTGGTGGGATCTTAGACTGGCAATGCAGGTAATCATTTACTTAAACCACACTTCATTAACATTTATTAATACGCTCTGAGCCATGAAATTCCAATAAACTCCATTTATCTTCAATGATGGATGCATTTTACCCCGTTTAAGTGCACATGGCCAACAGCGAACTATAAATTCCCAGGGGAGGAGCTGTGGCAGGGATCACATCCTCTGAAATCAGACAGTCTGATAGTCTTCAGTGAAACAGGCTGCAACTATTAGCTGCTTTCTTGATCTCAAAGTGGGTGCAAGATGGTTCAAAGCAACCAAATGAGGCTCAGATACAAATCAGGGATAATCTACAGGGCGGACATCCTCTTGGCTGTTTGGAGAGCTAGAAGGGCAGCCATTTTGGAACACGCTTAACTGTAAGCAGATGTGCTGCGAGGTTGTGACGCTGACGACAGACAGACAGCAGCCCTAGGATTGAAAATGAACACGGCCAGATGGGAAACAAGTTAAAAGCATTATAACAGGAGACCCTCGCGGGCATGAGGAGATGGTAGGAACACGGCTAACATGGTCTCAACAAAAGCTGCCCGGGGGAAAGCTCCGCTGAGAGCCGAGGCGGTTTGTTATGACAAAAGGGCTATGTGGTAATTAATAAGGGCCTGGGGCGTGCTGATGGTCTGGGGACTGTAACTGTGGGAGGCAAAGAGGCTATAAAACACAAAAGGGAAGGAAAAGACAGAAAAAGGAAACAAGTTGAGTTCTTGTTTGAGTACTTGAAGAAGACAGAAAAGAAGAAGAAATAACTTGTAAGAAAAGGCAAGTGAAGTGCTTAGTCCTGGGTCCTATCAGACTGTCTTGGAAAGAAAGATAAGGGAAACAGATGAAGGACGGATGGGAATGTAAAGAGAGCAAGTGACACAGCAGAGGATGAAAGAAAGAAATGGGCTCAATTCTCAGTGCTATCAGAGAGGAGGAGGGAGAAAGGAGGAGGAGAGCATGGGGAAATGCAGGAAGATACAATAGTCTGCACTTTAAACCCAGACCTGCCAGACAAGAAGGAAAAGAGGAAAAATGAGGTGGAAAAAAATCAAAATAAAACTCAAGAGTGGGAAAGAGAAGACTTGCAGAATGCTTCCAAGCACCCAGGAAGAAGACAACATGCAGACAGGAAGAAGATGACAGGAGGAAACACAGCAACAAACAGGCTGCTGACTTTATTTCAGCACACACGACTGTTAGGACAGAATGGGGAAAATGGAGAGAGCAGGGAGGGAACGGGGAAAGAAATAAAGAAAAGCAGGGAGAGCACTGCAGCATCTAAATCTCAATACGTCCTTGTCACATTAATGGTGCAACCATGAGCTAATTACTGCAAACAAATGAGACCATGGTCAACATGATTGGTAGCCTCTGTTTCAGGATTTTGTCTCAACACTAACAACACATATTCCATAATCCCAGATTCTTCTCCTCTGTCAGTGAGGATCGTCAATTCAAGCAGTTGTTTTTTTCCTCCGCATTTTATATAAGAGGATTTCACTGTCTGGAGAAGAAAATAACATTTTGTTCTGTTTCCGCTGGAAGAAACTCATCTGTTTGGTTTCGTGAGGAATCTTGGTGTCAGTGTAGAGACGGACAGAAACTGCACATATTTATTCTTAGATATTCTCATATGTAAGACCATGCACCTACTTATATGCATGGCTGAATTAATCATTTGGCCCTGGGGCAAAAATTGGTGATTGGGCCCCCTCTCACCTCCCAGGCTCCTGTGTGCATGCACCACGTTGCCTCCAAGTTCCCATTAAGTGCAGTGCAAACAGCAGACTGTACTGTAGGTGGAGCTTCATTATGAGCCCACAGACTCAGAACGGCTGTTCTCAACAATGGGTCGGAGGATTTCCTATGAATGCAAAGGAATTCATAGATATCCCACAAAATTTTGGCAGGTGACGGAGGAATTGTATGTTAAAAGTCGAGTGGGCAGCAGAGGTTGTGTTTTTCGCAAAAGTTCTGTAACAAGCACTGCCACCATTTCGCCGTGGGACATTTATACTGATTCCGCAATGGCGTTATATTGGCGTCCATTCACATTGCAATCTAGCATTGCAGAACAAAGTGGGAGGAGGCGGCAGTATGTGTACAATAAGCAGTGGCGAGTGCATTCAAAACAATAATGACGGAAGAACTGTCTGTTGTGCTGTTTCTCGCTGTAGAGATTCTACAGACTCAAGCAAAGTTGTTCTGCATTTTGCTTAACATGATTCAATTATTGCCGGACTCAGGTGAGAGGCATTTTTCTGATGATATGGTCCACTTTCTTTCTTATTACCTGAGTGTTTATCGCACAAATAACATACGTCACATATATTTCCATCTTGCTGGCTCCACCGATTCACATTGAACCTGCCTCAAACAGTCTTGCCCCTTTGACTCCTCGGGTTGGGGTCTGAAGGCGATAGAGAACCGGGATCACTTGGTCCCCCCATTATGCCTCTGGGACGTTCAGATTGCAGGCAAAACATCACAGAAGCTTAAATTTCACTGCTTGAAACGGCAGTCTGAAAGGGGCTCATGAGATCGGTGTTCGTTTCCCTGGACTGGAAGTTATGTCTGGAATTAGTGATTTTTATACCCAAGCTTTTTGTTTTTTCTGAAACTTAGAAAGTGGTTCTTGTGCCTAAACTTAACC
Organism: Centropristis striata; assembly: GCF_030273125.1. NCBI lineage: Eukaryota > Metazoa > Chordata > Actinopteri > Perciformes > Serranidae > Centropristis > Centropristis striata. Next base: position 12,534,872 of record NC_081532.1, read on the forward strand.
ATGTAACAGCATTAATGGGTTTAAAACAGCTATTATGACAGAGGGTACAACAGCAGCTGTCACATGTCAACAATGTGTTTACACATCACATGACACATTTTGTATAATATCATAGGAATCGTGCTGCAAAAGTTTTCATAGGAAATTATACAAACCCCTTCATGAGTGTCAGTTAGTTTAAAGAAATTTGATGTAAAACAACTTTCTCTAGGAAAATGCATAATGCGAGCATAATAAAATCAATATAATAATTGTCTTAAAACAAGATTTTGACACAGAGATCCTCTGCAACACAAGGCCACAATATTAACTTCTTAAAACCCAACTACCTGGCTGGAGTTATAGGGGTATTATTGGATAAAAAATAGAAAGAAATTAAGCTTAGAACAGAAGAACTGTAAGGCCAAAGTGTATGTTTAAGACTTAATTTGAAAGGTAACATATTGTTGTTTTTGTATAGTATTTGGTATATGGTAAAACCATAACCCAAACTACATCAGTTCAAACACACATCTTTGATCTAAACTTCCCATACCAGCCGGTGGGCAGGTGTTTTAAAAAAGCTAAATAACAATCCAGGATGCACCTTGATTAATATTTTATCATAGGGGTGCAAATGTCATAAATGTAATAACCAAAGAGTTCTGGTGCCCGGTGACTCACTTTGCCTCGGTTACAGACCAGCCTTGACTAAGCTAGCGGCATCTGAAACCCCATGTTTTTGTGACTGTCTTGGCCTTTGAGTTCATTTTTTTTCATTCCCAGAAGCAGTGTGTTTTTTCCTGAATAGCTCTCCTGAGTGGATGACTCTAAAATGCGGCTCTCACATTGTAACAGGGATGAGAAAAATGAAGCTTCTCCAAAACAATGACAGCGCCCCTGCACAGACAAGAGCAGGCACAAAGCCAACTTTCTGTCATCTTCAACTCTCTCCGACATCTCTCATTGTTACTGCCACAATCTGTGATTACACAATACAGGTGTTGATGTGTATTCATGTTTCTGCTATCAGAAGATTTTACAAGCATACAATAGTGAGAGGTTCGAATTATGTTCTGCTGCAGCAGCACAGAAATGTATGTTCACCTGGTAAAGAGGTTAAACTTATAAGCCACAATTAAATCAATAAATGTGTATTTATTGTTGTTTGTCAGAGAGTAGAGGCAACTCATGATGTGAAGGAGAACAAGTATATTGTGTGTTCAGCTGTGTTGAAACCATCTTAACAAGAAGAAAACTAGCTGAGACTCTGTAGAGTGTCTGTCCCCAAGTCCTCACTACATGCACTGTAACACATCATTTTGTTGTTCAGGAGGAAGAAAGGGTTTAGCTGGGTGTTCCAGTGTGGATTGAAAACTTTCAAAAGCAATCCCAAAATCTCTAGTGTGGACAGAAATTATCTGCAGATGTAAACAGTGTTTTTCAGATGTCTCACCTCACTGTCGACATGGTGTGAAATACTGAAGGAAAAGTATTATGAAAGACCAAAGATGAACAGAAAAAGTTTGGTAACCTTAACTTTAGAGTTGATTTGCAAAAAAAAGATGAAAGGTATTTTAACAAAATGAATAAATCAGCAGTTTAATTGATATTCCTTTGAATACACAATAAAAAGATTGCGATAGAAATACGAGAGAGAGAGAGAGAGAGAGAGCGAGAGAGAGAGAGAGAGAGAGAGAGCGAGAGAGCAAGAGAGAGCGAGAGAGAGAGACCAACCCAAAAGAATTTGACTTGTATTTCTTGGCTTGCAAAAAAACTAAAGAAAGACTAAACTAAAACAAGATTAAGGACAAACGGTAAAACAGAGATGTCTATTTTTGTAAATAAACCCTTCATTAAGCAGAGAGAGGAAGCTGGATCAAAGAAAGGTGTTGTGAAAAGCTGCAACAATCAAACAAAAGACAGATGACATGAGGAATGAAAACAAGCGAAGGATTCAGTGGCGGCGTCTTACCAGACTGTCCTGGAGGAGGGATGCCGCCGGTGCCCCTGGGTAACCGCACAAAGATGGAGAGCACGGCTGCTTTGTTGCCAAAGCAAGGCTCCAGGGCGATGGGTTTTGGGACGGACTGTGGAGAGAAAGAAGAAAAAAAAATGTATACACATCACAAGCCTCCCAAATCCTGGTGAACACACACCATTTTCAAAGACACGGATAACGGAGGCTTTGCTGTTTCTGTTCTTGTTTGTGTCAGCAACATGCACAGCAACCAGAAGGAAATAACTTGAGATACACGGACTGATCTACAGCCACAAATTGGTTTCCCCCCTCACGAAATCCCCCACTGTGCACAATTTCATGACAATGCCGGCTGCGTGCAGCGCAGGCCGCGACTGGATATGAAGTGGCGGCCCTGGGAGCGGAGATTTGTGTCGCCGGTGCTGGCGGTGCACTCCTGTCGCTGCAGGCTGCCTGACACACCTGACTCTCTAATACCAATATCTCCTGTTTATCAGCAACTCATCCATATGTGGGGATGAGTTTCCTGCCTGTAAACACTGGCCGGATCTGCTGCTGCTCGCCTCGTACAATATTCATGGGTTTACCTCGTCGGAGGATATGGATATGGAGAATGCCGCAACCTCAACCGCATACAGATGGCTCCCTATCTCTTTCTCGTCATCTATCTTGCTCTGTATTTTGAATTCCTGAGCTGGACAGGAAACTGGGCCATGGCATGGTTTCACACACTCCTGACACTGCCTCTCAGTGTGCTCACACACACAGACGCACAGTTCTGAACACAAGTTCAATCCCTTCCCACGCCAGTCTTTATACTCTGGAGAGTTGAGCTTAACGCCCCAAGTGGCAATGCCGCAGGAGTGCGACATACACACACAAACTCCTCACACCGCAACACTCACACACGGTTTTCACAGTCACGCGCAACTGTATGCACACACACTTTTCGCCTTTTCACACACAAATTCGTCACAGCTGGTCTCTCGCTCCCTCACACACACACAGTGTAAGTGTACACATGGGGAGCGGGGCAGTAATGATATTCAGGCTCTGACCCATTTTACACAATTATTCTCTGCTCCGTCTCTCTGAGGCTTACCTTTCATACCAGCAGGATACACAGGCTGTCACACAGGTAGCTGGGGAAGTGGCACAAAGACCTGGATACCTTTGTGTGTGTGTGTGTGTGTGTGTGTGTAGCTGATGTAAGAGAGAGGGATTCTGTATTTGTTTATGTACATCCACATGCATGTCTGCCTGCTTATAGAACGTGTGTTGTCACATGAGTATCTGTGCATCTGACCGTGTTCATGCAGGATCTGACAGAAGAGGGCATTTTATCCTCTGCGATTTGTACTGTATGTGCGTTAGTGGATAACAAACCCTTTCAGACATGCTCAGTAAAAGTGCTGGTAATGTCCGTTTTATGTATGAATAAGCCCACAAAATCAGCTTTCTGTAAAAGCCACGACTGCAATCTTCCTGGGTCGGACATTTCAACATTTCTATAACACGGAGAGTGTTTTAGAAAATGTTCAGCTAGGCCTTCTCACGCTGGAATTACGGTTATCAGAAGATAGACGCAAACGTCTGTATGGGTTTTCGGTACAGTAGAAGGGTGTTATTATGGGTATCTGTAGGCTGCAGCAACAAAGAAGAAAAAATATGTAAATGTATATTCAAACTTTGAGTAGAAATTACACATCAGACGAACAGCAAGTAAACATGTTTAGAAGAAGAAAGCCATGCAAAGGCCTCTGAAAGTGCATGTTTTTCTTTCTGCAAGCTGTAGAAGCATGTTCCAGCGTTATTATGAAAATGTTATTTCATCATCTCTTAATACCATCAAAGAAAACTAAAACATATATTGTGAAGGAGCCAATTTTAAGATTTCGCTGAGCTTCTTCTCATGTTGGTTCTCTCATGAAAGTGTGTTTTTACTGGTTTCTTTTCCTGCAAGAGGAAGAGAAACTACAGGGAGGAATAACAATATAGTGATATATAATTAACAGACTTTCCGTTTGCCTACATTTTTCAATTTTATTGGTGTCAAACTGCATACAGTACGAATCCCCAGTATAAAACTTTACATACAGCATCTGAAGAACTAAGAATTAACGTCTGATTGGACGTCATAGATTATACAAGATGCAGCAGAATTTTATATTCCGTCTGATAAGTGCTGAGAACATTTATAAGGGATGATGAAACATATAATGCAGTGGCTAGCAGCTCTATCTGTAATGGTCATTTTTTTAAAAAGCTGTTAGGGGATAATTATGTAAAGAATACATATGTCTGAAAGCCAAAAAGCCATTTACATTAACAGAAAACGCCACCGGTAAAACTATAAATGTCATGTCTGAAAGCAGCTTAGAGAATGTATGTGTAATATATATTTCTATGGCAGCCTGAGTGAATGTGTGTATATTCCTCTCTGCAGCTGAGAACTTTCATGTATCTTTGGACAGAGAAGGTTATTAGGAGGTTGTGTTTGTGTGCTTTGCGTGCATGCCTCTGAGCTTGCAGCAATTTTCAGCTGTGTTGATCCTGCACTCACACGCAGGCAGTGTTACAGTACAGCCCCCCCCCCTCCCCCCGCCCAAAGCTCTGACAGGGGGGAGAGTTCAGATGCAGACAAATGGGCTCATAGAGGGGCAGACTGGAAACACTGCAGTCAAACCAGCAGCAGCTTCAACAACTAACAGAAAATAACAAATACTCAGACACATGTTTGGATAGCAGAATTATCTACAGGACCTGCTGGTCTGACATGCTGGCGATTAATCATTAAAACTCTGAGACATGTGCGTGATTAATGTAAACAAACAAAGAAAAGGGTCACTGATTTGTTATACATCTTCTCCATCTTCACCTTTTTCATTATTATTTATAAATTATCCTTCTCTCCCTTGTCATGTCGAGTTTATTTAGAGAGGCCAAAATTAAGACAAGTTGTCCCAAAGGGCTTCACAGTCTGTCCAACATATGACACCTACCCTCAGACTTGGAAACACATCAAAGAAAAACAGCTATTAAATGTTTTCCATTACATCGAGAGGCATTTATTTTTACTCGCTCCTTCTTTTTTCCTTTTTACTTGGAGCATCAATATTAATCCTGATTGAAATTTTAATAACATTTAATTATATATACAACATATAATAATAATGATTGGCATAAACAAACAAGACCATTGCTGAGAAGATTGGTGGCTTGCAACAACCAGTCATTACACACCGATTTATTTGTCCTTCACACCCAAAAAATAATAAATTTACCTGTGGTTGAATTATGATGATTATGATGATGTACATCAACAAATGATTGTTTTAAATTAAATGCTAGAATGAACCGAAAGGTCTTCACATCAGAGCTTATTGATTGACTCCACATGGCTCTCAACATGGCGGTGGCTGAGCCGGGGGCTAGAAGCCAACTGCAGTTTATCCTGAGGGGGATTTCTATGTGCATTTTGAAGACTTGCATTAGAAAAGCTTGATGGAAACACCAAAATTCGATAAAACTTTCGAAAATGCACTTAAAGGTTTTTACGCTCACTTGAGGTGGTTTTTGTCTTTTTTGACAAATAGTTAATGCACAAAATGGGAGATGGAAACCCTTTTTCCCCCAAATAAGTTCTGATGTAATGAACATTTAACTCACTTGACTGATCAGCTGTTTCCACTCTGATATGAAAGAATAATAAATTGCTCAATTGAATCTAATTCCTGAAGACTTCTCTACAAAGTTGTCCGATTCGTTTTTTTCTCTTTTATGCATTCTCTTCTTCTACTGTTTTCTTTCTTGCACAATCTCTACATCTTTGACAGTTTACCTTAGCCTAAATTTAGATTAGCCTACAGCAGAACATTACACTGCCATCTTCTGACCAAAGCACGTTTATGCAGCTTTGTTTATTCGTTCAAAAACAAATTGATGGAAACGTCCCTAATTGGCTTTTTCTTTAATGCGACAATATTCAATTTGACTCACGGCTAGTGTGGTTCAGGGTGTCGTTATCAGCAAAAACTGCCATATGAGAGCAGTGCAGATCGGCAGCGAGCAGGACACATACAGGGACTCACATTAAGTGACATGCACATGCAGCTGGAGAGGCTACCAAAACGATTTGTTGTTTGAACAGATAAAGAACAGATAAGCTTGGATTAAAACACAGAGAGAGAAAGAGTGTGACTTATTTCTCTGGCCATTACGCCATTACTCCACTAAACAAAATATTGTTCATCACAGAATATTGTTATATAGTTTTAAACTGGTCTAGAAGGGGACTGTAACAATAAAAGGTCGATATGTTTTGAATAGCATGAGTGCTGACCACTGTTTGTATGCATATGTTCCCTTTAAATTGAAAACAAAGCCAGACTCCGCCACAAATGTAAACTACTTGAGGCTGTCATAGAATGAGAATAATATAAGTTACTATTGATGAAAAAAGACCACCAATTATGCAATATATAATATAACTTAAATAACCAACTATTTTATCTGGATCTGGTGCCCAATTAGAGCCACAAACTCCTTCATATTCATATCCTCGTTTCATATTTTAGTTGTTTATGTCAAGAGGAAGAAAAACAGAATTAGCTAAAAAGCCTTATTTTTATTTTTCCTATTCTTTTTAATCAACTAAAATCACAGTAAAAATCAAGCCTCTATTAATTATGGTCAGAAAGGCTTGTATCCTGCTCTGGAAGCACTGCAGGGACGCTTCTTTGAAAAGCTCACGAGAGAGGTGCAAGTGAACCAGATAAAAGTATCCTAATTAAATACTGAAAGAGAGCCAATTGCAGTTTTGTTTTCCATTTGATGGCAGTAAAAGCCAATATTGTTCCTCTGGGCAACAATACATTAATATCACTTACTGCTTTGTGTGATAAATGAGTGATGACTCAATAACTAGAAAAGACATCGAAGCACTCAGTATAAGGATCATTTCTTTCCATTTTCAAACTCACGGTGCTAGAACATCATTATATGCAGCTTACATGGATTTCTGAGAAACGGGAACAAAAAAACTGACAACTATTCCGATACAACATTAGGTGGTGCAATATCACACTTGGCTAATTTTGCTCCTCGATCCCTCGGTACAGGAAAAGATGAAACAATTATTTTGGCCTTGCCAGAAGCGATCCAACCAGGCTTGGTTTGCTCCAGTCCACAGGTCTGTTTTTGCCTCGGGCAAAATGTATTTCTCATTCAGTGTGTTTACAATTGGAAAAATGAGGGCTGCCCGTGACAACCTGAACACATCTGTACTCTATGCGTAAAAGATAAATAAATAAAAGAAGAAGAAGACTGGCAGCTTTTAATTTCACAGCTTAGGGCTGTCGTAAGACTTGTCTGCCAAGTCCAATTTCCACTGCAGCAGCTGCAGAGTGCTCTTAGGTTCTCGCTTGTTTACGTGCTTGTCTCTCATTTTCTAACACCAGCATCTCATATTCCAAGCGTAGAGGGAATAGACACTGCAAACACGTCTGGAATTGGAAGAGACTTGCTGTCAGACTGATGTGGGATGTGACAGTGGGATCATTTTGATTTCGGCTCGTTTCGTGATGGATTCCATTGAGTGTTCATCAGTGTGACTATTGTATCCAATGTACGTCCTCAATTCTTTGCTTTCTATTTCTGACAAAAACAAAACAGTGTGCCCTTAAAAAAACCACACAATTTATCTCCCTCAACACACACATGCCCACTTTATTTCGTCCTGAGTGCAAATTAAGGGGGGAAAACAAAACAAAACACCTTGAAAAATTCAATTATCCCTTCTTTTAAACTCTTTGTTTATGTGTATTTTTTAGGGGGGGGGTTGTGCCTAAGATGTTCCCCAAAGGTAGTGTCTTTTCCGGTGGTCTTCTTCAGAGGCAGCGTGTTAATAACATTCCCCTGCAGATACCTTTGTTTTATAGCATTGGAGCGCTCCCCCTCGGCTCCCCCCTGCCCAACCTCCCCCACCAGCACCACTCCTGAGAGTTATCTAGACTGGCCAGGCAGAGCGGCGAAAGGTTTTGTTAAATTACCTCCAGTAATTAGCCCAGCACGTAGGATAGCTGCTGAGCCCCCACACACACACGCAGATGTGGGCATACACTGCGGCTGCATGCTGCTCCCCTTTCATCCACTGCATTCATCTCTACTTTAGCAGCAGCTGGGGATGACTTTCCCCCGCCAGCGACGAGAGCGAGTCAAACTCCCTGTTGCTGTGACTCACCAGGTACAGCCACTTCCACTGAGCCCACTTTGATGAGTTTTTATTCAGTTGGATCCTATTTGCAAAGGAAATGTTTTGCCAGCCTGTGATAATAACACCATACTGCAATGTATTTACACTAAACACTGCAGAAAAATTAAGACAAACAAGATAAGTTTAATCAAACTTTATCTCAATGAATAAGGTTCTCAATCTGAGACACAATGAAGAGATCTCACAGCTCTTTTCTGACCTGAAACTGTTAATACCGTGTACCTACATTAGTGCCTGTTGCACGGCACTTTGCACTACTCGCGTCTCTTAGCAGCTGCTCAAATATAACACGACTCAGAAGGAACACTGAGGTGGCAGATGTGGAGCAGAGGACAATAATACACTTTTTTTTTGCACATTTTACCACATAGGTGATACCTTTACAGACTCTGATTACTTACTGTAAATGCATAAAAAAACTAAAAAAAAACTTGGTTGAAGTGAAAATTATTCATTAAAATTGTGTCACCTGAAGTTAAAAGTATAGAGGTGTTTGTGTCTGCAACAGTTCAACCAACAAAATGTTCTGCCACTGAATCTGTTTATATCAGAAGTTAACTTTAATCCCGCAAATGTTGTATTTTCTAACCTTATAGTTAGTGGCAATGCAATAGTTGTTAATACTGGTATATGATAAATTATGAAATATATTTCCACATCTTCACACTGTCTATGTGACAGTGAGTTTCTGAACCCTAGCTCCTTTAAATGGGGGCAACAGTCTGAAAACATTCAGAAACTGATTCTCATTCTTGTTTGCCTTGGAAATAGAAACTATTTATAGTAAAAAATATACGTAAAAAAGAACATCCTTCTGTTGAAGGGAATTATTTTAAATTCCACTATATATCATTTTAAATAGATTTTGAACATGTTTTTTTTTTTTTAAAAACACATGGCTATGGCTAAAAACAACACGTTCATTGGCTTCATTTTGATTTACAGGTAGCGGGGGCTTGAAAGAAATCCAGCTGTTCTCAGCTGCCCAGTAGGTTCAGGTTGAGTGTCTCAAAAAGCGACAAAGCAGCCTTCAAAGTAGAACTGCCTTATTATTAACCTACAGAAATATGGCATGCAAAATCCCACTTTCTCTTCTCGTCTCTCGCTCTTTCACAAAAACAAGTATAGCACTCAGATATCTTGGAGAGTAGCGCAGCACTGTTATTACTCTGATGATACCAATATGACGCGGACACACAGACATGCCATTACGTTTGAAAAAAACCAACAACTCTGAGTTGAATAAACATCTCTTTTCAATCTCATTATTTCTTTCAGATTCAGGTACATCTGCATTCATTTACATCTGAGTTCTAACGCACACTTAACATATGGCATTTAACTGCAAACATTTCTGCTTTTGTCCTCTCCATGTAATCAGGTAACGCTGCATCATTATAGAAAACATCATACCTGCTTATGAAAGATGCTATAAAAACTTCAGAGGCAATTTACTTCTGGATATAAATAAAACGTGAGACGTTAAAGCGATAATTGTGACATGCTTCTTCTCATCTCTGCATCATATGGACGATATTGAGAAAATCTGCCGCCTGCTGTCACCTGGAGTCTGCAGCACGCCTCCTCATGCATGTGCATTCCAACATCTGTCTGTTACATTCTGAATTCATGAAACACACTTATCTATCAGAAATGATCATAATTGAGCATTCCATCTGGGGTTTTGACCTTTAATCACACTTTTTCTAATCTGCAACACTGGAGATGATGGGATTTAAGATTATCACACTTTAAAACACCATAACTGCCTATAATTTAGTGCAATATACAAGTGGAGGTAGATAGCAGATAGAGGATAAGGGTGCACCAAAATCATGTCAGATAAACCACTGTTTCCTCACTGCATCCCCCTTTTTTGCATCAAATGTCCCGATTTTCTCTCGTCCCACGGTATCTATAAATAAAAGCAGAGCAGAAGGCGTCAGAAAGGTAATCATCTGCCCATGATGCCGGGGCCGCAAGCTCCATTTGGCAGAAGCCGAGTGAATATATCTCATCGGCGGAGCAAGTTTGGACTTCCCACCGAGGCTATAAACAACTTTAATGATCTTCAGCTCACTGTGCGGCGCCCGGCCCCCCGTATACTCCGATGGCGGGTCTTAATACACTACTGTAGCATCCTGATAAAACAGCATGGAAACAAGGGGGGAGAACCTGCTCCGAGTCGCTCAATCTGAGCCAGGAGGAGATAGGATAGTGTGCGCTCGCCCGCTCGAGCTGGGCGAAGGCAGAGAAAGCTGAGAAGGAAGATCTAAATTGGATCTCTGCTTCTGGGATGCTCCTGCCCTGATGGAGAGGAGGAGAGCATGCCCAAAAGAATGGAAGAAAAGAAGAGTAGAGGTGGGAGAAGAAAAGGCAAAGCAGAGACGGAGGAGGGGGAGGAGGTGGAGGGCGTCTGATTTCCACAGCAAGCTGCATCTTTTCTTTTTACACAGCAGCTCAGTGCGTGCACACGCGCCAACACCCATACAGACATGCAGAGGTACACAAAACACGCACACACAAACAGAAGCTGCAGATAAGGCCAACAGAAAACCCCAGACAGCTGATAGGATCAGTAAAGGGCTAGTAAATTAGAGGAGAACACTATAGTAAAGGAAGGATGCCAGACAGGAGACGAGAAAGAGGAGAAGAAAGAAGATGCAAGGAGAAGGAAAGACAAAAGAAAACAGAAAAGAGGTGATAAATTCCAAAAAAGGAGAGGAGGGAACTAAAACTATGACAAGGGAAACAAGGACATAAGATAATTAAACTTGGGGGGAGGAGAGGAGATAAAACAAATAAAGTGAATGGAACAAAATGGTAAACAGAGAAGGAAAAATGTTGTGAAAAGAACAAACAGGAGAGAACAAATACAAAAAAGAGATGATGAAACCAGAAAGACGAGAAAGAAGGGACAAAATGAGAAGACAGCCAAAAAAGTAAAGAAAAAGAAGAGAAAAGGATGAGAAAGGATAGCGGACATGAGACAAGGAGAATAGAAGAGGGGATAGCGAAAGACAGAAGAGAGGAGAAATGAAAAGGAGACAAAAGAAAAATAAAGAAAAAGGAATATAAAACCAAGAAAAAGAAAAATAGGACACAGGAAAAAGAGAAAGGTGACAAGTGAAAAGAGAACTACAAAATAGGGATGCACGATATTATCGGCATGTTATCGGTATCGACCAATATTGGCTTTAAAATGAACTATCGGACATCGGCCAACACGGCGATATAATAAACAGATGAAATAATGGGGTGCACATCACCTCTCTGTTGCACCTTGTTTGTAGCTCATATAATTGTGCAGTGTAGTCTGAGCCCACCTATTTATTTATCTTCTGATTAGGGACTGAAGCTGCTTATATTTTTTGTACTTTTTGTGATTTTGTTTGCACATTGCAGATTGAGTCGTCACATATTGGGCTACTGTTTTAAGTTAAGCAGGAGTCTGTAAGGTACATGTAGTTTTATTCAATTTCGGTTTAATTGCTGTACAGTTGCACTTTTCACATGTTCCCAGTGTGTACTTATTGTGTCAACTGGGAAATTGGCCAAATTTGCCCTGATTGTGGGTATTAGTTGTGCGGGAAAAAAATATCAGTATCGGTAATCAGCTACATGAGTTGTAAAAAATCGGCATATCGGATATCGGCAAAAAATCCAATATCGTGCATCCCTACTACAAAAATAGTAAACAGTGAACAATCTAAAGTGAAACGTAAAGGAGAAAAAAGACAAAAGTTATAAAGTAAAGGACAAAAAGATGCAAATATGACAAATCACAAACTACATAGGAGGAAAAGAACAGATCAGAACCAATGAAAGAGAAAAATGAGACGTAATGAGAGAAGAAATGGAAAGAAGAACTGAAAAAGGACAAAAGACAAGAAAAGAAGACAGAGGAAGAGGCAAGAACATTTACAAAAGGGACAGAATAGAGAACAGCAGAAGAAGAAAAGAGCCAAGGAGTAAAGAAGAATAGAAGAGAGAGTTGAGGACAAAAGAGAAGTGAAGAAGCGGGATAGGTTCTGTTCAAGTGGGGATTTGATTAGCTGCTGATCGTCCCGAGGGGCCCTGCAGCCTTTGCTGGGAGTAACCTTGTGCTCGGGAGCCGAGCCCCTTGAGATGCATGGCCCCTGTCAGCGCCGAGGGGCCCCGAGCCACCCTGCTGAAGCAGCCCTATAATTCTGCACTACATCTGCATTCAGAGGTCATTCATCACAAAGTGCACAGTCACAGGTATACCTGCCTGCGGCTCCGTGCCCGCTGAATACTCAACTGCAATTTCTATAACGCTGCACAATTCCTGCTTTTAAATGTGCTCCAATGCTGCCTCCGTGCTCAATATCTGCAGTTAAATCTACTCCAACTCCACTAGTGCGTCAAACTCTTTATAATGAAGTCGTTTCAACCACTATCTCCAACTGAGCTTGAGCTTTACGTTTAAATCTACCCTTCCACTACTTCAACAGGTTCAAGCTCTACTTCTGATCCAGGATTCTGATTATTCTGTATGTTTAAATGTACTACACCACCGCTGTGCTTGAACCAGACATTACAATTTACTTCATGATTTGTAAATGTTAAAAGATTCTGCCCTTAACTTGGTAAAAGATTGAAATCAGCATATCCTAAAAGCCAAATGATGTCATGATTTCAGTCTTTGTTTGTGCACAGGTTTACGGGAAAACTGCAGGGAAGATTTTCATGGAAATGGTGGAAGAACATGGGCAGAGGAAGAACCCATTACGTTTTTGGAGAGGAGAGAAATTACAGGAAGTATGCACAGTTTAATTTTCACTTTTGTTAACGCTGTGGTATAGGGCATTAGGGCTCATTCATGTGTCAGGATAATGGGACTAATCATCTTTCATGGCCTCACCTGAATCATTTCCTTTCCTCTACATCAAGGGTGTCAAACTGATCCATGAAAGGGCCGCTGTGGCTGCAGGTTTTTGTTTCAACCAAGAAGCAGCACACCGGACTTAACTCATTCAAATCAACTGTCTTCACTCAGTTGATTTGTTGTTTCAGGAGAGTCCAACAAGAGGTGAATTCGGACCAAACGGTTCTGGGAGGAACCTTAAGAACTACATACTTTTAAAGCAGTCATTTTGTTTGCATTCTTAAGAGCAACAGTAAACCTGAAGTGACTAAAGCTGGTGGGGAGTTTGTATAGCAGCGTCACTTCTGGGTAACAACCGAATGAATCACACATAAAGCAAAAAGTTCCAACTTTGAGCATTATATATCTTGTCTTTGTACTGTATTAAATTGAGTTTAGATGACAAAGGATGGGGAGAGAACGCATTCTGAAACAGGAGCTAAAAAAAGCCCCTTGAAATGTGATTCTAAGAACTACGATCGCTCTTTGTTCTAGTAGTCAAGATACAATAAAAAGGTAGTTCTTAGAGCCACTCTCTAGCTATAATGTTCCTCCGGTCCTCTTTGTGTAATTCTAAATTAGCGGAGAATATTGTTAAGGTGGGGGGACAGGAGCCTGCTATATCAATGACAAATACTTTCAACCAGGCAGCAACCTCTGGGGCTGAAAGGCGGAAGTGTAGATAAACTGCAATTCCATGACTCTCTTGGTCACTGGCCTGGATCTTTTGATTTTATACTATAATCTTCCTCAGCAGATGTCCAGTTTTCATGGAATGAGACTGTCCCCCCCAGTAAAAACAACATGAATGAGCAACCTCCAGGGCTGTAAAGTGAAGCTAATGTGCCTGACCACTTTGAAGCTGAGCAATCCTCATGGACCCCTGTGTTAAAAGTTCCAACTTTCCGACTGTTTTCATGCTGGTACTCCCTCCTTCATGACATCTGTGAGTGGGGTGGATTTTGAAACATGTATATTTGTCACACAACTATGTCCATCTTTTATGCAGTCTATACTTTGAATGGGTCCATTTGTCCAAATCACACACACATAAACACCCACCTACTTAACCTGAGTGGTTTTTAGTGATGCAGTTAATTGCTGAGGTTTTCAAATATTCTCATCTGAGATTTCTGCCTCCACACTCTGATACAATGGAGGTGGAAGAAGTTTGGTTTGTGGAGCATTGAAATAATTATATTGTACAAACTAAAGAGCAGATGACAGCTTACTTGGAATTACTTTCTACCTGTGGTGGGAAATGAATGTGCTATATTGTTAGTTAATGCCGAGTCTCTTAAGTGTTTGTACAAAGAACTTATCCTGATCATCGTTGTTGATTAGAAGACCTTACAGACTTTTCTTATCTCCCTCCATTCTTGGAGACTGTGACTCCATTCATTCTATTGTTAGGACACATAGTTCCTCTTTACAGGGTAGCTTGGCTCATTTATTCCACTGTATAAATGTGATCTTGACTTTTTCTCTCCACCGAGATTATAAATCCCTTCATGTATGAGAGTTCTCTTCATTTGACACTTCCTAAGAAAAAATCCCAATAGAAATTGCTCAAAGTGAGTCATTCTTTCCATTACTTTGAGCAGCATAAAAATAAAAATCTGCATTCAGTAGTTTCATAGAACCTTATCTTCAAATTGCTTGATACCATTATCAGTGAGAAAATGTGTGTTTTTTTAATTTGGAAGTATAGAAAAAGAAAGTATTTACTCTTTAGAAATGCAAGGAAATGTATTATCTTGAACTAAACAACAATAACAGCATCCAAGAGTAAGGAATGCAAAATATTACAAATGTTATGTTGTTCAAAACACGGCCTAAATAAATATTAACTTTACGTTTTTATAGCTAGACTAAAACTAAAAGTCCCACTGTCAAAATTGAACTTGACACTGGAACCTGTATGATAAAATACAGTCCCATCCACAGCATCACGATTCGTTCTAAACTTAGAGCCATGGTTGAAGTCCGACTGTCTTTCCCTCTCTGCGTTTCATTCCCATTCGAATGGCTTTGTTCCAACAAGCCGTACTTCCATATTGAGAGAACTTGCTTCCCTCAAATTCTCCATCAGTGTTTCAAAAACACAGATGGTTTGCTGCACCAAAACAAGGCTGTTTTGTGAGATGAATCATGACTTTAATAGTGTCCCCTAATGTTCTTAATTTTCATGCCAGCAAACATTTCCTGTGAGTGGGCGTTAAATAATAATTTCTTTTCCAAATGAAGAACAATCAATGTTGGAACGAAACTGTTATCTCATTTTCTAAGTATAGTCTTAATCTATACTACTTTACTCTCATCTGCATGTGTTTAACTCCAGGGTTAACTGAATTCATTCTCATTAGAATTCACAGCCTACCCACAATAACCGGCTATAACTGGTATAATGCGCTGTGTTACTCATCGGCAGCCCACTTTCATCATCATCCAGCCTTCACACTGTCCCGGCAAATGTACATTGCATTGACCCTCATTAGGTGTACTAGACCTGCACACACTTCAAACTCTTCCTCCTAAGTGAGCTCAATTTAGCCTCCTTGGCTTGTTGAAAACTAATGGAATCAACCTTTAAGAGCCAGGACTCAAAAAGTGACAAGAAACAGATGATGTGAGGAATATCTATCACTACGCCGTGACTGTAATCATAAACTTCAGTCGACAGGCACAAGACGGAGCTCCCACTTGAGGGAGGATGAGCGACACCAGCGATGATGGATGGAGCTCGCCCCGTTCGCGGTCCTGTCAGCCCAGACTAAAAGGTAGATCTCGGGGGGTTTTGGCGGTGATCGCTTTTCAGAAAAAAGGTTGTGCTCACCTTGACATTTCCTCCTATCAGGTCAGGCGGCTCCTCGTCCGTCTCCAAGGCGACGTTGATGGTGGCGAAAGGCCGGCTGGCCATCTGTTGCATCTCCCGCAGCAATTGCTAGGGAGAAGAAGGAAGAAGAGGAGTGCGAAGGTCAGTGACGGGTAAACACAGACTGTCTCGTTTATTCTCCACTCAACAGTCCGACACGTTTAATCTCTAGTTACTGAACAGAATTTTTTTCTTCTTAGTTGTCAGAACAATAAAGTAGAGCCAGACTGATATGGGATTTTTGAGAGCGATGTTGATACTGATTTTAGAGGTGAAAATTCATCAATATAGTAATTTTGTGAGCTGGAATGAAAACATACTTTTCTTTATGGATTGTGCACTGATTTTTCACCACTCTGCAAATGTACCCAAAGTAGGGTTGCAAAATGTCTGGAATTTTTAAAGTTTAAAAAACAATAAAAAATAAAAAACAAGAATAAACCAGATATTAGGAAAATTTAAGTTTGTCAATTTTTTTTTTTTTTGTTCAATGAAAAGGAATCATTCCAAATTTCCCAAGCTTAACTTCCCATGGAAAGTTTCTGGAAATTTAACAGAAATTTTCCATCCCTTTGCAACCCTAACCCATAGAGCGACTTTCTCAAACAAAAAAAATTACTAAGTAATATGATAACTAATAAATAAAGAATAAATAGGAATAAACTAAATAGCTAAATAAACATAATTACTGTTAACATGTTGTTGTGACTATTAAAAAAAAGAACAAAACAAATGAACAAAAATAATTTCTAAATTACAGCAACCAAGTTTTCTGCATCATATATTGTGTAAAGAAAGTTTTTATAACGGCACATGTCGGACAGCATAAACACTGATAAAGATATGCCTTTAATAGGAAAATATTGATGGATAATATCTGTCAACCAATATACACTCTACAATAGAGTGAAAAGTGTTTTTAATTTCCCTTTAAAATGTAATGATGAAGCCACCATAACATGGAAATAGGGACATACAGTAACCTGTCAACTCTACTTGAGTAAATGTACTTTTAATGCAACTTTCCACCACTGTAGGGCGAGGCAGTGTCTCATTTTGGTCTGATTTATTTTATGGATCATGGCCAGAGGAAGAGGAGGAGGAGGTAATTATGATGGAGGGAGAGAAAGAACAGAGGCTGAGGTAAGAGAACAGAAATAAAGTGAATTAGAAGAAGAAAATGGTAAGGAGGAATATTGTAATGATGTGAAAAATGCAGAGGGCGAGGAGCAGAGGGAAGGAGACAATGAGGGGAGAAAAATGGACGCAAGCCAGAGGACATAAACAAAGCGTTGCACCTGCGTCGCCGACTGTCAAAGCAACAAAAGTGCTACGAGAAACAAACAGCTTCAACTGTCAAGACACCAAGAACTGAAGCACAATAAAAACACCTGCAACTGTTGCATGAGCAGGGAAATATGAAGTCAAAATGTGTTGGGAAAAAAACCCCGTAATTGATCGTTTGTGCTGAAGCTCACAATAGAAGCCAACCGGCGGCGATGGAGTGGGATACGGTTTGTGTGTGATGTTTTATATGTAGACAAACATCAAAAGAAGCTTGACATGATCTATTGGCCTCTGTCTCATTAAAGTGAGTCGTTGGCGGAGAGTAGGTGCAAGTAAAGGGCAGCGCTGCGATTCAACATGAAACCACACACTGTAGAAATCACACATGGCATTTCTGTGTCGATGCGTGTTCACATTGGGGTCAAAACTTACGCGGGAGGGCGGCGACCTCTGACCAACTCCAGCTTGCAATTAATCTGCTGAGAGTTTTCACCCTCCTGTGAGGCTGCCAATGGTCTCTATTGACACGTAAGCCCTTTTTCTCTCAATGTAATGCCTCATAATCATATCCTTACCAAGGGTTACAAAAATAGCTCGAGGGAGAGTCTCTCTTTCTCTCTACAGTAAAGCCTGACAAGGAGAAAAAAAATGTCTAAATTTAATGTCCCGGATTCTCTTTGTGGAGCAAGCCAGCTCATTAAATTCCTGCTTGTGTCTCTGGGTGTGTGTATCCAAATCTCCTATCTACACTCCTCTCTGCTGTAACAGCTGGGCTAGGAGGAGCGGAATCTTTATCTTCATTGAGTGACTCCTTTTAAAAGGAATTGCTTAACATATTTGGGAATATGCTAATTGGCATTTTTACCGACTAAATAATGAGATTTATACCGAACTTATGTCCATTAAAAATGAGGCCCAGTTAGTTCAGCTTAGCAATAAAGACTAGACATTTGGGGAACAGCTAACCTGGCTCTTCTGAGAGGTAAGAAAAATCTCTAATGATTGACAAATTATGTCTTAATTGTTAAACCAGTACAAAAAATAAATCCGTATGTACTGCATTTTGCCTATTAAAAAATCATAAGTATGCCAGCAGGCTGTTCTAAGTATACTCAGCAATAGGTGTTCTCTGCATCACATGACTTTTTTGATCACAAGTTATCGGTGCAAGCTACCAACTTTTGTTTTGCTTATCACAGATGTACTGTCACTTCCACTTAAACAGCTGTCTATTACACATTTTCATTGGTTATCGATTGGAATTATTTTATCCAGTTGTTAATTATTTTAATTGTCAGCTTTACAGTCCGCCACTGGACAGTATGAAGAGCTTCAATGCAGTTTGAGACAGTTGAGTATGTGCAGTAAGGAAAATTTTACTTCAATTGAGGTTGAATGGTTGTCCTGCCCTATTCAGCCCGCCAAGAAATAAAACTTGCAAAAGCACAACTTGACATTTTTCCATTTGTTTTTGGGCTTTATAGGTGCTCGAGGACAGGTTCACTTTTTACCTTTAACTGAGCCATGCTAGCCGTTTCTGGTCTTTATGCAATGCTAAACCTACGGTCTCCAGTTTGAACAGACAAATATCAAATACGAGTGGTATGAATTTTATTTATTTAGATTTTTATACTTAGTGATACAAATAATTAATCATATTATATATATATATTTTTAAAGTTACCAAATAAACCTCTCCAGTTAATTGAGATGACAATAAGTAATGTTGTAATTCTATATAAGCAAACATAAATCAATTAATCACAATGGCAGGTGATTTGGTAAATTATTCCTGGTTGCAGCTCTAAACCACTCAAAGCTTGTACCATTTCTTACAAACTAATACACATTCCACTCTTTCATTGGGAAACCTAAAATAAGCAGCAACACGCACACACACTATTTATTCACACAACAGCTGGTGAGAACTATTGTATTTTTACTACGTGAAACTCAACAGATGACATTAAACTGGCTGCAGTCAGTTTAATGTCATCTGATAGAAGATGGTGTGTAACCTACCTGGATACTGCCAGAACGAATCTCAGATTTTAAGTTAATTAGCAAAGTTTCAAGTTAATGAAACTCATAAAAGTGCTTAATAAAGCTATTGATAAAACAGAATTCGAATGTAACTTACTGTGTCATGGCAAACTACAAAAATAAGCCATAAATAGAAAGTAGAGTGTTATACATGAAAATAGAACAATAACAGCCATGAAGTATGAATGAATCCAAACACAATGGCGAAGCCTCATTAGCATGTACACGGATATAAACAGGCTGAAGCATCCGACTTGCCCAGTCTAACGTCTTGTTGTTGTACACTCTTCGCTGCAGCCGCAGCAGTCAACACACACTAACTAATGAAAACGCAAATGAGCAACTCATTGTGCCGAGTCCCGATTTGTCATGATTAGACATCCCACTGAGTGAAGTATCTGAGAGCCAAAATATGTAGCCTTTGTGAGTGTGATGACTGCTGGGTGTGTAGCAACACAGATCTCAGAGGACCATGCCATATTTCACTGCAGTCTGGTTTGCATAGTCTTTGACAGAAATTACAATCTATTAAAACCAACTCTTATTAAGCACTAATAACATCTGTGACTTACTGGGCAACCAACCAAAACCGAAGCTTAACATTTCAGTTAAGAGTCAGGTTTCACTCTGAGGTAAGGTAATGAACTTAAACTCATAATGAACTGAAAGAAGTTCTGACAGAATCCTCATTCAGCCTCATTCATAATGACGCAACTGGCCCGAGCCGGGCAGCAACATCACAGTCTGGATCTGTGCGGCAAACAGCATGCAGAAGAAGTGTGAATCTGCATGCGGATACATCCTTTTTCAGAAGCGGTGCTCCTTCACAGCACAAAGCAACAGAATTGATTTACTGGATAAAAAGCAGATGGGAGAGCATCTGAATGTTGCGGTAAACAAACTTTAGAGATTCAGTCCACCCCCCTTAGCCTCACTGCAAACAGCCTGGCCTCCTGTCTAACATATAGGTAACCTTTGTTTAAACAGTGACAGTTGGCTGAACTCATATGCTCTATTTTTAATCATATTCACAAAAGAATATTTCTGCTATACAACTTGAAACTGCCCACATTCGATCGCTTGTGAACAATTAACTGCTCCAGTGGAGTTTCTTCCTCAAGGGCAATGAGAGTTCTGCAACCTCCATCAGCCTGGATTTAAGACGTTTTATTGACAATTAGAATAACAAAACACAAAACCAAATCCATGCTTTAAAAACAAAAAACTACACCTCATAAAGGTAAAACGCAAAAATTTCATCTGTTCAAGGCAATTTAAGGCATCTCTGTGTGGAATCTTTGATTGTACCATGTTGCAATAGCATATGCTGAATGCTTTTGTTTTTATAAATGTGTTGTTTTTGGTACGACTTTGGTACAGCAAAACAAGCCATAAAAACAAAAATGATTTATTAGTACCTTAGAAAGTTGTTCACGAATGTGTTAGCTACAGCTGTCTATCATACATTCTGCAGACACATAGTCGTGTTTCTGTCCTCCTATCAAAGCCCAATTTACACTCTCCTTTCAGCTTTGTTTTGTTCTCCACGATAAACTTATTTAAACATATAAAAGATGAAAGATGCATCGCTGCTTCCTTCTACTGGGCAAAAATAGGCCAAAATACCAAGTATATGAGTGTTGACATCTTGCACTGGTGACATTAACTGGAGCCTGCACTAGTGATCGGGCAGTGGAGCCAGAGCTGTCAATCATGACATCACAACCAATTTCTAGCATTAGCTGGGCAAAATGGAAACAATCAAATATAACAATATTTTTGACCAAATACCTTGATATTGATACTGTGACAATGCTGTTACTACTAGGGGTGACTTTTCATGAAATATGACGAAATCTAGTCTCATATCAAAACATATAATATTGATACATGTGCATCAAATAACTAATTTAAACCAGACTTCTCACGAAAATGAACATAAATCAGCATCATCTTTTAGGAATCTATCCACTTGCATGGAGAGGATTTATGACGCATACTGCAAGCAGCCACCAGGGGGCGATCAAGATATTTTGGGTTAGGCAGTCCATCTTTTTAAACTGCCCATGTTTCCCACAAACTCCTGAGGGAAACATCTGGCTTTTTTCCTATTAAAGGCTTCACCATATTCACCATATTCACCAGATAATATATAATATTATGTAGTAATGGACTATAACTGTCTGCAGTTGTGTGATGGGTACTAGAGGAAAGAGGAAAGCATGTTTGCTAAAAAAAAACACTCCCTGCTGCCACTAGAAATAAGTCTGAGACTCAACCAAAGAATATATCTGGGCTGTAACTCGACATCAGCATGGATCCCGTATCCAGAGGTCACCAACAGCAAAAGAGAGCCAGAACAAACTGTGGGACCACAAAACAGGTAAAAGTGGCAACGAGAACGTATTCTTCTTGCAACCTGGGGCCTCTTTGGCAAAGACCAGGCCTTCATTCCTATTTGCTATCATTTTACCCTCAAAATCACCTTCTGAGGTCTGGGAACATTGCCACATAACTACAATAGAGTCCAACAGGGCAACAAACACAAGCACACAGACGATCAAACACGTAGTAAACAAACATGTTGCAACATCCCCAGAATTCAGAACTCAGGATGATGATAAAAATGTAATTGTGGCCAACATAAAGGCTGGCCGAAAACTGCAAGACGAGCATTGGAGAAATAAAAATAAAAACTGGCAGCATCAAATTGAACCTCCATGCTTTATGATTGAATTGTATTCACGCCTGATTGCTTATTGTTGCCCTGCATGTTTGAAATGGCTACAATCTGTGGGTGAGTTTTGTTGCTTGCACGGCTACGTGTGCTGAGTAGTGGACACTGTTGATGTACTGTATTAATATACTACTGTTATGCTGCTTCCTGTTTGCTATGCATGGCTTGTGCACCGTTTTGAGGATGCCTATTTTGTTGTCTTCTGTCTGTAAATGTAACCATCACCTCATTGGTTTCAAAACTGAAGTTGAAGTTTATTCAGCTGGAAAACACAGGGGCAGTTATAGCAATGAAACCACACATCTGATATATTTTTGTAATGACAAACAACAATATTTTCCAACGACAACAAAGCACAATTTGGTTGAAGGTTGTAAAGCAGAGGTAAAGGAGGAGGGCTGAACACTGAAATAACCTGGACAGCCACCATCAAGTTAAGGAGGCGAGAGAGAACACTGAGCACAACCGTCTTGGACCGAGTCCTACAGAAGATACAATTTGCACAAATCTCATTATGCCGTGCTGCGAGTAGGCAGCTGCTCTACAGCAAACACTCAGTGCTCCAAAGATAACCAGCAGCCAGAGGAGTTACAGTGCAAGTCGCCTACTTCTTAAATTGGCTCTTAGTTTTCTGCAGGGTAGTTACCCGTGTATGTGAGAGCAAATATCTGACTGTGGCAGAGCGCACTGTGCATATATAAAGCTAATTATGATACGGGTGCATAGAGGTGGACACACACATGCATGCGGGCAGGTAGTTTGGCGATACCTGCACATGAGCGGTCGTGTATGCGTGTGTATATTACTAACAAATGCAAATGAATTCTCTGCAACGCACAGAGAGCGTTTATATTACAGAAGGGCACATGAGCAAATGTGCCTGCAGGTGAAGTTAGCATGTTCAGATGAAATCATTGACTGTATAAAATATGTCTGTGATTCCACAGGGGAAAACATGAATTTCTGCTGTAAACTTGAGCATTTTAACATATTAGTCAAGGAGAATCAACTGCTTTTTGGAGACAGCCTCAAGAGGAATTGCAGTTTTTGACACTTCCTTATTGCCTCGTGCTAAAACAATTATTATATCCATTATCATTGGATATAAGACTGATTAATTACCATTTATGGATGCAATGCATTCTTTGATTTCAGCTTTGTACGTGTGATTTATGTTTTTTTTTCTGATTTAATTTAAGTTGAATATTTTGGGATTTTGAGTGTCGGTCAAAATAAGCAAACTAAGTATGTCTACTTGCACTGTGGGAACTTGGGAAGGCTATTTACCCCCAAATTTCAACATTTTACCCAATAACCTATTTACTTTTTTTTCTTATAAGCTGTGAACATACTTATTTACTGAATAAAGATGACATGTCAAATATGTTCAAACACTGGCAAGGAATTGATGGGAATGTCAGTCAATATTCATTCTCTTTTTAGTCTTGATATGGAAATATTTGCCTCTTTAGGTGCTGCACTTTGTTCACCAGCATGTCACAAACTTTGCCTGATGTTTGGTCGTGTAAAAATATTTTTATCAGAGCCTTTTCCCTGAAAGCAGGTTTCAAATCTGAACCAAGACAGAAAAGTTGAGGGGCAAAAGCCCCCCCAAATATGGGCTAAAAAATGCTAAATGAAGAAATATTGAATATATATATATAAAAAAAAACCGATATATATATATAGATTGATAAATAATGGCAAAAATTGTCAGTTGGATTCTGAAATGCTTGCATTCACTCTCTCAGATATACACTCACTGAAGCTATCGGAGGGAATTGTGTTTGAGCATTCTCAAAGTGAGCAGCCGTGTGCCAAAGAGATTGAGTGCGTCAGCAGAGCGCGCAGGCAGGGAGGGAGGGAAGGGGGGAAAAAGCAAAATGCAGGAAAGAAACATAGGAGAGGGGAAATGAGACTAAAGAGAAGTAAGGGAGGATGTAGGAGAGGGATGGCGAACATAGGAAAGACGTAAGAAAAAAATAAAAGAGCGAAGAGAAAGAAACAAGAGCAGAAAGAAAGACAAAGGCGTTCAAAGAGTTTGCCCCTGGGAAGAGGGGATGGAGTGCTGGATCGCCTGGGTGCACCGAACACGCATACACACACACACACACACTGATAAACACACACATCTAGTGTGCAGCCACCAGTGCACGTGGATGGGCTCGCACACAGGCGCTACGCACTACATCAAGCAGTTTATTTATTGATGCGTCTGTTTAAAAATGCTGTCGGTGGAAGAGCTCTCAATCATCCTTCAGCATCACTGAAGGAAAACTGTGGAGTGAGAGTCATGTAAGGGAGGGAGGGAAGGAGTGAGGGAGGGAGGGAGAGGAAATCTCCGTCTGTGAAGCAATGTTAGCTGCTTGCTGCTCCTCTCTCGCTTCATCTCTCCATCTCTCCGGCGTTGAGGTGGGGTGTAGAGGACGCACGCTGTGAATACTGACAAGGGAGAAGGCTTTGATCCCTCCCTCGCTCTCCGCACATCTTTTTGTCTCTCTTCCTCTCTTTTCTACCTCCGTCACTCCCCAACTCTTCCTCTTTCTCACCGTCGGCCTCCTGCTGTCCCAGACGTGCTCCTCTCCATCCATCTCTCCCTCCAAATATGTACTTACTGTATCCATTGAGTGACTGCACCACCTCAGCCACAGCCCAAAGAGTATTTATCCAATCAGCACGGCGAGCACTCATGTCTCGGTTTAAAGCGACTTTGTTTAACTTTCTCTGAGGTGTTGGATCATTTGGACAGGCCAAAATGTCTAAAAATCTGAGTGATCCGGGCTAGAGTTTCTGTGAGGATCGGATCCCCCAAAACACAAGACATCATGAGTACTCGGAGACAGAATTTGACAACTGATAGCCAGAAGTTACTGGACCGAAGCCAAGATTGAGTATCCAAGCAAAACTGTCAAGAGATTTATTTTTAAGGAAACAAGAGTTCAGTCAGCCACTTCATGAATTACGTTTTCTGATGTGTAGATGTTGTTTGAAATGTTTGGCAGGCTGTTAGACTCCTCTTATATTCACTAACAGCTGAATAACACCTGGACCAGATCCAATTTGTCTCTGTCCTGTCTGCTGGTCAGATCTAATATGTAAACAACCAAATCAATGCAGCCCACTACACTCATTGCATAATCACAACTTTATTTTGGCAGATTTTACACCCTCAACTCTGTGTTTTAAACCTTAGCCACTGTTTTATTTAATACTCTGGGTCAGTGCCTGTGTCTCAACTCAGAACTGTCACTATGATTTTGTGTTTTCAGACCACAGTGTTTTCAACTCTATTTTCAATTGTGGTTTATAAATGTTTGCAAATTCCCTGATGCAGCCAGATCTAGACAGACTATATTTTTTCTTTATTTTTATTACAGCATACACAAAAAAAGAAAAAAAGGCTACTTTTTTGCTGACAATATCTCGTGTGTTGAGTTTTTGGAGTTTTAAATAGTGTCTGTGTAAGGCAGTAACAGCTGAAGTGGAACATGTTAAATGGCGTGAAGGTGCTCTGTTAATACTTGGAAACAACATTGGACAGAGACTGGTCTCCCCTCAAAAATGACCCCATAGGTTGTTTGTAGCAGCAAAGTACGGCCCATATTTCCGTTTTAGATCGTCCTCTGCCACCCTCTAGTGGTCAAAATATTAATGAATGTCGAACTTTCACCCAGGAGAACGGGGTTTGTGTCCCATGAGATTACAAAAGTAAACAATGTGATTTAAACATCATGAAACTTCCATACATCATGTTTTTACGTGAGTATGTAACTTCCAGTAGTCACGTCACCATCGTAACTACTTCACTTCTGGCATTTAGTTACATTTACCAGGATGTTTTTTGCCCTAAACCTACAGTCATGGAAAAAAATATTAGACCGCCATTGTTTTCTTCACTTTATGGTTCATTTTAATGCCTGCTATAACTAAAGGTACATTTGTTTGGACAAATATAATGATTACAACAAAAATAGCTCATAAAAGTTTAATTTAAGAGCTGATCTCTAGCCATTTTCCATGGTTTTCTTGATAATGATTTTGGTTATTATTCAAAAAGAGTGGTCTAGTCATTTTTCCAAGACTGTAGATCAGTGGTATTTTAGCCTAAATTCAACAAAACTGGAGACTTAAAACGCTCCACACTGCACCATGAAACAACCTATTCTGTCATTTAGGTTTGAGATGTTGTTGGTTGATGGAAGGTTCCCATGGTTGAGGAGGAACTGCTGCTGATAAAAAGTTCTCAAGGTGCTTTGATCATCTAAAAGTATCACGAGAACTGAGACTGATAAGCTACAAAATTCCTCAGCAACCATGTGACTGGATAGTGAGTTGACATAGATCTTTCTATTAATAAAATATGTTTGAATTTACTTCATCCACGTCATTGTGATCATTAGAAGTAATAATCTTTATGTAACTTTATGGCTTTAAGGCTGATAAAAATGGCAGAAGGATTAGCAAAGAGCATGATTTTACATTTTTCAGCATCCAACTTGCATAATCTTAACAGCAGCAACCAAAAACACCAAGTAATAGCACATACAGTTCAGACACGGAGATGTGCTTGGTTGTTTTTTTACTCACATCATAAGCCAGTGCTGTGTCCTGCCCTTTTAAGATGCTAATTCTTCAGCACAGTTGCCAGCAGTATTGTACAGAAATACAGAGGTTAAGCAGTGTGAGCTTTACTGTAAGACTGTGATCTGTGTGTTCACATGAAAATCATTTTAGAACACACAGAAAACGATGAAAAACAAGAATTACAACTTGTGCCAATATTAAGCTACAATATTTTATCCGTTTTCAGAGTGTCAGCAAATCTGCTATGGTGAGCATTAAGTTCGAGGTATCAGAGTTTGACTTTAGAGTGACAGAAGAAGTGAACTGAGGAGGTTCAGAGGGTAAAACAAAGAGTGAACAATGATGAAGATAAGACAGCTTCGGGAAGAAGAAATGAATAAAAGTAAAGAAAGTGAAGACAGCCTGAGATGAGATGAAACAGAATCCAAAAGTACAGGAGCGGGGCTCTGACAGAGGTTCTGGGCTTATGATAAGCCCTGTAACGGCACTATGATGGATGGGTGGGGGTGCGGAGGGTTGGGTGTAACTAGGCCGGATGGGGGTCACCCACAGTGCAGTGGGGTTGGGAGTCATAAGCCAGCCTGTGTATCGTGAGCAATAAGACACTGGCGCTGATCCAAACTCTAATTATACGCACCATCTCTGTGGAATTAAGATTAGCAGGGCTTAGGAGCATCTTGGGAACTTGGGAGACAAAAAGCCACGTGTTCCTACACATCGTAACATCACACACACACACAAAAATGTGCAATGACACCAATGCGAACACGAAACATGGGAAGCAGATAAAATACAATCCAAACAACCCACACACATTCACAGACTAGCTTTCAAATTTGCACCTGAATTCTGCAAACATTTGTTTGTGCACAAACACAGAGAAGGCCCTGAAAATGAGCTGTGAAAACACATGCATGTATTATTAGCATTCTTGCACCTTAATATTAGAGTCTATTATTTGCACGCTGTTTTTTGTCCTTGCACAAACCAAAGCAAATATTTGCTGTGGAGTTGGCAGGGACTCTGAAGGAATGAGCTTGTCTTCTAACACTGTTGCAGAGGTAGCTGGCTGCCAGTGCTGCAGTGGCTCCAGATTCTTTTTCATCGCATTTTGATGATTCTGCATCCTGTCAGGTCCGAGGAGACTCTTGTTAGCTTGATTATGCAGAGGATACCATTAACAAGCTCTTCTCTTTACGGAGGATGCATGCGTTCCTGAAGATCCTCAGCTTCCTGTGTGAGTGACCTTCACTGCTGCCCGCTGCTCTCTTTCTCTCTCTCTCTCTCTCGTCATCTTAACTCCCTCTCTCCTTACCTTTCACTTCAGGATTGATCACCTCAGAAGTAAGCCTTTTGTTCTGTGCGGTGGTGCAGCGAACGTTGACCTCAGGAGAGAGGAGGCGAAGGCAGCACTCATAGAATCTTAAAGCATCACTCTGGTTAATCTACAGGGGCCTTACAGTGCTCTAAAGAACAGTTGATGTTGTTGCCCCGATACACAGGAAACACATCTTTCGCTCATGTCTGCACGCCTGAGAGCATTTGCATCATAATCTGTAGCTAAGGCAACGTCGATAGCTTCCCTGTTGGCAAAGTTATCATGTGCAACCATGGTTGGACGAACTGACGACTCACTGATAAAAATCAATTGCTATTACAATATTTTATTGACTTAAGCCCTTAAAATGTATCATTTCAATCACAGTTTTTGTGTTGCATCATTTAAACGCTGCTTTAGACTTGGAATTTCATTAGCATTGGTTTCAAGGGAGAGCTTTACTGTTCAATCATCTAAATGCTATTGCACAGACTTTCATTAGTTTTGCTTTAAAAGGATAATTTATATGGCAAAATGCTGCTTCAGAGAACTGCAGAGAATAAGTGCGGCATTGGCTTTTTATGGACGGATTTTTAGAGTTATGAGCAAATGAAACGGGATTTAATAAAAAAGTTTCTCTAAATGAGTGAGAATGTAATAAAGCCTGATCCTGTGATAATATATTCCCTGATAATGTATCACTAATACATCACTGTATTATAAGGACTACGAGTTTCTTCGCAATCATAATATGTCTGGAGAGTTATTGTATTAGCTGGTAATTGACTACATTAGCATGTTTTATTACTACAGCTTTGACCCATTTAAAGGAGCAGACTGTGAGATTTCTGTCTTCAGCCCAGCAGAAAACAGTGGGCCGCAGGACAGCAGGCTGTAAGGAGAACATGGTGGGGAGCCTCTCAACCAAAAAGCTGCTGAAGGCAGCTCTGAAGTCTGCCACCTGGGGGACTGGCAGCGTGTGAGCCGACATCACACAATGGGTAAGTGTGAGAAGCGGTGGCACGAGGGCGGGCAGGCCAAGCAGACAGTGTGCCGACTGGGGTCACCTTGACCAATCCACCTCCAGCAGGGAGGGAGACCGCAGGAGCAGGGGAGAGAGAGGGAGCCGGTTTCCTCCCACTTAATAGCACTCTGCAGAGGGTGAGATAAGGTGAAGGCTCTCCCTCTCTGATCTCCTTTGCTGTGGTTGCAGCCACAGCTGGATTGGGGGGAGAG
Organism: Centropristis striata; assembly: GCF_030273125.1. NCBI lineage: Eukaryota > Metazoa > Chordata > Actinopteri > Perciformes > Serranidae > Centropristis > Centropristis striata. The sequence goes on from NC_081532.1 coordinate 12,564,074, forward strand.
GAGATGTCCTGACATCCCCGACAGCTCAGACAAACAACAGATCCGTCTGAAAGGGGTCTGTCAAATGCCGCAGCTCAAATAAGCTTTATAAAAAAGAAGTGACCCTTTGGCTTTTTTTTGCCTCGACTAGACAGAGATAGGTGGGAGTTTTATTTTGCCAAAAAAGGCTGTAGAAAGCCTTTGATTTTCTTTTCTTTCTTTTTTTTTATAAACCATGAGAAGACAAAAGAAAAGCCCTTACAGCAGAATAAGCTAGGAAATGAAAGTAAATTCATCACCTGCATATTTCTTAATTTTTCCGGGGCACCACATTCTCCCCAGGGTGCCACGTGGCATTCTGTTGCGCAGTCAATCGTTAAGAAAAGTTAAATTTACATGTGTTTGTGTTTGAGAGAGAGTGGAAATAGCAGGGGAGACCATTTTTGTATTGTGTTCACACTGCAGAGCAGGAACAAAGACATTTTTAACCCACAAGTGACAGATATAAAGTAGTTAATAAAGTGCTGGGGATGTCTCCAACAGTGAGGAGTGTCCCAAGTTCCTTATATATCATAAAGCGCTGTTGCACTATACCACTGAGCCATACCGTAACAATGACCATGGCCTTAAAAGTCTGCCTTCAAGGGCACAATTATTCTTGCTGAGGGCAGACATGGTTAAATCCATTTTCAAGGGGGCACAATGGAAACACTGATCCAACTCTATCTCCAAGCAACATTACTAAATTTCAAACACAATTTTTCCAGATCTTCTAGGTCCTTTCACATTTGCATATCAGTCACGTAGTTTATTGTGTTTTATTAAGTGACCTTAAATGAACAGAATAGTTTCATAAGGCTTACTTTTTTCTCCCATATTTGACCAGATGAGCAGAAAATCCTCAGACTAACTGCCACTGAGACTGTGGTTTATACTGCCAACAAATGTTGTTTCAAGCTGTATTTGCAGAAGGCTATTCATGGATTACCACCCCAGCCTCTGCATTTAGTGAAAGTATTTGAATAGCAATTACCAAATTTGATGACTTTATGACCTAGAAGCAACTGTCAAGAGATTCTGTTTGGCTTCTATATTTTGCTTTCATTTGTCACCACCCAAATTAGGAAAAAAAGAATCCCTTCTTTTAAGTCCAGTAAGACATCCATTTCTAATGACAAGAAAAGTTCAAATGAAACAACTGCAGCTGAAATCTGCACACAATTGATATTACCAATGGACCTTTAATTGAACCAAAACACCGCAGGCAACCTTGACTAGAATTTTCACCTTTTAAATTACACACCAGACAGATTCTGTCACCAATTAAACACAGAAATGCCTTAAACCATGTTATCGACTGAGCCAATGAGATTATAGGGGTAAAGCACATCAAGTCTGTCTGAAGGATGTGATGGACGGGCTCTCTGTAAAGCTCTTTAAGATTCTAACCATCCAATACACCGTGAATTCCTCTAGCTCACCTCCCAGCTATCTCTTCCTGTCTGAAAGGGAAAAATCCCTTCAGCAATGTCATAAGAATTCTTAAACATATTTGTCAGTAAACATGTACAAGTTTGGTGGATTTAAAAGCCCCTGGTCCTATTTTTAAACGCTGATCTATTTTTGACTTAATGTCTGGGCTGATGATAAAAACTGAGCTGATTATTAAAAATTAGTGGATGTCCCCAGGCTGTTTTAGTCCCAAGCAAATGAGGCTAAAGATAAAGTTTAGCTGGATCAAACTCTGCTCTGCTTGGTGTGATGCTGAAGTCTAATCATGTCTCCAACAATGGAGAAAACGCAGGGAGATTCACACATTATTCCAAAGAAGTTACCTGCATTTTTAAAGCGATACATGAACAGGAAATAGTGCATGTGTATTTTGTTACATATTATATAACATATTTAATTTGTCATTTTTGCTGAGGATGCCTTCAACCTTGCTCTTTGTCACATACTCTAACACCTGGAGAAGCCTAAAAGCTACACCCTGTTCATTGATTTCAGCTCAGCCTTTAATACCATAAACCCCATCACTACTTCACTACACTCATGGACGTGAACATCACCAACTGCATACATGATGACACTGGAACCAGAGCTTCCCTAAGGGGTCGTTTAAGGATTTGTCCAATTCAAGCCCGGGATTTGAAGCCAATTTGACAGGGTAGTCAAACCGTGAAATTACTACTTCCGGGTACCTCACGTGATGCCATGGGGTCCAAAAAACTTATTCCAATAGAATTATATTGGGAAAGAGACGTCTGTAAATCAGCTCACACATTCATACATACATACATACCAATCACTTGGTATATGGGTTTTTTGGAGCCAAAAAGGACCTTATTAGAACAATAAACAAACATGACTGAGAACCCAAGGACATTATGCAAGTCCACCTCTACCAGCTACCTGAGTGCATTTGCTTCTAAGCCGTGCCACGTTGCTACTAACAATAATAATAAATCAATGAAAAACAAAAACAAAAGTCCATGGCTATTTAAATGTTGAAGGTATCTCTATCCTGATTTGAAATGTCACTGTGGTATTGACTTGTCAATCACAAGGTAGCCCCACCCTGGAAACATAATTTACAAAATTAACACAATTCTGTATTGAAGAAGAAAAACTCTACGAACACTAAAGACCATAAACTCAGTAGGAAAATGTTTAACACATAAGGTGAGAGTATTTTTCCTTAAAGATTTCTTTACACTCTGACTTTTTTTTTGCAATAGAGTCGCCCCCTTTTGGTCACTAGAAAGAATGCAGGTTTCATGCACTTTTACATGACTTGTTATCTACATCCACTTCTTTTTAACAGTCAGAAACTCACTGACTTCAGGCAAAGTTCCGAACCAAAACTCCCAGATACTTTCTTGAGTAGACGCAAAAAAAAAAAAAAAAAACTAATCTAAATTTCTCTGCACACATTTAAGCAACACACTGGAATACTGACTTGGACCACATCACTAAACAAGCCCAGAAGAGACTGTTCTGTCTCAGACAACTCAAAAAATTCAAAATGAAATACAGACTACAGATTTATACAGCCATCATTGAAATTATGCTCACTTCTTCTATAAGAGTCTGAGACCACACTGCCAACAGATTTCCAAAAACCAAACCCCTGCCCCTCGCATCAATTGAATCACTGTATTGACACATGCATAACCAAAACGGCAGGTTAAATTAAATCTGACCCATCTCACAGAGCTCAGTATCTGTTTCAACTCCTGAGGACACAATACATGCAACAATATTGTTATTGATATTTATAGTCTGATATGTATGTCTGCCTATATCTCTCAGATCTTCCACTGCATTTCTTTTAGATTTTCCTAATGTTTCCTATAAGAAATCTGTTGACGCATCTTTCTCTCCCCTTGGAGCTCAGAAGACCAAACTCCTTGGTATTGTTAAGGTATATCTTTGAAATCTGACTTTATTTGGGGTAATGTCACCTTGTTGGAGGGCTACATGTTGGTGGGTTCTTTCCGTGTCCTCCAGCTTTCTCCCACAGTCCAAAGACATGCAGCTGAGGTTGAATTGGTGACTATAAATTGCCCGTAGGAGTGAATGAGAGCGTGAGTGGGTCTGTCTCTATGTGTCAGCTTTGTGATAGTCTGGCGACCTGTCCAGGCTGTACCCCACCTCCCTCCCAAATGTCAGCTGGGATCGGCTCCAGCCCCTGGTTTGGATAAGCGGCTCAGGATAATGAATTAATAACCTTGTTGGTCTATTTCTATCAAATTTTCATGTTGGCTTTTTTTAAAATACCGTTTTGAAAGTTTTAACATATTCTTATTGATTATCTTACTCATCTTGTGGTTTTTAGTCCTGTGGAAAGCACTTTTGGCTGCGTTTTTGTATCAGATGTGCTATACAAATTAAGTTGTTGTTGTTGTTTTTTGTACTGCTGGTACTGTGTGTTGAGCTTTTTTACCATGTTGTTCTAAACACAAATTCTATTGACTTTGGTTGTTGGCTGTTACAGTGAAGTAAAGGGATGACGTGAGGTTTTAAATAGCTGCAATGATTGTATCAGTGTTGATATTGGATTCTATTTGGACTCAATTACAGACCATAGCGGCTTTGTAGCTATTTTGGCAGCAATTTGTCTACTGCTCTTTTCAGAAACTGGGAGATATTGTAGCTGGCAGAAATTCTCTATTACTCCTACTTGTAATTAGACTGTCTGAAATGGGTTTTCCCACTCTGCTGATTTGGTTATTTTGGTCATCTTTTAGTCCATTTGGAGTACAGAATGTAAACATGTGGCATATTAAGTTTGGGTTGTGTGTATTAAACTGCTACCAGGGGATGCATCCAGACTTCCACGCTCTGGATTTTGTTGTCGAATGACTCCTGGCAAGCAGGAGTGGAGAGGCATAGAGCCACGATGTATTCCCATGATTCTGAAATTATAATGTATTACAGAGGATCATTGAGAAGTGCTTCGTAAGGGGGTAACAGCTGCAAAGTAAAGGTGGAAAGATTGTTTTTTCCTTTCTTCCCTGCTCATGTGTGAACTGCATTCACATCCAGCCATCTGCTTCTGGGACTGGAGTGTGCGGGGCAGGAGCAGCCACGCTGGTGAGAGGATCCTCCTTATCATTACGGATGATTCTAGAAACTAATTTGATGTGGAGCTCTACGTGCTCACTGATATCTTCATTGTATTCCAGGACTGTGCTTATTCAGGGGGATACCGGTGCCAATCTCTCCCACTCTGCTGCGCCTTTACACCGAACCATCTGCTGCAGACCTCGTTGCATGCGAGGCGGTTTGTTTGAGGCAACAGGGTGTGAGTGAAGTTGGTGAATGTTTAATGTGTGTTTGAGTGTGGGCTTGTGGGACTGTGTGTTTATGAGAACAAGTTGTTGTGAATGCTTCTGAGAAGGACTCGATGCCTCTGAGCTTCATTACTGACACGTCTTCCCATTCCCATCATTGTGCTCTGTATAGTAGGAAGGGTTGGCTTCCAATACCTGGTTTTGTGTTGGTAAAATATTCAGTTTCGTTAAGATCCGAGGCTGACAAATCCTGTATTGAATTTTCTATCCCTTTACTATTTTATGTTAGCAAGGAATGTATTAAACATTGAGGCAGTAAAACTCAAATTTTTGTTCATTTGTCGATATTCTTTGTATATTTCAAGAATATCTTATCTATTAATTATATATCTTTGTAGCACAGTGGTTCACTGACCACTGTTATTTGATCCATTTTACATTGTCCTTTTGATTTTATCTCCAATGTAACTTGTGCTGCTACATTTTAGTCAGTGCACTCAAGTTAAAGAGATTTTAAATTGCATTAATTGGACATTCTTGGTTAAATAAAGTCATTGTATCGACGGTTTGAGGAGGTACAGGGAGTGTGTGTGTGTGTGTGTGTGTGTTTATGTACATGTGCCACGGAGCAGCAGGAGCAGCCGGCATTGTTGAAAGCTGCAGACAGGGTCGCAATGGCATGGGTCAGAGGTCACGCAGTTCTCTCCATCAGCGGAGGTGCGGAAGGATGGGGGCAGACAGGAGAGGACGGCACGACGCGAGGAGGCTTGGCGACACCCCGCCCAAAAAACTCAGGGTCAGCAGTTTGCGGTGGTAGAGGGCACGAAAACAAGGACAAAGCCATAGAGCCGTTTAACAAATGTATTGCCACTTCTGATTAACCCTCACCCTCTGCATTGGATGGTCCAAAAGGAGATGTCAGCAATGAGATAGCACTGTGTGTATACAAGAAATTGATATGCAGTGTTGGGGAAACAACTTTAAAAGCATAAATTCCCAAGCTATCACATACTTCGCTCTGGTAGAAATTGAACTACCAAAAATCTACCATAGGGAGAATTTCAGTTTGGTGAATTAAACCTACCCAGCATCGAATCCATTTCAAAATTCTTTTTATCTCCCACAAAGCCCTCAATAACCTTGCCCCCACATACCTTACAGACCTCCAACGTCAGTGAAATTCAGACTCTGAACTATCATAAACTCTCATTTCCTTTTTTGTTTCTACATATTTTGTATCTGTATTTGTTTCATGTCTTGTGTAAAGAGACTGAGTACATTTAAAAGTTATTTTGAATAAATCTGATTTATTATTACTATTATTATTATTACTTTGAATTTTGACCCAGGAGACCATTGTTCACATACCCAATGAAAGCAAAAGTCATTCAAAGTTATTTAAAATTAAATATGATTTACCTCACATAAGTAACTACCATAACCACCTTAATTAATTTCACTACCTATATCAGGATGCAAATATAAATGCAGATTAACTACCATCAGCTGCTAAAAAATGCAGTTAAACTGCTAGTTTAATTAGATGTAGTTCACTTCTCCCCAACACTGATAATCAACAACATATAAAGGAATATAAACTAAAATGAATTGATTTCGATTATAAAGAAATGATATCGCCTTTTTATCCAAAGTTTACACTGAAAAATGAATGAATGAAATAAATTCCAAGGTGTATTTCCATTCTACTCTATGTAACTATTTCAGGTGGGGAACTCTGTATTTATCCAGTAAGACAGGTAAGGACTAGCTTTATTTAAGTTGTTTAATGTAATGCTTAAAGGGCTTCACTCCCATGTTGCTACTGGGCATTAATCTGCATAAATGTTTTGTCAGTACCTTATTAATATAATTAAATGCAAACATGCATAAATGCCTCAGGGCATGATTATCTAAAGCCCAAAGCCTATATAGAACTGTACTGGGAGGCAAAAGCTGTCATGTGCTACAAAACGGTAAGATCTAAACTTGTGACTGTGCATACATTGTTGTCATATTTTCTTTACATCATGATCTGTTTACAATCGGGATGGCAACAGTTAATTTGGTGCTTTTTCCACAGGTGAACTCGCAGGTTAATACTCTTAAATAAAGCCAGTGAAAAGGCTTACTTCAGAGAGCAGAGCGCTTTCACAGCAACCTGTCTTGTTAAAGCCTCAGATCTTTCCTCTGATCTGCTCCCATGCTTTAGAAACTTTTATGTGTGGACTGTATACTTTCCCTCACAGAAGCATCAAAGGGAGGAGTGAAACGGTGGCAGTTGGCTCCCGGCAGGAGGAATATATGTGTGTGTTTAGAGAAAGAGGACTTTTTTTCAGGGAGCTATACCTGCACACATCACTTCATTAACATCCCACAACTTGAGCTGTAAAACATTTGATTCGAAAAGAAAAAAGGAAAGAAAAAAAAGTTTACACATCACAGGCCATTGAGCAGCTTTCCACTCATTTTATGACATAATAGCAGGTATTTCTAACGGGGGCCTGAGCCTTGACACCTTGGTTGACATTCATATTTATAGAGGAGAGAAGGTGTGGGTGAGTTGTCGGTGAGAGGAGGAGGAGGGGGACTAGGAGGGCAGCTTAATGGGGTAATAAATATGTGAGGGTATCTGGAGACGTTTATGCCGCTTCCTCTCCCGGCCTCCTCCCGGCAGTGTGCCTCTGGCGTAGTGTAAAAAATCTACAACACAGTTAATCATGTGGGACGCAGCGGTGACGATCAGGGACATTATCACATTCTGCATTTCTGTCAATACCTCAGGGTGCAATACATGTCTAATATATGTCAAGTTATGTGTGATGTATGTCTGTGTTAGGGCGACGATGGATGCTGGGTAAACACACATGCTGTCATCATGGGGAGATTTTAGTGGTGGTACAGTAGGAAAGAAGGGGATTTAACGTTATGAGATGCCAGTGAAGGAAATAAAAAAAAAAGGACTGCTGTGAAAACTGACAATGAACTCTTAAGACTTACAGTATTGTGCAGCACAAACTCAGGCAGTCACCTGACCTATGAATCAACACTGTATATGACTCAACTCTTACATGGCCAGGTACAGGCTTTCAAAACTCACATTCTGGCCTGATTTCTCTTTTGTTGCTACAGTCTAGTGAAAGGAGACTTTCTGTCCTGAGGCAAAGAAAGTGAATGTTAAAGGGGCACCATTATTACAGTATTTTGCATCATGATATATCACCAAGCCACAGGATGCCTCTGCTGAATCTCTGCTCTAATTAGCTGCCTTGCTCATCTCTATTCAAAAAATGTACTTTTATCACTTGTGCCGGTTATGGACTGGTTAATCTGTGCCTGAAACCTGTAGGTGCTGCTGGAATTGTTGGCTGTTAATAAGAGAAAGCTACACTCCTCCTTTTTATGACTTAGTCTCTTTAAAGATTAAATATATTTTGGTGAATACAAAAGTCACAATAAATGAACGTGTAAAAGTCGTAATTCTTTCCGCTCGGAGTGGCTGCCACCAGAGACCTTCTGTACTTGAATGTTCCCGCAGGAATAATCAACCATTGCTGACAGAGGCTCGCTCGTGATGCAGTGGAGCTCATTCAGACTAAGAGGCTGGTGCATTCTATGGCACAAAATGGCTGCTGTGGCCGGGTCCGTCTACTGCCATCTGGCAGCTCTATCTCCTTCAAAGGGACTGTCAGGTCTCAAAGGAAGGCTTTGATTTCGAATCAGAAAGTGACGAAACACACACACACAGGTTTACACACATTCCAGTGCATCTATGCAAACAGATGCAAAGGAAACACACGTGAGGAAAAAAAAAACAAGCACCTGAACATTTTGAAACCCCAACAGGTGGTCTCAACCTCCAACGGTCTCAGCAGGTGTTAGCCTGCTACCACAGTGAGAGGAACCTCATGCATAGGCCTGAATGTATTTCTAGATAGCGCATGAAATTCACACCTGAAAACCTGCCAATATGAGAATACAAATTCATTGTGGCAGACAGCATCATGAATCATAAGCACAAAGGCTTGTCTCAGCTGCATGTCTCATCAATGTTTAACACACCCACCCAGCCTCACGGGTGGTCCATCTGAATGAAAGTAAATTGATGATTTTTGGTCATAAAGCTATCTAGGATTCATAACATTGTGGGTTTATCACACTAATTTAAAGCAACTATTAGGTAACTATTTCCATATAAATTACAGCTTCAAAATAATTTTGATCCTACACTGACTTTTAATAGGGAGAATGGTGACTGTCATTCCTACTCTGCACCCCACACACCTGTTCCTGCACTTTGGTGGGCTGCTAAAATCTCCCGAGAGAGATGTCACAATACCCTCCAGCTATGTCACCATGTTTGGTAAAACTGGATCCTACTTTTGCTGAAAGTTCCAGAAAGACAGAAGGGGTTACTTGTGTCTAAAGTAATGCTAACTGCTGCTAACTGTAGTTGCGGTCCAGCTTAGTGAGTGAGCTGTGCTGCCAGGACTACCCGGACCAGGGGAGTGTTGGTATTTACACCGCTAGCATAGGAGCTTTGGACCGCGAGGAGGAAGAAGTTTTATTTGTATACTTTTGTGCGGCTTATTTTCAACTTATTCTTTTCTGCAGTACTAACTCGGTGGCAAAGACGCTGTTGTTTATGAATATTAATTTAATCATGTTATAATATATTGATTTTTACAAAGTAATATATAATAAATGACTCATTAACCGCTTTATTTCAAGAAAGCTGTTTTAATGAGTGGCTGGTAAAAAAAAAAGTTGATTTCAAGCCGTGTTTCTACAGCCTTTCTTAAAAAGAACTCACGGTGACATTTACATTTTAGGGCTTAAGCTAACACTGTTATCCAGAGCGACTTACAATGACTGTGACAGCACAATAAGCTTAAAGTCCTCACAGCGAGATGACAAGCAGCCAGGAGTAAGAAGTACAACGATCACGGCCACAGCCTTTGAATTCCCGTGACCCTGCAATGACCACACAAAATGCAATGGCCACCATTTCTCACTGCAACAGGGCCTAAGTGAGGTGAATGAGGGTATAATTAGTTTCGAATGTGTGTCACTGTACAGCTGATGCAAGCAGCGAGTAACATGGAGGAATCCGGGGATGAATGTAGGAATGAAGCCTGGAGGGACAGAGCTGAAAAGAACACGACGGCCCCGGCTGGTGTCAGAGAAGCAGACTGCTGTAACAGGAGAGTCGGTCTCGGGGAAAAACATGATTAGCTTTCTGATTGCTGAAAATTATGTGTCATGATGTGTTTACGCAGTACATGTATATGCATGAAGGCAGGTGTGTTATGTGTGCTTTTCTGCAAGAGTAGGTCAAGGTAATTACAGTTAAACCTGAAACTAGAAATGAGATTCCTACAGTTTAAATGGCACAATTGAAGAACCCCCCCATCCTCTTTTATGATTTGTAATATTGTTTGGTTGGTGTTGTGTCTCCTCTACTTATAATATTTACAATACATCACTCTCAGCTGCAAAAACTGTATGCGTGTGAGATGATAAAAGTCTATTTGTATTTATTTTGGAGCAGTAAAACAGTGCTTTTCAATACCTCAAGTTATGAGGAAATCTCGCAGACTATGAAAAATGTTATGTCCAAACATAATTCTTTATGCATGCAGAAAACAGACTTTTTTTCCTCTGTAAAGAGAGTGTGTGGAGGGAGGCGGATGTGGGATGCCAAAAGCTACTGCTGAGTATTTCTAAAGGAATCACAGCCCTAATTCAACCTGACATCTGTGATAGGAGGTGCTCACGACATAACTAATACTGTATGTGCTTTTTCTCATCCCCCTACACCTTTTCACAAGTTTGTCCTGTGCTTGAATCCAGATTTTTTTTCCCTTTAGAAACTCCCTAATCATAACTTTTGCATTAAAGAATAAATGGCATTACTATTGATTTTGGTCCTGACTTTGGGACAGGACTTGTTTCTTCAGGGAGTTGAACCAAAAACAGGAATTTATGGTGACTGCCAGAATAAGGTCAAATTAAACAGTAATAGCAAAAAAGCTATGACAATCACTGTGAAGGACAAGATGTCACACAGAGCATCATTATTAGGATTCCCCACAGAGAAGACTTCTCTCTGCTGGTGAGTCTTTCTTTGACAGCATTTTAATGCAGCAACCTCATAGAAAGAAATATTAATCCTCACATAAGGTGGGTCATTAAGGTTGCCACCTGCCGTTTGAACTGCAGGTACTTAAATGCACCTGTGCTTTGTGAATTGGCTGGCGTGCACATTTCACTATGAGTAACAACTGCACAAATGCTTTGTGAGAAACTGATCTTTACTTCCAAGTTTTAGATGATTGTGCGATAGTAAAATGCAATACTAAGAGTTAAAAGAATACTTTTAAAAACAGATGATAAAGCATCTGCAATTCAACTCAACACTTAACAACTCAGGTAAATTGACGTCAGATACATTCAATTAATAAAGAGGACCAGTCTACATTCAACATAGGGAATTTTAAGCATACAAACTGAACACAAATGGTTAAAAAAAACAAATAAAAAAATATAACATATCTCATTGTCCCCGACTAAAACAATATTTGCATATTCTTTCATCTGCTGTAGTTTAGCATGATGGAGTGGGCGACTACCACAGACTCAAAGCTAATGGTAGTATGCATGGGGTGAGACCAGCGTTTCTCAAACTGTGGACTTACAAACAAATCCACTGCCAGGGTGTCAAGGTTTTATCTCAGGGAGCAATTCTGGTGAGTTTACTTGTATTGTTCAAGCAAAAATGTCACTTGTTTTTAAATTTGCACAACAAATTACTGAAAGAAAAGCGAAAAGTATAATAATTAATAACATTTGATTTATAAAGCGCTTTTAAAAGGTACTCAAAGTCGCTTAACGTAACAAATTGAAGCAAATACAAATTATAGAAAACAAAAACAGAGATGTGAGTTTATGAGTTCAGGTTTGGTGGTGGGAGTCAGGTTTTGTAAGCAGTCTTGAAAAGGTGGGTTTTGAGTTGATTTTGTGAGTGTGAATTGCAGATGTGTGTAGGGAGGGAGTTCCAGAGGGTTGGGGCAGCAGTGGAAAAGGCTTTGTCAACGGTTTGGTGCTTGGTCCTGGTGATGGGGGTCAGTTGGTTGGCACCAGAGGATCTGAGGCTGCGGGTGAGGGAGTGATCTTGGAGGATGTCTGTAAGGTATGGGGGGAGTAAGGTTATTTAGGGTTTTTGTAGGTGAAGAGCAGGGTCTAAAAAGTGGATTTGGTGCTGGATAGGAAGCAAGTGGAGGAGCTGAAGGAGGGCCCCGACATAAAAGGTTTGAGAACCACTGGGTTAGACCAACTGTTGTTCAGAACCATAAAACAAGCTTGTTGGGCTCGTTTCAGTTTATGCCTGCTAGCCCTTATTGATAGGCTTGTCTTACATCAATTCTATTTGGTTAGATGTGAATTAGGGCACAATCATGACAGCAAACATCTCACTTTAGTGTCTGTAGCTCTTTTGTACACGTCTTTGGAACACAATTAACTTGCATCATGTCGCTCACAGCTGTGTCTTAGTGTCGCAAAACTGCCTGATACCCAAAGGTTTGGCCATGCTAAAAAAATGAGAAATTACTTGTATGTGAAGTAGGTTGACACTTCTTCATGTTTGGTGAATTTCACCAATCAATACAGCTCCTCAATCTTTATACAGACTGTGTAAACCCTTAAAGCACTCCATAGGAATATGAATCACACTTATGTGATTATTTTCACATAAAAATTCAAATGGGTGGCTAAACACTCATTTCATTAAACCATTCTATCAGAAAAAGCTACAAATGTCTGGGAATACACTACTCAAGTTTGATGCTTGAAACTTTCTTAAATTGGTGGTCTTTCATATCGGCTTTCACCGTGTGAAGTCCAGATTTTCCTAATCACTTTTTGGGAGCCAACTCCATTAAAGGCATTTTAGCAAACCCTTCTGTTGGGGAGTTTAATTTTGCCCCCATAGTTTCCTGTCACCCCCCGCCCTGATCCTCTTAACAAAAGGTCCAGTGCCAATCCTGTGTAAAGGCTAGCATGTAGAGGGCCCAGCTGGACAACAGTGGCTGTGTGATGAAGAGAAGGCGGAGTGGGAGCAGGTGAAGCGAGATGTTAAGAGGCATGCAGAGGTGAGAGTGATGACAGCACTCTTGGGCGAGGTCACAGCCGAAAGGCACTTCAGCTGTAGCGCCGAGTGCGAAAAGCACAAAACCAAAAGTTCACATTAAGCACAACAATAGCCTGGATGCCCTCAAACACTGCCAGAGACACACACACATAGGAACACACTCCCACATGCACACAACCTTTCAGCCACTCATTCAAAAGGTGGTTCAAACCCTTCAGGAAGCACACAGAGGTAATGCATTTTGTCTTTTTTTCCCTTTTTTTTCTTTAGTATTCAATATGCAAAAATTGCACTCACAGTGACTTTTCACAGTTTGCACATCACTTTAGATAGCTGACCAGCTGCAACATGCATATTAATACATCCAGTCCAATCAGCCAGTCAGCCAATCAGCAGCCAGATATCACTCAATAAGTCTGTCAATCCTGCCAAGCAGCTAGTCAGGCTACTGAGAGATTGTATTTCCTTTACAAAATAAAATTCCACTACAGTTACTTGGACAATGACTTTAAAAAAATAACATATCTATTGTGGCTGCTGTCATCTTGGGAGGTATAAACCAATCCCATGGGAGCTTAGCCGGGATGACTGCTTTCTGTCTGTCAGCACTGCTAATGTGTTTGTGTGTGTGTGTGTGTGTGTGTGTGTGTGTGTGTGTGTGTGTATATTTTGTGTTTCCTAAAAAGTAGCTTCACATCACCTAAAATCAGCAGTGCATCACAATGTATCTTATAAGCTGGTTTGCCAATCCACACGTAAACAGTTTGGTGTATAACTTTACTTCCTACAAGTCAATATATGACTAAACATTATACGTTAATTTTGGTTTTCCAGAATTGTTGCAAGACCTGAAAATTGTCTGTCATTTTCAATCCTTTGTGCACCCTGCGGTGCTTCCCACAGTTTGGTAGATTGCTTTGGCATCCTCTGTTCAGTCCTTTCAAAAATGATTGACTTTTTATAGTTGACTCAGTGCAGCTTGAAAGACACCATGTGCCGTGCCATAGGAACAATTAATTATGGTCACTGCACTTCAGTAATGTACTTTCAATGACTCACAGCTCAAACTGAAATGCTGTTTTCTAAAAATTAGTGTCAGAAACCCTGTGGTTTTCATAAATGTCCCTGAACTCTGCGGTATTTACACAACGGCAGATTTTGAATAAATATTAATGTTGTTTGGAAATTAAATATGCAATATTATCACTAAATCAGGGTCTTAAATCACCATGAAGGATTATTTTTGCAATACTGAAACACTCACTGAATATTACCCTGCTTATTATACGGCTACTTCCCAAAGAAATAAATAATTTGACACAAAATACTGATTTTAAAAATGATTTAGGTGATTTAAAAATGATTTTATCGCTTCAGACGAGTAACCTGGAGAGCTTGTAATGCATTCCTGAGGAATTCTCTATTCGCAAGAAAAAATCGGTTCATTGAAGTTCCAAGGGTAGAAGACAAACAAAATTTTAAACAAATCAAACACAGTTAAGCTTTTGTGTTTTTTGTGATTTCTCCATATCTTGTTATAGTTATAGCTCTTAAAAAGCAGCCAACACTATTAAAAACAGGAATCTTGCAGATTGAATAAAAAACTCAAGACAGATTTTTTTCCTTTCCTTCCAAATTAAAAATGCTTTCTGATAATAACACTGTATTTTTTAGTACATCTCAGAGCAATTTAGCTTAAACCTCCATATCATTTTATATCTATGACCTACACGTCCATGCAGAGATACATGCTGCAATGTGGTATAGTATTTTTATACTTCCAGGTGTGAAACCTCAGCTGGATCTCTCTTTAAGCAGTACTGACCAAAAAAGGCGAGCTTGAACAGCAGCTTCATGGTGCCCAGAATGTACACAACTGTGCCATGGTGGTTGGTAATTTACCTACCAGAGTAGCCAAAATCAATATTTGTTGCCAGCTTGAGTCTCTGACTTACCTCTCGTCGCCGTGACGCCCAGCAGCTTTGTTTGATCTTCCAAACCACGGCGGCCACAAGGAGCAGGGACAGGAAGCAGCTGTGGACAGATGGGGAGAGGAAGAGATGAATAAAAGAAAAAAGAAAAAAGAAAGAACAGGACTGATTAATGAAGAGGAGAAAACACAAAATCTGGGAGCACTGGGAGCATTTAGGTTCCATTTGTGGCAGAGAATTGCATGAGTGTGTGTATCAGTTTCTGCCATACATAGATTTATCAATGAGCACTGATTTCCTTTGTCGAACTTATGCATATTCATGTGTGTCTGACAGCACCTGACAGAGGAGGTGATTACATCGGTCTGTATTATTATTTAATGAGCAACAGCTTAAGGTTTTTTTTTTCTCCTGACAAAAAAAAGTCATACACTCCTGCTCCGCCATGATAAGTGCGACCTTTAAAGACGTTTTATCATATCACTGCAGTTGGTTCAGTATACATTGTACATCTGACAGACAGATATAACAAGAAAATTATCACCAATTGCTAAAAATAAGTTAACTCAATTTCCTTCCACAAGAAATACATCCCAATTTCTTGTGAATTTAAGACAAGATTCAACAATCAAGCCTGCTCTAAAAATAAAATGTGACCACATCAGACTTGGGTATTAAGAATTCTGAAGTGTAATGCACAGCAACCACCACCAGAGGTCAGGCTCTTTAGGACTAACAGAACAAGGAGTTGATCTAAGAAACGTGGCGACTTACAGGACTTAAAGTAAAATGTCTCTGTCCCTTTCTGGTAGTATTTGGGGTTTAGTCCTGATGATAAAGGTCAGACAGTCGACACAGACAGCTTTTCTTGGGTCAATTTGTGGCATTTTATTCAATGCAAATTTAATGGAAGAATAAGAGAGCTGCTTCAGCAGCAGACAGCAAGTTGGGGGGAGAGAAACATTGTGCAGCCATGATGTTTACATCATACTTGGTGAATTTAGAATTTATTTTGTCAGAACAAGAGTTGGTGGTTGTTGAAAAAGTAGAAAGACTTAACTAGTTTAAATAAAGTGTGTTCAAAAGCTAGTCTCAGTCCAGTGGAAGAGAGAACTTTAAATTCAGCTTTCACAACCCAAAGTTGAGTTAGTTTCGTTTCCAAACGAACCCTAGTGAAATTCGATTGAACGTAATCCAACCCAATTAAAGGAAATGAACGAAAACGCAGGCATTTTTTGAGATGTATGCAGAGCGATAGATGCAACATGACTGGGAGAGGACTGAACTTCTGAATGCCAAATAAAGTCCACAAAAACAATGTTGAAAGATGATGAAAATAAAATCATAGGAGATCAACTGGAGGAGAAAGGATTTGTGCACACGATAGATCAGTGCAGAGTCGAGGTACAAAACGGCAATATTCCATGGTGCGTTCGGCTGCATGTTGCTTTGTTTATTTCCATTTTACACCACAAACTTTCCATCCAGTAAGAAATAAGTATATTTCCAGCCCTCCATCTTTGTTCACACTCCTCCACAAATATATATATTTTTTTATTTATTCTGCTTACATTAATGTTCTGTCAAAGCAAACCATACTAAATACAAAACGAACCAGAAGTATCAATTTCACTCTGACTCAAACTAACCAAATGAACTCGGGTTGTGAAAGATACAACGGGTGTAACAATGTCTCCTTTCTTTCTAAGACCTTGTGTACCTCAGCAAACTCGTAGTGTTGGTATGCTTCTCCAAGCTGAAACAGTGACGGTGGTCACATCAGTGAGAGTGAGGGGGAAGAGGTGTTGATGACAATATGAAAAATTGGAAAAAAACAAGTCTACACCACAAGTAGATACAAAGCTTTAAATATCTTCACAGATACAGTAGATACAATAAATGGGGATGATGTCACTGGTTCACATGATACAAGGTGCAAGTGAAAAATGCTTCCAGACGGAGGAGGCAGCTGTCGAGCGAGGCGGAGAGGACAACGAGGTTTTGCACTTTCCATGAAATTGCCAAGAGGTTTGACACCTTTACGTGCATATACACACCTCCATTCCCTCACATAGCTCGACTGTGATATTATTATACTTGCATGAAGGATATTTTATTTCCCATTTTTATTTCAGGATGATTTTCCTGAGTTTTGACGTTAAGTAGCATCTTTGTCATCTTGATTTGTTTCTCTGCACTCTCTTTCTTTGGCATATTTTTCATTTTTGTTTTAATACTTAATGTTTCTTTCCAACTCCATTTTTGTGTTCACATTTCAGAAAATAAAATATACAAAGAATCAAAACTGTGACTGTTCTTTGCACTCTAGACAAAATCACCTTGAGGTGATGAAGGCAAGGGTGACATGTCTTGGAGAGGGGGTTTGTGAGTTTGTGTGTGTGTGTGTGTGTGTGTGTGTGTGTGTGTGTGTTTCCTGCCTCCCTCCACTTCCCTTGCCTGTTTTCACACTTGCACTTAGGAAGCTGTGAAGACGACAGGTAAGAAAGCCACACAAATAAAGACAAAGAGAGAGTGTATATGTGTGTGTGTGTACGTAAATACATCAGAGACAACATCTCCTGCAATCTGAACTTCATTCCCTGACTGTTGCTCCTTTCGCTGATTCCCTGTCAGCGTTCCTGCGGCTCTGTGGCCCAGACTTCCTACATTTCAGCTCGTGTCAGTGTTGGCACCTGGCTGCTGATGAGCGAAGCATCAGCAGCGTGATGGCAAAACGCCTAAACACCAGTGATCACAACATCGTGTCAGATTCTCCTCCAGCAAAACATCCACTGTAAAAATAGACATTTGCACATTTTTCCTCTTCATGTCATCTAGGATGGCTCAAACACAAAGTCTTTCCCGAAACTAGAAAACTGAGCAGTGGGACGCTGAATTAAAACGTCACATTGAGAGAAAGTAAATATGTTTAAACTGAGCTATGAATGTGTTTATTTGGGGGCTTTACGAGCTAATGAGCTACATTCTACATTAATAAAACACTAATTGAACAAGAAAATGAATCAATATCCTCATAAAAGCTCAGCAGTGTTGCTGTTTACAGTCTGTGATCACTGTCAATGCAGCTGATGTGAGATAAATCACAACAGCAATTATGTTTATGATCTGATTTAGCATTCATTCTACACCCTGTGTTTACATTATTCACAGCGCCATGCATTCAGCGACTGAACGAGACAGAAGAAAAAGGTTAACAATCTAAATTAGTTTAATTGGGTTCTATTTGAAGCGTGACTTCTGAAAAAAACCCCCACTAATATATATATATATCGCTGTATAAAAACATCTGTTGCTTGCTGGATGGACATTAAGCTCAATGCTGCAGATATGGGGGTTTACATGCACACAAGAAACCAATAAAAGTGGAGAATTAAGTCATGCTTTAAGTTCTACTCCCCTTTCTTCTTCTGATTTAATTGAAGCATAACTTGTCCAGACGTATGGGCCTTCCAGCGAGACCTGTCGCAGATATTTCTCCAAAGTTTTACCACCTTTTCAATCTAAATGCCTTTCCCCATTTTAATACTGGCTGTGATGCGTTCAGATCTTTATTCATCGCTGCCGCCCCCCACCCCGCCCACCCTGTGTGACTCTTTAAAGTGCCATCTATTCCAAAAGAAAAAAAATCCCCTTATCTCTCCAGGCTGAGGAGGACTCTTAAGAGATCCATCCGTTCAGCCATCTTATTGATCTGGCTTCCTGCTCGCTGCTTAAAGAGCGACACGGTGCTGATGAATGACTTGCGTGAATAGATATCAGGCCCGCATCAAAGGCCTCCCTGCCCAGCGGGGTGGGAGGGAAAAGGACAGAGAGAGAGAGAGAGAGACAAAGGATGGAAGGAGGAGGAGGAGAGGGGTAACGACACAGGGGCCGAGGGAAATGGACAGTAATGGTGAAAGACCGATAAGAGATTAGGAAGTGTGCGCTAAAGTCAGAACAATGGACAAAGAAAGAAGCAGATAGAAGACGGATATGGTAGTAAAATGAGGAGGCACAAAGCACATTGTGAGTGCTACTCAAGTCTGCAAGTCAACATTTAACAGCCACTGATTTATAGAGCAGAATGAGATTTGAGTGTGCAAAAGTACTCATGCTTGTTTCAACTTTCTCCAGCTGTTTTTGCTTCCGATTATTGATATCGTAAGAGATCGCTTGCCAAACAGTTTTGACTTGTCAGGTGCAACCAGACACACTCACGTCTAGACGCCAGGGTCATGTCTGAAAGTAAAGTCAAAGCTTTTTAATATAGTGCTGCTCTGTAAGATCATTTGTGCAACATGTGGTCAACAAATGTCATCCCAAAATTTTAACCACTAGCCGAATCTAATTTTGAAGTGAAAATTTTAAATGTTGCATTAAAGAAAATGCAGATTAGGGGATATTTCCATCAACTGGTTTAGAGAAAATAAACAAAGCTGCGTTAACCTACTTTGGTCAGAAGATGGCAGTGTAATGTGTTGCTGTAGGCTTATCCCTAAAAAAATTGCAGAAGAAGAAATTGCGCGTGAGAGAGAAAACAACAAAAAGAGGTTACTAATCAGACAACTATGGTCACCAACGAGAGGAAATGGAGAGTCTTCAGGAATTGGATTCAATTGGGCAACTTATAATTGTTCTTTCATGTCACCTTGGAAACAGCTGATCAGTCATGTGAGCTAAATGTTCGCTATGTCAGAACTTATTTGGAAAAAGTGTTTCCATCACCCATTTATCACATTATGTATTTGACGAAAAAGACAAAAACTACCTTAAGCAAGTGTAAAGACTTCTATGTGTATTTTATTTCACTTTATTAAGTTTTATCAAATTTTGGTGTTTCCATCTTTTTTTCTGATGCAAATCTTTAAAATGCACATGGAAATTAATTGATGGAAACACAACTATTATAGGCATGTGGACCTGCACTCTAGATTAACGTTTAACCAAATTCTGAAGACCCAACTGATTCCTTTACTGTCGCCAAGCTTATTTATATCAGTCTGACACCTTTTCTGAAAATGGATATAGCCCCAGCCCATAAAATTATTATTATTATATTTTGGTGTGACACATTTTGCAGCCACACTTTTAGTCCCACATGGAGTCAGATAAGATCACATTAAACCCAACCAGCCCATAGCAGGCTCATTGGATTGCTGAGGACAGCATTCTGTGCAAGTATCAATTACTAATGGGCTTCATTCATAAGTGGTTTTCTCATGATGGTGCTAGTCATTTTCTCTGTTAAAATGATTCATCAAATTGGAAAAAGAAGAATAAAAAACCAACATGTGGTTTAGAAAAATCACACTACAAATAGAATTCAACACAAAGCCAACACAGCCAGTACGATTAGCTCGTATGTACTTTAAGATTCATTTCACTCAGCTTGATAACAAGACTATTTGCCAACACATTTAATGTGATTTGGATCATTTCATGTGGATGAATTTTGATTTTAAGCATACTTTGGGGTTCTTTTGAAAGGCAAAAAAAATTAAAATAAATAAATATGACTCTCTATCTCCATTTGGTGAGTAAATACACCACCAGTGGTGGAATGTCACTAAGTACATTTAGTCAAGTACTGTACTGAAGTCAAATTTGAGGTTCTTGGACTTTACTTGATTATCTCCATTTTATGCAACTTTAAACTTCTACTTCACTACATTTTAAGGTAAAATTGTACTTTTTACTCCACTACCTTTAGCTGACAGCTTTAGTTACTTTTGACAAAAAGATCATGATCATTTTAAAGTGATAAAATGTTTTTTTTTTTCTAATAGCATAACAGTAGTAGTTAAAATCATCCCTATCTTGATTAAATTAAAATGCCGCTTACATAAATGCATCAATAAAAATAATCTAATAATATATTTGGAATATATGTAACGATTTGAGTGGGTTCATTCTGCATAATGAGTACTTTTACTTGATACTTACTTTGATACTTTAAGTACATTTTGATGCTGATACTTTTGTTACTTAAGTTAGGTATGAATGCTGGACTTTTACTTGAAGTGGAGTAATTTCACAGTGTGGTATTAGTACTTTTACTTAAGTAAGGAGTTGAATACTTTTTCAACCACTGTACACCATTGTCCCAGCTTTTTTTTTTTTTTTAAAGTAGAGCTTGCGCTCAGGTGATTCAGCGTGTGTG
Source organism: Centropristis striata (assembly GCF_030273125.1). Lineage (NCBI taxonomy): Eukaryota > Metazoa > Chordata > Actinopteri > Perciformes > Serranidae > Centropristis > Centropristis striata. The sequence goes on from NC_081532.1 coordinate 12,585,089, forward strand.
CAAGTTGGTTTGATCATGTAATTTAAAAGAATCTCAAGATGCTGTCCTCCTTCGTGCAAAAAACTAAAATCTGTTTGAAGTCTTTTGTCATCAATATACCTCCATAGAAGGAGAGCAAAAGACAGAGAGTGAAAGAGAAACATAGAGAAAGTAACAACAGAGACGGACACAAAGAGAAGAAGACACAGATGGAAACAGACAGAACAGTGCGCTTCATTTGATCTCAACCTCCACAAGGGAAGCTGGCCAAGTTAGTCAGGCTTCAGCTCTCACCTCCCCCCACCCAACCACTCCATCACACCTAGAGCTCCCACTCTCACAGGGAATAAAAAATCTGCCTCCACCGGCAGATGCTGCCTCACCTGCACCACGCACAACATCACACTTCACCTCCTTGTTTGAAGCTCCATTGTCACATTAAGTCAATGATTTTTTCAGAGCTTTCGAGTGAAAGCTGAAATGGTTAAAAGAAGAATTATTATTTAAACAGACGGAGTGACTGAAGCATCAAACAGTCCGCGCTGTCATGAACTGAACCCTCTCAAGCTGGTTGAGAAGCTGCAGTCAGAAGATAAATATGGAACTATTTACTGCAGCTTACAGGTGCAACAAATATGCTGCAGAAGCAACAGAAGCTGCTTCACTAGGATTTCATTTAAATGTGGTAACTCAGTCAAGAGCCAAGAAAACCATATTTTCCAATCTCTTGCCCTTCTGGTTCTTAGTTCACTGTTGGGATTAATGGTGCTTCATGCAGCCTGGAGGGCAACAACACCAAACACTCCGTCTCCATTAAAATCCACCCTGTAATTGAGCACATTTTGGTATGTGATGCTACTTTATTTAGCCTGAGCTAGTTAGAAAGTAGACCAAGAGTGCTCGCTCTGATTGTGTGTTTAAGTCAGGCATTTTAACCACAAATGCAGCCGAAGGAGAAAATAATGAATAAAAATACAAAATAATCCACTTTCTACTTTCAAGTACAATATCTGTTCAATTCCCCTTCAGCTTACATAGCTATAAATTTGTCATGAAATGCGAAAGTAATACAGATCTAAAGGATTGGTTTAACATTACATTAAAGCAACTCACTTTACTCCCATGAAGAGCAAACAACAAAGTTCCTTTAAGGATGCTTTTACATTCAGTGTCTTGTACAATGTGTACAATGGGGGTACTTCTAAGCTCCTGCAATGTTTTTTTGGCATTTTATTCAAATTCAATTGAATCAGAGTTGAATTTTACCCGATAAAGAACTGAGGACTAAAACACTGCAAATAAAGAAATCGGTCATTCTGGTGTGCAAAAATGTATTAATATAAAAAAAAAAAATCATACAATTCCCTTGAAGCACTTTGACCATTATATTGGATATGGAAAACTCCTAAAAAACAAAAAAACAAAACCTTTAACAGGATAAAAAATAGAAGAAGCCAACATCTTTGTACAGTAGTGATTGTAAGCTGCAGCAATTCAATTCTTAGATGGCACAAGTGAAACTATGCAAACGGCACCTTCAACTTTAACTTTAACTGATGTGATTTGATTTTCAGTAACAACTATTTAAAGTCTTGTGCAACTGATTTATAATGCATCACTAAGTTCTGGCTGTGCTTACAGTCACTGCAGAGCACCAAACTCTGCATTGCCACTGAAAAATAGATGTCGATGCAAGTGGAGTTATGGAAGGAAATGTGTCAGTCTGACAAGAAACAAGTAACACACAACTCCTAATTTGAGACAAGCGTCTTCATTTCTCTTCTCACAGAAAGCATTTTTCCTCATATCCTGTGTAAACAGGCCTTTCTACCTGCTCTATGGAGGTTACCCAGGTTTTTTTTTCATTTTATGTATCATGTGGAGTTGTCCCTGTTTGTTTGCATTTGAGGTTTTTCCACCACATCATATTGCGTTTATCCTCAAGGCCTAACACACATGCTGACTGCATTTCTTACCTCGTGGAACTTTTAGAAAGCTTTTTATTGATTGTTTTGAAACCTGCAATGTTTACGTTGGCTGGTGGTCTTCTTTTTGCTCATTTTATTGCCAGACTGCTGCCAAAGACTGTTACTCCCTCTGCAGTGTGCAAGAATGTAATTTCAAACACATCCTTGGGCTTTATGTGGGACATGATACAAGAAATATGTGGATTTGCTTTATTTATTTATGTATTTAGTGCTTTAAGGTGACTCCCAGTGGACAAAAATGTTAAATAAAAGATCCCATTCTCATCAGCAACTAATAAGCAGAAAGTATGTTCTACTCATTCAGTTAATTAAGGAACATAAGTCTTAAAAAAATGACGCTAAAATCAGATAATGATGATCATTTGATACTAAAATTACATTGGCCAACAGGCATTTCTTTCTTTCTTTGAAGCCAGTTAATTTGCACCATCAATGATGAGATTAAACTCAGGTTTGCCCCCTCTACTCTTAAAGAAACACTGGAAAAAGAATGTTTGATTAAGTTGTCAGCAGAGTAATGAATTCATGCCAGGTTTATGGAGGTAAAAGAGAATATACAGATAGAAGGTTGTGCTTCATAAATCACTGGTTTAAAGGGTAACTGGAGAAAACAGGGATAGATGCAAAACAAAATTCTTCTGACTTCATTTTTTTTCAGTCTAACTCATATTCCTCGTCACGGCAGAAAGTTATCAATTTCACTTTCTTACTCCTGGTTAGAGTGTGTATATTTATCAAACAAACACTTGAAAAAACAAACACAAATATGGCAATGTTTCTCTCATTTTTCTTAAACAATACAGTATATTTTTCTTGGTTAAGACTGAAAGCACAATCATGTTTAATGTGATTAAACTTCCACAGAAAGCGGGTAGATGTGCATTTTTTGCTTGCTTGATTTTATTGTTCTCATTCTATGTGTTTTTGCTTGCTTGGTTTTATTGTTTTTATCATTTGCAAGTTGTGCGTGTGTAATCTTTAAAGCACTTTTGGTTGCCTTTGGGTATGAAATGTGCTTTATAAATAAATCTGCCTCTGCCTTGTCTTAAGTATCTAACAGCCAGCATGGGAAAGATTGAGTGACTGAGCGAGCCAGAGACAGAGGAGCTAAGAAAACACAAGGGTTTGACTACATAAAAAGTTATATATTTGATCTGTCGTAGTCTTTGGAGCTTTTGGGCTATTACCCAACACATTTTTTTTTTTCTCCCAGTGAGGGAGCACTGCTGCGACATGTAGCGTTTATGTCAGAGCAGACATTGGTTAATAATGGTGTAAATATGAAAAAACATAAGATGATAGGTAGTTTAGTGACATCATGGCAGTTGTGGTTTTGAGATAAAATCCTTCAAAAAGTTTAAGACTGAAGCTTGTTCTCTGGCTGAATCAGAAGAACTGAAATAAATCACTTCAGCTAACCAATTCAGCTTGAACTAAAGCACTTGAAACAGATTGTTCCTCACTGAATTCACAAAGAAACAAGACTTTAAAGTATCGATGAATATAAAACAGCACTGTAAACATTCAAGGCTCAATATTATTACTATCCTGGAAAATGTTGTACAGTAATAGTTTGGAGTTAGTGATGCCGTTCTGGCTCAAAAAGCAGTCTCTAAAAAATTCATGGCTAAATAATGCCACCTATTGATAAAACATAAATAAGAAACAAGTTTTGGGTTTAATGTCATATTTTTAATTGACACTGATCAAAAAGCTGGCCTCTCTGAAATCTAACAGAAATCTGTCGTGGCGATGGAGAACTCAGAAAAATTTGATGAGGAAGTACAATATGTTTATTAGTTTAGTGATGTATTATAGATGTTTTTGTGCAATATACAATTTTTTATTCATATGAGGTTGAGTGATACAATCGCTGGAATAGGAAACATTTTTAATTTGTATGTTTCTGTGAGTTTTGTTCCTAGCTGGGGTTTTTAACCCAGTTTATTAAACTGTTCCAATGGAAAGGTCCAAATGATAATGGGGTAAATGAGGCAAAAAAACCCTGGCAAGAATTACTTGTGTATCAGGCAAACCTTAAATGACTAGATCAGTTTAAAGAATGATGGAAACTGTCCGTTTCTGTGGCTGACTGGAGTGTGGAAACAGAGTGTATTATATCCATGAGCTACTGAGGCCAGAGAGGTGAGCTCTGACGTGTCACTGGCTAACCTGACAGCGAGACAACAGCCACAGGGCAAACACCAACAGACCCGCTCTGTTGTCTACAGCCAGCTGAATACTAATCCAGCAGCCTGCCTGCCGCTGGCTTTTACTCCAGGGTGGGAAATTAAACCTGCACACCAGGCAGACACCATTGCATTTTCACTATAGCTGATAAGTTTGTCTGCTGAGCCACACGCTGACCAGCTCACAGGTCCTATCTGCCCTGCACTTGTCTCCACTAAACCCTGCAGCACTTTGGGTGGTGGGACACTTCCAGGCAGTCAAACCCACCTGGAAACAGCAGTTGGGCTGAATATGTTGTAGAATACAAATTACTGTATAATCTCTGCAGCTTTGTATGGTTTCTTTACACACTCGTAGCACAATGGGAGCTGGGAGAAGTGACTAGATGCTCTTTATTTTTGGTTGGGGAGACAAAAAGCCTAAATCCAATAGGGCATGTTCTTACAGGTAATAAGGAAGCAGAACAGAAGCATGCTGCTGCAGCCTCGCTTAATGCTCCCAATGCCAATTCTTGAATGATACTTAGTTACAGATAATTACACCTGTGATGGTTTCACCTCTGAAATCTTGTAAAGACAACAGACTGCAGCTTATTGAACCTGCAGTGCAGAACTTTTGTCTCCCCCTTCTGGCAGTGAGAGTAATACCACGAAGCGCTTCTTCGTACATACTTCGAACATAAGGGACTTTAAATTCTTTCTCTTAATGCGGAGTTTCTTTTTTTATCAGTAGCAACCACTCCAGGAACTTTTCTTAACTGCTCTGTGGCTTTGGTCTCTCCATCACTTATGCTGATGCAGGGCGGGAAAATCGCCACAAAATTCAGGCATACTGAGAGATAAAAAGAGCCTTCCCCGGTGGCGATAGACTTAATAGGCATTGTTTAATATACTAATATGGAAAGACTTGAGTATGACAGATGCAGATATTGATTTTAGAGGGGGAAAATTCATCAATTACTGATATGGTGGCCGATATAGTCAATTTTTTGAGCTGGAATGAAATTCGATTTTATGTGGAATTTGCACCGATTTTCCTCCACTCTGTAAAAAAAGGTACACAGAGAGCTACTTTTTCAAACATAAAACTTGATTTAAAATTGTTATATATTACTATAAATTATAAAAACAATGCATTACATTGTCAGCCAATTCTAGAAATGATACTGAGAAATGAGAAAATAAAGAATAAATTGGAATTAAATAAATAGCTAAATTTCCATAATTATTGTTCAGTTTCAGTCAGTTGCTGACTATTTTAAAAATAAAAAAATAATAAAAATGAAGAGTGAACAACATTTCTAAATCCTTCCAGCAACATTTCCTGTACTATATATTGTAAAAAAATAAATAAAAAAAATTCTATATTGGCCGATAACATCAGTCAACTGATCTGTTGGGCTCCACTCATTTACACACTCAAGCTACAAAAACGACCGGTTTGAAAATGTACGGAAGAACACAGAATTTTGCGCTTATACTTTATACTCTACATGTATGGCTGCAATGAGTGTGCTGATATTTACCTGTAGGAAGTTATTCAATACTCACAATACTTGTTGGGAGTATACTGCCTGTCTGAGATCTAATCTAGGGAAAGAAGAAGCAATGGTGACAAAAACTCAGGGATAAAAACAAAAAGCTGCAGCGAGAAAGGCACCGAAGCAGCTGAGGGAATATGAGGATTTAGAAATTGATTGGTAAATAAAGAAGCAGATTCCTTCTAAAAGCTGGGCCTCAGCACCTTTCATTCTGAACAGGTAAAGAGATCAAACCAAAAACAATGAACTGAAAAAATAAGGGGCTTTTCCACAAGTCATATTATATTTCCCACAATCCTGCAACGGGGCCCGGAGCACAAGGACTCCAAAGACGATGCTTCTCTTCAAACAAAAGCAAACGTTTGCAAAAAAAAAACAGACGAGGGAACCTGTCGAAAGTCATTTCCACAGCAAGAGCGAAGCCCATAAGACGCAAATATGAGTCGGGGAGGGGGGTGTGGACACGAGGCTGATGGGATGGAGAGAAAGCCTCTTGGGACTCCCCAGGAGGGCGTACCGGCCCAGTTCACGTTCCCTTTGCTCTCCTCCCTACTCATTACAGGTGAGGAAGAGGAGGAGGAGGAGGCGCTGTGTCAAACTGACTGATCTGACTCATTTATTATTAATCGGACGCAGAGCGGCTTTCAGCTCCGAGTGGACCTATCGGGAAAGGTTTAGCCACGAGGAGCTTCTTGTACTCTCTCTATCTGCTCAATCTCTATCTCTCTCCGACTCCTCGCTGATGACCTAACAATAAGGTCAGATACAAAGAGAGAGTGTTAAAGAATGCAAGAGAGGGGAGTGAAGGATGAAAAGACAGATGGAGCAAGTAGTACGGAGGAGGCCGTAGAGAGAGAGAGAGAGAGAGAGAGAGAGAGAGAGAGAGAGAGAGAGAGAGAGAGAGAGAGAGAGAGAGAGAGAGAGAGAGAGAGAGAGAAGAAGAAAAGAGAAGAAAAAGAGGAAACAAGAAAGAAAGCAGACAGGGGAGGAAGATGAAGAGAAGGGATGGAAATGTGGAAGGAATAAGAAAGACAGAAGGTGGAAAGAGGCAGCAAAGAGAAGAAAAATAAGACACACCGAGGCAGGGAGGTAAACGGACAGGCAGTGATGCAGCAGCAGAGGTTCAGATAAAGATGGAGAGAGTAAGAGGAGCTTCACAGGGAGAAAAAGACAGAGGACAAGAAAGCTTGGAAGAGGAGGAGAGAGAGAGGGAGAGGATCTGGCACAGCACCTGCGGCAGCCCCTGCTGAGTGCCCGGGGAGGCCCCTTAGGACAGACAGACAGAGTTTGACTGTCTCTATCTCTCTCTCTTTCTCAGGTGTCTCAGGGTGGAAAGGAAGGGAGAGAGGCATAAAGGGATGGAGAGAGAGAGAGAGTGCGTCTTCTGTCAGTCAACACAACATGAAGCAAGCCAAGGGAAAAAACACTACGCTGTGCAAGTGCAAACTGTGTGCATGCACACGTGAGAATGCAGCAGGGGGTGCATGCAAATATTTATTTTGTTTTCCGATAGGAGAGAGAGAAAGAGCGAGAGAGAACGAGAATGGTAGTAAAGAAAGAAAGAGAAGAGATGCAGCTCGCAAACTCCATGTTTTCATGTTTAAACTCTCAAAAAACACAAGGTGAGAGTTTGCAAAGAAAACAATTCCCCAGAGCCTCAGGTTTTATGTTTTGTCAAACCAAAAGTCCAAATCCCACAAACTGAGAAAAGCCACAAAATCTCACACAGGAGAAGATGAAACCACAAACTCTTTAACACAGCTTGATAAAGAAAAAAGAAAAAAAAAACAATTATGTGCAGACATGTCTTGTTTTTGTGTTTATAAAATCTTTCAAGTCACTCTGTCGAGCTACAATTTTGTTTGTAGAACAAAGAGGATATCCCGGAGAAAAGTCTGTCTGTTGCTTTGATAGCATGTGATTTTATACCACCACTGGGGCTGTCGAACTCCAAATCCAAATCCTGCACATAGAGGCTTTAAAGGCAGCAGGAAGCCATGCAGGGATTGTTTCTAATGGTTTGCAAACACAACATTCAAACTTGGTTCCTCCTCCCCGTCTCAATGAAAGTAAAATCAAACTCCAGATTCACTCCTGTTTTAGAGTTTTTGGCGTTTCGTCTCTGCAATTTCTGTACCTCTGTTCTTCTTTTAACATAATTATGCAAATTTGAAATATTGTAATAATACATGTAATACTTCAGTTCCATTCAACGGGCCTCCCTTCAAACTGTTTGGAGCCTGTGAGGGGGCCCACTTTCCACTATTTATCTTTTTGTTGAAAATCCTGCATAGTGTACCTTTAAATTATTATCTGAGCTTGAATCATTCATTTTTTTCAGTTGTTACTACAGAGAATGACATTCAATATAGACACAAAAAAATATTTCTTTGTTCCAGTTTAGGGTTCAAATTATGAAATGTGACCAAGAAATAATTCCTATTAGGAATAATGATTATTCAACTTTAATGATCTTTTTAACATATTTTTGAAGTCTGTTTATACACCTAAAGCATTTCAAAAGTTTGAAAAACATTTGCCTGACAGTGGGATGAAACCACATCGATGCTTTATGTTTTTGTGCCGCAGAGTCCTCCACACTCTGTCCTGCTGTCAATCACCAATCACTCGCCCTGTCAGCGCTGCTGGTGACGCTGATGCGTCCTGACGTTTGTGTACAAACACAAATGTGTGAGAGAGGAAACAGCGAGCTCTTGTGCTCCGGGGCGCATATCACGGCTGGGGTCAATGTCACTTTCTTTTCAACAAATCATAGTGATGGATCGCTTTTGAAATTTGAAGACAGAAAAGGCGATTTGCTCGATAGTGAAGCCGCTGAGAACAAATACCATGGGGAAATAATTGGGAATGATCGGTCATTAGTTAACTGGTTGCAATTTAAATTGACATTTAGAATTGATTGTATTGAGCCGACACGTGCACTCATGCACTCCGAAGCTTTAAAGACACAGTAGGGGAACGGAAGACCAAGTCTGTGTGTGTGTGTGTGTGTGTGTGTGTGTGTGTGTGTGAAGGGTAATCATACAGCTCGGAGGACACACAGCACCACTGAGTGGCCAGCTGCCTACTATGTTTGAATAAAGAGTGTTTCTGTGTTTAGGTGTTCACAAAAGATTGAGCGTGTGCACCGGAGAGAGTTCCTGTGTCTAAACCTGCAGATGTGTTTAAGAGGCTGAATAGTGAGATGATGATCACAACAACAGAATTATTTATGTTCTGTTTGCAGGCCACTTCACGCTGCCAAAATATGCATGAGTGGCCACTACGTTACTCTCAGAATCTGGGACCAACACACAGAGTCCAACAATCTGTGTGTGTGGACCCATATTTTAGAAAGCGAGACCAATCTTTTCTTCCTTTCTCAAATGATAATGCAATCCACTTGCTTAGAAATGTTATCCGGTGGTACTGAATCCTCGAAAGAAGCTAAATCAAGAGAACTAAGGCTCTCCAATCAGATGCAAAAGTTGCAACCATTGCCAAGGAAAGCCCAAAACATCCAACCATGAATAAATAATGTAACTATTGAACTGTCCTTCTCTTCATTTAACACCAGAGAACCAGTGCCGCTTTCAAGAAAAGATGCTCTTTATGTAACTTTTATGCTTTATTTTCCAAGAATCATCATCATTTCAGGCTCAGTTTAGTAAACAGTACTTGGCCTGTCACGATAATTATTATTATATCGACTTATTGTTCGATAAAGAAAAATGGACACGATAGTTTTTCTCTGGATTCAATATATTGTCGTTTACATGCGTGACTTTTTGTGCTTTTGTGTTAACAGGCAGTACGAATTGCTGGTAATAAAAACTATATTCCCCAAGCAGCCATTCCTGCTGTTTATGTTATTTCAATAATAAAATAATATACCAGTAATACATAATGATCATCTCATTGCGATGTTTTGTTAACAGAGCCTGAAAGCCTATTTTATTAGTTTTGGTTGTAGTTTATCTAGGATGTTATAATTCTTTTCTACATTTCAATTCCAATGTTTAATATTCTCGAGATTTAAAAATGCATTGCTGTGGAAAAGGATGTAGTTATTATGCTCCAATAGCATTATAAAACTAAAACAACATCGAAACAACACTACTATCGTTTATCGTATCGATAGTTTCTGGGAAAATATATCGTCCTAACAAATGTGTTATTGTGACAAGCCTAACAGTACTGTTCTAATAGTATCATTTGAGTACCTGTAGCAGAAACAAACAAGCGGCTAAAGGCCTTTCTAGAGGGATGGGAGGGGGAGCGGAAGCTGAGTTGACAGTGGGAGGTGGAGAGAGGAGGGGAGCGATGTACACAGCCAGCATGCTGACTCAAGAGACCTGGGAGTGACGACACTAATCACCTCTCCGCTATAACGAGGTAAATGGTTGAGAACAAGGTCAGTGAGTGGAATAACACTGCTGGCTGCTTCCTGCTGCTGCATGCTGATGGCGGCTGAGTGGTGATGCTGGTACTTAGAGTCTAACAGTGATTAGGAATTCATTGTGGGGTAGATTTTGAATCGCAATCGAACATAAGCTGAGAACTACAACTGCAAAGACTGAAGCCTCGGATGCAGACGGAGAACTCTTGTGTACATTTGTCTCTCAGAGGGTTTCAGTCTCCTTGATGGCAGCAGGGTGATTCATTCTTTTTATCCAATTGCAGTCACCCACTCACCCACCCAGTGTTGGCCCAGGGCGGGAGGCCTGCTGGTGCCCCTTCTTTTAATGCCTCCCCCCCTATCAAATTGCCCCTGCTCAAACAGCCGGCAAAGCAATATAAATCTCTAATCATTTTAAATACACAACCGTGATAACATGCTGCAAAGTGGGGTGAATTAGGAATTTAAATGCATTTTTTTTATTTTTTAATAATTCATCTCTAAGACGATGACATTCTTCAAGTGCTGATGCTGCCTGGTGCTGATTCACATGAGTCTCATCTGTGTAGATCTATAGTCATTAATGTTTATTGTTAAGAAGTCAACCACTGCAGCTGTGTGGCTCACTAATAGGTCGTCATACAGTTATACTTCCTGGGCAGCAATGAACTTCTAGTACACAAAGGTATAAAATGTGCAGAAAATACTTGGTAGGAGGGCCAATTATTTGTTGACTTTTGTATTTTAATGGGCATCGTTCACGATAAAAATCTAGAATACTACAGTCAGTGTTTTACACTCACGCATTCTCAAAGTGGAGTTGATTGGAAATTCTTTCAACAACTAAGGTTTACATTTCATTCTGTGAAAGCAGTTATTGAACTTTGGTGCAGTCCAGAAAGTCTCATGCCTGCCACAACCCAGGTTGTTCATTCAACACTTTAAGACACAAATTTCAGCATTTTTCTGGCACTCTCCAAGTACCTAATCCATATATTTCCAGCCTCATTAAGCCTCTAGCATTACATCTAAATATACAGCAACCAGTGAATATTAACACTGTTAATTTGAACAGCTGTTCATATTAACTTTGATTGCATGTTCTGATCATGATTATTTAATGCTCAGTACATGACCAACTGAGGACTTATCTAGCTATTAGCTAGCTTAGCTCATCTGGTCTGAGAGACCAAGATTAAAAATTACAAATATTTGGGCAAACTATGGGGTTGTTTCATTTAATGTAAGATATTAAAATACGTTTGGTCTACCAGAGTAACTGTGTGGATGAAGCACCAGATTATTTTGAAAATCAAGCATTTTAAAGAAGTATATTTAGATCCAAGCCTATGCCTAACCTTAAAAACATAATGGCTAAAACTGGACAAGACTTTGTCGAACCCTGAACATGTTAATGGGTTTGTTGAGGTTTTGAACCATTGAAAAGCATTCAGACCCTAAAAAGAAATTGGATTTGGAGCCTGAAACTTTATTACCAGAGGACGTCTCTCTCTCTCTGGTGGCTGTGGAACTGAACATGTGCGATAGAGCGAGGGAAGATAATTGATTGCAGATCACGTCCTTCTCCCCGATGGATTAAAGAATTAAAAACAAAAAAGATGGTTTTAAATATACCTCGGTGGTCCACCCAGGTAAAGTGTATGTATGGTAAATACAAGTTGAATTGAGAGATGTGATGCTGTCGGCACAGGATGCTGATGTAGGCTACTTTTTAATTTCCCAGGATCCATTAGGACAAATGGAGATTCAGCTGATTTTGTGCAATGATCGACTCAACTCTAGGCAATAGATCACCCTAAATCCTGCACACTGCTCCTTTAAAAGTCTGGAGAAACAGATTCAAGTATCTTCGGTGAGTGACACTTTTGGGTGCAGAACTCCGCCAGCATCAGGGGTTCACTTCCCACTGGGACCAGTCATGTACTAAAAATATATGTAAGCACTCTGCTTGGATGTAAGTGCCCATCAGAAGGCAAGAGTGTTTTAATATTAGCTGTCAGCAGCACAGATATGCCAGGGAGGTACGGTCTCCGGGGAGGCAGACATTTTCTGGGACATCGGGCCTCGATGCTGAGCCGACTATTAGGAGGTTAAGTCAAGTTTTATAAGAAGTAAACACGGCAGCGGGCCAATGTTTGGTCAGTGTTCTAGAGGAACAGTTCAAACACTTGTTTTCTTCTGTTACTTTGATGTATCCATCAAAAACAAAAAATAAAAATAAACGCAGGTCGCACAACAAAGAAGTTGGATCCCACTGCAGGTTAGAGAAGTCGAGTGTTGTCTCAAAAGCCTGACAGTTTTATCAGCGCGACTTGACCTTGTTCTTCTTCCAGGATTAAAGTTACATCAAAACATTATGTGTCTCTTGTTTTGCCCACACTGCTGTAAACTCTGCAGAACTCACTGCTGCACCGCAATATGAATACTTGGCTGAATAGGACATTAAAGTAGTTTTTATATTTTGTTAAATTATATATTAGAGTGCCATTAATTCTCCAAGAACCGCAGATGTAACTCTCTGTAGGTTAAGTCCCACTTTCATATGCACCTTTGCTGAACCCGCTGCTGAACACTGGCTTCATAAACAAGATGAACTATTCAGAAAAACATAAACAAACTTTTTTTTTCTTCCCCCCTTTTGAAAGAGCTCGGAACTAGCTGGGTGAGAGAAATGTAGGCTAGATGATGTTTAAAAGTCCGACTTCAAAAATAGCCATAACCAAAGTAATATTTCCATGACAAATGTGTCCCAGTGTGCAATGTTAGAAAAGTTGCATTTTATGATAGGTCTTTTAGTTTCCTCCATCCAGCAGTTTGGACTTATGTAGCCAAGAAATTTGTCATTCAGGTCACTATTACTTCAAAGGGTGCTTGCTTTAGCAGCAGCCAAGTTTTAAATTAAAACATGACAGTTCGAGTGAAGGAAAAAATATATTTTCATTGCATTTCCTAAAAAAATATTTTGGAAAATTTACATTCTCAAGGGATTTTCCAGGCCTGGAAGAAAACATTTAATCTGCACGACTAGAGACAACATTCAATTTGTAGAACGTTTACGAAAAAAGTCATATTGGGACTTTTAAAGTTTCCCTGAGTTTTGCTCGATTTTAAACAGGGGTGAATAAAAGTGTTCCACTTTTAAAAGCCATGATTCAACATAACGACGGAGAGAAGCTGCTGCTGGACAGCTGGACATAAATATGTGAGTGCATTTTATTGTTGTTAACGCTGATGATTAATGCATCTGTTTTGCGGCTGGAGGAAGCTTGTGGGGGTATCTCTGCTGGTGCTGCAGATAACGGGATGGCACCACCTTCATCTGTCCCCACAGGGAACGTGGCACGGAGAGAGAGAAAGCACCGAAAGCGAGAAAGAGGAAGATTAAGACAGAGAAAGTCGGAGTGAAGAAGAGCAAACAATTTCCGCGTTAATTAGCATCCCTCTCCTCCCCCGCAAAACAAACAATGCGGCGCCCAAAGAACCAGAAGCAAACAGGGACAAGGCTGCGAGCTCGCTAACTTTAGGTCTTTACTCATCTGTGCTAAATCAGTGGCAGGCAACACACATCAAAAAAAAGAAAAAAGACTGAGCTGTGGGATTAAGAGCAAGTCAGAGGGAGTAGTGGGAGGCTGGAAGGAAAGAAAACAGACAGGGGAGGGAAGAAGAGCTGATGGAACAAGGGAGATTGACAGAGAGGGGGAAGCAAGGGATAGAGGAGAAGAGGCAGAGGGAGAAATAGGGGGGGAAAACAAAACAGAAGGGGGAGATGGAGAGCTAGAGATAAAAGCAGAGTGTGAGGGGGAGGGAAAGAGGGAGGCAGGGAGGATGGGAGAGAAACAGAGGAGAAGCAAAAGAGGAGAGCATAAGGAAGAAGTGAGGAGGGAGGAGGGAGGAGGGAGGAGGGAGGAGGGAGGAGGGAGGAGGCGGAATGTAAAAATGATGAGGGACAGCGAAGGAGAGGGGGCAGAGATGGTGAAGGAGAGGAAAGGAGAACAGAAGGAGGTGTAGAACAGACAGAGAGATGAAAACAAAAAACAGAAAGGAGGTGATAAAAAAGGGAGAAGGTAAAGAGATGAAGTGACACAGAGGACAGAGAGAGAGAGAGAGGGATGGAGGGATTGTTGCAATGCCTGCTTGCTGCACGAAGCAGGCGCAGGTTGCATGCCTCGAATGCTGACATGCCAACATTCAAATGCTGACGCATGTGTATAAACATACGAGCATCATGAGCGAGTAACTGCAGGGTGTGCATTTGTATGCAAAGGGGATGAGGTGTACAGCAGCACTTGTAGTCCTACAGCTGAATACCATCCAAAGTAAACCAGAGTGTGGCGGGGGATTTTTTTTAGTCGATGCTGAAACATACTGTTATTGAAAATGACTGTATTGGTCACAAAAAAACAATAAAGGAGAATCTTTCGAATCAGCCCCATCACATCTCTCCGCCTGCTCATGGCTGCCGGATCAATAAAAGCAGTATGACTTGGAACAGCCTGCAATTCTTTCAGGACATTGTGGAGACGACACAAGCACGAAAACGTCCTACATTTCTCCTCTGGGTTCCTCCGGCACACGCAAACACACTTACAGGATACACAGGAGAAAAATATACACACGTGCAGTCAAGCATGCATGGAACACACTTGGTAACCAATTTTTAGTCCCTCTTATTTTTAAAATCGATAACACATTACAGCAGTTCCTGAGGTTCAGGGATTCATCACAGCTCAACACGTGCACACGTGTTTAGCACAAACAGCAAAACCACTGTCTTTCTTTTTTTACAAAGCACCATGATGCTCTCATCAGGACCTAAACGTTGAGGATACCAGCAACTGTAAGTCAGAGTGAGTCACAGGGGAATGTGTGCAAAGAAATATTTCCATTTCCTTGTCATCATATGGAGTCGTGGGTTTGAGTCACTGTGGAACAAGTACAAAATATATTGTATATGTGATACGGTCCTACATGGCAACTTGACAGCAGCAGAAAGTCTTGCTATTGCTCTAACTTCACCCTCCTTCAGTGATGTAAGAGTGTACTCCTGGGTGTGTCAGCACAGCGTGACATCACTGTTAGAATTTTTGTGTGTTTTTTCCACCCAACACATTAACCACAACAACTTTATAATGCTTTTTTCTTTGTTCCGGGGCTGGTACACAGGAGCCAGAGAACGGGCAGCTTAAAGTTTAGTAGAAAAGGATATGGACATAATAGAAAAGTAATATTCACTGTTAGTCTGAGATGGGCTACAAACCTAAATTGGACATATGCATCCTAAAGCATTTTCTCATATGAACTTGAAAAACTGTGTAATTGGTTTAGGCAAGAGGCCTGGTAGGGAGGGAAACATCAGGGGCCCAAATACCAAATAATATAATCACTTTACAATATTCTTTAGATTTTGAACTTTTTGCAATATGTAGTTTAGTATTTAGCTAACATAAATTGCAATGTATGGCAATTTCCCCTGCTGTAGCACCTGGGCTGAGCGTGGACAAAATAGGACACGACACAAAAAGTCCGCTGCGCAAAAATGGCAGCCACATAGCCAGTTTGTAATATGGACATAAACAGCTGAGCCTTGAATTCGTCTGACGATTTTAGAGTCAGCTCTTACTGACAGAAGTTCCCAAATCTGGTCATCTCCCCAGTTGAACATTATTGACTGCGTCTTTGTGTAAATTACCCTTTTTCTTTACCCTGTGATATTTCTATTCTTCCGGTTCTGCACCAGTTGCATGTTGGAATTGTCATAAACTTCACAGATCAATCACTCAATCAGACATTACATTATATCAAAATTGTATCAGGGACGTGGCAGGTTAAAACCTGTTTAATGTCCAGTCCAGCTGTTCTCATACATGTATAGCACCTCGGGATGATATCTAGATAAGTTCAGAGCACTACATGCTACACAAATGCTACACTGCTTCCTGCTTTGGCACTGAAAGGTAGGTTGGTGTTCAACATAGATTACGTGCTGCTCAATTAAATGTAGGACAAATTTCAAAGGGATACTGAAACACACATTTACATTTCAGAGCAGTTTGATTTTTGGTGGACCTCTGTTTTTCGCTGCCATTATGTAAACATCTGTGCTTGTGTGTGTACGATGTGAGTGAATGAAACAAGACAAACGGGAGTTTGCATGCGTGCATTTGCCTGTGCGTGCGTGCCAACAGCTAACCAGCTTCTGTAAAACCAGTAAGCTGCAGTGCTTCCTCACAGTAATGGCTGGTGCACAGGCACAGCAGAGCAGCTTTGGTGATCCATCACTGTGGTTCGTTCACACAGCATCACACACACACACAGCATCTCACACACACACACACACACACAGCATCACACACACACACACACACACACACACACACACACACACACACACACACACACACACACACACACACACACACACACACACACACACACACACACACACACACACACACACACACACACACACACACACACACACACACACACACACACACACACACACAGTATGAGGGGTATTTTATGCCAGCACACTATACTTAAACACCTAGAATGCGTCGCCTGTGCCAGCATAAAGTCTGATTAATAGGCGTGCTTACAGACACGCGTATTGCGAGTACACCAGATGACATGGGTGACGGGTGAAAAGTGCCACGAGCGAACGTAGTGGACGCCTGTGTGTGTGTGTAACGCGTGTACGTTAACAGTGTGTTACTCTGTGTAACAGTTCAGCTGTTAGACAGAGTCTCAGCTTCATATGGTATTGTTTATAAGAAAGCACAACTTACAGATGAACTCCAAGCCCCCACAGAGCTGTCAGGATATTTCTATTATTTTCAGGCCAGTTTTTATTTTCTTGTTAACGAAATCTCTCTCTCTCTCTCTCTCTCTCTCTCTCTCTCTCTCTCTCTCTCTCTCTCTCTCTCTCTAGGTTTGAATGATATCGAATTGATATTTAATGATAGCAAGGGTGAAAGGGATAATTAAAATAATTTCAGCTACTTAAAAATAGTAGGCTAATAGTAAAGTGCAACGCTCACAGCCAGTTCCCAGCTTCGCGCGCGGACGCACAGTTCATTACGCACCAGCTGTAATTAGGTAGGTTTACCTGCCTGCAGAAGCCGTAATCGCTGTCACCCCTGAATATTAAGTAGCCATGCGGACCTATCTAATGAATATTCAGTAGCCATGTGGACAGCAGTCCGTTCACAATATGATTCCATCGGACCTTATATCTACACTGTTTAACCCAATTCGGCACTTATGCACAGTCCCATTATGTTTTACAGACATTCGTAGTTAACTAATGAGGTAAAACATTTTGTTTAAGCTGCATTTTGCTGACTTTCACTCCTAAAACAGGCTAATTAAGCCTCCGGTTTTGACCGGAAAAACGTTAAGTTTATCTGGTAAGTACGAGATAGTCTTTCTCTTCATCTATAAGTTGTGCTTTCTTATAAACAATACCATATGAAGCTGAGACTCTGTGTAACAGCTGAACTGTTACAGGCATACAGGCGTTACACACACACACACACACAGGCGTCCACTGCGTTCGCTGGTGGCACTTTTCACCCGTCACCCATGTTATCTGGTGTACTCGCAATACGCGTGTCTGTACGCCTATGTAGAATTGTACTTAACAGTCACGCGGGTCTTCATGTCACGTATTTGAGGCGTAGTTCACCCGTCACGCAGCCGTCACGTAGGCGTATGTGCAACAACGCGTGTACAGCGTCTGCGTGACGCCTGCGTGACGCCTGTCTGTCCATTGAAAGTGAATGGAATTTACACGCGCACGTTAGACGTTTGATGTCATCGCATAGGCGCTGTACATGCGTTTTAGTATAGTGTGCTGGCATAAAATGCCCCTCATACACACACACACACACACACACACACACACACACACACACACACACACACACACAGAAGTGTCGAATGGGACTGCTGACAGTTTAACACCAACACATTTGTGGTTTGGAGTAAGTGAATTGACAAGAGTGGAAGAGGAGAGCGGCTCACCTGAAGAACGTGACAAAGAACTGCACCAGATCCATGAAGTTACTGTGCTGCGAGAAGGCGATCTACGAGAGGCAGAGAAAAAGACAACAGTTCATGTTAAAAATATGCTTTCATCAGGGAGATTTCGTAACAGGAGGTCAGCATTACGCACTCTTTAGACTGGAGTCGACCTTGTAGATGTGACCAAAGGCACAAAAACTAGCAGTAGACATAACGCTGCCTCTGCTAACAAAGGCAGACAGAGCATATGTATTGTATATTGTGGATAATATATGTATATTTATGACACTAAGCAGTCCAACTGTGCCTTTATTTGCCTATTTGCTTGTGTGTATAATTCTAGAGTCTAGTCTAAAGATTACATATTTTTTCATCCATATGGTTCTCGCAGTTTCTTATTCACTGTGACTAGGAGGTTCCCAGTCTGTCTGCTTATCTGTGTTCCAGACTGCACGCCTGTCAAAGCAACAAGACGGCAGCAGCCGGGCCTCTCAGCTGCCCACAAAAAAATAAAAAAAACTCATTCTTGCACATGTGGGCAGAATTCTTCGCTATGTAATCATCACAAGAGCAATTGTACTAACGATATCCTGTCTTAATCAAGGTTGCCAGTGGCAACAGTAACAGTGGCAGTACCACCTCCTCACCCACTCCTCCTCACCCACTCCTCCTCCTCTACGCCTACAACCCCCCAGCAATCCCAAAAACAGCCTCAAAATGAGCATATTGGTGCAACAACACAACACTGCCTCTCTCTGGTAACATTGGGGTACTGCGCCTCCACAATTCTCCTCACACAACTTTTCTCCGAGGTGACACCTTGGACCAGAACTTATCGCTGCTCCTGCTTATTATTCCTCAGCAAAGCAGGGATTTGCATACAATTCCAGTTGAAAAAAGGAGCAGGGGGGGGGGGGGGGTGGAAAAAAGAGACAAAAGCTGGGAAACCCAGCTGTGTGCATGTCAGATTAGTCCATGAATACTTAATATGTGATTAAGAATTACAATACATGCATACAAAGATTTGATGGGTCAGGATGTGTAGTAAATGTGCAGTGACTTTACACAGGAACAACACAGGGCCAAAGGCACTGGCCTCCGTGGTGTGATGACAGGGGTGTGTGAGTGTTTTGTGAACGGCCCGGGGTCTAATTTACTTGTGTAGTCAGCACCATCTGGCTCGCTAATGTGTTGCTGTTGATTACTGTTGAGCGCTGAATCCTCAGTGTGATCATTTTCCTCCAGACTGTTGAACACTGAAGAGAAGTTCAGGGTGCCAATACACCCGGAGAAAACTTTTAAAAGATGTCAGCAGCATAGATCTCGGTGAGTAACCAACACTAGAGTGGTGTGCTGTTTAATTCCCTGGGTATCGCAGTGGATGGAGCGAAGCACTTATGCTGCCAAGCTCAAGAGTTTGATCTGAATCAGGGTACAAATATGCCATCAATGACTGTGAGCCTTTACCAAGTGAGTCATTCTTCTCCTTTTTTTTATTTTTATTTTTTTACTTTTTATAAAGTTGTTTACTCTTTAAAATATGTCTGTGTAGAGAGGATGCTCTCTTTTTGTGATGCAGATCTTTTGGATTATTTTACGATTGAATTTTGATACGTTTTTGTTTTGGATTAGCTGTTTATCTATCTATAAAAGCAAGAAGCGTCTGTGTGTGGATGTGTGTCTAGGGCATATCTCACTGACCGTTAGTCAGACTGACCTAAGATTTCGTATGTGGCTTGGCACAAAGGTGTGCATCCTCGATTTTGAAGATTTTTAAATTCATTTTTAAAAATATAATTATTTACGTAGGATGTGTTATTCAAGATTTCATAATCCCATTTCTGTTTAGTTTTTTGGTGAACTATTTGATCCTTGTTGTTTGTCTGTAACTCGTTATTGCTGCGTTTTCTTGGCCAGCACACTCCTAATTCTTCTGAAAAGTTAATGAGATGAGGTCTTAAAATTGCCTATTATTGTTAACTACCAATTCAATACCAATATATATCCAAATTATAGTGATATGAAACTGAGACGAGCAGAAAATGACATGACTTTGGGGTGAAAAGTTGGACTAACTTCACAAAGGAATGTGCAAATTACAAAACAACAAAAAACCCTAATTAAGATGATGTATACCAGCATAGTATCTTAATTCCTCAAAATAAATGCGAATAAAAAAGGCAACCTTATTTACAGTTTTGGCTACCACTTTTAAAAGTAAGCGTGAAACGACTAATCTGATCTACTGATTGCTTCAGCACTAATCTTAACAGAAAATGTTTTTAAGATAAAAACCTGCAGCATGAACAGTCAGAACAACTATATATATAGTTTTCATTTTAACTAACACTTCTCATTCACTTTTTGACATTACAATCAGACATATTCTGAAGCAGCGGCTCCATCGTGAGAAGGATTAAGAAAAGAGAGATGAAAAAAAGTGTTGCCTGTACCTCCACAAAGCACGGCAGAGCAATTTTTGGAAATTATCCCTAGTTTCTAAGAAGCCAATCAGACACTTGCAATTAAGAGAAAATGGCGTGAAGGGAATATTTTACCTCCCGTGCTCATGAATGTAAATGGGAGGTAAAAATGAAAGGATTAAAGAAAAACTACTGGAGATTGTGTGGAACTGTGAGTGGCAGGGTTTTTTTAAGAGCAAAGCTTAGAATTATCATACAGAAGCTTTGTCAGCTGGTGTACTGAAGCCCGGTACGCTCCGTGACAGCGGCCTCACAAAGCCATCTACTTCTCTAGGTGATTAGAGATACATACAGTAATTCTTTCTCCTAATGACACAATAGTTCTCTTCAAGGACAAGAAGAACTTCCTGAACGTGAAAAAAAAAAAAGTGATAGGTGCTTCAGCGTCATGTCATCGCCACAAAACTCCATTGTGAAAAGTACAAGCAGGCCGTCTCACTGAGGAGATGTGTGATAACAGTTATTGTAGCGGCTAATCTCAAGTGTCAGCCTTGTGCGGTACTTTGTCACCAAGAGGCAGGCTGATGGTGGCGACGGGAGGCCCGGGTGACGCTCTCGTTATGTGCCCAGCAGAGGGTGACTCTTTAGGGGCTGCAACGGATCTCACAGCAGGGCCTGTCAGCCTGCCGCCGGGCATTAAGACCGCAAAATATTCTGCCTTTAATGGCTTCTGACAGCCACTTGAACTATATTGGAGTTTTGAGGGAAAGTGTCGTTATCAGGCTGCTCAACAGGTTTCACAGAAGAGGAAAAGGACAGAAGGAAGCTGAATATTAAATATGGTGGAGCTAGAACATCCGTGGGTGAATACGTTTTATTCACTCCTGCTGTTTCCTGAATTCCATCAATAAGCTTTCATGGAAGAGGCGGTCAGAAAGGGCAGATACAAAGTACTTGATTTAGTTCATCTATTTATCATTATTCTTATTAATAAGAATAACAAGTGTTGTGCAGCAGTCATGGTGCGGTGCATTTATTAGCACCAAGGAGGTGAGGAGAAAGAGAGGTGCTGTTGACTCTTTTATTATTACAGAGAGAACATGAACCACTGTGAATACAGTTGGATTTTGATTGGCTGCCAGTGTTTCTGAAAGTGATCCCAACAACAATCACTCGCCACTGTTGCTGTCATTACAGTTGTGGTGTGTTCCACTTGAGCTAGAAGGATTTTTAAAACTTTTTTATTCATAGTTATGTTTAGAGTTATCATACTTGTTGTGGATGGCCCTAAATGCACTTTTCACATCTATTATTCTTATTAATAAGAATAGCAAGTGTTGTGCTGCAGTCATGGTGCCGTACATTTATTAGCACCAAGGAGGTGTGGAGAAAGAGAGGTGCTGTTGATTGCACTTAATCTATTATTAAATAGTGAATGTGACACGTGTATTCTGATGGATTTTGATTGGCTCAGTGTTTCTGAAAGTGAAAAACGATATCGCTCACCACTGTTGTCGTCATTCAAGTTCTGGTGTGGTCCACTTGATTTAGAAGGATTTTTGAAACCTTTTATTTAGAGTTATGTTTAGAGTTATCATACTTGGTTTGGATGGCCCTTAATGCACAAAAACGTTTTATGATTTTAAGTCTGTATTTCCTGTATTTTGTTGCCATTTTAGTGGTAATATGGTAGTACAGTATGTCTCCGTGAGTCCACTTTGGTGCAGACTGAACTGTGCCAACAGCTATTGGATGGATGCATAAACTTTTGTGCAGACATTCATGGTTTACCAACTTTATTGATCCCTGGACTACCTCTCGCGGCCTCATTAGGTTCACATTATAGTTTAGCATTGCAACACATAACTTTTATTGGATGGATTACAATGGATTTTGTGTAGACTTTCGTGACTTTCTCGGGAGGAACTGTTATCACTGTAACTTTTCATTTAAAACCATCATCAGGTCAAAATTTAAGTGTATCCAATACTAATTACCAGAAAACATAAAAACGTTCTAATCAGCCTCAGCACGACTTTAATCTAATGCCAATGTTAGCATGCTAGCACATGAAACTACTATGGTAAACACATTTACCCTTGAAACATGTTAGCATATTAGCGTTGTCATCATGAGCATGATGATGTTAGCATTTAGCACAAAGCAACACTTTAAAGTAAGAAAAATATTCAGTAGCTAGCTCAAATATATCTCTATAATATATCTTTTTTTTTTTTTTTTTTTTACAAAATATTGCTGTCCAAATGAATGATTCAGAGCAAAAAATACATTTTTTGTTCATCATGTGTCAAAGTTTTTATCTATTATATTTAGTATAAATTTATATCTATTTTTTATATGTATTTTTAACATTTTATATATTTAATTACTTTATTGATTAATTAGTACATTTTTTTTGCATTTTCTATATCTAAAGTAAAACTATAAATTTTGACTGATTTTCTATATTTATTAATATGCTTTGGATATTTTTTATAATTTAATTTATCTTCATGACAGTTAATTAACTAAGTTACTATTAAATAATAAGTAGCTGGCTGATTTTGAATCATAGCCACCACCGTTGCAAGCTGGTGAAACTGCTCAGTTTGAGTTTCCTAACCTCGCTGTGATCAGGATCAAAACACACCCATCAGGCAGCCATGCGTGGCCCAGATAAACACTACACAAGTCCACACAGATACGCAGAGCGGCCCAGCCAGCTGATAGCTACAGCTGCTGCTACTCCACAGCGGGGTATTAAATTGGAGGCTGTTCTAATCTCTACCATATCATGACATGTTCACTAAGGCACGGAACAGGAGATCACAGCTCTTTAATGTAATTAGTCTGGGATTTGCGTTTCATTACAAACATCATTAAATTCAGATCCATTCTTCATCAGGAGAGAAAAAAAAGGAAAAAAGAGGGGTGGGAGAACTCCTTGCTGACTAATCTCAGTGCAACTCATTTTGCTTTGATGAGCACAGCTACTCAATGGTGATGAAGTCATCAAAGAATCCACTTTGACCATTGTAAAGGATCCTATTTTGGTGGGTCAAAACGATTATATTAAAGTTTTCTTCCTGCAATCCAACACCTGTGCTTTAAAAAAGTTTTATCTGATACACATTAGGTTAAAATTGTTATTTATTCCACAATCTGTGGAAGTTTTGTGGGTAAAATAATGTGTGATTCAATGCAACAGATTGGAGGTGCAACTCGTGCAAGTGGATTCAATGCAGATGAACAAAAACAAACGCTGCAAATGGTGTGTGCATGCTGTTCTAGCGCTACTTCCGACCACGTGAAAGCAAACAGAAGCAACCTTGAGGTGGTGTGTCGGAGAGTGAGCATGAGAAAGAGGGAGAGTTCTGTACAGCTGCACACTAAAGCTGGGAGAGAGGGCTTAGCTTGCACACAGCCCACTCTGAATGCAGCATGTGTTTCAACTTAACATTCCACTTTGCCCTTGCTCTTTCTCGGCTGCTGTTTATGAACCGTTTTCCAACACTGCGATCTCTGCCTGCCAACGCTGGAGTACCAACCGCCTACGGTTACGCACACACACATCCCAATGCCAAACTGCAGTCGACCACTGAAGGCAAGGAGAGTAAGAAAAGGCAACAAAAGGAAAAATGAAAGGCTGTTATTAAGAAGAAAATGGTTCTGAGACGAGGAGCAGAGGCAGAAAAAGAAACAAGCAGAAAATGTTACCTCGCTGACGAAGGTAAAGCTCCATGAGTGCAAGGAAGAAAAAAATGACACGCCTGCAGACCTGCGTGCTTTGGTTTCAAGGACAGGGGTGATCTTCTATATGATCCCACCCAGCAAGACAGAAGGTGAGGTGGACCAGAGGAGGCTGAGAGGGGGAGGGCTCTCTCAGCTTGGCTCTCTGTTCTGCTGTGGAGGTGCACTGAAGATCTCCTGAGGCTGGCTGGTAGCAGCTGGAGCTCTGAGGCTGAGAGAACTAAAAGCCCTCACAAGGCAGGACGACAAGGAAGATGGAGGCAGGATTTTTCTCCCCTACAGGAGGAGGGCAGGGGGAAGGAGCTTGCACTGGGGCAACCAGTCAAATCACTTCCAGAAGCGATCGGGGAGGCACACAGGCGGGTAAAGGCTGCACAGAGTGCACAAAATCCAGGCCCAGAGCACCTTATGCTCCAAAACCAGCAGCAGCCAATCCTGGAACTGCATTCACTCACTGCATGAACAGGAGTTTATTCCATCCTGTATCGAGCTGCAAAACAGCCATCTGACTAACTATGAACATGTGTAATCAAAACGCGGCTTAAAAATGACAGCCACTGAACAGTTTTATTAACAGCCACACATGTGAAGAAGCACATAGAATTTCATTCTGCTCGTGTTAACAGAATATTCCATTTGGATATTATAAATTAGGGCTAATTCCGAAAGTAGATTTTTCTGTTTAATGCGATATGCCAATATTTTTAGGGTTTTCTTTGGACATGTATGCAGCGCTCCCAGAATAAGCTTCTTAATTACGATTTTTTCTCAAGTTTGCAACACACAGCATCTTGCCTGTTTACCATCAGCTGTGTGCGTTAATGTGGTTGTTGTACACAAACCCAGAAGTCAACAGTTTTTGAGGCCTGGGTAGAAATATATACCCAAAGGTAAAGCCCAAATCTTTGGTCATTAGGTGCACACACCTTTTAAATATTGTAAAATACTTGCACAATAATGCACAAATATGACAAATGGCTGCATGTTAATGCAAATATTAATGTTTAGTAGGAATAATAGTATTTTTCAGAATAAGGGTGAAGAGAAAAATGTAATATTTTGTGCATATAAACTTTGTCCTTGTTTTCAGTACTGTACTTTAAAAAAAAAACCATAATTTTGTAAGTAGGTCCTACTTACAAAATTATGGGTTTTTTTTAAAGTACAGTACTGAGATCTGTTGGAAAAAGGGTACCAAGAGAGGCATCTTTGTGTCAATATAATAGTTATTATTGTCTTGATAAGGACACTATAGTGTTTATCACACTTGGCAACAAACCACAGGCACAAAGACAAACTGTATTTAAAGTTCTATCTAAGTAAGCTTTTAAAATTCCCATAAAACAGTTTCTTTTTAAGTACTGCGTCTTCAGTGTTGACCTTATGCTGCACAAGTGTGTTTAACAAGAAACTCCAAGAAACCCAAATACTGAAAAAGTGGTAAAAAAAGAAATGACTTTCTGCCAATCCTATTGAATCAAACTGCTTTTATTCCCATGACTAATGGCCCACTAGTTTGCACATCACATTGATTCCTAACTCTCAAATGTTCTGTGCTGATGTTCTGAGAGGTGGGGAAGTTTAGCTAGATTCACCTAACAAAAGCTGGCAATTGAGTGCAGAATAGTGGAGACTGAATTGAATATTAACAAGTCCAGCATAACATCCAAGGCTGCACGGGTGCTATACACACCTGCTGGCCAATCAGGAACAAATATTTTCTTCGTGGCCATGGTATACACTGTGATCTCAATGAAGTGAGAATGACAACAGAGAATAGCTGGCCTACGAAGAGTTTGTACTTATTCAAGGTTCTCTGTATTCACACTGAGTAACTGACGGAAATGAATAGACTTTCATCTAAAATAAAGCAATTACAGGCATTTAAACCCACCACTACTGGACTGTGCAGCTGACGTACAGTAAGAGCACTACAGAGGGACAGTTTTCTCTCCATCAGTCAGCCACATGGCAGCGGTTCACCGAGTGCAGCGGCGTTTGTTGCTCGGCTGCATATTCACCCCACCAGCTACCAGGCACGCAGATACAGAGCCCTATTGACAACTGCAGCCAAGGAGCCACATCAACACTGGAGAAAAGCTCCTGCACACCAAACGCAGGAAAAAATTTTTCCTCCCCAACTCCAACCACATTTTACTGGTGACTGCCAACATTTGCATTCTGCCATTTTACCAGCCAACTTTTTGGTTTATAGAGGAGAAAAGTGGCTTGTAAATCAGACAAGTTGACCAGTCACAGTGAAAATTGACCGCAGTTTTGCTGCACTTTGATCCAAAATATGTGCGGCTCTGAGTTTATGCGTGTTTATTTATTTGCACACATAAGCACAAGCTGAATATGGCATAACTCTGCACATAAAAGCACATTAGGAGACCTGAGGTGCAATTTTGTGGATGCTTTAATTCAGAATGCATGAATACATACATTCTCAGCGTAAGTAGCCCTGCTGCAGTTGGTGAATATTCAGGACAGCTTGGCCTGATTAAGCTCGTACTCATGTTCCACTTGTGAAATCATGCTTTTATCATATTCACATATTCATATACTCTTTTAAAGTCATGCTGCTCTCGAAATATTTATGTGTGTGGCTTTAAGAAGCAACATTACACTGGCTAAATTTCAAGGTTAATGCACGACAGAATGTGAGGCACATCTGTGATAATTGTTTGAAAACTAAATCATTTATTAAAAAGTGCAATACGAACAAATATCTCTCACATTCCTTCCTTTTGTTCATCTAATGGCAGGTCATTTTGACTTAATTATGTCAGTCAATCTATCTATCTAGAGTTAAATCTAGCCTGATAAGCTGAATCTAAAGACTGGGAAGATGTTTCCCTGTTGTGGATTTCATTAGGGTTTTTTGCCCTTAGTGCAGAGTACACTTTCATGGTTAATTATACATTTCGGACATTAATGACCATTATTTTATCAGGATGTGGGCTTCAACACTGCTATTCTCTGTAGTGTTGACTGTTTTTCACCTGCCTTTTCTGTACAAATGTAAGAGTGTGCATTTATTTCAGTGAAGCATATAATTATTGGTTAAAGTGCAGTAATATGTGGCATTAACTTCTCAGAGATCCCACGCGTCGTGTAAAACCTGAAGAGTAGGCAACTGTTTTTCCAGTCACGGAAACACCTGGATATTGAATAAAACGACCAAATATCCTGAAAATAATCTACGTTGTCCAAAAATGTCTATTTATTATCACCACATTTTAGGATTAGCTGCGCAGTATGACACTTGGAAGTGGATACCTTGTACAGTTTTCAGTAGAATATATATCACAAAGACAATATATTTAATGTCTTAAAACCCCCCAGCCGGACAGTGGGTAATGGTACAAGTAGGGTTAGACCAAAATACTTTATTTTTTGACCTGATATAGTTCTAGTTGTGTTTTAGCCACATTCTAAAGAGGCAAAACTGCAGAAACTAGAAGGTGTTACCTTTCAAATAAAGCAGCATAAATGTATAGTTAAGGCTCTACTTCAAATCCTTCCTCTGCCCTGGAAAAAATCCTAGAAAGGGCCTGAAAAATAACTTCTTAATAAGAGTGGGGACTGTGATCTAGTGCAGCTTGACTCCAATGTCTTAATAAATGATTGATGTCAAATGATTTGATTTGTTTCAAAGTGAACTAGTTGTATTTTTGTTTAACTAAAGAGAAACTTACTTGAATCTTAATGGGCCACGTGAAGTTGCTGACATAGACAAAGAAGGTGATGTTCGGGCTGTTGCGGAAATCAAAGTTCTCGTTGGAGAAGCTGTCTTTGAACTCTTTGATGTTGCTCCGAGAGACGATGGGGATCTCCTCCCCGGTCTGGGTGCCGGCTGAGTGACAGGAGAGAGAAGAACGGAAAAGCATTAGAGAGACGCAGACAGGAGTTAAGAATATGAAGGGAGTTGATGAAGAGATAAGACAGACGAATGAAGTAAACATTAAAACAGACTTTAAATGGGTACACTTTATATACTGTATTTAAACATGAACCCTCTGAACCTCAAGCATTTCAGGGTGTTTTTTTTTTTTCATGCCCCCCTTATATATTACTCACTGTGGCCTCATCTTTAACTGGATTATATAAGTCCTGCACCTCTATGGAAACAGCACAATCATGGCTGTACAGAGGGAGAACTAAAAATTTGTTTTTTGCAAAACACAGTTATAATGCCATAAACGATACAAAATGAGAAGATTTTTTTTTGTTTCTTTGCCAATTTATTAAAAAAAATTGGAATGAAATGGAAACTGAATATAAAACATTTTTCCAGGTGGCAGACAATTACTATGAATATTGGAGAAAAAAATTTAGTTTTAATTTTAATTTATGTTTTATATATACTGAACCATTCTAATTTGTACTACCTCTCTTGTCCTCTCCTCTCTGATCTGTGTAAAAAGCCTGCAGTTCAGTCGAAGTTCTGCTGAATTTTTGTCACGTGATTGCTGATCTTGGCCGGATTTAATGATTTGGGTTTGGGTACATTATTCTTTTTCATTGAATAGCAATTTTAAGCTTAGATATGCTAATTTGTCATGATTTGTTCCAAGAAATTTGAAATCCATCAATAAGTTCTGTTTTTTTACAGTCTACAGATAAGTGGTTTAATTTAGGTCTTTTTTTATTTTATTAAATCACACTTTCTAAACTTGTCGGGGTTCAGAGGGTTAACAACACCTCTTATTGGTTGCCCAGCAGTTAAATTACATGAGAAGTTTCTGAGTTTAACCTACTCTACATTTAGCACATCACAGAACCTGATCCAACTGTTTCTTGCCATAATAAATTGGCAGAAGCCTCTGAAGACACCTGGACTCGCCATCTGAGGACAGGGGATGTGTGAGAGCTGCCACCTGCTGTCCCCTTATGTTACACTGAATTAAGTTTGAAATGTTCAGATGTGAAAAAGAGCCCAAGGTGACATCTTCAAACAGCTTCTTTTTGTCTGTCCAACGGTCAATAACTAAAGATCTTCAAATTACAGTAATACAAACCAAAGAAAAATCAGCAAATCCTTACATTTGAGAAGTTAAATCTAAAGTCTGGCATTATTCAACTATAAAAATTGGTTGCTATCAACTTGCTGTTGTCATCAGTACTTCTTTGGTGTTGTTGAGACCTACCGGTGAAGCTCGTGGCCCAGGTTATGTTCAGGTTGAAGTTCTTTGAGGCATTTATGAACATGTCGAGATCCCGGTTTGGCTGAGGAGGGAGAGAGGACACAGAAAGCATGAAGTCATCATTATCAACAACAGTGGTGTCATTATGCTGCATCATACACATTTGAGAAGAGGAACAATCACAACAAAGAGGAAGCATGTACAACATTTGTAGCAGGTCAAAAGGCCTCTCTGCTTCACTGTAACTGCGGAGCACAGATTTAAATCACCCCCTACACACACACACACACACACACACACACACACACA
Source organism: Centropristis striata (assembly GCF_030273125.1). Lineage (NCBI taxonomy): Eukaryota > Metazoa > Chordata > Actinopteri > Perciformes > Serranidae > Centropristis > Centropristis striata. The sequence continues at coordinate 12,614,863 of NC_081532.1, forward strand.
CACACACACACACACACACACACACACGCACACACACACGCACACACACACGCACACACACCCACACACTCACACACTCACACACTCACTCACACAGCTGTACAAACAGTATACTTTAGTGCAGACTCGAGCAAATATGCTCAGCTAATGGAAGCTGCATTAGCGAAACAAATATTTGAACAAGAGTCAATGATGAAAATGATATTCATTAAAATACAGTAAGTGCAGTTTTACAGTGTCGTCAGCTTTGATAACCTCAAGTAGCTGTAAATTGAGTTTGCTTACTGATTGAAAGGACGTGTTTGTTAATAATTAGAGCTCATTTGATGTGGGATTATTACAACCAATTTTAGAGGATAAAAATTCTGATTACAAATATGGTGGATGATACAGTGACTTTTTTAGAAGGAATTTAAATAGACTTTGTCTATGTGAAATTTGCACTGATATGACTCTGCAAAGGTACTCAGAAGGCCGTTTTCCTTAAACAAATAACTTTAAATAATATTTAACATTATTATACATTATACCTTTTACCTACAATGTATAACGTTGTCAACCAATTCTAGAAATAAAACCTGAGAAAATAAATAAGATAAATAGCTGAATAAACATCAGCACTTTATGTTCAGTGTCAGTCGATTGCTGACTAAATATTTAAATAAATAATATATAAAACTAAAACAAAAACCAAATTTTTAAAATCACCTCAAGAATTGTTTTCTGCATTTTTATTCAATAAAAATAAAAACATTTTCATATCGGCACATATTTGACATATACACCCATACTGAAATCTGCAATAGATCAATATCAGGTAATACATTTGGCTGTATAAATATATTTTTTTTAGCTTTTTTTGTGAAGTTTAATGATTAAAGCTCTGTTATAAACATTAAAAATAATATCTTAATTTATTATTAAAAATGGGGTTAGGAGACACTCCCACTCTAATGTACTAGATACACCTTATTTGTACCCAAACCACGTAGTTTCACTCTACAAAAATGTCGTAACGTGAAGGATCTCACATTGGTTACACAGTTGAGAACCACTGCACTGGAGGAGAAGCTGGGAGCATGGTAATGTTAATTTACTCTCATTGCCAGAGGGGAAAGACAAAAGTTTTACACTCCAGCTTTAAAGATATACAATGTAAATATTGTTAATTTGCCAAATTCTGAAGCATCTTTTGGCTCACTGAATAACTTTTAAACCTACATCAGCATTTAGAAGGCCTCCAGTCACCAGAGGTAAGTCACATTTCTACTGGATTTACATAAAATCAGCACATGAAAATAATGTAATTCCCTGCGACTTTTAAGCATATGTGCATGTGCACACCTCTGGCTGACAAAGGGATCACAGTTCTGCATTGGTTACCATTTGGTAAACACTTCGTCGGGGGAAAAATACCATCTGGAAGATTTAATCACATCCTTGTGTTTCAGTTTCGGCTCCAGATGCTGCAGCCAGGTAAACAGGACTGGACAAGCTTTCAATTGCTGGAAAACATCTGTGTGTTGAGTGTAGTTCACACAACAACATTATACTTCACACTGATGTCATGAAAGTCTGCGTGAAGCCAGAAGTATTTTTCTCTAATTGTGTTTATTTCTGCTATCACTGTATGTCGTATCATTTATAATTTATGCAAATGTTTATATACCATGACTTTCTTGCTTGGGCTCTATTGTAAATTGTTGTTCTGTTGTAGCTTGATACATTGTAATATTTTTATGTAGTTATACCTTTTGATGTACTCAGGTTTCCCTTGAAAATGAGGTTTCAATGGGACTTTCCTAACTTGATAAAGATTTTATTATGATAAAATGCCGCTAAGTAGCTTGTGTTACACTGTTTATATTAGTTAGCTGTGTTGTCACAGAGCCAACAGAAAGTACTCCCATCATAACAGTTTGTGAAATTAAAATCTCTCTCATTGCTTTTGAAGATTACTCAAGCACTGAGAATGCCACGGTTAGTTTTCTTTAATGTGGAGCTTATTGTATATGTAAATTCTGCATTTCTGTGCATTTGTGTCGGATGCTTGTGTCTGCCCAATTAAAATCAAGGAACTCCAGATTTGTTTTGTTTTTTTACTCTTCTCAGATAAAATAAAGGATTATGTGTTCCTTCATGGGTGTGGAAAATTCTTCTTAAACTGAATAAACCATTAAAAATCCATTTGGATTAGCTGAAAAGTGCATCGTCACCAGGTGTTAAATTGGGATTCGCTATGTGGCGGGGGCTCTGTGGTTTCTGGGCTGCCACGGGGGCACGTATGCAACCAGACTACAAAGTGAAGATTGATAGATTCTGACCTATTTTTCCCCCTACCTTACCATCCACCTATCACTCTCTGCCATCTGTGCTGTCAGACTGACTGACAAGTGCACTGAGGTCGCTTCCTCTTGTGTTTCCTTTGTATGGCGGGCGGCAACCAGCGTTAAAGTGCATTACCGCCACTGAGGCTGAGGTTACTAATCCCATAGGTAGATTTCAAGCAAACCCATTGACAGAAATAAAGGGAAACCCTGTTTAAGTTCTGATGTTTGCAAGTTCTCTAACTTCTTTTGGAGTATGTTCTCTACAAATACAAAGAAAATGTGTTTTATTTAACCTTTTTTAACCTCTCATTATTTACCAACTTTCTCATTATTACTATTATCAGGGTTCGAACAGCTTTTTCCAGAGTGAAATTCGAGCACTTTCCAGGTGACGGAAATGAAACATTTGTGGACTCTTGCAGCCTTTATTATCATATCCAAATTGTTACTATGAATGCAAAATATAAAAGTTTACAGAATTATTTTATACCCACAGCAAACAGTGAGTAAAGACACTTTCTCATTTATGGTCAGCCGAGACAAGAAAAAATGTCGACGGGATTGTTTCATCTAAAACTGACATTTTTTTGTTGTTGAAAATAAAGTATTTTTCATTGAGTATCTGTATCTGAATTTAAGCACATTTCTAACCTTGAATATGGTTAAAATGAAGCATTTTCCACGTTTGATTGTTAAACACTTTGTACGAACCCAGAATAATGTAAAGTTTTCTTTTAAGATACATCTGTAGAAGTGACCTTGGGAGAAACTTAGTTGTTTGACAATAAAAAAGGTGAGGAAAAAAAAACTAATTTCCATCATCGTGATCTGCTGCTGACTTTACAATCTTTAATCCTAATAAAAGTGACAGCTGCTGCGGCGGTGGGGCGTTCACTGTCAGAGACTTACCTCCTCAGGTGTGGCCACGAAGTTGATGGCGGTGTAGTAGCGGTCGTCCTCCTGCGACAGGCTGAAGGTGAACTGGTAGTCGATGAGGAGCGTGTCTGTTTGAAGTGATCGAGGTGGTGTGGGTGTGGGAGAATGCGGTGGGGATTACAAAAGAAGAAGAAGAAGAAGAGCTTGATTAGTTTAGTTTGAAAGTCACACAAGAACATGTTTTCGCACAGCGCTCGGAGCAGAAAATTACCCAGAATCCGATTTTCCTTTCAAAATTCTATTGACTTTCTTGGAGCTTTTGTGTGTCTGTGATGAAGGCCATTGAAGAGGTCAGGTTATATGGCTGTGTGCAAACCTGCATTACACTACAGCTGAACATCGCCGTCACTGAACCATTATAATGTATGAAAGGTCAGTGAGTTTACAAACAGAAGGTCAAACATGAACCAAATACACATTTTAAAGTTATCTTTTTTAAACACTTCTTATGATTTGGAAACTTAAAATCCCTTTTTCTTCCATCGACCTGCAAAGAAAAACTAATTTCCTTTCACACGTTGGCCACAACGGCCACTGTAGTCCAACACTTAGTGATCCCGTCTCATGCCGTTTCAAATCGATGTTGGGGAAAACGCTGCCACCGAGACACATTTTAACCAACTTATTATTATTGATGCATTTATGTGAGCAGTGTTTAAATTTTCTCAAGACAGGGTTCATTTTAACTACTTAATATACTGTTATGAAGTCTAATTAAAAAAATGTTGCATAACTATAAACTGATCATGATTTATGTTAAATCCTGATCTGAAAAGTAACTACAGCTGTCAGCTAAACGTAGTGGAGTAAAAAGTCCAATATTTGCCTCAAAGTGTAGTGGAGTAGTATAAAGTTACATAAAATGGAAATACACAAGTAAAGTACAAGTGCATTAATATTGTACAGTATAAGGGCGGGTTATTAAATCACGCTGTTGGGCTCAGTGATCAGCCATCTACCATTATTTATAGCTCTTTCTGTATTCTTCGAAAACATTATTAAATGACAAAAATAATGAGGAATAAGTGTTTGAACCGTGGAGGACAAAGTTAGTTCAGTTCCGTGGTTTCTACATCATCACATTCTACACAGTACTTAATCATCGTTGACAAGAATAATAATGACAGGAGACTAATCTGCAGTGTGGACCAGTGTACTGCAGTCTCCGGCAAAATGACTGTCATCGCAGCAGGGAACAGAGAGAGACGGTCCTTCAAAAGCACCGCTGCATTCGCCGGCAATTCACTTTCATCTACGTCTCACTTTCGATTCTTTCCACCTGCGACTTGTTTAATAAAAAAAAAAAGAAGCTGGTTCTCCTCTGGCTATTATTTCTTTAAACATCAAACTACTTGAGACCCACTTTGATTTAAGAGCCATGTAACTGTCTTGGCACTGACCTGAAGAGTGAGGCCTCACTGTGGTTTCTTAAAGTGACCACACACAAACACACACACACACACACACACACACACACACACACACACACACACACACACACACACACACACACACACACACACACACACACACACACACACACACACACACTGAAGCTGGTAATTGGAATTCAACTTACAGTAGCATGTTCCTTTGAGGGGGTTGCCTTGGTAACGATTCTCGACTTCACACCTGAAAGAGAGAAGTGGACGATACATGAAGGGAAATGAGGCAAAACATGGGGGAAAGAGAGCAAACGGGGGAGGAAAGGAAGAGGGAAGAGGAAGAATAGGTGAATTAGGAAAATTTAATTGCTGATAAAAAAAAAAGTGGGAAGAAATCCACACAAAATCGCACACGGAACCGAGATAACGCACAGACGTCAACCTTCAGTCGGCTGCAGTGACACCACAATGAAAAGAAAACAGATAAAGTAGAATGAAAGAAGGCCCAGTGAAGCTGACAGACATCACCAACCAAACTTCTCTTAGAAATTCACAGAGACAAAAAAATGGCTCATTTTCATACTGATGACCACTCATTTGCAAAACTTTATCTTAAGTTTTTAATGGGTTTTGAGAAGCCCTATGGTAATGAAGGCCAGGGTTAAGCTTACTGCTGCTAGCTCTAATGAACAGCTGCTACTACAGTATGCCAAAAAAAAAGAGTCAAAGGACACTATGTGTTGTCTTCAAACATATTTGCATATTTGCTTGCAGGTTTTTGTAAATTTATGTTTCTAAACAAAATCCTTGAATTTTAAGTGCTTCAATATTTTTGCACATTAAAAAAGAAAAAAACTTCTTGACTTTTGAAGCCATGCAAATTAAGATTTATATCAGTGATGTTCACACAGTAGAGAAGTTTTAGCAGCTTCGAGCTAAAGTAAAGTTCCAGAGTTCATATAAAAAGGTCCCCGCTAGAGATGGGAGGTTCTTTTTACTGACTCGTTTTTGTATGAGTCACTCACTAAAGTCAGTTTTCAGGTCATTCAAATCACCACGTCAGTCACCCAGAGCTTGGTGAATCCCAAACCACCTACACCTGCACCAGAGACTTCCATCTTCGGGTTAACTGACTCCTGAGTCAGTAAACAGAGTTTCACGTTTGGAAACGGTTCACATATGACATGAACATCAACAGTTCCTGTTGAGCTTAGGGTGTCACAAATGTGAAATAAAAAATATTTTTCCACCTGAGAATTGAACTGTAGGTGTCGGTAAGATATCTCAGTTCAAATATGTTCCTGGGCAGGACAGAGAATCTGAGAATGTTGAACTCACAGGTGGCAGCGATCTCCTTTGATGCCTTTGGTGGTGCAGAAGCACTTGCCGTTGTTCGGGTTGCACATGCTGGCGTGACCGTTACACTTGCAGGCTGAACAAAACACATGAAACATCAAACTTAACACCACATCGGTAAGACAATACCATTCTATTATGATTACAAATAACAAAAAAATACAATATATTAAATAATCTGCTCAAGGGTGATAGATTGACTCTTATGTAATATAAATGTGAGCTCCTTTTCCTTTGGACAATGTCTCAAAGTATAAATTGTTCAAAAAGTAATAATTCACCCTAAAAAATGCTCATTTTGTCAGTTTTCTTGAGGAAAACTTTGTTCTTTCGCACATGCCTCCATTGTGAACTGAGAGTTAATCCTTGATGAATCAAAGTAAATCAAAGCTGAGTTTGAAACATTCGTTTACAAACGGTCACACAACTCATGCAATATAATCTAGGTCTCATTTATCCAGTCTTGTGGTCAATATTTCCCAAACGTGCATTTTTGCTAACACCTTGTGTTTGTGAAGTAGTGAGCGTACGACCGGACAAACAAGACTTGGATCATACCGCACAAGTTGTGTGAGAGTTTGTTAATGGATGTAACATTTTCTGCATTATAAATTGTGTTAAAAGAGTTTTTACACCGACACGATAGGCCTTTGATAGGCCAATAACGGCCAATATTATCCGCCGGGCTCTAGTTCAAACACCTAAAGTTTTCATGTAACAAATATGTTTGTGTGACGAAGTTCTGAAACTTTCCTGAATGTTCATGAGTGTGTGTAATAGAGAGCAGCTGTCTCATTCTCCAAGGAAAGGACAGGAAGGAAATAAAGAATCATGCTCTGATCCAAAAGTTTAGCTCCAGAGCCAATTCTGTGCATAGAGGTGAAGTTAAATCTCCCACATGGGCTCTGGCTCCCCCACAGCCAGAGGTGACTTTCCACATCCCAAGAGACAGTTTCTGAGTCTGTCAACAGATGCCAAATGTCTATTAGGTTGGGTGATTTTGAGGACCAGTTTTAGAACACCTGTATAAATGTTAATGTTTGCAATAAATCAGTTTATCATTTTTAAACATCTCCGAGCCTCCTGGTATAAACAGCTGCAAATGATGTAGAAATCTGTGCAACAATGGGGGACAGCTGGTGGAACAACAAGCCATTATGCTTATTTATATGCATGCGTGTTATTCTGATTATTCCTGCATCGTGTCCTTTTTGAAGTACTGATTGTGCACTTTCTTTTTGGTTTACGCTCATAATGCCTCTTGAGTCAAACTGATATAAAGAATGACATGATTAGTCTTGAAGTAAAACATGCCTTCAGTGTCCCTGGCAGGTGTGTCGCTGCGAGCGGAAGGCAGAAATAAGACGCATAAACAATGAATGCATAATACTGACAAGATGGAGCTATGCAGAGAGGCTGGTTTATGGCTGTCACTGATGGAGAACAGAGTAAATTTATATTCCAAGGGGACACCTGGAATTAGAGCGCCCCAAAAAAAGAAAAAATATCCAAAAACATACATCGCAGCTGTAATACATATCGGTAAGCTAAATTAAGCTGCTGCAGGAATGAACGATTGATTTGTTGTCTGATTGACTGACTGTCAGCATTAGCTGCAGAGCGGAGTAAATCTTTAATATCCCACGGGACCGCTTTACTGTGCAGCCAGGAATCAGGAAAATGGCAGACATAAAACTAAACTGTAAAATACTGACAAGCTAAATGAAGCCGTGCGCACAAAGACTGACTGGCTGATTTAGTGCCGCGCCGAAACGGCCCGCGGATACTCACGCTGGCAGCTGCCCCCGTTGGTCGGATCTCCGTAGAAGCCGGAGATGCAGCTCTCGCAGTGTCGGCCGGTTGTCAGGTCCTCGCACTTCTCGCACACGCTCTCGTTGACACACTGGCTGTGACCGTTACACTGACAGGCTGCCAGAGAGTAAACAAAGCACATACAGCATGAAACATCACAAGTCCAAAATAAAGTTTTTTAATAAACAGCCCCGGGCCCAAACACGAATGAATTTGTATGTTAATTTGCAAGTACAGAAAGTAATTTGCAGTCTGGGGATCTGTATGAGTTGTGAACTGTCCACTGGTGCTGCATGTGAGGTCTTCATGTGACAAATACTGTTACTTTGATATCCTCTATGCCCGCCAGGTTCATTTGTCGAGATTTACTACAGAGATCTTTTAAGTCACAATAGAAACTGCCAATTATTTCTGTTCATTTTACATCATAATGAATGAGTAAAACAAGTGAGTGGGCACACGTTTCCCAATTTTTTGGTTGTTAGACAAGAAAGTGGTTTTATTTCTGGGGCACTTTAATGATTTTACACATAATGATCGGTTTACTCATGATGAGGAGCTGAGAAAATGGTTATGTAATGTTCCCTCTGGCTCTGACAGGAGCCTTTTAATGTAAAAAAATAAAAACCAACCCTGATGAGTTATCGGAGCCTGGACTAATATTAAATTGTTCCACAAAAAAAAGGCTGCATTACAGATGTGTGGACATTGTTTTTCATATGATAAGGTCAGGGAGTTCTTCTCTCCATGAGAGACATGATACTTACTTACTGGAGTCTTTTTTTATCTATAAAGCCCTTACTGGAAAATCACCATATTACCTTTTAGAATTGCTTCGTAACTCAGATGGGTTTTATCAGACACGCTCTGCTGACTTTCACAACTTCTGTCTGAACTTTTTACTGAAATTTTACAGCTGGAGCTAAAATACAGCACCTGCTTAAAATAAAGTCACTTACACCTTTCGGACATTTTAGAAATTTGATCTTCAGCCTTCCAACCTCTACTTGTACTTTATTTAAATAGCTTTTTTTTTTATTTTTACATTTACATTATTTTAATTTAGATATGCCCGGTGGATCTGTAATCTCAGGTTTATTAGTAGTCATCCTGGGCCCGCTTTGTAACGTATCCAGATTTCAACAGCGCTTTTTTACATAACTATATGTCATTTTACATCTGAAGTTTCCAAATGTATCTATCAAATTGTTTTCTCTAATCGGAAAGTTTTAATGGCTTTTTGTTATCTTATAATAGTATTGCCTGTTCGCTTTTTTTGTTTCTGGCTCAATGTCATTGTAAATGACATGAATGATCATTTACATTTAGTTGAATGAATGTTGGAAAAAGATGGGCACTGACTGAGGTTTAAAGGAAGACACTACTGAGTAGTATTATGGGAACTGAAGGATCCACTGTTTTCAGAGTCTGATCGGTACTAAAAGTCATGATATCTCGGCTTCTGCGGCTTTGATTTTGACTTGTGATTTTTTATATTTTTCTTTCCATCTGTCTCTTGTTAGTTACCCATCTTTATCAAAGTGCAATCTCAAATAGCTGGAGTACCCCATTGAAAAAAGACATATTTTAGGGCTTAAAAATTACACAATTAATTGCACAATTTGCTGTGATTAATAACAATTAATAGTTTTTTTTTGTCTTTTTACCAGAGCCTGTAATAAAGGGTATTTGTCTGTAATGGCGAGACCACCACAGAATGATGTAAAACAATTTCACTCATATCTTGAGGTGAGAGGGACCCCTTTGAAAATGGCCATGCTGGGTTTTCATCACCAAAAAACTATAATGTCGGAGCGTTAACTAGTCCCTTTCCTGACCAAATATCATGATGGGGTTGGCACCAATGGATTCCTTTGCTTTTCTAGATTTCATATGATACTATTATCTTCACTGGATCTTTAAAACTTTTATTTTTCCATGAGTGCGTTAAATATTTCAAATTCATCACAAAAATTAACATGTTAACTTTGACAGCAAAAATACTAGCTTAATAGATTTAGAAAAGTTAGAAGTATCAGAGGAATGTTATGTTATCACCTCTGCATTCTTCAGGATGTGTTTAAAAATGGTGAGTTGTCCCTTTAAGTGTGACTACAATTGCAGAGATAGCATTATAGAATGTATCAATAGATAATTAAACAAAACTTAAGAGCTAGTTCTTCTGTACCTGGGCAGTGGATGAAGGACCAGTTGTATTTGGCCTCGTTGGGGCACATGCTGGCGTTGAGGGCCGGCTGGGGGCTGGCGGGCAGGCCAGGGAGGGTGGACGGGGCCGGGACCGAGGTCTGGAAGGGCCCGCGATACGAGCCCTCGATGCACTGACCTTTGCCCGTGTTGCTGGGGTCGGTGCACCACCCGCAGCCCGGCTGATCCAGACACTGGCCACAAGTCCTGTAGCCGGAGCAGTTCTCCGCTGCAGCAGAACACACAACACAGATCCATTTATAAAAATGCAGGATATATATAAATATATATTACTGAAGACGTATTTGCTTACCAGTGTGAGCTTGTGCACAATGAGATTCTCTTGTAAAAGTTTCATTTAATCAAATAGTGTCCTCAGAGTGGTGGGTAAGAGTTTGTTAGTAAATAAGGTCCAGCTTTTCCAAAAGTTGAAATTAATAACACCCTCTACACTTCTTCAAGGCTCAACAGTTAATTTAGCTCATTCCTGAGCCACTTGTTCTCTCCACCTGCTCTCCATAGATATTTGCCTATATTTTAATTCTTAACTCTCAGCCCCTGAGGGTTTTCTCTGCCTATGGCTGTAAGCAACAATTTGTGCTTAATTGACCTGCCAGGTTAAATAAATGAAAATTGTTCTCTGCTGCGCCGTACACAAAACAAAGTGCACACCAGAGACTAAGTTATCAAACTATTAAACCAGATTATTAATCCCCATCTCATCTACTGGAGGGGCCAGCTTAATGTGCTCGGCTGAATGAAGGTTAAAAAAACAAACATTTAAAGATGTTCTGCTCCAGAGAGTCACGGTTATTTAAAAATGCTGCTTTTAGGCTCTTTTTTTTAAAGCCTGATGAAGATTGCTACATATGCTCAAGTGGTCGAGTACATTAACTGTAACTGGAGTGTTACGTGAGCTGACTTCAGATGTGTGTTTTCACTTTGGCCCAGAGTCTTTCCTCCGTCCATACATTGCAGCTCATGAATCCTGCCTGGCTATGCATGTTGTCCCTGCAACTTAATCAGAGCATGCATTTACATGTGTCAGAGTGTTTTTCTGCAGCAGCAACAGTAATTTCTTTGCAATAAATAGGAGTAAAACTGGGTAACTGGCATGGGAGATGCATGGAGAGAACTGTGCACACTTAAAAGTTAACATTCAATGGAAAATCAATAGGTTTTGAGTCGGGAGATGTCGATGCCAAGGCTGCAAAAAAAACACTGCAGAAAGGTTTTGACTCTGAGGTATGATGGATCAATGAGTCAAGTCAACTGATGCAAAGAAATTATAGATTACAACACAGCAGAGAAGAGAAGAGGCTAAAAGCTTGTTTTACTGCTCCCTCATTTCCACGCTGGGTTCTTGTAATTTGGTTTTAATTGTAGTGAAAATAAAAGCATTTTAACCAAAGTTAATAGTCATGCATCGTTGGAAACATTGCATTTTCACTTTTACATATTGAGCTTACCTGCTTTCTCTCTAGTTTGCCTAAAATAACTGATAAATTACATATTTCTTTCCAAGAAACTTTCTGGAAGAAACATTTCAACAGTTCTCTAATCGTAAATTCCTCTTTCGTAACAAACCCATTGCATCATTTATGAAAGGAAACCTTTACCACCAAAGTAAATGTACTGAATGTCAAAAATATTAATGACAGAAGGACACTGGCCATCATTTATCAAACAAGCGTAGAAACAAGCGCAGATCTGATCGTATATTTCGTGTTACGACAGGATCCACATGTGATTTATCAAACGATCGTATCTCTCCAATCACATCGGCTGTTGATAAATGTGGCGGCTCAAAACAAGCGTCATTAAATACCACGCCCTAATATAAACCCGATTCAGAAGGCTCACCTCCAGAGTTTACGACACCAAAGGACGCAATACGGCCGTAAGAGGATTCCCCCCCTCCATAAAGTCGCTTTATCAGCAAAGTGCACCGTTACCAATAACAACAGGAGCGAAATAGACACATTACAGAAATACGCAGCGACGGAGGTTTATGAAATTAAAGTACTTATAGTTATAAACTTACACAAGTTCAGTGAATATTTTACATTTGGAGCACAGACTTAAACATTTTCACAGCATTTGCAGTTGCAGCCAGGAGGTAAACAAAGTTTTAAAGTAAGTTTTAATTAAAAAAGAAGAGGAATTTATCAGAGGCAGAAAGTGAAACGCTGACATCCAACAGCTGCAACACAACAAACTGGTTTTGTTTGGCAGCACAAAAAGTGAAAAGGAAGGAAATCAGTGCTGCTGTCTGCATTCAACTCCCAGTGAGTTTGGAGTATTTCATTTATACATCGTGATATATAAAGTTTAATAGCCTATATAATATGCAAATATTGTTATTATTATGATGGAGAGATATTATTCACTTCTTTACATTTAGTAAGAACTCTGTCCCAGTCAGAGGAGCGTGTGGCAGCGCTGATTGGAAATGTTTCTATCCAGAACCACCGGTAGTAAAGGAGAGGCTGACGCTCTGGTGTCCAGCAGGATAACGGTAGCCGAAACATTTAATAGCAGAAAACAACATTTAATAGCCTCGTCTAGTATTCTGTTTAAAGAATTTCACTTCTTTTCACTTCTCCTTTTTACTTCTTTTGACTTCACTTCTGTGTTTTCATAAATGATTTAAGCCATTTTAATCTCATTCTACACACCTAAAAACTGTTATGAAAGAAATTGAAAAGACATAAAATGCTATATAATGTGTTGCAATTATAAAGGTTAAAAAGCATTATGAATATGTTTGAGCAACTATAACTACACTTATAATGCATCATAATCTGCTTGTAGAATAATGTTTATAATGCATTATAGACATGCACTTCATAGAAAGTGATACCAAATATATTTATTTTTTCCATTACATGTAATGATGGAATAAGTAGAAACGAATATCAGTCTCATTTAAAATATGTCTGTTTTGCCAAAATTAAAAAAAAACAAGAATCACAATGATTGTCAAAGTACACCTGTAAATTAATATATGAGAAGGAGAAAAATTAAGAAATGATGAAGTCTTACGTGGACACGTGTTCATGGTGTACCACTCCATACACTGTCCAAAAGGGAAGGAGGCAACGTAGGCGTTGGAGTCGACGCATTGCTTCATGTTGCTGCACCACATGCACTCGGAGCTGCTGCTAGTGCATTCGCTGCACGTGGTCCTCATGGCACACGGTGTCCGGCACTGCTTGGCACTGTGGTTAGCTGCGGAAAACATTTTTTTTTTTAAAGTTATTCTCAAGCCCTTTGGAGTATGAATCAGACAGTCTACAGTATGAATGCATAGATTTCGTGAATGCATGTCTCAGTGGGACTGAAACTCCCTCTGGTAGCGTTCCATTTGCTCAACTCTACCGGACCATGATAAACAGGGTGTTACTGTAGCCAGGGGGCAGAAAAATATGTTTGGCAATCTGGATAACAGACGCAAAAATAGCTTACAAGGTTGATCTTCAAATACTTTTTTGGGAAAGGTCAAACAGTCAGAATTGTGATGCAATCCATCTGAATTTGTTATTGCAACTTTTATAATGAAGCTCAGATCTATTTACAAATGTATCTCAGGCTCTGTCTGCCCTCCAGTATAGTTCTGCTATTTTACATGGTGAAACCATCGTCCACTGCTTATCGCTGTGCAGCACAGAGTTTGAAAGCAGCTGGTAGCAGTTACATCAGCAGTTAAAGGGGTACTACAGCAATTTAGCAATACACTTCCATAAAGTTGAGTACCTCGTAAAAGACGCATTAAAAATGGTCAAAAATGATGCAGCAGAAGCAAAGATATTCAGAGTCTCCAGCATAAGTTACGTTGCAAAAACGGTGGATGCTACATTTCAGATAGTTCAACTCAATCTTTCATAAGAAGTTAAGTCATCAAGTATGGTCATGTCTTTCAAACTTGATGTTCCTTGTTAACTAGTAGGTAGTTAGTTTACTTTAAAATGAGTGGCCCACCCCTTTAACTTAAAGGGACAGTTTGGGATTTAGGACTAGGTTAGATTTACTAGGTTACTCCACAGAACTACTAGTAGTTATATCACTAAACGCTGTCTTGTATTCACTGGCTTTTATGACCTAAATAGTGAAATTGTAGTAGTAGTTTTGTGACCCTGCCAGCTCAAAAAGTAAACTAGTATTTCATACAACTTTATGTAATTGTGAAATTCCAAACTACCCCTTTAGAATATATAATAAGAAAGGTTTCTGTATTAAAATGTTTAAAAATGACTAGACCTATGTTATATTTATATTTATTTATATACCTATGTCACTTATCATTACACTACTCACTATAGGTTTTATATAATCTTGATCTGTTTTTATATTTTTCATTTTTCATTCAAACTATTATTTTTTTCCCCCTGTAATTTATATTCACACCTTTTTCTTCCGTTTTTGCTGCTGTGAAAAGTGAATTTCCCCGTTGTCGGATCAATAAAGTATAATCTAATCTAATATATCTAGCTGAGTTGTTTGCTTACATTATCCCAAATTGTTTCCAACAATTTTCAAACTCAGAGAAATCTGTCCATCAATGCCATCATATCCCCTTTGCATACATCAGTGTTGTGGTTGTCGGAAGCAGTCATAAATGGTCTTTTTATCCATTTTTAAAGATACACATTTTAGTCATTTTTTAACTCCAAATTTTAACCAGATGAAGTGCTTTAGTCATCAGACGTCTGGATCGTAAGTTATCAGAGAAACAAACTGAGTAAAACAGTAGCAGCAGCTCGGCTCCAGCCCTTGGGCCAACATTCCAAACAGCATGGGAGAAAGACTGATTTTAAAAGTGAAACTGCTTTATTCAGTGTTTTAGCAGTTTTAATCACACGGTCTGTTTGTTTTGGCGAGGAGGAGACCTCAGTGGAAAATTCAGCTCCTGATAAAAACCTTCTGAACGTTGAGCATGGAAGGAATCCTAACCGGGAGAAACTGACAAACTGCAATGACGCCATTGATCCGTTTTCTATTATTGTTTTGATAAAGAGACCCTTAGTGGCAGATAATTACATGAAACTAAACTTACAAACAAAATTTTTTATCTACCGTGACCAATGCTGGGGCAGAGTGCACCATATCAGGCTGATAAAAGGCTGATCAGACAGACCAGGAGTGTCAGGAACAAAAATAAGCATCAGACATGATGATTTGAAAACAACAACTTGTGTATATTGAATATCTCAGAAGGGCGAGACAGAAAGACAAACATGTCAGATTTTTTTTAGCTATCTCTCAGCTAGTTTGACAGCATCTTAGACATGCACCTTGATGTCGAGGATGTTGACACTTTTGCTTTTTCGATGTCTCAGCTTTCGGCCCCATTACCTTTGCATGTTATGAAAGGCCGCAAGCTATAATTTCTCAGAGCTCAAAGTGGTCTGACATTTCTCTCGACCAACTTGTGGCAAGAATTTAAGATTGACTAATTCAACAGCAACAAAATGCATAAATCTAGTTTGATCCTGGCATTAGATGTCTGTAATTTAAATGCTTTGATGAGGAGAAGCAAAGAACATTATTAAAATATTAAAAGTTTGGTCCCTGACATGTAGTGTAGTGCACACGTTTGGTGGTTGTGAATTCTGGTGAGTTTATAATCTAATAGCTGTAACATTTGCTGATAACTACATGCTGAACATTAATTGTTTCAGGCTTATTTATGTTTCGTTTAGATAAAATGTCTTAATGTGTTCTGGCATACTTTCCCCCAGGATAAAACAAAACTTTCCCCTTTAATTTTTATCTACCAAGTACTGTGAACCCACCTGGCCGTTCACACAGGCTGCCGTTAACTGGGTTGATGCAGGTTTGTGCTTTCAGTCCGCTGGACGCCGGCTCAGCCAGGTAGCCACAGAACCCGGCATCACTCGGTTCGCCGGGCAGCCACTGCAGGGTGGTGTTGGTGAAGGGCGACATGTCCTCCCAGCACCAGTAAGACACGTTGATTTTCCTGAGACCCACCCAGGGCGTCACTGTGGCCTTGTACTGCAAATACATAACAGAATGGCAGTCAAACGAAGAACTTACACATTGATCTCTTTAAAATGAATTCCTCTTCAAACTTTAACAATTTCAGTCAAATTTCTACTATTGCCTCATTCTTCTTCTACTCTTCATGTCGAGCTTTCTTTTAAAGATTCAACCTCTTCACCTTCTGAACCCTAAAACCCACTGGCAGGTTTGAAAAGCATGTTTTCTTACAAAAAAATATGCTTCAAAGACAGAAACTGTAAAAGCAAGCCATATTGTGGGATTTTTTTACTTTCCAACAGTCCCTGAAGGGATCAAGTGAGATAAACTCTTTCGTCATACAAAGTACCCAAATTAAAGCTTAAAATTAAGATATTTCAGTTAAAAAAAATATCTTTATTCTACATGTCTCGTTTAAAATTAGGCCAAAAATAAACAATTTACCCTAACTCGATCGTGTAAATAACATTTAATCATGTGCTGCTCTGCCTAATTGAGAAGCTATGAATAACTCGTGCTTAGAGCAACAGTCGTGACAAAAATTTTGCGAAACTTGGACTTAACTGCAGGCTGTTTGCACACAGCAGAGGAGGAGAAGTGGAGGTTGCAAAATGTAAATAGTTTAATATGTATATTATGCAGAGCCACAATTTCCCAGTATTGGTAACGCTTATATGTGTATGTAAAAATAGTGCAACTAAAATAATTTATCAAACAAATTCAACTTTTTATGATTTATGGCATTATAACTGTGTTTTGCTGGACAAAAGATGTTTTGAAGATTAAGCACCTCCGTTGTTTTGTCATCTTTTCACTTTAAAGCCTCAAAAAAATTTGAGAGACGTCTTAAGTGCCAGTTACTCCTTAGCTGAAGACTAATGTGACTATGTGACTTTGATTTTGATTAAAATCACTGTCAAAAACTGACATGTCATGTTGTTTTATTGTCAGGAATCACAATGTGCCCTGGTTGTAAGCAACTCAAACAGAGAGAATTATGTCAGCAATATTTCATCTGTACTGAGCGGCAATAAAAGCAGCTTGACTTCACTCCACTTGGGAGGCTGTTATCCATCCCATCACTGATCAATGGCCATGCTGTTGCAGTAGTAGTAAACAAAGAGAGCTCGATCGCTCACAGACGTGGGTCGAATTACTGTTCCATCGGGATTTAATTGCATTTTTGTGGATTGATTGTCTAAAAATAGTTGGAACTGCTAAAAGTGTCAACATAACATGGCATGTGTCTGACTCTGTGTGTCCGAAAAGCATTGTATTGTTAAACCGAACCATTTGAAGAAGAAAAGAAAAATATTATTCCAGAGAAATTAGGTTTTATTTCTTCTCTACCTTCAAGCACAAAGATTACCTGGAACTGAGCAACAGAATTGAATTCAGACCAACAAGGGAAATCTACACAATTTCATTAGTATGGATGGAAAACACTCTTCACTTCCAGGCCTGCTTTTTGTTTTAAACTCAAATGCTTTTGTCTTATTTAGCTTGAACATTACATATGCCATGTGGTGGCTCTAGGGAACTTTGACAGATCCTATTTGCAGCTGTGAATGACAACATGTTTCATTGAAGTGCAGCTCGGGTCGTTAGAAATGTAGTCAAAGTGCTTTTGACACGAGGAGGATTACGTAATACTCTCCAGTCAGCTCAAGTGTAGGCACATAAGAAAATATTTAGACAGATGTGTACAAGTGTGATTAGTCCAAAAACATTTCTACTCATCAGCTTGAGACTTCTTTGTACAGCGCCTATTAATTCAGGAAATGGGATCGTATGAACCCCATAACAGCACAGGAAATGTGTCCCATTATGAAGAGGCCTTTTATTTCCATTATCAATCATTATGATGCTTATTTTCTTCATTTAACAATTCCTAGATTCATTGTTTCGTTCACAAAAAGGTCTGAAAATTGTGAAATAAAGATCATTTTCTGAGAGGAATGCAAACAATTACGTCACTGAAGAAGCAGGTACAATAGTTGGCATGTTTGCATTAAAAAACTTCCAGGTGAGTTTTAATTTCTCCATGTAATTTAAACACAAGGTACATATATTGTGCGTTAGCCTACACAGTTTATTTCTCGGAATATTTTCTCGGAATATTGCCCTTCCCCCAGTTCCTTCTTTTTTTTTTTTTTTTTTTTTAAGATTATTTTTTTGGGCATTTTTATGCTTTATTGAAAGTGACAGAGTGAAAGGGGGTGACAGAGGGGAAGACACGCGGCAAAGGGAGCAAGGCCTCAGCCTACATGGCAAGCGATCTACCAGTGTGAGCCACCGGGACGCCCCTTTTTCTTTTTTTAATACCTAAATGGCCCTTATATTCTTTCGTATAGCCAGTATGTAACATTATTGACATGTTTTTTGTTTTGTTTTTGGCTAGAAATGTATTTTAATTGGCACTAATATGCCATTAGCATTAGCTATTAGCCATTAGCCCACTAGCTAGGGAGTGAAAATACATAGGAGAGAAAAAATTTCAGATCAGATCTCTCCCATACATAAATACATATTTCCAGGTAACCAAATTTAATCAAATCCCCTTCTTAAGAAATGTAAAAGTGACATCAAACCTAAATATATACTTTAGTTTAATGTTTTAAGGTTGTTTTGCCCAGTTTTACAACATACATTAGTTGTAAATGTTACCAGAGTTCAGAGACAAACCCTGATGGACTTAACACTGAACTCAGGCAATTCGACTCTTCGACTAAAATTACAATTTACATTTGAGTCAACACTAAAGCTCAAATCAGTTCAGAATGAGACATTAGCTTCTACTGGATTCCTTGATTATGAAGTAAAGAGTGCAGGATTGTAGCTACAAGTCCACTCACAGACAGTATCTATAAAGACAAATGTATTCAGGACTTGTTCAGTAAATCATGTTTATACTGCTTCTCTCAGTAAAATGCAACATTTGCACATATCGCCTTTTTTCTGCATTCTGTGTGTTATGTCCGTTTACAAATTGGATGCAAAGATTGAAAGTGAAAACTGTACATTTCCACATCATTCACACGTCTATCTGTAGATATGTGACCTGCATGTGATGATATAAACGGCAGCCTGCGATGGTTAGTCGATGGTCGGGATAGATTTCTGCGTATTCGCTCTAATGGAGCGAGTAAGAGATGTCTGAGCTCTGAGGAAAGAATCTGTTAATAGGAGATTTGTTTCACGCTCACTGGTCCAAAAACCACACAGAAAAAGAATCTGAGCGGACTTCACCTGCAGGTTAAAAAAAAATCAAAAAAGGGCAGATACCACAAAGAATCCCAAGTGACACAACAGCAGTCAGGGGTTTGGTTTATTAGAGATAACGTAGGTTTTATTTTGGGCATTTTTATATTTTACTCTCTTGAATGTCAGATCTTTTTAGATTCCTTTTTCTTGTTTCATCTGAACTCATGCACCTCTGCTTCAAAATGAAAATCTGTCAAGCAGACGCTCTTTGAAGCATATGTTCTTATTTATTTAACTGATGTGTAACTCTTCAGTCGTGCTGTAACACTCTTTTAACACCACTCCCTCTCTCTCTGTGTCTTAAGTGTTCATGATATCTTTTACGCTGCAGGTGTGACGCCTCAATTTCCCCAAGGAGAACATTTAAGTTTGTCTAATCTGATAATTAATATGCAAAACTGCTCCTCCTTACCACCACGCTCATAATCTGCAGCTCCTTCAGGACAAAGTCCACCTTCTTCTGTGTGGTCAGCGAGGCCAGGACAGCGTTGTGGCTCCTGCAGGCCAGCTTGGCGTTGTCGTACGAGTCCTTTGCGGTGATGAACTTCAGACAGGAGTTGCCCACCAGATGCCAGCTCTCCCCGCACACGTTTTCTATTATAATAATAATAAATTTTATTTGTAAAGCACTTTTCATACAGAAATCTCAAAGTGCTACAGAAACCAGAAACAAAAAACAAAAGACTAAGAGAAAACTCAGACACATTTAAATCAGCAGTAGAACTATTGTGGAGAGGACAGATAAAGAACTGGTACTATAGACACAACAGGTTGGTAGGCTGATGTACAAGTTGACGGTTAACGGGTCGAACTGCAATATATGTTTTTTTGGTATCTTCATGATCTACTGTATACATCCATCAAAAGTATAAAAAATAATATTTTGAAGCTGAAAAGTTTTTCTTCTCTCTTATTCCTACAATTCTCCTGTAAACCCTGCAATGCAATAGATTGTTTGTATAGTGTTTAATAATCAAAAACAATGTTATAACAATGTTGTAATATTATTTTATAAAGTTTATTGTTTGAGAAAGTAGCTCTAAAGTTTTTTATTTCATCAGACAATAATAAGTCAAAATATTGTGTTATAATCTGATAACTAAATACAACTGAAGTGTAAACAGTTTTCACTGACTTAAACTAAAATAGTTACAGTTTTCTTTGATTAAGATAAAAAAAAATGCCTAGACTTTTAGTCAACTTCTAAAATAATTGAAAACCAGGATGAGGTTGACAGACTTGATAATAAATAGCTGACAACTTTGCAGTACCTGGCAGTGAGATGCACTCCTGGTTGCGAGGTTCCCACTGACAGTTCTGGTCCACAGCGCAGCTCTTGCAGCTGGTTTTCTTGTTGCACACGTATGAGGGGTTGTCTTTGGGGCAAACGTCATACTCTCCTATGGCCCCCTGCGAAGAGACAGCAGGAAAAAAAACCATTAAACAGCTATAATATTTGGAGCTCCAAAGAGCTGCACTTGTGTCATTTATGAAGGCATCAAAATGTTTTAGAGATTTTGGAAAAGATTGAAGAGTTTGTTGCCATGATTAGAAAAAAATACTTCCATTTGTTTTTCTTACTGACAATTCAGCAATTTGAGTTGAAAGCCAAGTTATCACAAGTGTTAAATTACCAAATAATTGCAGTCAAAGAGGCCACGCCTTATTAATCAGATATTTTGGAGACAAGTGCAGATCAGAGTGCTGGAGGAGCCACATTAACTGTCTCTGGGTGTCATATTGCACCTAAACGAGCTGTGATTTAATCGCAGATTGATGAATCAGATGCAGTGTTGGAGATGAGAACGTGCTTCATCAGTCATTTATCTGATCATTACTCACATTTGACAATTTATAAGGTGTAATAACTCCTAGGTGGAACTGAAAGGGAGGTTCGTCATTACAACATTTGTGTGTCCTATTCAAAATAGACTAAAATGTGCCAAAGCTAGGGGAGCTGCATAAGAGTTGGATTGTGTCTGAGCATTCATTATCCCGTGCTTCAAAGAGCCAAGGACTGTTAAAAAAGACTACTTATTCATGCATTAAACTCTAAAATTCTAAAAGTCTAAAATTTCATTTCAGCTTGTACAGAAGCTTTTAGTAATATTATTTATTACTAGAAACTGTACTCAGTAGAGAGCAGATCTCTACTAACAGTAAAGTCTCAAAGTTTTCTTCAAGATGCATAGACTAGTGTAATTGTACTGTAACTGACAGTCCTAGGTGTGTAAACTTAATTAGGGAAATACAATGAAAGAAGAGTTGAATCCCTTCCAGCTTCTTTACATTCAGGATAGCTGCAAATTATTATTTTTAAATTACTTCAGTGGATAATAACATATCTGGTAAGGAATTAATCTGCAGATGCTCCGGTTCAAAATTAGATCAAACGTTTCCATGGATGTCGGTTTTTGAGCCACAACAAATATCAATATGTGGCCTGCAAAAGACAAGGAAAAGGCTTGTTTTTTTTTAGTCTAGCCGATTGCCAGAAATGCCTTTTGTTATGAGAGTTTGACAATTAAATGAGGTTACAGTGAATTTGCCCGAAAAAACATTAGGCTGGTGGGGGAAGTGGTTTTCTAGATTAGCTGTGGAGAGACAGTGGCAGTGTTCCCATTAAAGTTTAAGCTAATTGTGAAGCAAAATTCTGAAGTTTCGCATTAACGAAAATGCAATACAAAGCTGCATTAACATACTTTCATCAGAAGATGGTATTATAAGATTGTATGTATTGTTGTAGGCTAATCCGTCAGTAATAAGTGGAAAGAGAGGTTGCTGATCTGACAACTTTGGCCACCCACAAGAGAAAATGGAGAGAAGTCTTCAGGAATTGGATTCAATTTGGCAACTTTAAATTGTTCTTTACAGTTTTCCAGAGCATGAAACAGCTGATCAGTCATTTGAGTTAAATGTTCGTTACGTGAGAACTTGTTTGGAAAAAGTGTTCTCATCTCCTGTTAAGTGCATTAACTATTTTACAAAAAAGATAAAATCCTTCTCAAGCAAGTGTAAAAACTTTAAGTTTTATCAAATTCCTCTGTTTCCATCAAGCTTTTCTCATGCAAACTGCAAGAAATTTGTTGATGTTAACACAACTAGTTACATAAACACACATCGAAAACATGATCCATCTAGCCTTACAACTGATGTAGATAAAACTCTGAAAGTGAAATGACGTTATGCCCATTTATACGTCAGATTTGAAAGATATGGACATGCAGGTATTTGCGATGTGTGCTGTGGGTGTGAGGACGATGAGCATCGTCAGTTTTCTTACTGTGGCAGAGGTGCAGTTGCTTCCCAGAGACACACACTGGCCTGAACACCACTGGCAGCCGTTGGTGTTGGCAGTGCAGCTGTAGCAGTCTGTGTACTGGTCACACCTCTCGTTGTCAGAATCTGCAACATTTGGAACAACATGGAATGTTAATAGTTTTGTTCTAAAAAATAAAAAAAAGGACAATAGTATGACTGTGTAGTTTCCTGATGCCTCGTCTGGTGAATAAACAGCCCGCTGTTTTATTTTTATTGTTGTTTCTTCTATTTTTCAAATTATAAATGGAGGGCTACAAACTCAGTGGTTTTTCGAGAATTGAGACACTGAGACAGAAACTTAAGTAAAAGTACAGTAGTTTATATCTGTAACAATGTGCAGTATTTAATGAGATCACTGTGTTTTGGATGTAAATATCTTAATCTGTAAAGTAAGTTATAAATACAACTGTGATATAAATGTAGTGAAGCCAATTTCCCTCTGAATTGTAGTGAAAGTCACAAAAATGGAAATAATCTCTCCCTACACTACATACACGGGTTAACTAGATGTTTTGTTAATCTACTGATTGAAACACTGTAATTCCTCATTTAGAATTTGACTACAGGCCTAACATAGAAGCTCAGGGAATTTATTTAGTTTCTGTTCATTTGTCATTCGGCAGTTTAAGCAATTCTGATTGTGCCGTGAACCACAGATCAGTCAACACTTCCAGGACATGAGGTTTCTTCTGTGGGAAACTGGGACAGAGTGACTGCCAGACAGCAGCAGAACAGGAAGGCCTCCCTGGTATTAACTGTGGCTGAAAGATATTCTGAGACGCAGTTTCCATCTGCCGGCACTTCTGTAGACGCCGACACCGGAAAATGAGACCGGCCGTGTTGGGGGAGCTGAGGATTTTGCAACAAATGGCAAACAGAAGAGAATTCTCAGCGGGAAGCGGGGAGACCTGGCTGAGCTGTCCCTGATGATTACATCTTCCTGTCCTATCTGACACACGCACGCACGCACACGCACACACGCACACACGCACACGCACACACAGCCACACAGGGCAGTGCACCCTGAGAACTGGGACACGCTGTCATTTTGAAGAAAAATTAATAACCTAAATGTAGTTAAATGTGTTTATAGGACATTGAATGCATGAAGAACATGCACACTCCCATATACTCTCCGGTATCATCAACCAAAACAATTTTATTATTCGAAATGTATGTTTTAAAGGAATTGTCGATTAATGAATGCATTTTTTTATATAGTTTAAAGAATGTCTGAATATAATAAAAGAGAGATGACATATGCACAGGAAATATGTGCAAAATTTACATCAGTTACGAGAGTTGAAAAACTTTGACAAGACAACAAAAATTCACATGACAGTGTGTCACAAAAGTCAATCATCACTGAGATTCTCCTGACATGGAATGCTGAATCATATATATATATATATATATATATATATATATATATATATATATATATATATACATTACTCTGGTGAATGGAGAAAAGTAACTAAAGAAGTTGGACTAACTGGTAAGTTCTCAAAATGAGTTAATTGATTCCAGTGAATCAGTTTACACACTTTACTATGAACGAAGTTAGCACTAGCATTAGCCAAAGTTAGTGCAACCACTGGCTTTCCTGTCATACTTTGATTCAGATTCAACAGTTCATGTAATGCAAATAAACACATATGATCCCCAGGGTCTCTGCAGGTTTCAACAAGTCAAATTTAAGACTTTTTAAAAACTTTTTTAAGACCATAATGAATACAATTTAAGAACCATTTCACATCCATACTGGCAAAAATATGTATGTATGTACATATGTTCACATCTACCGGCTTCAACCCTGCATTGAATTGTTCGGTCTGGAGACACAAATCCTTGAATTTGCACTTACCAATCTTACACAAGTAAGCTTTGCTGTGGGCTTTCATTTTTTTTTTTCTGTAGCTATACTAGCCTGTAACACACCGTTCATGTGCACTGCACATGAGCTGGTTGTGCTCAATAAATTCTGACCGGGCTGCACAGGTACTTAGTTCCTGTGGTTATGTTATAGGGTCCTCAAAAATCAAAACATTGAAACTGTTTTTTATGCAGTTCATGCATTTGTTTTAAATAAAAGTAACTTTAATACATTTTAAGACCTTTCAAAAATCATATTGAAGACGATATATGATATTTTAAGAGAATTTTAGATATTTTAAGGCCTTAAATTCAAATTTTGGATTTTAGACTGTTTAAGACCACGTGGATACCCTGGATCCCAGGGAAAAGATCTTTTTTTATGAATCTGCTGCTTATAAATTAATCAACTGAGCAATAGTTTAGTTAAAAAAGAATGTCTGAAAATCCTGAAAAATGCCAATTACAGAGCCCATGGTGATCCTTTCAAATATATTGTTCTGTCCAACTAAAAGGACAAAAACATATTCAATGCAAGACTGAGAAAAGCAGAAAATCTTCACATTCAGCTGGTGAACATTTGGCATTCTGGCTTGATAAATGAATTAAATCATTACCAAAAGGTTGACCAACTAATTAGATGATCCAGCTTCAGCACATAATGACACATACAGAAATGACATTCGTAAAAATGACAGCAGGACAGTTTCTAAAGATGCATGAAGGCCATGATTCCTTCATTTCAAAACCTCACACACACACAAAAAACATCCCGGTGACACAATTTTTTTTTTGGCATTTTCACTCTCTGATGTGCAAGACTGCGTTGGCAGTCTGTGACAAACAAGCCGTTTCTGCCAGTTTATGCATGCCATCGGACATCAGTGTTGTGAATGCAGATGAGTTCTGCAGACACTCGAGAAAAGACAGCGAGGATCTAAAATAATCTCGGATTAGTTTCACATGGCAGACGTGCACCGATGCGGGATTTCAAAGAGATGGCGGTGTCACCTACATGATCGTGTGTTACAGGAGGCTGGAAGCTGCTGCTGTTCGCCTCCGATACCGTTGCTCTCCCAGGGCAGGCAGGTCCCCTGGGTGCTGTTCCAGACGCAGTGGATCCCCGGCCAGGCCTGGCTGCAGGACGCCATGCTGGAGAAGGCCGCGCAGCTGGGCGAGGTGTACATGAGGACGTCGCTGAGCAGCAGGCTGTTGAAGCCGCCAAACACGTACATCACGCTGTAAAACAGAAGAGGGACAATGTTAGAGGGGTACAGGGGAATGTGGTAAGAAGATGTAAGGGATTCAGGAAGCAAGAGCGGCCAACTCCTGCACCGCAATCTTCTCCAGTTGTGACCTTTTGCGCGCGGTGAGAGCCAGAGGAGCTTAGTCCGAGTGCTCTTCTGCCTCTCTGGGCTTCAACCTGCCTCACAAGTCTGCTAAATCCCCAACAAGCGCTCTCTTCTTGTGCAGATGGACCTGACAGACCCCCCTGCTGTGTGTGTTTGGAGGCAGTGTGTAGGGCATTTCTCAACATCTCTCTCCACTGGCCTCTGTTCAGCTGCTGGGATTAGTGTGTGTCTTTGTGTCTGTGTGTGCCGGGCAGGGCGGATGGGTAATTTGCACCAGTCTGATCAAAAGTCCCTGCGGATCACAGAGGGCACACTTCAACCGTTCGCTCTGGACATCCTGCTGAGCGCTTGGATCAGAAAGACGAGAATGTGGGAGTCTTGCAGTGGACCACATAAGTGAGCAGCTTCCTTTTCTTTCTCATTTAAAAAGATGAGAGTCATTGAAGCAAAGGGCGAGCGAGACAATTAAAGGATGTATTAAAGTTATAGGAGTTAAAAGTGACACGGCACAGAAGGACCGCGAAATGCAGGAATGCAGGTTTGTAAAAAGGATCTTTTAGTCGAGATTTAAGGGAAGTCACTGAGGAGGCAGGACTACTTTCAAAAGAAAGAATGTTTGGGGGTCCCTGACAGCAAAAACACTCCTCTCTCCTTGAGTTGTAAGTCAAGACCAGGGATAGCAGAGTTTTGTAGCAGGATCTGAGGTTGATAGGTACATATGGGGGAAAAAAGCTCACAAATCTATGTTGGAGCAAGAACGTGGAATGCTTTAAAAGTAAAACCTTAAAAATCAATTCTAAAATCAAGTGGAGGCCAATTGAAAGAGGCTAAAATGGGGGTTAGAGTACTGAACGTCTCGACCGTACTTTCTTCCAACATCCTTATTTCCCCTTCAACATTCAAATTAAAACTTTGCTGTTGTCTTTTGAATAAATTCTTAGAGTGCATTATTGGAAAGTCTCTCAATTGTGACGATTTTCCTTTTACAGACTTACTGTAAAAAAAAATGCTTTGGAACATTTTCTTTCCAAAGCAGAAATAAAGCAGAATATTACTGCTCTGAAGTCTGTCTGTGACTGCGTTAAATCTGAATTGGATCAATGAACGAATGCTTGAACAAACTCTTAATTGCTCCTGAGGAACAGGAGTCATCAGTGAGGATTGACTCGAACAGGGCTGGTGATTCATGTTAATTTTTGATGCCTCCTCTACAACAGGATGTATAATTTAATATGGATCGCTGTGTCTTGCTCTACTGGCGGTGCAGATAATACTTACCGATGAGTCATCCCTTCTGGTCGCAACACCATCCCCATCACAATCTATTCATATCGCAGACTAATAATGAAATGTCATGTATGAACGCACAGCGGATTATTATCCAAGGTAACAAGTTGTTTTTTAAAGGTCTCTGTCAGGTGGCCTTGGTTCTAAGTGTTTGCCTTTTTTTGCCGTGCTGCCACAGAGTTTAGAGTAACTTAACCTGACGCTGATTTTTTTTCTTTATCCACTCTGCTTATTGAAAAAACAAGCACCATGCAATTGTCCCTACATTCCTGTAGTGAATAAACAAGAACCAAGAATTTGACGTTTTCTATCCGATCACATATTCAGTTGTTGTAAAAAAATATTCATGCAATGTTCAGAGAATCTGCACACTGGAAATTCCGAGTGCAAAGAGATGTGATCATGAATAAAAGAACTGCGAAAGGAACCTCTAAAACTGTAATTTCCCATTAGAAAAGCGGAAAGTCCCATAATGTAAAACTTTAGTGCAATGCATAGGAAAAGAGGAAAACGACACGCCAGCACATATTTCCATCAGATGCAAATATATACGGAACATGTTTGTTTGTATAACGTATTCCGTTTGGAATCGTCTTTAAATACCATGAGTGCATAATTAAATATGAGTGGGCCCCGGTGGAAATAAAACCTGTCACTCCGGTTTACATGCACTCAAGAAACAAGGTTACTGAGAGAAATCAGGTTAAGGCTGAAAATCTGAGAACATGTTTATACACAGTGCAGCATCCTCCCCTGACTTACTCCCCATCTATTTTAAAAGAGTGGTATATTAATGATGCTTCTGTGACAAATTAAACAAAAAGAAAGAGCACTGAGTGTTAGACCATCACAAGTCTCCAGAATATCAGTACTCCTCGGTGTTGATTCAAGTCTGAGAAAATGTGCTGTATCCTTTGGTTTATTTTATTGTTTTCAGTTAGCTTAATAGTTGAGCCCAAAATACATAAAGTTTTTTTATGTGCAGCACTGTAAGAACACTGCTTTTAATTTAATGTGCAATATGTATGTTTCTGCCTTCAATAACAAAAGATGGAGCTATGTCGTCATTGTTGTCAGTTTCCCCACATGTTCATCGTTTTTGTTTTCAGGATGTTTTTACTGGGAGCCGAATTATCCACAGATGCCTCCTCCTCTCCAAAACAAACAGACCAGGTGATTAAAACCATTAAAAAACACTGAATAAAGCAGCTTTACTAAAAATTCTGTGTTTCTCCAATGATGTTCTTCATGCCAGCAGAGGGGCTGCTAGCCAAGCTAAAAATTGCGCTTGTTTCTCTGATAACTTAAAATCTAGACGCTCAGGGAGCCAGATTATCTGCAGAGGTCCTATTCTGTCCAAAAAAGGCAGGGTGATTTACACCATTTCAAGTTAAAAAAGAAATGTTTTTTGTTTCTCCAATGATGTTTGTCACGTCCGCAGAGGGGCTGCTAGCCGATCTGCTGCTAACGTTTGCGTTTGCTTCTCTGATGACTTCCAGAGGCTCAGGGAGCCCCATTATCTGCAGAGGTCTCATTCTGTCACAAACAGACAGGGTGATTTAAACCATTTCAAGTTAAAAAAATAAATGTTTTTTGTCTTTTTACAATGTTGTTTTTGCACGTGGCAGAGTGGCTGGAGCCAGGCTGCTGCTAACGTATGCTAAGCTAGTTTCTCAAACTTGAGATCCAGATGGCTAACATTTGCTCAAATTGTTCCTTTAACTTAAAAACTTGAAGTCCAGTGACTAAATCCTTTATCCAGTTAAAATATATAGTTACAATTGTTCAAGCTCTGAACAATGTATTGTGAAAATAAGGCTTAAAACTGGATAAAAAGCTAATTATGACAACTTCTGGCAGACAACCACAACATGATGCGAAGGGCAAAAAATGCAAAAAATTGACAGATGACCAACATGTCCTTGATTGAAAGATCAGATTCATCTGGCTTTGAAAACTGTTTGAAACATTTGGGATATTGTAAGTGCACAACTCAACACAATATATAACATAGGTCTAGTCATTTTTAGACATCTTAATGCAGAAATGTTACATATTAGAGTGCTGGGTAAATGATTACCTGTCACTGAAGACTGCCGAGTGTCCGAAGCGATTGACGTCATGGAAAATGTCTGGTCGAGGCAGCACTGTCCACTCATCACACGCTAGAATGGAAAGACGACACGGAGAGGTCAAACTGCTGACCTACTCCCACATATTAAATCATACAGTTCATGTCTTCAGCAGTTGGATATTCAGCTGACATGCCATGGGTGGTTAGCGAGACCTTTAACAGCTCATATCCTCGTGTCAATCAATGAGTCGGACGGCAAAATGTCCTTGACCGAGACACTGAGGGCTTGACGGCTACAGGGGAAACAATCATTCAGAGAAAAGGCAGCCAGGCATGCGTGTCTTGGATATGTGAAAAGAAATAAATATGGTCTCATGCGGTTACTTAATGCACCAAGGTGGCTCAAGTGGTTATCACTGCTTGTTCACGGCTAGAACTATGGGATCAATTCTGCAGCCTTGGACATTTCTGTTTTTCCTTTTTTTTTTTTTTAAAGAAAAGCTTTTTCGCCTTTATGAAATGATTGGAAAAATGCACTTCAAAATTAAACCTGGTAAAACTGCAGCTTACAAGGATGAACAGCCAAGGAGATCTCTGTGTGCAGTATTCTCTTTATACTCATTGGTTACCTCCACCTGAAGAGAACTTTTAACTGACAGATACAGAGGTTTTATTTTCAGTTGTTCTGTTTTTGTGAGTTTTTCTTCACCGTCCTCTGGGGTTGGATTCGGGTAGCTGGATCCATTTCTTGATCTTTTATTGGTACTACTTCTTTGTTACTCTCATCCAGGCTCAGAAAACACTGGTGAGAAAGCCTATATATGAAGATTTTTTTGTAACTGAATGATGCTTTTTTTTATCTTGTATGCATTTGTTTGACCTTATTACTGTTACAAACAAAATATATTGTCCATTACAGCATTGTAAAAAAATATAGCTACATGATGATACTCAATATTTAACTCTTTCACTACTAATTCTTTTAAGCATTGATACACAGGTACCAGCTGCATATTCTGCTCTCTTTTCTCTCCGACAGCGAGTGAGTCACACTGCATAGCTCCGCCTCTTCTCACTCACTTACAGCAATGTTTTCCTGTTGCTTGTTTCATTCACTCTGGTTGAATAAAACTCTTTTTGCTATGATGTTGGCTCACTAAAGATGGTGTTATGTTCAATCTTTCCCCCAGATAAAAAATGGTGTTGAAAAGATCATTTAAGGTACTGTGTTGAAATTAGAATATGACACTAGTCTGTAATGGATTATGTCTACATTATGTGACTTTTGCTGGTTAAAATGAAAAGCATCACTTGCTTGTGGATAATGTAATCTGTTGCTAATTAATGTTAATTACCGGCTAAAACAATGTTGTCAGGTTAAGGTGCTCTCTACAAACAGGTCTGTGTTTGTTTTGTGTCAGCTGGACAAATTATCCAGATGACTGCATCTCATCAATCTGAGGAGCATCTCCCAGTTTAACTTCTAATGTCATCATATTAATATTTTAAGCATATAGTGTTATTAATTCTGCATTAGGACCTGCAGTATTTAGAGCAAATAGCTAGTGAAAAATAAGACTAATCTCCTCTGCTGCTCCATCTAGTTTTCAGGGTGTAGCTACAGGTTCTAAACATCGATTGGCTGCCATTACAATCTGTAGTGTTTCTGGCTTCGCAGCCAACAAAAAGTGACAACGGATCTAAATCTTTATTACTTGTTATTTAGATCTTACCCGTAAATGTTAAAAGGGATAAAAAGGGATAATGAGATTCTATAAGGGATTTGAAAGGATACACATTTGACAATTACATCTAAATACTGGATTCTGATGTGATAAAATACTACTGAAAGCCAATCCAGATGTAACAACAGCTAGATGTGGTAACAAATAAGATTGATTTGATTAATAACTTTAGGTTGTTTAGACCAATGATTCCAGTGAAATCCTATCAAAGCCTAATGTGGATATACACTGCAAGAGTGCATTATAAAGAGTTTTTTAAAAAGGGATTTTTCTCAGTTTGTTCAGTAATAAAGTATCCAGTAAGGATAAAAGGAGGAAAGGGTAAATTAAGAAGAAGTGAACATAATTTTACGATACAGAAATATATGTTTTTGTCAACCATCCCATTAATCATCTTGTGTCCATATTTATCTTTGGACCCTTTGGGGGAATTACAAGTCTAAGATAGATTTTATTGTTGTTTAAACACTATTTATATGAAAATACTAAAGCCAGGGTAAGCATTATCTTTTGAGTGTGCTTGGGCAAAATCCAATAATAACCTTATAGTTTTACTGTAATTCAAGTGTTCTGAGAGAGATTTCTGCAGCTCTTGGCGCTTTGGAGAGTCTAGCTTGTGATGAGAGACTTTGGCCAATCACAAGTAATTTCTGAGAGACGGCTTCCTATTGGCCGTTTGACAACTGCAGATTGCTAGGAACGTCTCTTCAGATTATGAAAGCCTGGCTGAATGGCGGAAAATCCTGCAGAAATGTTGCTTTTCCAGCAATGGAAGCAACCCAAAAAGAGGTAGATAGATAGAGTTTGACAGTAAAGAAAAAAAAAACATCGGCAAAGCTTTTTTGAGAGATAGAGAGAGAAGGTTGCTAATAGTTTAGCTTTCTGCTAACTTTAGCCAAAGGCTCACAGCTGTGGCTAATTTAAGTTCATGGTTGTGTAGTTCTGAATTCTAAATGTAAGAAAACAGAAGATCAGTCTAGAAACAGAAATATGCATTTCCAAATTACTAAATATAAAACTCAATACTGCATACCCTGCCAGGATGCTTGGAATTAATGACTCATATAAAACATGTGCATATGTCCATGTTCTTCAGGCGGGAGGGGCTTAACAGAAGAGAAGAGCTGCAAAAGAAAGGATGTACTTTTTCCATTTCTGGTGGGGTTTTTTTGCCTTATCCAGAAAACTGCCTACCCCTGTTTTAAGTGGTGCAATTTAGTCACTGAAATGCAGTTTAAAACAGCAGCTTTGTGTGACCTAGATGTCAGAAAACTTTTTATTTTGACAAGTTATAGCCCAGCTTACCCCAGACCTTGAGATGTCTTTACCTCCAAGTCAAAGCTTTCTGGGTAAAGAAACTCTTGAATATAGTGTTGAATTAATTTAGTGTTTTTTTTAAATGATACTGCAGCAGTATGTGACAGTGTACAACGATCATGAGCCGGTACCAACAAAACAAACAACAACAAAAAGGCCTGAAAGTCAAAGCTGCTGGAAAACAGAACAGTGACTGCAGTACATCACCTTCAGTCAGTACAATGCAGTGCAAGTCATCATGGTCTCCCAGAGGAGAGTGTGACATCTGCCAGAGCTCATACACAGGTAGACACTGCCCTCTGGTGGCACACGCTGGTACTGCAGGTGAATTGGCGCATTGCCCCTCAGAGTGGGGATTTATTATGACACCATCTACCAATGTCAGGACAGCGGACGGCCCTTAAATTCTCCGCTCTAATTGAGTTCAGCTTGTTAAGGGGGGCGATTAGTCCTGGACGCGCAGCCCATCTCGACTGTAATTACCAGACAATTACAGAGCTGCTGCTGCTGACACCGACCCTGCAGCTGGCTGGTGGTGGGGAGGTAGGGAGGTAGGGTGGAGGTGAGGTAAATAGTCTACTACTCTTTTCCGTCCGCTTACAAATTCATAGAGACGATCCGGAGCGGCGGGGAGGAGGGAGCGAGATGAGGCAGGGACAACAACAATACTTGAAAGTTTTTAATTCCTAAAGTTCGACTCAAATGTGAACTCTCCGGGGAAATCATGAAAACAATTTGTTTCCTGCGGTGACCAGTGTGAGAGTCTCATTTTGCCAATCAGGCGAGGACACGTGGTAAATGTATAAACAGGACGATATGCTCAGGATTAAATTGATATGATGCCTCTACATGTGCTGCTGCTGACCTAGTCTGCTCTTCACACCGCTATGATGTGCTGAAAAAGGGGACATTTGTTTCTGTCCCAACATGCAATTCTCATGAACAAAAGCTGGTTGCACAGAGAGGGGAGGGGCCCCTTCTTGTGCCCCTGAGATTGTAATTTCGCCGCCTGTCAATCATCTTCGTAATGACACAGAAAAACAGAATGTCCTGGGGCCATTTTGCGGCCTGCAGGGAATTCTCCCTCCCATCCAGACAGACTGAAGCCTCCCATTAATGAGCAGCTTATGACAGCACTGCGGAAGGAGGCCGACTCAATTTACAACAATATTTGCAGGCAGCTAACAAAACGAGGATGCCTGTGCGGTTTCTGACAAAGCCATTCTAACTTCTATTAGGACATATCAAAGAGCTTTAAATGGGATTATAATTAGAATGCAAAAAAATGGGACACTGCAATCGACAACAATCGACTTTTGATCATCTTATTTAACCAACAAAGAGGGAAAACATGTTTTCTATCCTACATCACATCAAATTCACTTGAGGGACTCTGTCTGTCCGTCTGTCTCTCTGTCTCTCTCTCTCTCTCTCTCTCTCTCTCTCTCTCTCTCTCTCTCTCTCTCTCTCTCTCTCTCTCTCTCTGTGTTACACAAACTCAGGGTTAAGTATCTTGATTAAGGGCACTTTAGCAGTATAAAGCGAAGAGCACAAGAGTAAACCTTAAGAGGTGTCCCCAATCCCAGACGGAGTAGTTTAATGCTTTCCTGATAGGCTTTGATCACTTTGTATTTAGCTTCGTAAAGAAATCCATAAGGAGTCAACTCAAGTGTGAACGGCAGCTCCAGGGGATGTTTTACACAAATCTCATGTGCCAATTTCCCCCCTGAAACACCTGACTTTCCCTTATGGTAAAGGAAACACAGATATAAAGTACACTAATAATAAGAGAATCCAGGACGGATTACATGCTACAATTTGCTCACAGCAGCATTCGTTTTGAGCGGGGAAGTTGGAAGTGTAAAGATATTTGTTGTGGGGACTTCCTGTTTGCTGGATGTACAGTGCAGCAGAGGCTCTATGGGGGGCCACTCTAAAGAATTTTAAAGTTTGTTATATCTGGAAATCAGAAACAAAGCTAAATATACAGGCTGCCAACACGTCTGAATGTGTATGACTTATGAAGTAATACAAATTTGATTAGGAAATGTATTATCGTGGATCAAAAGCCAAAAATCTTGTGGGCGGGACCTACGCTGAAATATGTAAGACACTTCTCTATTGGCCAGACTAAATCATTGTGTACTAAAGTTAAATGTACAATATTATCCAGGCTATTAGACAGCTTGTTAACACACCTATGAAGAGGGAGTGACAAGCTAATTGAGCTGAGCTAGCAGCTACAGGCTGACAAAATTATTTATTATTTATTAACCGATTGTTTGATAGATCGTTAAAAAAAGTGTTGTTTTTCTGTCATCTCCACTCCTGCTCTGTCTCTCCAGAGACTTAAAAAAAAACAGTGGATGTTGCCAGGCTGTCACTCTGACTGAGAAAACACGATTCGGCTGAGCAGGCAAAACTTTTTGATCTGCAATAACTCAATTTATCTTACATGTAATAGAGCTAATGAGCTTTTATGGACCTGGCTGTGTGCACAGGGGCTTTGTCATACTGAAACAGAAACAGGAACATTAGTGTTGTTACATAAACCCACTACTGTCTACACTGGAAATAAGGGAGCTAAGCCAGACCACAAAAAGTCTCAGATGAAAAGTATAAAGAATGTGAACAGAGATGTCGACATATTTTGATGTTGTGTGTGTCTGTGAACGTCCTTCTCTATTATCCCGGTGATACGAGGTCATCAGAGTTTTATTGAAGACAAACTATACACAGAGCAGAATAACCCTTCCTGTTGAACAGGAGAATGTCTTCATTAAGACTCCAGGCCAATGATTTGGATTTAACTTTGGAGGGCTTCCAACAATCCCATCACTTAGCAACATTAATAAACACATTACTAACTAAGCCATAAAAGCAAAAACAAGTATCCATTCAGTTAAGTCCTGTCACATCCGAGTGCTTTCTGTCTGGAGATTTTACTGTTAGAGCCAAAATAAACGGTGCGTGGACGCGGAACAATATGTACAATGCAGCTGCAACACTGACCATGCAAGCCACACACACACACACACACACACACACACACACACACACACTCTTGCATGGGCATCAAACTGCTCATCTATATTTTTCACTTGGCTTTTTTCCCTCTATGCACATACGTAAATGCTGCCCTCTAACAGGTCCAAACTCCATATAACTGTGTGGACAAATGATTACAATCTCTTTAAAATTATTAAAATAATTACCAGAGGCAATGCAAAGCAGGGGAAGAGAGCACCCTTGTAGGACTTTTTACATGACAGTTTATCTATAATCCTTTAGTTAAAAAAAAATCCAGTTAATTAATTCAGTCCCAATTAATATATCTTACACTTCTAAACCCTGCATAAGCAACTGCAGTAACACTTGGAAAAACTCAATATGCACACAGTGAGGTTGGAGTCTGTGAAGCAGGTAAAAAAAACCAACAACCTAAATGAGGCGTCAAATCTGTTGCCCATGTATTTCAGCCATTAGTGTGAACATGCAAAACCACTAACTGCTGGGAAATTTAAAGCTGCATTATGCGGTTTTCCGCCTGTGTACATCGAGCAGTGACATTTGACCTTCTCTTGCTCTGGAGCAGCGGCTCAGTGTCCAACAGCAAAACACTGCGGTTGTACAGAGCAGCTCCAAGGTGTGTGTGTGTGTGTGAGTGTGTGTGCGACTGTGTGAATGCAAAGCAGCTCAGTGCAGGCAAAAAAAACCATAATGCATGCTAAGCAGAAAAAAAAATGAGTGAGGCTAGGAAAGAGACTGCAGGAGGTGCTGCTGCTGTTCTTGTTACTGACCCAGACTGTAGGCCAGGAAGTCGGAAGAGAAGCACTTGGCGCCGTGACTCATGGACGTGTCGTTGTGTGTGTTTCCTCCGAACACCAGCATTGCCCCGCTCACGATCACCGCAGTGTGGAGGTAACGGAAGAAGCCGCTGTCTCTCAGAATGGTCCTGCAAACAAACAATGACGGTTGATGTATAGTTTGATGTTATTCAGTTGTGACTTTTAGACTGCTTTAAAAAATGTTAATTTATTGGGGCAATCCCCAGTTGATGCTGTTGCAGCTGTTTTTGTGACTAAAGAGGGTTCAGCTTCTTTTGTTTTTCTTCCCTTCTATTTGCAAACATCTTTGTAGAAAATGTCACAGGACTGACTTCATTTAACACAGCATTTTAAAAGATTTAACAATCAGTTTTCACAACAATCAAGGAAAAAATTATTAGATCATTGTTTTCTTCAATTTCTTGTTCATTTTAATGCCTGGTACAACTTAAGGTACATTTGTTTGGACAAATATAATGAAAACACAAATAGCTCATAAGAGTTTAATTTAAGAGCTGATATCTAGCCATTCTTCATGGTTTTATTGATAATAACCAAAATCATTATCATCATGTTGTTATCATTATATTTGTCCAAACAAATGTACCTTTAGATGTACCAGGCATTAAAATGGACAAGATATTAGAGAAAACAAGGGTGGTCTAATAATATTTTCCATGACTGTATATTAGCACATGTTTTACTGTTCACTACAGAACATACATTTCAATGCAACAGGTGTGTGTGCATGTATATCCCCTTAATTTAACATCACTATTGGTAACGTAATTGCAATTATGGAACCACTACTGTAGTGGGGGGGAAAAACACCATACTGCATTTTTTTATGCAAATTACATTGTTCAAGACTCACCATTTCCTCCTGTCCACATCAAACTTGTACAGGTCTCCAGCTAGGCCGTACTTGTTGGCGCTGAAGGCCTTGTAGCCTCCGTGGATGTAGATGGCTCTGGTGCTGGGATCAAAAACACTGCTGTGGCCGTAGCCGCCTTGGACCAGTGCACCGTCTGTAGTAACCATGTTCCATGTGTTCTTGGCTGAAGGGTTAAAAAAGAAAAAAAACATCTTTCACTTAGCAGCAGAAATCTAGTTACTTCAAGTTAACATAATATAATGAAATAACACTAAGAAAGGAAAGGGAGACTAGAGTTAGGTTAAGAAAAGGTCTTTATGAAGGATTGAGTTTTGGTCCCTACGGGGATATAGTGGCGGTAATTACAGCTAAACCCAGTTTACACAGCGTTGTATTAGTGAGAGAGAGATAAGCCAATATAAATCTTGTGTTATTGTTCCTAAAATGCATTACAAGTACAAAAGTAGCATCAAACTGCCATCAGATTTTACTGGTGATCGCTCAGGTAATGATAATAACTAAATCACTTTCATTTATGTGCAAATAGGACATGCACTCATGTCCATCGGCCACAGCGGCAGGTTAATTCGTCCCATTTTCTCAGACAGATTGGCTTTTAGAAGACAATGAGAGCTCTTAATTAAGTTTGGTTGCCTGCCAACGAGGTTGGTGGATTAGAGGAACACACCACCCAGGTCCAAAACTTGTTAGCTTTATCTTGGTGGCCAGCGTTAATTTCCCGTTGTTATAAACAGATATATTTAGGCTCTAACACCCAGGCCAAGTTATTTGTTGTGGAGCAGCTGAAGCTAACAGAGACATGGCAGGTGTGAAGACAAAACTTGTGAGTTGTTGTTTTTGGGGCTTGGGTCTGTGGAGAACACAACCTGGAGCTGCAGCTTAAAGCTCACTCTGAACCAGGGACGAGGGATGTTTAAAAGAATTTATGTACACTCAATGGCCCTCATTTATTAAACGAGCGTATGACAGAAAGTGAGCGTAAAGTGGGCGTAAGATCATTTCTACGCAAGCCTCGGCATTTATCAGTTTGAACGTGAGCGGAGGGTACGATCAGATCTCATGTCTGCTTTATATAGGCTTTATATATCACGATGTATAAATAAATTACTCAAACCTCGCCAGGAGTTTAATGGTCCGCTACTCTGTTGACAGCACCACTGATTTTCTTCCTTTTCACTTTTTATGCTGCCAAACAAAACCAGTTTGTTGTGTTGCAGCTGTTGGACGTCGTCAGCGTTTCACTTTCTGCCTCTGAGAAATTCTTCTTCTTTTTTTATTAAAACTTACTTTAAAACATTGTTTACCTCCTTCAACCAAAAACCTGTGAAAACTTCTAAGTCCGTGCTCCAAATGTAAAATATTCAGTGAACTTGTTTGAGTTTATAACTATAAGTACTTTTATTTCATAAACCTCCGTCGCTGCGTCTTTCTGTAATATGTCTATATCTCTCCTTTTGGCCGTATTGGGTCCTTTGGTGTCGTAAACTCTGGAGGTGAGCCTTCTGAATCGGGTATATATCAGAGCGTGGTATTTAAATGACACTCGTTTCCAGCCACCACATTTATCAACAGCTGATCATTCTTACGCTGCGATTGGTGAGATACGATCGTTTGATAAATCACACGTGAACCCTGTCGTAACATGAAATATACGCTCAGATCTGCATTTCAAGACATTTTGTGTCTTAATTGATTTAATATCTTCTAATTATAATGATTATGGCTTACATTTAATGAAGACCTAAAATTCAGTGTGTCAAAAATATATATATTACAAAAAACATTTCTGAAAAGTATGTTTAATATGAAAATGTTGGCCTCTGAAAAGTATGTCTATCTATATGCACTTAATACTTGGTCGGGGCTATTTGACTTTGAAATTGACTTTTTCATGATATTCTAATATATTGAGATGCACCTGTACAGCACCTGCTTTCCTTCAAAAAAATGTTTTAAAAGGCTGTTGCTCGGGCTTGGTGGTACCTCCCTCTTCCTCTCCTCTTCCTCTCCTCTCACTGAGCAGTCATCCTCAGGCAGAGGACAACTGCTCAGTGAGAGTGCACCTCGTCACAGGGCGCACTCTCTGCCTGAGGCTAACCACTGCTGTTGGTCTCCTCAACATTTAGGTTGTGGTGACGCAGCAGCGGAGACATGAATGTTGCTTTGCTCATAAGGTCCCAGCTTGCTTCTGGCACAGCATGTTGATAACACACTTAATATTCTAACAGAAACACGAAAATTACCTAAATCGGGTTCCTTCTGTAAGAAAAAACTATGGTTCTTACAGTCCTATTTTCCCCAGCTCTGTATAATGGTAACCTGAGTCACAGTTCTGTATTCACTTAAAATGACATGGGCTAGGGTAAGGATTAGGTTAGGGAACAACAAACATGTCTCAGAGTCATCAAATTGCAGTAGCACAGGTGGCTCTTTTTCAACGGAGTGCTGGACATATTTCAGCCCTACCCTTATGAATAAATAGTCTCAGTCAGCCAATTAAAAGAAAGACAAAAGTTGAAAAAATGTGTTAGGATTAGGAAAGGAGGAGTTCAGGGGTTCGTACACTTTTTCAGTGGTCAAATTCAAGCACTTTTCAAGGACTTTCAAGGTCCATTTTCAAGCTTTTCCAGTACCTTTCAATGGTTGTAAATGGCATGTTTTAGATGAGTACTTGGATACTAAAAGGGGTAATTTCATTTAACCATACCACCAGCAATGGCATTACACTTTTAACAACTAAAAGTAGATTGCTAATCTCTTAAAACATGCTGGTATTGGAATCTAGGGGCTAGGAGCAAAAGTAAGCTCACAAAAATCATCAACCGGCAGCTGGTGGAACTAAACACGACCTAAACTAGGAGGAAAGCCCCACAAACAGGCCTACTTCAGGACCCCGCACAGCCACTATGGATTTGAAAAACTCCCTTCAGTAAGAAGATGCAGGGTAGAGCAACAAGAAACATCTCAGAAACAAGAAGACGCAGGCGAGACGCAGGCGGAGCGGTCTTCATTTCAGATAGGCTATAGGCTATTCAGTTTATATATTTTTTTTGCATTGAAAATGCAGTTGTCTATAGTCAGATTGCAAGAGAAATACAGTAAGAATTTCAAGCATTTACAAGCACTTAATCCAAAATCCAAGCACTTTTCAAATCTTTAAAATCAACACTAAAATTCAAGCAGTTTCAAGGATTTCGAGCACCCGTACGAACCCTGAGAGTTAACTGGATAATATTTATTCAATATTTTCACATAAAAAAAGGTCAAATTTGGCCTGAACAAAAGAAGAGTGCTAATGTGTGTTAACAGAATACTTAACTAGGGAACATAAATGTACCTTCACACCCCAACCACTGCAGTAAAACTACCACCTTCAACTTACTGATGTCGTACTCCTGCACCTTGCTGATGTAACCGTATAGAGGACAGTGTCCAAACATCACCAGCATGATGGGACTGGCCCCCTCCTGGAGCGGAGGCACGATGTGGGCCGAGTGTCCCACCACGGCATACTGATCCTTGGCCCGGGGACTCAGGAGGACCCAGGTCTGGTTCTGGATGTGGAAAACCCACAGCTGACTGGACACGTTTCCTGTGGAGTCGATCTTTCCTCCGTACATGTAGATCTTCCCCTGGAGGAAACAGAGACAACCAGTGGAGCAGAATTAGATCACATCACATGCACAGGTTGCTTCCAAAACTACATAAATGTGAACAAAATAAAACAATTTAGTGACATTTACCGCATGAAAGGTTAAAATTAGAAGGTTTTGAGGCAGATTTTATTGAATAAAATATGTTTATAACAGTCTGTCAGTTTATGAAACACATGGGGACCATAATATGCTGACATATTAACTTTTCCTTTTCCCATTTCCTTGTAACTATGCAACTTTTTATTTTTCTTTGGTTTTTGTGAGTTTTCTTTTTAAGGCAAGTACTGTTCTTTAGAATCTACTACACTATTATATTATTTGGTTTTGGGAAGACATATAGAATATATATACCTGACATGTATATCACAGGTGTTAAATACACTTATTATCTGGTGTTTATTTGATTATGCAATGATGTTACACTAACAGTTTCCTGGGTGGGTGTGGGTTTTGTTCCTTTTTTAAAAAAAACAAACATTTTTAATTAAACTGGGTTTTTTATGTTCATTTTCTTTTTTTTCTCCTTGGCTAATGTACCACAGTGTGTCGACTTGCTGTACCTTGTCTTTGTTTTTTACTCTTGTAAAATAAAAATATTTGATAAAGAAAAAAAGAAAAATGGCATTAAAATAATAATTTATTCCAACTAAACAAATATGAATGCTAATGAAAATAAAAACACAGGAAGCTCGTCCAGGAACTTTACACCTCATTATAATTGAAAGTCTGCCACAGTTACACTATTGTGATCATGAAACATCATTCTAATGAAATGTAATGAAGAATCTTAAACACCGAGGAAAAAACCCATCAGGGATTCTTGAGCACCAACAACCTTCAATCCACAGTTGAGTTCTGAATAATAAAACCAGTTTATAATCATTACCTGGCCCTTGTTTTCTACAGATCAGTTTTCCCCAGTGAATGACCTGAAGTCTGGAGGTCAGACTGAATAAAGTCTCTTGATATTAAGAACCTGGCATTTTCTTGATTTCATACTTAAAGTTAATATGGGTAAATGTACTCAGCACTTGATCATATTATATTATTATTAATGCAGATAAACTGGGTCCTTGAGGGTATTTTCACATTGATTTGTCAAGTTGTGGAATTGATTTCTTTTTGTACATTTGGTAGATTCGCTGACAACAAGCGGCTTTTATTTTTAAAAAGTGTGACTGATTGCACTACAAAAACTGAAAAGTAATTATGCAACAAATTGTATTGCTATTCAAAACTTTCTCATAGCATCTCAACATAAAGAGTGGCTTCTGGGCCTATGACAGTCACAGAAAAATGCTCGATTTCACAAACGCTTGGAGTTTTCATTTCCAGGAGCGACGGAGGAGTTGCAGCATCTTCAGTTTTTATAAGCCAGTCAGCGTGTGAATGTGCTTGAGAGCCTGAATCGGTACATTATATGTGGTTTGTGAGACTTGTAACACTTCTGTCTGTTATGTATCAAGACTGATTTGATTTCAGATTTGTCTTGCAAGCCCACATTGACT
Source organism: Centropristis striata (assembly GCF_030273125.1). NCBI lineage: Eukaryota > Metazoa > Chordata > Actinopteri > Perciformes > Serranidae > Centropristis > Centropristis striata. Next base: position 12,657,008 of record NC_081532.1, read on the forward strand.
TCCAAGACACATTCATACATCGTGATGCAATTTGTGTTTTACAAACACTCTGTCTGCTCTGTGGTTTGAGAGAACCGAGTTTGCAGTCTGCGTCTTCCTCCAAATCCTCCTCTCTCTAATTTATTATTCCATCAGCGGCTCCTAACAGTCTTCTTGGCTGTGAAGAAACTGCTTCATCACCTCACTGCAGCATATCAAAACCCTGAGATTTATACATTAGTTCCAGACAACAAACAGACACTACTGAAAGCATAAATAAAAAGATGGGAAGTTTATAATATTTCTGCTAGTGCCTCCATTTAATTTAGTTGTCATCTGTTCTTTTCTCATCCTCTTTTGAAGCTCTCTTCATATTACACTGAGATGGCAGAAGCCATAGATGCATGTAAAACAGTTTGAAGACTCATTCATAATGTTGTCATCTGAATTCTAAATCAACTTAGACGTGCAGGTCTATTCATTCAGTTTAATCTGCTACTTCTGCACAGTTGCAGATAAAGATCTACACTAATATAATTAGTATTATACTATTTATAGAATGGGATTCCAGTGGTTGCTTTTAAGACTCATGTGATCCAAACATTTCTAGTAATGCCAGAGCGTGCAAAATCAAAAATGTATTGAGAACAGATGGATGTAATCATTTCCAAAATGACATGTTTTTATCTCACAGAATATTCTGCTTCAATCCATATTTGTTTCTGTTTATCCTTTCAAAAACAACATTGACTGCAGTCATAAAACTGTTTGCTCTTCCACTTGCCACACACAAATGCCCACACCTGTTTTAACGGGGCGGTCTAACAGCACCCTAAAGTACAATTATATAACCACAATAACAAGAAATGTATTGCAGCTCCAACATTATTATTTTAGGGCCTTTTCTGTCGCAGCATAATGTTTCCAATACGCCCATGGCCACGATTATTATTTCATCATTATTTTATGCTCCTATTGGATTAGCCTGCTGTCTATGTGCTTTATGTTGTCCAAACTGAATAATAATATCAATCAAAAAAAAAATATTTCTTTAAATACTAATTTATTTAATTCAACAAATCACTTTATACAAATGTACAGACTTTTTTCTGCAATTTTTTAAATTAATTTATTTATGTGTTTTTGGGTGAGGAAGTCAAAATATGATGACAGAAAAAAACCTTGATAGAAACTTTGAATGCAAAATAATACAGCAGCCCTAATGTAAATTGCAGTATAATTGTACAGTATAGGGTCACACGTTTTGAATGATTTTCTTAATGTTAATTATACTTTCTACATTGCAGATTAATATTAAAGCCATCAAAACTATGATGGAACACATTTGGAATTATGTAGTAAACAAAAAAAGTGTTAAACAAACCAGAATATGTTTTACATTTTAGATTCCTCAAAGTAGCCTTTAAACTTTTGCTTTGATGGTCTCAAACACATTAAGAAGGCAAAAACTTCCACAAATTAAGTATTTAATTGATTAAATTAACTCTTGACAAGGCGCACCTGTTAACTGAAAACCATCCAGGTGACACCTCATGAATCAAACTGAGACAATGTCAGAAGTGTGCAAAGTTGTCATCAAAGCAAAAGGTGAAGAATCTAAAATATAAACATTCTGGTTTGTTTAACACTTTTTTAAAAACTTCATAATGTGTTCTTTCATAGTGATATCTTCAGTATAAATCTATAATATTGAAAAAAATAAAGAAAAAAACATTAAATGAGAAGCTGTGTCCAATCTTTTGACTGGTATTGTACCGGTTTACAGTAGATATAATTTCTCCCGTCACATACCTCATGAAGAGCCAGTGAGTGTCCGTATCGTGGCGTGACAGTGTGGACGGAGGGGTCGAGGGTCAGCCATGTCTTGCTACTGAGGTTATACCTGCAGAAAGAAAAAAAACAGAATGGTTAGATTACCATGAGAGTATGGCTCTAAGAGGCTTCTCAAGGAGGCTCACTTCCAAAATGTTCCCAAGTATGTCCTGATCTCGTCTGTTTTTAATTACAGATATACGTCAAATGTTCAGCAAAGATTCTCCTTGATCACTTCAATATTACAAGGCAGGGTAAAGCAAGTTCAGCCAGACGAAGACAGATCGAACCCGTGGGGAACACTGTTGGAAATGGAAACCTTGACTCATAACTTGATGGACAGAAATAAACTGGATCATTGTCTTTCTCCCGTTTTATAGTCAGTAAGATTTAAAGGTACAATTACATAAAGCGGGGCGATTCCTGGATTCTTACTACAGGTGGTGAGGCATTAAATGTGGATTGGAGAATGGATTAGAGCGCTCTGAGAGTGTACACATGCCTACATACAGTAGCTCAAGGCACAGGTAGGAAAATAAAATAAAACTTCGAAATGGAAAATGCAAATAGGCTGATTAACAGCACTCCAACCAATAAAACCTTTTGAAAGTCTTGCCTGAATAAAACTTCACATTGTATAAGAATTTAGGGCACATGATTATGGTGTGTTTTGTTTCTCTGAATTGAAAAATATAATTGAAATGTTCAACATTGTGGAAAGTTCACTTGTTTGAGATCATCCTTATACCCATCCAAGCTGTTGTCCTCTGTTTTTATGCTAAGCTAATTTACCTACTAACAGCTAGCTACTGATTTCAGACAGTAGAGATTGATTCATTTTCAGTTTTGCCAGTCTGCTATGCAAGCTTAAACTGGTTTGATTTCATGCCAACCAGCTGAACCTGCATTGCTCATTATGACACACCCTGGCAAACAAAAAGTAGCCTACATAAGCAAACTGTGCCCACAGCGTCACAGCGCTAAATACAATGTTAACGCTAAGACTAAGTAAAAAAGGAACTCATGTGTCCGTCCCGTGTTTCAGATCTGCTCCAAAATGTAATTTGTTCTTTTTTGCCTCGTGCTACACTCTTCCACCAAGTTTCTTGACTATCGGGCAGGCAAACAGAAAATGTGCGACACCTAGTGGTAAAATTTGGTATACCAGTCCAGTCCTGCGTTTGGCTCAATATGAACATTTTTTACACTGGCAGAATCCTAATAAACAGGCAGGAGAAAGGTATTTAACTTGTTATGTAAAGCATATGTATTCCGAAATGTTAAACTATGTCATTTGACTTTGGCTTGTGCAGTTTTAATGATATTTATGGGTCAAGCTTATCTTTTTCAAACCACATGTTTAGGTTGAGCTATGGTTTTGTTTCACAGATCATACAAAAAAAATTACTCTTGAAATAAGAGTTACAAAGCAGCTACATCAGGAACATGTTAAACAGTAACACTTAGGAGGAGAATCATGATATTGTGTTATCTAACTATGTCAAGGTGACAAAAACAAGAAGTTGTGTAGAGCTGCAGAATGCTCTAACAGGACAGTGTCATGTGATAAACCTTAAGAAGGAATAAAAGGACCTTGGCCTGCCTGCAACCCAATAAAAACCAAAATATGAGCCAAGGGAATACATGTGATCTTCCTGGGTGGAGTTCAGGTTGAAGAGCATCAGCCTATCCTGTAATTTTATAGTTTTAATTACATCTTTCACCCTGTGCCCAACACACAGCTGTCTGTGCTGAGCTGTTTTCTTTTCTTCTTCAGCACCGTCAGGAAGAAGCCACAAGACTTCCTGACTGACAGTCAAGTATTACTTTAGTGCTCGGTATAACAGGCGTGGAAGTTAAAAATATTTAAATTTTTGCAACAGAAGCGCTGTGTTTCAACAGCACATTCCCTACAGTTGCATAGCAACAGCAGGACTCCGGTCTCGCAGCTTTGTTGTATGAGATCAGCAGCCAAAAGCCTCAAAATCCAAGTGTAGATGCTCACAGGGGAGAGCACTTACGCTTTGACCATGTGGTAGTCGGAGGCGTTGAAGACGTAGCCTCCAATGACCCACATGATGCCCTGGTCCACCACGGCCTTGTGGGAAGCCCGAGCGAGCCCGGCCTCGGTGTACTCCTCGCGGCTCCAGAAGGAGGAGTTGGCAGGCACTGAGACGAAGCAGTCTGGACCTGAGGAGGGAAGGAAACCACAGAGTCAGAGCTCCACAGGAGATTAAAATGATGCAGGAAGCTTAGTTAATTTCTTTTTTCTTTTCTTTTTTTTGCACTTCTGCATGATAAAGGTACTTTAGTGAGATCATGCGTGATTATTTTAGGGCCAGTCAGTGTAGTTCCAGGTCAGTTTGACACCATGGAAACAAACACAACAATGGAGCGCACACACCCATGTTATTTGAGGACAATTTATTATTTTAAATTGGCCTCAAATAAAAGACATTAAATCAGTGTTTGGCAGTAGACACAGTTTTCACACAAGTGAGGGACATCTGAGGAAAAAACAAACACAGCCCACAGCCCCTCCACCTCGCTCCCCGCCACTAGGAGACTATTTCACCAAGAGGAGAGTTGGTGGCTGAAGCAACTCAACACTGGGTCTCACCAGCAGCAACAGAACGTTTGCTGATCCAGCAGGGAGCTGGGGTGGTGTGGATTCAGCTAATTTTCTGTTCCAGCTGTTACACAGGTTAGACAGAACTGAGTTGATTCAACTGCAAACTCTACTAGCACAAAAACACTTTATTTTTTAAAGAATATAGGTTGGGTTGTGTTTTAGCTACATGCTAAACAAGTCAAACTGCAGAAACTTGATGAGGTTACCATTCAAATACTGCAAAATGTTCTGCAATTTAACCCAATAGTCTTTCAGTTGTTTCAAATCCGGTGTATATAACATTCTTAGATTTTCAAAACACAAAATATAGAACTACTAATGAACATATATATTACATTATCTGGTAAGTATTACATAATCAGTTTTAGAAAAAAAATAACTTACATTACTTTCTTTAAAATTTTACATTATTTGGTTCTATTACATTTTCGATCTTCTGTTTTGTTTGGGTTCTAAGAGGCTAATGTTCAATCTGATAAACCTTTGTGATTGTTAATATAAACTACATTCTGAATTTTAGACATTATGTTTAATTGACATTTTACACAGCACTTCTTTGGAATCTGGGTTATAGTACTTTGTTATAATATAGTGTCACGACCCTCTGGCTCATATATATGCTGTGCAAAGGATTATGGGTCAAAACAGCCAGAAAAGCATGCTGGCTTGCATAGTGAAAAATATGATCTGATGCAGTAGGACATCTTGGTATTTTTGGCATACTGTTTTTGACATACCACATATTGGAACATACAAAATCCTTTTCTGGCGTACTAAATAGTTTGGCAGTATTGGATTTTTTGCTCTCCATGTGCCTTTCTTTGCTCATATAAACACGCCCAACCTTTTGGAGGAACAGTAAATACAGAGTGCCTTAAGAGAGACTAAACAATAACAAAAAGAATAGCATAAAACAACTAAAAAGTTGCTGCATTACTGGAGGATTAAACTTTAACAGACTTCATTAGTCCACTTTAATATCCTGCAGCCAGGCAGAGGGTACAGAAACTTGGCTTTCCATGAATTGAATGTGTATGTGCAAAAAAAAAACCCCACAATCCATTATTGATTTCTTTTGAATTATGAAAGTGAGGGGTGAAAGGAAAGGGCAGAGAGGTTAAAGAAGCATTTTAAAGCCTTTAGATAGCAGAGACCGATTATGCAGGTGTAGAGTAATTTAACATTAGAAGGTAATTCCTGAAGTTATCTGCTGCGTAAAGAAAAATGGACGCACTACAGAACTTTTATTGTGTTTGGAGAGAGATCTAACTATTAGAACTTTCAGAAAACAATATATTTAAGGTGGAATGGCTCTTTAAAAGACAGAAGGATCTGGTCTGAGCTGCCTTCCCCGGTTACAGGACAAGAACAATGATGGCAGCACAAACCGGAATCACATCTCAATGAAGGGAAAATATTCTGAGAAGTTTTTTGGCAAACAACTGCCAAGTCCAAAATAGAAACATTGGCCTCGTCCTGAAGATCGTTTGAGTTCCACAGGTTTCTGTGCGCTTTGAGGGCAGTTTGTTGGCCTTGTTCTTCTCTACATGTCTCTACAGTCTGTCCATCCTCCTTGATGAACGACACAGATAAAACCTGCCTGGAATAAAACATTCACCAACCAATTACTGCTATCACTCCATCTTACAGCAGAAACAGGATGTTAACCGCTGGGGGAGTTCCTTATTGATCAACCAAACAATGCACAAGTGGCCACGTGACGGGAAAGGAAGTGCTCTGAATCACTGCGACAATCAAGGTCACTTAACCCATTCCCCTTTTTGTTTTGTTCAGTGGCTGAAAAACAAAATCCCTGGTGCCTAATATCCATCGTTCCAGTAGAGCTAAGCAAACCAAATTACCTTTGCACCTTGGTGGCATTTCCATAAATAAAACAAATGCAGCCTGTGCTTCCCTTAAAGATGTAATTTGTTGAAGGCTACGCATCTGTGAAAGAGAGATTAAATGCAAGGCTGGCTTGACTAAACAGGCATCTGTCTGCTTTTGCACCGGTTGGTGTAGAAAATGAGTTCATTTGGGAGCTGGCAGCACAGAGTACACTAAGTGTGCTATTCCTCGGCTAACACACCATGACAGGGTAATAAAGGCTAAAGAAAACGCCAGTCTGTTTCTCAACTCCCTCAGCTTTGGTAATTAGATCGTGAGCACACTGAGCTGCTGATATAACTGCAGTTAAATTAAGCCGTTGTCTCTGCTTGTGCGGAGTGGAGCAGCGCAGCCGTTTAAGAACTAATAGAGCTGTTAGAACGCCCATATGGTCTGATTCAAAAAGGATACAGTACTGTAAGGTCATCGCCAGATAGGACTCAGTATTCATGACTCAACTGAAAAAATCAGGAAGATGATCCTGCAAAAAGTTCATCCGAAGTCCGTCAGGTTACAGCAGATGGATGCTGTGGGGGCAGCGGGAGCCTCAATAATAGTGGTGGAGGCTTAAAGCTGAAGAGGCACTGGGTTGAATCACCAGATAAACAGGCGAAATCTGGACGGATAAAGTCGGTAACACTCTCTTTACTAAACCTCCAACTGTTTCATTGGAGCTGCTTAGCGCTCAGCTGCACTGGAGATTTACTGGGAGGGTTTTTTATCATGTATTCCTGGGTGTGTTTGAGGAAAATGGCTGGAAAGCTCTGATCTCCAAAATATATTCCTATTTTTGGCCACATATATGCAAACATTATTATTAAATAACTGGGATTTGAAAAGGTGATGTGAAATGGTTCCTTATTTCTTTTTTTATTCCATTAAAATGTATTTCATCCAGTGACCCACAATAAAGCTCAACTTAATATGTTTTACAGCCCTATATTTATACACATTAGGTCACGGTTTTTGATATGGGAATATTCTTCTGATACGTTTTTCAATACTGGTGCCGTATCATGATTCCATCGTTATCCTGCACAATGTATCATAATAGTATCGTATCATGAGTTACTCTGTTATTCTCACCTTGAGGTCATGGACCCCCATTTGGATGGGCCTTAAACAGTGGTGGATAAAGTATTTAGATCCCTTACTTAAGTAAACACTGTGAAATTAGTCCACTACAAGTAAAAGTCCTGCATTCAAAACTTACTTAAGTAAAAGTACAAAAGTAGCAGCATCAAACTTACTTAAACTATCGGAAGCAAAAGTACTCATCTGCAGAATGGACACACTCAGATTGTTTTATCAGATTATCTGTATAGATGCATTTATATAAGCAGCATTTAATTTCCTCAAGATAGGACTCATTTTAACTACTTCATATACGGTTATGAGGTTTAATTAAAAAACAACAACGTCTAATCACTTTAAATTTATCATGATTTCCATGCCAAAAGTAACTAAAGCTGTCACCTAAATGTAGTAGGGTAGAAATATAAAGTTACATTAAATAGAAATACTCTACTTAAATAAATGTACTTAGCTACATTCTGACACTAGCCTTAATCCAAAGATTTTAGTTGTTAGATAAAAACCACAATCTTCTAGTTGTCAACTACAATTGAGGAAATTACTGTAGCGCTTATAACTCTTACACACTTCAATAGTTAAGTAAAGTTGTTAATCTTAATATTTTTAATATCTGGATTATATTCACATTTTTAATGCTCAGTTTTAACATATTATGAATATTTATGATGTTTCTAAATACATTTTTATTAAGAACCACTGTTTCATATGCTTGTCAGGTCTTTCTCTTATGGTTTCACATAAAAACATTAACCCTAGCCCTGAAATAAAGACTTTTTAAACAGATAAAGAAATAAGTTCTTTCAGACTGGAAATAGCCTGAACACCATCCTTCTCTACTGAATGGTGGAGTTGGGTCATCAGGCAGCAGGAGCTCCTTCATTTAAACAGTTTTCTTTCTCTACGTTGGGCTCTAAAGCAGGTTAATTGACTTCTTTAGTTATATATTACCCTGATATCCATGCTGAATTAACTGAATGAAGCACTGAACAAGAGGCAGCTGTGGGCATCGGTCTGGAACCAGGCTGGTTATATATGTTCTGTAGCTCAATGTTCTCCAATCTAATCACTTTATACTGTCCGACTGTGATCCAACAGCTCTGTATCAAACAGACACAAAGGCCTGATTTTTTTTTTTTTTTTTTTTTACTGCTGAAAGCACCATACCTGCCCCATAAAACTAAAAATAAGATGAAGGAATTGACTGCATTTCCTTGAATATCCTGTATTAATCATTTTTGGCTGTTAAAAGTGAATCTTGGCAGTTAAATTAATGATTTACCCGCCCCTGAGACCAGAGCCACTGTTCGTTCTGCACAGAGAGCATATCGCCAGCGAGAAGCTTATTTAAGTCACAGGGGAGGGTTTGGCATGAGAGGGCCTGCTGAAGACAACCTGATGACATTGTAGTTATTCAGCCGGCGCACTGTGTGAGACAATGAGGTCACATCACTGGCAGCCGAAGCGATGCTGCTGCTGCAGCGCCAGCCCACCTTGCCATCCGGTCTTGCAGATGCAGGACTTTCCCTGGCAGTGGCCTCGTTCAGGGTAGCCACAGTCAGCCATGCAGTAGGGGACGTCACAGGCAGCCCCCTTCCAGTTGTCTTCGCAGTCACAGTACACCGAACCGGTGGAGTTCCTCACACGGCACTCACCGCGGCCGGAGCAGTTGTTGGGACATGTGTTCACCCTGGGAGGGAGGAAAGAGGAAGAAAATAGGGAAGGTGAGAAAACAGGATTTAAATCTTGCCTGAAATATAGACTCTGAATAAAACATCAGGAACGCCTTTCAAGCGCTGAGTTACATCTGCTTTAGTGCAAGCAGCTCCTTAGCTGTCTCCAGGCTTCAAGTTAAAACATGAAACGTTTCCCCCTCAGACAGCTGAAGGTATAAGAGCCCGACTGGAACTGGATTTTATAAAAGCTGATACTGATAAAATCCAGTGCTGGTCGGGCTCGAATATATTCTGTTCTCTGTGTGTCTGTTTCTGCGTTCAAAATAAAGACATTTTTTGCAGTGAAAGCTTTAAATGTGGTTATAAGACACCGTTTGCTGTTAATGACATTCTTTAAAGAACTTTGAGCTGTATTTTATGTATGAAAGATGTCATACAAATAAAGTTATTATTATTGTACATTGCTGTGTCAAACTGTGTTTTCCTGCATTAAATTCCAGCAAAAAGTTTCCATACTTGTGCATATTGAAAACATACACATACATCAATTTCATTTATATAGCCCAAAATCACAAATTTGCCTCAAAGGGCTTTACAGGCTTTACTGTCCTTTGACCCTCACATTGGCCAGGGAAAAAATCCTCAAAAAAACTGTTTTAACAGTGGAAAAAGAAGAAGAAACCTCAGGGAGATCAACAGAAGAGGGATTCCCTCCCAGGACGGACAGGCATAAACCGTATATGTGCAATAGGAAAAGAATTACCAATAAAAATTGCCAGCAGAGAAGGTATTGTTTTTGTTGGCTTTGTCTTCCCTCATCAGTGGGCCTGCTTCAACACTCGTCATTGATCTCAGTCTGCTCTGAAACAGCATCGAGCTAGAGGCTGAGGTAACTGGCAGACATAAAGTCACCACAGGCGCTGCAGAGCAGATGGTAAACTCGCCCATTCTGCAGTAAAACAGCAGTACTGACGCTCTCCGTTTCACTCAACAGGTCCTTTCTGCTGTACATTAAGCTTTTCTATAAGCACCCAATGGACACATTTTGTGCCAAGAAAACCAAACAAATCAGAACATACAAGCATCGTACACAGACTGCTGGAATCAGAGCAGCATGCCCTTTCCAGGAATAGTATAGCTCATGTCTGTTGAAGAAAATAACGGATAATTATTACATTCTGACTTCTTCAATGTATTTCAGGCTTCATTAAAAACAAGAACAGAAAGTTTGACTCTGTTCCGGTTCCTACTCTGACTTCCCATGGTGCAGAAGTAAGAAGCACTAACTTTGCCTATGTATAAATTCCATACTACCAAATTTAAGCAGGTGTTTACTTCATAATACTAAAGTGACCAAAACACTGGATAGTGAGTGTGCTGATGTTAGATAATGCAGAAAGCATGTTGAGGAAACCACAAATGCAAACATGTTTATTTTTAGAAAACAAAAACTAATAAAAGAAATGTCTTTGGGAAGCTTTTGCTACTTTCAACTTCACAAAATCAAAGGAAAATTTAAAATCAAAGTGAGTCTCATAGTGATTTCAGTTCCACAGTGTTGTTCAATAGAAAAATAATGGTTTCTACAAGAAACAGCAGTCTGTGGATTATCTTTGGAAAACCTGGTCATGATTTCCAGACAGATGTGTGTGCAAATACACATTTTTGCCGATATAATCTTCACAAGAGTGTCATCTAGCTCTATTAAATTGGAGAGAAAGCAGACATCTATACAGCCGATAACTCCCATTCTTGGCAACTCGCACTAAAACAATTTCAGCTGATTAACAGCACTACGGGAAAGAGTAAAATTCTGTATTCATAATTTAGGGTGAGCTGTCCCTTTAAAAGAGGACTAAGCATCATCAGGCAGTGGATACTTTGACAATACTTGTTAGTTGATCAGTTTATTGTTTTTTTATGAAATCCATGACAACAGGAAATCTAGAATATTATCAGATTTAACCTTTAATATGGAAATCACTGCAAACTGTCTACAACACAATGTTCCTAATGTTTTTATAACAAGAGAAAACACGTTAATGTCAAAAGTTTGTCTGTAAACTCTTATATATTATTATCCATCAAAGCAGGAGACTGAAGTGAGATGTTTCCCTGCTGAAGACAAACATGTTTGGGAGCGAGACAGGCGGCACAAAGGGCCCTCGTCACCCTTTCATGTGCCTTCGGCAGCTTCGTGGTTTGATGTTTCGTCTCTTCCACCTCTCTGAGACACCAAAGACCGGGGGGCCCGGGGGCACTTCACTTTTATCCAACTCTGTGCTTCTCAGCCCAACTTCAATCCCATCACTATGGCGACAGCACCAATGAGAGGCGGGAGAAAAAACGCAGGGATCCATTGTGTCCTTTGCAGATGTTTGGAACGGACAACCTTCACTTTGGTTTTTTATTATTACTTTTTGTCCTTTTATATGCCAGTCAAAGCAACCAGCTTGAAGAAATGAATGACATTTTTGGCTCTCTCCGACTTATGTAAAGTTTAGTTTTAGCTATCCGTCTGTGGGTGTGCACACATATGGATGTTTTGTTAATGGAATGAGATTACATTTTTGTATTAATGTGGGTAGATGTTTAATGCATAAACATGGGAATTACTGCATTTTCTATGTTTATCTCTTTATATTGTTCTAGCTCACAGACCTATTAAAGGATTTTCTTGCTGTTAAAAGGTCCCAACTGAAAAGCTGATGTCAGGTAAAGACTAATAGGCATCGACAGCTAAAAGAATGCAGGAACACATGGGTGGAATGAAGCTGCACTTTTTGCTGGTGTTTTTTCTCATTAATCCTGGGTTAAAACAAAGAAATCTGGATATAATAAAGGAGCGAATTAGGGAGCGAAGAAGTTCATCTTGACCTCATATGGACTTGTGGAATATATAAATATGACTGCCTGTAATGGCTACTGTAGGAAAAAAGGGGTCAAGAGACTGTTTTATAGGCATGTTGTGATTCAGCCTAGAGGCTGTTGCAACTGATTTATTACTTCCTCCGCCAAGAAGGTTATGTTTTTTGTTTGGTTTGTTGGTTAGTCAGCAGGATTACAGAAAAACTATTAGCCTCGTTTTCATGAAACCAGGTGGAAGGGTGCATCATGGGCCATAGTAGAACACATTTTTTGGAGCAGATTCACTTTTTTTTTGCAAGATAGGGCACGGTATTGGCAGAGCTCTGTGCTCTCCATGTGCCATACTAGTTTTGTATGACTTCTTAAGGCTGCAAGTACCAGAGTGCATCACTTCTAAATTGAATACATTGACACTGAACCCAGAAATGGTAGGATAAAGTATCAGTATCAGTACCAGTACTACACTTACAATTTAAAATTGAATAAAGTTTTGAATAAAGTTTTTGAATATTGAACATTTTAATTGTCAATCTGAATATGTGCAATCTTAAAAAACAGACATTTTAGTGTATAATATTTCATTCATCAACACTTAAATTTCTTAATTAGGTGTTCAGTTGCTTATTAAATAAACAAGGGCATAATATATTGTATTATTTGCTTGCTTTTCCTGTCAGCATTTAACGGTGGACCAATAGCAAAATGGACGACAGCAGCCTGACACGATCCTCTGCTAAAATGCTGTAAACCAGGCGTGCCAGCGCACAGGCTGAATCATGCAGAAAGTGATAGCTTTGTATGCATCATCATGTCCCAAGGAAGGGTGTGAAGTGGGTCCTTCACCTAAATACATCTCAACAGTCAGTAAAACAGAAATTATTTGTGCAGAGGTTCTCATCTCAGGGCTCAGTATCAAAGTATTTGTCATGTAGCAGATTTATCTTTTATCCTGTGACTGACACGATCATGAATGCATGTGTGGAGCCTGAGAGATGCAGGCCCCGAGGCCTGCTGCACCACACACTCAGCTGCATATGTCATCACAGCTGAGATTTTAAAATCAAGGAAAGGCCGGAAAATATCATGCAAGACACAAAGACAACATTTAGTTTTTGCATGTGATTTGAAGGACTGACTGATTTTTAATACACAAGAGAATGCATAAAGCGTTAAAATAAACAATGTCTTTGCTGTGCTTCTCTCACCTATAGGAAATGTTGAAGCCAGTCAGGTTGTAGGCAGCATCACTGAAGAAGTGCAGCAGGGCGTAGCCGGACTGAGACACCACCTCTGGAACCGTCTCGTTCCCGTAACGCTCAGGAACAATCAGACCACTGCAGTAACAACACAAAGGTGAAGATTAACACGTTTTTATTACCTTTTTTTACACCTAAACTGGCCTTATGTGAGGGTCAGGCTGTCAGTGAACATAACACCTACGACGAAGCGACCTTTAGTCGAACCCTCAGTGGACGTACCTGAAGGCAGCGAGGAGGGGGGCATAAATCGAGTCTCCGTCGTACACGTAAAGGTGGTCCCAGCTGCATTCAGTGGCAAAGTGGTTAAACCGTAAACGGAGTATGGTGTTGGGCCTGGAAAACACACACATACACAAAGTTAGACCATGAGACCTTCTGTCATTATTTAAATACTGAGCTACACATCTATTGCACATCTGTCTGTCCTGGGAGGGGGATCCCTCGCTCTCCCTGAGGTTTCTTCTATTTTTCACCTGTTTTTTGAGGAGTTTTTGCCTGGCTGATGTGAGGGTCTAAGGACAGACGGTGTCTGTAAAGCCGTTTGAGGCAAATCTGTAATTTGTCATTTTGGGCTATACAAATAAAATTGACTAAGCAAACCCGTCAAACAGCAATATCAGAAGTCTACATGTGTTATCAGAATAAGCTCTAATATCCGTAAATAGCAAATCAATCAATTTTTTGGCCTGAACAGTTGATTAGCTTGCAAGTCGGTGCAACAACAAGCACACTTTTGTAGCTTTGAAAGCTTCTACTATGCAAACGGATTATTAAAGTTTTGCAGTCTATAGAGTATTTTTTTCTTTTTCCTTTTTAAACTATATTTATTGTCAGCTGTACACATGCAGATAAAATATAATGGCATTAATTACGAAAAATAGCATAAAACATAAGAAAAAGTAAGAAAAAAAAGGGGTGCGGTATTCCACATGTTAATAAAATACAAACTGATTATTATTTTACATCTTTATTTTGATCCAATTTCCAGTGTCTCTTCTTGGCTTCTATTATGTTGTTTGGATTATTATTAATATGTCACGTTAACAACAGCATTGTCAATATAGTACACAGCCTATTTGATGGCTGCCAAATGACAAAGTTCTTATTTTTGTTTTTACAGATACTTTCATTTCCTCTGCTTAGGTCATTACATCCTTAGTTAGATTTGAATGTTTTGGTGCAGTTCTCTGTTTCCAATTGAGTAAGATTAATCTGCGTGCCAGTAGGCTGACAAATGATACCATATTAGGTCCCACACTCTTTTTAACTATGTTAGCATTGCAGGTCTTTAAAGAAAAAAAGACACATGCACTTCCAACTGTGAGAAACCAGACAGAAACAAACAAGCCCTGGGCAGACAAACCATTTCTATGCTCAACATACAATGCTGCTCCCCAATGCAACTGCTCATTTTGTGTGGAAAACTGTAAGTAGTGCAGCCTGCCAAATATTCAGTGTGTGGAACGCAGACAAACAGTATTGTAGTAAAATATGGACTGCTGATTTGATAACTGTCGGGTAACAACTTGTCAACTTTCCTGCCTTGAATTCCAACCTAAAGATCACTTAACTTATTGACATCACGTGTGAGGTAAGTTAATTAATATTTCCAATAAAACCTGCAAATCCCTGTTCACTCAATCACATTCTCTCACTAGAGCTGCAAACTGGTTTTAAAAGTTACTGTTTCACTTGCTGAGGAGGCCAATTGCAAAATGGAACACCAACTTTCACTACATGAGCACAATGAATGGGATTTTAGGAACAAAAAAGGTGGATAATTAACATGTGATATGGTGCAAATATTCACTGCCTACAACAGAACTTCACTAGCACTTGTCTGGTGGCGATTTACTTCCACCCCGCCCGCCTCAATTTTTGCATGAAATTACATAATAAAAATAAAAATTACAATTAACAGAAATCTATTTTTCTAATATTCAACATAATTCATTTAGGCGCCGCACTCGGGTCGCGGGGGGATGGAGCCGATCCCAGCTGACATTGGGCGAGAGGCGGGGTACACGCTGGGCTGAAACATAGAGACGGACAATCACGCTCCAATTCACAGCTACGGGCAATTTAGAGTCACCAATTAAACCTCAGTGCATGTTTTGTGATTGTGGGAGGAAGCCGAGATACCCGGAGACAATCCACGCTCGAACAGGCGACCCTCTTGCTGTGAGGCATGAGTGCTAACCACTACACCACTGTGTAGCCCTTCAACATAATGTTCTTTTAATTTATTCTGTGTTATATGTGGTAAATGTACTGTGTACTAAACAACTGCACCGCATCGTAAAGCCAATTGGCGGTGTCTTAAACGGCCAGCAGGGGGCGACTATGCTGGATCCGAAAAGAAGTTCCCTAATCCTACTTCTCACTTGATGTATTACCTCAGTAAACGTTCTCAGAATAAGTTTATGATCTCAGTTGAAATTTTAAAGTCTTCTTCAATACAGCATGATGTTCATCTTGTACATTATGGTCTAATTAAGAGTAAAATAGATGATAAAGGAGGGTATGCTTTAGGATGTGGCTACGGTATGATTGACAGGTTGCTACAACAGTGTGTTTTCACTTTAAAGCTGTTATGTTTCACGTTCTGTTGGACTAAAAGACTCTCCAACTAGTCGGCTGTTTGAGTTTTGAGTAACAATTTCTCCTTACTAACCATGCTAGCTAGCTAGCACTACCGATTCAAATAGTGTAATTCTGGCTCCCAATCCATTCTGCAGATGAGCGTGTTACTAGTTGCAGAAAATCAACAAGTGACGTCAATAAAGGCAAGATGGCAGAGGCCATAATGCCGAACTCGAGGTTTCAAATTTGGAGTCCAAACACCACGGGTGACATCACAGTGACTATGTTTATTATCTTCATACAGTCTGTGGTTGTATCGCATTAGGGAACAGATATAGAAGGCTACATTTAATAATGCACACTTTAAACTGTGCAAAATGGATTAACTAACTTTCCATTTCCTTTACAGTGAAGGACATCAGACAGCAAAACAGGAAAAGCAAGCTTCAGTTCTTGATTGAAGGCATTCATGAGATTCTAAAAACATTCTCTGCCCTAAATTAGGTTAACTTCGCGAAATGAAATAATTCAAAAGAGGAGGGAAGCACACAAAGGCCCATTTAGGACATCTACGATGAAGGCACAAGATGCAACGGAAATGTTGTGAATGGTGACATTTATTATTGGTTTATTTTTTGGAGGGAAGCGGCGGCTCTTCCTTCCTCACCACGCAGACACATAAACAGAAAAATGGCAGCAGCCCCGAGCTTCGATTAGAAAAGAAGGCTTGTGACCGGTAAATAATGAATCAAAAGTAAGAAGTGACTGGAGAGAACTGACAAAGAAACTATTCTAAATCAGCAATTACCACTGAGGTCCCTATGAGCATGACAGTAAAGCACAGAGCACAGCCTTATTTTACTCATCATTTCACTGCCTTTGGAAAAAGTCACTTCAGGCCACTGCAGACGCACTAAACCGCGAAGAAAGCTTCCAGTAAACGTATGTCCGAGGCTTTAAAATACTCTCGTCATTCTGATGCATATGGTGCACGTGTCACTGCATTAACCTCTAGTTAAGCACGGGCCAAGGTCTCAAGCCAGCATATTAAAGCGCCATTAGTATGTAATGAAAACGCTGGGTGGCAGGCTGGCCTGGTGATTAGAGAAGCCATACAGGAACAGGAAGGTCCCAAGTTCAAATGCATGGAACATCGACACGTCCCATCCAAGAAAACATCATTTTGACCTCCTGAGACCCAACAAAGTCAGCCACGGTTAATCCCCACGAATGAGACTATTGGCTAAATGCCTAAAATGCAAATGTAATCAAAGAGTTTATGGTTCGGATGAGCTGGCGGCCAAAAAGAATTAAGAATCATCGTTCTAAATCGATGCTCCGTGGCGTGGTTATGCTGACTAAAACAATAGAGAAGGAGTATTGAATTTCTCACAGTTACTTTGCCATTTATTTTCATCCATCACCTTGTGGATACTGTAAATTCTGACTGCTGGATGGTATCTCTGTGAAGGACTGCAGTGCAGGCTGTGTGTGCAACAATTATGGGCACCCTTGAAATATTGACTCGAAGACTCAGTTTTCACAATCCATCTTTCAACTGTCTCAAGGCTTTAGGATTCATTACTTAGCCATTTTTTCTTAACAGCAGAAGCTGATTTAATGGATGAAATCAATGAGAGAGTATCGGTTTCATATAAAGTGTTTACAGTCGTTGCTCCAGCTACTTGGGCACCAGATGTGTGTGTGTGTGGGATTTATAAGGAGCAAAGATGTTTGACAACCCCAAAACATAATTTGGAAAATCTATTACTCTTCGATCAGGATGTGCACTACATATTGTATTTATAAAGGTCTGGACAAATACCGCTGTTACAGTTAGTCTATTAAAGGAACAGTTCAAATTAAAAATCTATTTTTTCCTCTTACCTGTAGAGCTATTTATCAATCTAGATTGTTTTGGTGTGAGTGTCGGAGATGTCTGCCTTCTCTTGAATACAATGGAACTAGATAGCATTAGTTTGTGATAATAAAAGCGTCAAAAATACATTTGAACAACTCAGCAGCAATGTCTTACATAACCCAGTTACACAAATAATCCACCTTGTTGTGAGATGTTTCATGTAGGATCTATCATTTAAAAAAAAAAAGTTCCTACAGGTAAGAGGAAAATTATGTATTTTTGATTTTGGTGAAAGATTACAGATTTATTTGTACCATTTCTGGAGCTGTTAAGGAAGAAAACACATTTTTTATTTTTTAGAGCAGCATCATTTTTGCAAAGTAGTGTTGGATGTGCTACTTACTGTCCCTCGATCAGCCAGGTGCATTTGGTCTTGTACTTATAGTTTCCTGGACCGTCAGTCAAATGGCCAGAGGGCCCAGTCAACCTGGAATAAAAGGAAGACAGAAAAGAGACTCAAGGTTACAAATAAAAATGTGATTTTTTTGTTGTTCTTAACAAAGCTGAATTTGCTGGAAACTTTGTCCTCTATTCGCATTCCAGGTGTGATGTAATGCGACAGGTACGAGGTGAAACAAGGTGCAAGTGATGCCACCACTGAATCCCCAGCAACTGCAGAAAATATCACCAAGGGAATTATAGCTTTAAAACAAGATGTTTACCATGTGTACTAACAAGTTGGACTAATAACTTTGTTCATGTGTCACAGTAAAATAGAAGAATAGAAAGTAAAATGGCTCCATATAACATTCATCATTGGACAACAGGAAGATCTTTTTTTTAACCTATCAAACTGTTGAATTTAATCACATTTGAATTCCATGCTAAATAATTTACTAAAACAATTAATTCATGATGCGAAAATGAATTATTACACTCAACAGGCACTATACTGGCGGTTACATTAAAAGACTTCTGAAAATGAATTAATTAAATTACTCTATTTTTTGCCTATTTCTATTACAGGAGGATTAGGGCCAGGTAGGAAAAAAAAAAATAATGGAGGTAAAAAAAATCATTATGCACTTAGAGAAAAGACAAAGAAAGTAAGTCCAAATATAATGTCAAGAAAAAAGTCTAAATGTAAAGAATAAAGTAAACTTTTTGAGTTAGGTAATGTAGACCGCAAGCTACAACCTGATTTTCCTCCCTACGTCTAATATACGTCTAAAAAATTCACATATATTACATAAAGGCATATTTTTTCAAAACAATAACTGCCTACTACCAAGAATAGCTCATTTATGTGTCAGGGGATTTTAGTATAATAAACTCTTGGTTTAGTGCTCATTTTATGACACTGATGAAAATCAGGTTGTAGCTTGCAGTCTACCTAACTGTTCAGACGGATGTGTGGATTCTCTAATACAAACTTTACAGAACAGAAAAAGTTGACCTTATTCTCTCCATTTTTACTTTTTATTGAAATAGTATTTCAACTTTATTACCAAAATCATATTTAAACTTTAATCTTGTAATTTTTACTTTTTTCTCATAATTTCAACTTTTTTCATGAACTGCATAACAGAAACAAAAAAATCCTCCTCTCATAATTTTTTTCTCCTAGCTCGCCCTTAGCCTCTTCTGCACAGGTTTCTAGAATCTACTCTTCTATCTTTTTTGTTTCCTGAGTTATGCAACCAACAGTAAAAAAAAAAAATCTTAAAAAAATGTATTCATTTAAAATGATAAGAGTTGAGAAAAACCACACAACTTAACATTTTAGAGTAATGCCAGCAGCGCAGCCCCAGAGATGGAAGTCTTTCAGCTGGTGCACCACTTTGGCCCAGACTGAAATATCTAAACTACTATTAGATGAATTGCCATGCAATTTGTTTCAGACATTCATGGTTGAACCACTTTGGTGATTCCTTGACTTTTTCGCTTGAGCAGCAGCAACATTATAGCATGCTAAAATTAGCATTTAGCTTAAAGTACTGCTTTGCCTGAGAAAACCTCACAGAGCCGCAAACATGGCAGTAGGCTCTTGGTCCTGTTATGTGCTTAAAAAAATAAATTAAAAAAAGATAATAAGATAAAATAAATCTGCATTTCATTTATCAAGCAAAACTTTTTTTTCAGCTTCTAAAATGTGAGGATTGCTGTTTTTAAGTTATTGTATCTTCTGGTCAGACAAATCTAAAAAGAGGAATGCTTTTTCTGAAATATTATACATTAAAAGTTTATTTATTTATTTAAAAAAAAAAAGGCTTGATCAATAATTAAATATTCACTGTGCCCTTTGAGTTGAAGGAATCCAGCACCAGAACTTAGTTTAGTAAACTTTGCAGATATATGTTTTATGCTGACATCTAAAAGCTTTAAAATACTGTATAAAGTATTCCAGAATTCAGTTTTAATGTCTATGCAAGTTCTGTAGTGAAAAGATTTCACAAGAGCCAGTCAGCAGAGCAGAGCGAGCACAGGTAAACACTAACTTCAGCCACTTCAGTTTTAAGTTCATCCAGCTTGTTGGTTGAGTAAGCAGCAAATAGGACAGCAACGGGGCTGAGAATGATTAAACCTCGCAGCAAATTATTATCTAAGGGCGACACCGCAACGGACGGCCGCAAACACAGTAATGGTACAGTACGGCGCCCGGCCTCTGTTATTGCCTGATCAATTCCAGCTTGATGACACAGCAGCGGAGGGGAGCCGAGTTACACAGGGGACACTTAGATGCAGGCAGAGATTGTATCATTACTAATGTAGGTCTCAGGGTGCAATGACTCTGCTAACACACCCAGCCACAGTGTTGTTCCAAAACAGTCTCTGAGCAGAGCTTCGGACTAAAGTCTGCAGAGAACACACGCCTCCTGTTCAGCTCCAGGAACCAGTTAAGGATCTCTGCACCACCATGTAAATAGCAACTCTAACCTAAAAACACATTAATCAAAGCTCAGTTGCTGGACATTTAAAAAAAATATGAATTCAACTCAACTTAAAATGGATTTATCTATAAATTACATTATTTCTTTTTTTCACTTGAAAAACAGGATGTTTCACAATTCAGCACAGAACTGATAACACGATCTCACTTCTTGGGAAATCCCTGTCGAGTGTTGCACAACCAAGTTTTTATTTGCATTTACCTAGGAAACTAGTGTGTTTCCACTTTTTGTTATTAACAACTTTAGCCTGCAACCATAGCTGCAGAGTTGCAAGCCAACAACCCCAGCTGTGATGGCTCAAGGTCCAAGGCCAAGGGTGTTTTTAAATTAAAAACGACTTTACAGGCCAAACATATGACTTTATATTGCAACAGTGCTCTTCTGCTATCGCTGCTATGGATGGACTTCAGAGGAGTTCAACCACCAAGTAGAAATAATTCCTGTGATGAGTTAAGATTTCTACGTCTAACATTAACAGCCACCCACGAGGCTTTGCTGAATATTGCTGGCTCACTGTTTGCGTTTTAAGAAAGTAGTTCTCATGGCAGGTCTCAGCGGTTAGCTAACGAGTACACTAACACAGTAATTACAGATCTTGCAGTGCTAATACAGCCTGGGCCTGCAGGGACTCTCAGCACTCCCAGCTAGCAGGCAAACAGAGCTCCCTCAGAGGGCGAGAGGCTTCAGACTCTCCTGAACCCAACACACCAACACTCTCAACACCACAGCTCAACCTACTGCAGGCTTAATGTGTTCTTACTACTGCTACTACAACTGGCGTACAAATATTCCTCTGAAACACCAAGAGAGACAAAATACTTTTATATGAACATACAGTGTTTTTTAGGGTTGTCACAATACAAAAATTTTCAACTCTATACCAATACTCAGGAAAATATTCGATACTCGATACCATTTTCGATACCACCAGGATATAACAGAAATGTTTTTATTAACATGAAAAATGCAACATGTAAAAATGAACAGAACCACAGGTTAAATATTTATAATAAAAAACAGTTGTGCAAAAAGAAACTGCAACTATGATAACAAGCTTCAGGTCTGAGGTAGTGCAAAAAATAAATAAATGAATGAATAAATACAATAAACAATAATAATTAGAACAATATTAACAATCGATACTTTTTAAAATGAATATCGTATCCGGATACAACGTTTTAGTATCAATACTTTTTTGAGTATCGATACTTTTGACAACCCTAGTGTTTTTATCTGTAGTGCCCACTTAGAGAACAAAAATGGGTCAATTCACAACAAAAACACATGCAGACCTTAGGAAGAGTTGTTAATGCTAATCTAACAACAAATCGGGATAAAACTAGACTAAAAAATAAAGAAAAATCACAAATCTGTCACACAAGGTCTAACCAGACATATCGTTTAAATCCCTGCCTGGAACGTTTGCAGACGTTTCGTTGTAAATGGAATTTCCTTTGTGGCATCCAATGCCTTAAAAGATGACATTTGAAAGACCAGAAACTCTGTAACTCAGGATAGTCTACAGACCTTACTGTGGGCTATTTTCATAGAGATTATTTCCTCCGAGGAAAGTAGTTTACTGAAAACTGTTGACAAAGCGGTTCAGAGAGAGATTTCTAACCATAAGGCAGTAAAAAAGCAACTGCACCCTTCATGTTTTTATTATGAGGAAGCAACTTAAGGTCACTTTGGGGACACCAAACCATTAACTCAAATTCAGCAACGGTTTCCAAAGCCAACAACAAGCTTTTCATTGTTTTGCTGCTAATTTAAAGCAGTTTATTTACTTAATCATTGGCCATGTTAGCCATCAAATTCATTAATCATTTAAAACTTAGCAAAGTTTTTTCTTGCAATACAACTTTATTTTTTTTCAACTTTATTGCTCTCATTGAGAGATGCATTTGAGAGATGTCAGGTTATAGTTAAATACTACAAAAAACAAAAGTTTTCCTGGAAGTCTGGTCATTTAAACAAAATACATAAGGCGTGACGGAAATATCAGTGGTAGTGTTGATGTGATTTGTAGTTATTGAGCTACAGGGTTTTGTACAGCTTCTTTAGAGTAAAATTCAAACACTTTTCAAGTACTTCAAGGTACTTAAACCAAAAATGTCTAGACTCTCAAAGCTTTATCCTCACATAACAAGTTGTTAACATAAATGCAATTATTCAACAATAATTTTGAAAAAACAAAAACAAACAAACAAAACAGATTGCCACCCTTTTGACACCTGTAAATCAGGTGTGCTACATGTCTGGTATAAGAAAACAGGAGACAACAAATGTGCTGATGGGATTGTTTCATTTCAGATATTAATGAAGTTTTTTTTGTTTACATGAGTGGGTGTGTAGATGAAACTATTCAGTTTAAAAGAAAGCATTTTTGAAGAGTTTGTTCAAATTTAAGCTTTTTCCTATCCTTGAATACATTGAAGTTCAAATTGAGAATGTTTCCAAACTTTCAAGGCTCTGTGGGCTAACACTAGAGTCAATAACATGCATCTATGCAGCCTAGAGGCAAAACTGTCTATTTCTGTTTCATGTACCACAATCCTTTACAAATTCTGATTGTCACGTTGGACAGAAGATATCAAACATGTCCTGAGATGAAGAATAAGCCAGTAGGTGCCCTGTGCTTCCGTGCAACAACAGCTCTTTCTCGTGCAAACAGTATCCCTGCAGCAGAGCCAAGTGGTCTGCAAATGGCAAAGTGGCGCAGCATGAGAGCAGAGCAAACATGATTTCTCATTGAAAGGCGACAACAGTCCTATTCAGTGGCACGGACTGGAGAGGGACGAGCATGCTCAGACAGAGTAAATGCTACGGAGGCAAGAGGCTTCTCCCCTCAGACTGTCTGAGCACACACAGATCAGCAGCTGATATGAGATTTTAAATTAATTAGGGAATTTTGAGGGGAAAATTACACTTTTATTGTACTGTAATCCCAGTAGAGTGGTGGAAATAATTTGATAATTTTACATGATTTTTGCACGCATTAGCAGAAAGAAACTTGCAATCAAAATTATTTCTAAGGGATACAGCACTTTTTTTTTATGACCCAGGCTCATCAGGAGTTGCCTGTGTGGAGTGTGGTACACATTATATGCACTCGGAAAAAAACTCAGCCCACCAGGTGCTGTAGTCAACAATAAATATGCTACCGTCCCTTGTTGATGTTGCTGCGCCAGAATATTTAAGATGTACATAAGGTGACACAAGATGATATAAAGATAGTCAGCAGAAGCCACGGAGGAGGAGAGCTCTGAACCAAACATTGCAACAAATCTGCAAAGGCTGAGTGCCCAAACTCATGCTCACGAAGCAATAAGTCAGTTATATTGTGTAATAAATATTTCATAAATTACGAGCAAGTGGCTGTTTTCCAAGTGCTTTTGCACCTCAGTGTTTTGCTTGAGTTACAGTTGCACTTTAAGGGGAGCTTTTTTTTTTTTTTTTAAAATGTACTTTAAATTATCCTTTTATCCACCTTAAAATGCATCCCATCTCCACGGAGACCATGCAGAGATTCTGTATTGACTTTAGTCATTGCCATGTAAGCTACCATCCATATCCAAGCACCCAGTAGCTGCCTGTAAAACTTCCTTCAACCCCATATGAATCTGGATAGCTGTGGAAAAGAACGGGGTAAATTTCTGTGCTTCTGCATCAGTAAACTGAGTCAGAAATAAATCAGTAGTCCAGCAGTAGGGACCATTAGTCTCTGAGGGCAGGCAGGCTGGTCGCTCAGCAGGGCCTTTAGTAAAGCGAGGTCAGCCTTCTAACAGGTTCCAGAGAAAGCCTGAGGACGCATGTGGACTAATATGCAGACTACACAAGAGACGACAACAAAGACACTACAAAGCAGAGAGCTGTGAAACTGAAAATACAAAAAACAAAGTTACTCTGAGGACACAACGAATGTATCGTCAGTGCATCAGTTGAGGAGATTTTGTTCAAAATCTACAGATTGTACACCCCTAACAGGATTCAAGATCTTAAATGATTCAACCTAATCAATAAGTCAACTGAGAGAAAATTAAAGTGGTATATACTGCAACTTGAACATGGTTTTAGAGTTGTAAACTAAAATATTAAACTGTACGTCATGACATACATCAACGCTGGTGTTCATATTGGAAGTTTCTATGAAATTTATAAAAAATGGCATTTGATGGTTTAAAAATGTCTCAAATCAGCCTTGAACCTGGAGGTATTATAATAACTGGACACCAGACCCAAACATGCCACCCAATAAGTCATTTTTTGATATTGCTCGCCTGGTTTATACACCAAAAACGTTTTATGGCTTCCGGGTTTACTTCTGCGATGTTTGGCCCACTGAATATGCACAGTGTTGGGCGATGTCTACCAAACTGGTCGATGGTGAAACATCACAGGAGGGCAAAAAACCTGCCACGCTAAATATATCATTGTGGTTAAAAGGATGTCTTTCATCTTATCTTTAAACGTGTTTCCATTAAAGTTGAACCAAATGTCACATTACAGGAAATGCAACTTAGGGACGTTTCCATCAAATGGTTTAGAGCCAATAAACAAAGCTGCATAAACATACTTTTTTCATTAGTTGGCAGTGTAATATATAGCTGTAATCCGTCAGCAACAGTAGAAGAAGTAGAGATTGTGCGAGAGAGAAAAAACAACAATAAAAAAGAGGTTGCTAACAACAACTTTGTCCACCAACAAGAGAAAATTAAGCAATGTCTTCAGGAATTAGATTCAGTTGGGGAACTTATAATTGTTCTTTCATGCCAGCTCAGAAACAGCTGATCAGTTATGTGGCTAAAATGTCAGAACTAATAAGGAAAAATCGTTTCCATCTTCAGTTTGCACTATTTTTTCATTTTGGTGTTTCCACCAAGTTTTTCTCATGTGAATCTTACACAGATAAATTCTTTGATAGAAACTAAACTTTTCATGCCAAACAAATTCTCTTTGACTTTGGATTTGTTCAAATTTAATGTTGGAAATAAGTGACTGCTCTAGAGTCCACCTACAAGTGCACTCGCAAAAATCAATCTGTGCACTGTTGATAAATCAGAATTGTTGCTTGTTACAGTGTTTGTGGGGAAGTGGGGTGGGGCTTTTAAATCACGACTTCAGGAACAAGTGGACAATGACTGTCAACCCTTGGAGATGGATGATTCCATCGTCCATTGGCCAGAATCAAGGCAGTGCTTTTTTTCCTGCTCGCCCAAGCTGGAGCAAAGTTTTACAAATATGAAACCTTCATGGATAAAATGCGTAAGAGAAAAAGTCACAATAACCTTGTTTGCAGTTTGAGTTGTCCTGTCAAAAGGACAGGAAACTCGTGGAAACTATTTTGCAAACTTTTACATTTGGCTCAGACTTGTAGTTCCACTTTAAGAAGAAGGTACACTGTTGAGTTTTTGACAATTGTGGAGTAATGTTTTCAAGTTCAAGTCCTGGTTATGTTTATACCTCATGCACTCGCACAAAGAGACAAGTACATGGGCGACGATACAGCCGCTGTTTTCAGTCTCTTTCACTGATTGACAGTTGGCTGGGGTAACACATTGAGAAATGTGGCGATGTATTAGGAAAAGGCAGAGAAGAAGAACACTGCTTGCTCACAGACACGGATGTAAACAACGCCTTATTTGGTTTTACCGGCTAATTAAAAAGAAAAAGGCAGGAGGTCCAAATGATGGCACAGTTGATAGCATTATGGGAGATGTTTATATTGCACTGGTGTGTGGATGGTGGTGTTTATTTCACAAACCCATCCAGACACTTCAAAAGACTTCATGCGCCATCTCTATGCAATTAAAGATGAGCCGGAAATCATGGGCTTCATTAGTTGGCACAGTCATACAATAAGTGCATTAGTGATTGCAGGAGTCATAGCTGGCGCCAGGACATCGCCATGCGTTGGAAGTTTACACACACTCTAAGTGGCACGAACAAGGCATTTATTCACCACCCTGTCCCACGGCAAAAGAAAACAGGCACATAACTGGGATCTGACTATAATGACAAATTTATCTGTGTATAAGCTTCATGTCGTACTAATAAAAAAAGTACAGTCGCGTGTCTTTGGGCCTGTTTGTGCCAAGAAGCATAAAGCTGGCCTTTGTAGACATAATCTTATCAGAGTGTGAATATCACTTACAGTTGGGCCTCTATAGTATAGAAACATTCATCAACATGACGAGCAACACTTATAGCTAAGTGATGGCAAACCAGATAAAAGATGAAAGTGTCCTCTCACCTAAATATAGAAATGCCATTTTACATTTCCTGTCTTCTTGGAAAGAACAACATAAGCCAGCAGTTGTTTAACTCTGATTCCATACCAACGAGGATGATTTCCTCCAGACAGGGTTACCATAAACCATAAACATGCAGGTTTTAGACTGATTCAAGTTGGACTTCAGCTTTCTAAAATGTAATTAAAGGGTCAGCTGATGCAATCTAAATTTAAAAAATAAACCTATTTTCTAATTGATCTAGTGAACAAAAATGTTTTTCTCCATATTCTGGCATTTCTGTCTCCACCCAAGCTAAGCACTGCACAATTAGTCGAGACTTTAT